>NW_022900938.1:21712147-21802766 GCF_012274545.1 Fukomys damarensis
AAAAAAAAAAAAAAAAAAAAAAAAAAAAACCATCCATAAAACAAAGACTTTTTCAGTTTAATGTTATAAAATGACCTTATACTTTCTTACAGTACTTTTTATTTCTTTGACTGATTTAGAGTTTGTTTGTATACTATGTAAGACATGAGTCCTAGTCTTTAAATTAAAAAAAAAATTGTTTTGTAATTGGCTCTTTGGTTGTCTAGTAATATTAAAACATCTATGGATTTGAGATGCTACCTTTATCATATGCTAGATTCCAAGTATTTGGATCTATTTCAGATCTTTTTATTCTGCTTCATCAGTCTCTTATTAAATTATGCTAATGCTACATTTTTTATATTAAGACCTTATACATAGTTATATGTTATATATTATGTATCATATATGGTACTATCTGGAAAATCTTGTTTCCTTTCATTTTCAGAGTGTTTCTGGTTAATCTTGCTTATTCATTTATTCCTATATAAACTTAACCAGCTTTTCTCACCCCCCCAAAAAAAGAAACACAACATATTATTATCTTTCCATTCAAAAAAAGATGGTGTGTTGTTTTACTTTTTCAAATGTACTTTTGAATTATGTCTTAGCTGGTTTTGTGCTGCTGTATCATAATATCTGAGGCTGGGTACTTCATAAAGAAAAGAGGCTTATTTAATTCACAGTTCCAAAGATAGAGCTAGCATCACCTTTTGGTAGGGTCTCATGGTAAAAGCACATGCGAAAGAGAGGTCATATGGCAAGAGTGGATGTAAAGGAACTTGGCTGAAAACATACCTCATGATGGGTGTTAATCCCTTCTCAGGATGGTGCACCCAGTGACCTAATTAGCTCCTCTTGTCCCCACCTCTTTAAGGGTTCCACCATCTCTCAGTACTGTGAAATGGGACACTATGCTGAGAAGCATATGAATCATCAGGGAACAAACCATATCCAAGCCATAGCAAAGTATTTGAAAAGGGCTCTCTCATGTTGGTTTTACATGTGTGTTATAAAATTTTTTCTGGGAACTTTGTCTTGTTGGTATGGTAAATGTAGGATTCTCTTTTATTATATTTCTGGTTTTTTTGTATTTTTTAAATACTGTTAAAGATTACTTTGTTGCCTGACTGTTTAGCAGGTACTATGGGGAGGGCTCAAGGAAAATGTGAACATTTTTCTGTGTTCCTGAGTGACTAATAAATATTTTGAATGTATAAAGCTTATATATATGAAATTCCTAGACTACTTTATATTCCTGTTCAAATTATGCATTTGAGACTACAATTGATAATTGAGAATTTAGCATCAGGAAGATAAATTTGTAAACTCAATATAGGGGAAACCTCCCTAAATGAGATGTTTTGAAGAATGCTTCAATAGATGGATAAAATGCAGATCAGAGGAAATTAGATATAGTACATTAATTCTATAGACTTTTATCCAGTCTGTATTAAAGTGAACAGCTCTCTGTGACAGTTTGAGTGAGAAAATTATGCACATACGTACACAGTTTTTTTTAAGTTAAAGATGCCTCTAAGAAAGTCTCAAATATGTATATGTTCAGTTGTATATTCAATATATATTCAAATGTTAACAGTGGTTATTTATATATTTCTACTGTCTTTTTTTTTACTTACCTGTTGTAGTGACAATTGCTAGTTATCAACCCAAATCCATATATTCCTTCTTTGTGGCATATCTTTAGTAAATTTTAAACTACATTTTACAACTTAAAGAGTGTAGACATGTTTCTATGTTTTATAGCAGTGGACTGTGAAAACAAGTGATATGTGATGTTCCTTGGCCCGCATCTTAAAATACTGTCTGTGCCTCTGGTAGTTAGTTGTCCTTTTTCTTTTATGCTAGTTTAACGGAAGGTCTTAGACCATGCAGATGATGTTGGTGTCTAAGAGTAGCAAAGCCACCATTGGAAGAAACCTGGATCTTTGAATGACTACAGAGAACAAAGCTGCCCAACAAGCCGAACAGACAAAACTTTTTTTCATTTTTACCCGTTCAGATAAATTTCACACCCTTTTCTCCTTTCTCAGCTTCTTATTAAGAACACAGAAGCTGTCAGAAAAGAATAACCTTCCCCCTTTCCACAGTTCATTCACTCCAGGATATGATAGCGAACAAAGAGACAAAAAATTATGCTTTCGCATTACTTTTATTCCTGATCAGGGAAATGGATGATAAACAAAGCATTTAAAAAATAAAATGTGTTCTTCACTATGTAGTTATAAATATTAAAAAGAAAATCAAAGTAGGGAAGGAAGATTTGGTTTTACAAGTTTAAAGGATTACAAGGGGAGAACTTACTGAGAAGCTGACATTTGAGTAAACAACTGAAGGAAGTAAAGAAATAAACCATGTATTTGTGAACAGAAGCAAATGCAGGATCCAGAAGCAAAGTAGGGCCTGGTGATTTTGAGTTCTGTATCCTACATCTATCTACATCCTATACCGTACATTTCTTCTTATGATAGCAGGTGAATTATGCCTGCCAAGGCCAACCCCTCCACTTGCACATTACATCTACTTTCTTCTTGGTCATAAAGACTGTGGTCCTGTTGTCAAGCCATTTCCTGTATCATATCTCCTCTCTCTTGGTTTGTTCCTATGACCATGCAAGCATGTTATAATACCACCTTAAGAAACCATCTTATGAATCAGAAACAAACAAAAAATAAATCTCAAACAAAGCAAAGCAAGAAGCTTCCTTGACTGTATGACCAACCTCCAGGTGTTGCTTAATTTCTGTGTTCTCCTTCACCATTAAACTGAGATGTCTCTACTTACATTCCACTTGTTTTTAGTATACTCTGATGAGGCTTTACTCCCAAAAAAGCATTTTAAAATGTTCTTATAGATTACCAGTAACCTCTATGTTGCCAGATGCTCCCTTTTGGTCATGTTCCTTGGTTAAATATTAGCAGATTTTCTGTTTGTTTATTTTCTGGTTTGCCCTGCTGTGACAAATGCCAGTTCCATGTCCCAGGGCTCTTTAGTATGTGTTGAATGAGTTGTTGAATGATTCCACAAACCTCTTTGTAAATACTGCATATATACTGTTGTGTACTTACCTGGTTGCTTCCTCTCCCCTTTGGGATGTATTTCGAAAAGTAGAAATTACTTAGTCAAAGGACTTATTTTTTAAAGACTTTTGTTGTAAGTCACTTTCTTATCAAAAATACGCTTTTAGGACAGTCATTTCGCAGTATTCACCAGGAATTTGTTCCAGGATCCTCTGGAAATTCTAAAATCTTCAGATGCTCATAAAAATAATGTAGCTTTTAAGTATAACCTGTGCATATCCTCCTATGTACTTTAAATTATTTCTAGATTGCTTTTAATACCTAATACCATGCAAATAGTTATTATCTTGTATTGTGTAGAGGGTAACGAGAAACAAAAATATCTGTGCAATATTCATTAAAGGCAGTTTTTTCACATATACCTCTGACCAAGTTTGGTTGAATCCAGTGATGCAGAGACTCCTGATGCAGATGGCTGGCTTACCTTTAAAGCTTTGACATTTGTCATGAACACACGTCTTCTTGAAACAAATACTATTACTACTTTTGAATTGTATTTTTTCCCCAGGTTGCCAAGATCAAGTGTGACTTGAAGTCCTGTGTGACTTACAGTTTTGTTTTGCAATATTCCTTTTTTTTTTTGGTACCAGGGATCAAACTTGGGTCCTTGCACCTGTGAAGCAGGTAGCGGAACCACTGAGCTAAATCCCCAGCTCTCTGTTACCATATTCTATGAGAGTTAGTTGACCTGATAGAGGAGGGTTCTCCTCAAGTTTTGTGTATACAGGGCAATTACAACTTAGGATATCATTGAAGCGGTATGACTGTATTTAAGCAAAAGGTTTTAGCATTGTACTGCATCCTGTTGTCTTTATCTGAGGAATAACATATTTGCTAGAGGTACTATTGCTGCCCTAGTCAGAAATCAAGTACTGTGGTAGCTATGCTTTGGCTTTGTCGATTGAAGAAAGAGTACTAATATACATATACACAACAAATTGTACTTCTGGTGTTGTACTTAAAGCTATCTGGTTTTTCTCACATGTTCTCAGCGTTTGGTAGTTATTAAGATACAGATAAAGCTATTGATATGAAAAAATTTGTTTTTTATTTGTCTTAGTGTTACATCAGATATAAAATTTTTTGTGTGTAACTTAAGTAAAACATTTATAACTGTTTTATTATGGAAACTTTGGATTTTTTTATTCTTCATTGAGAGAAATGGTTCTGCTAATGTTAATTAGCTAGTAACTGCTGTTTTCAGTATGCTTCAATTACAGTATGTTGCTTGATTATATGTTATAAAATAAACTTAAGGTTACTCTAGGCTGTTAAACTCAGTAGTTGTATTTTAGCTTACTTTTAGGAGCAGGTTCCTTGAAAATATGGAGGAAGGGACTATAAAAGTAAAAAAGTAAAGATTTATCAAATTTTAAAGATTTTGTTATGTTTTCTCATTAAATTAAACTTTATATTTGTTGTTCTTGTTATATAACTAGCAGATGGAAACCAAGTTTAGACACTAGTCCATAATATTTAAGGAACATGAGTTTTTTCAGTTATAGCCATTACTACTGTCCACATCATGACTGTAATTCATAGCAAACCTTTATCCAAGAACTACAGTGTCAGATGGGAAGCCCTAAGGTCTGGCTTAGTGAAATTCATAATGTATCTGTCCTTTAAAAATTAAGTTAAATGGGAGAATTAAGATAATTGATAAAATTCATTATAACTCAGAATCAGTGAATGTATCTCCTTTGTATTGTAAGGGTCGTGTAGTTTTAGGAAGATTTGTTACCACCATTTGAAGTGTGTATAAACCTTTGTATTTCTATCTCATATAAATCTCTGTTACAGATGATAAGCAAAAATATTTATTAGTTTCATAATTGTTGATACTGAGGTTTTTAAAGTACTCCTAAGTTGGTATAGGGCTCCCAAAAATGAGACTTTAGGCTAGCAAAGGTACACATTAAAAGTGTGGAATATTAAATAAGCAACTCATGAATATTAAGAAAGAATGCTCCTGTATAACTATTTTGAGAATTTCTAGTTATTTAACCTTTGATGTAGGTACTTACAGCAATTTCTCACATTATCGCCAAACTGTAACTATAAAATTATACTTTTCAGAATTTTGGGAATTAGAGTATTTCATTAATAAGCCTCCCTTCCATTCCTGGGTTCATATTTTTACCTCTCAATATGAGTAAAATAAACCACTTAAGGTTAAAATTTTTAAAATACATGCACACACGTCATTTTTCAGTTCATTGTCCTTTTAATTTATATATTATCCTTGGATTAAACTTCTACTCACATTTACTTTTTTTTTATAAGTAAAACAATTTAAATATAAGATATATGGCTCAGATTGTCAACCAGACCAATCCAAAGTAAGGTTTAATGTTATAGCCTCTTTCTTCTGGTAGATACTGAATTTTTGAAAAGAAGTAATACTACTTAGAAGCAAATTTTTGGGAGGCGGGTACCGGGAATTGAACTCAGGACCTTGTGCTTGCGAGGCAGGTGGCAGAACCACTGAGTTAAATCCCCAGCCCGAAATTTTAATGTTATTCTCATTGAATAGTTGTTAAATTGCTTATTTTTCCTTTGAAAATTTGTACTTAGTTTTTCAGAATCAGGAATTTATCTAGATTGTACAACGTTTTTGTAAGTAGTTCTACAACATTTAAATAATTTTTCTGTCTTTTCATTTTATGACGATGTTTAAACAAAGTATATAGATCAGGTTAAAGATACTGAACAAAGAAATATATACACACACACACACACAATTTGAAATGTTTGTAATACATAGGTCCATATATAATTTAATTTAGCTGGCATAATTTATGTGGAAAGTAACATGATTTAATCTTGTGAAGTGTATGTGTTAAGGAAATACAGTGAGTCATTCTATTTCTTTAATCTCATGGAATAATTAAATTCATATATTATTTGTTAAAGCACTGAGGTTTTGGACTGGTATTTAGTATTCTGGTTTGGGAAGAGGTGGATTTGTACATTAAAATTATCTTGCTCTAACTGTTTATTTTGATTTGGTATATTGTTAAAGTAGGTTTGGTTCTTTATAGGAAACTTTTGAATTAACTAATAATTACAAAACAAGTCTTAAAAATTTTTGGATAGGCTTCTAATGTACCAGTAAATATCTATAATAAAAACTGAAATAAATATCTATATTTGTCTAATAATTACAGTAAACACTGAGAATTATTTAATTAAACTGAAGATACAGTTGAACTTTCAAGTTTAAAAGGATTTGGATACATAATAACTTGTTAGTAACAGTTTAAAATGCATATCTTTTTAATGTGATTGAATCTAATATTTTAAAAATAGGAGGGTTAGTATTTTTGAAATTATTAGAAAATTAGCTGAACAAAGTCAACAACTTCTTGTAAGTTAAGATTTTTTAATTTTTATCTATCTATCTATCTATCTGTCTATCTATTTATTTATTTATAGTGCCAGGGATTGAACTTGGGTCCTTGTGCTTGCAAGGCAGGCCACCGAAACCACTGAGCTAAATCCCCAGCCCAAGATTTTTTTTAATGATATGACTTTGTTTTAGTGGATATTAATTTCCTGAGGAGTTGGTGTTAATTTTCTGATTGACTATGTTAGAGTGTTCCTGAACAAATTTAAGTAATCCAAATGTACCTAATTTCTTAAACTGAGTCAGAAGACCACTGCCATTTGCTTATGGTTTCTGCCTTTTGCAGCAGAGAATAATAGTGCCCTTAAATTGGATTTGTGGTAACTTTTAGGAAACATTTGTTCCACATAGTCTAAGTGCAGAGATCCATGTCAATATTCAGAATTCATATTTTCCTTGAACAGAAGGTTGTGATAAAATGGTACATGGTGTGTTTTCATTGCCTGTTGAAAGACTTTCATGCAGTTAAAATAAGCATTTTGATGGTGGTTGAATTAAGAGTTTTTGTCAGTCTCTTCTCATCATGGATGATTAGACTAAAACGTCTGCTTGTCTTGACTTGAGATCACCACAGCTTCAGATAACATGCTTTGTGATTGAAGGTCGAAATATTTTGAATTCTAATAGGCTGCCAGATGAATTGCTTGAAATAGACTGTAAAATTTCAAGGCTTCCTTTTCCATCTGCTGTGAAAAGAACCATTGGGAATGGTTGAGCTTGATGATCATAGAATTACTGGATGGTGATTCTAAAACCCTCAAAGGGAAGTTGCTATGGAGATCTAGTTCCAAACTGTGAAGTGATTCACCTTTGAAAGGCTGCAGGGTCTGAGAAGCTGAACACATCATTGTTCAGGTGGTCATTGGTTAGGAAATTGCTGGTGCCTGTGTAATCAGCACTCCTGTGGTAGTTAACGATCTAAAAAGGTTTGTTCTGAATGATGTGGGACAACAGCAATGTGCATAAGATGGCTTCTCTCAATCATGGTTTGCTCAGCCTGGTGCTTGTAAAAATACAGCAAACTAAATAGCACAGAAATGAACTGCTTTATTGAAGGAATCACTTGAGAACAAAATTTTGCATTGCTGAGTTTGACATCAAAATAAAATGGTTCCTTTTGGAAATAAAAGTTTTTGCAGATACATGCTTTGCTTTCTTTGTTTTAATCTACCTCCCCCAAATAAACTTTTATGATATGAAGCTTTTTTATCTAAATCTAAGGCTTTATATCACAGTAAAATGTTCAGCTTTTAATGTCCAGGTCTAAGTACTATGTTAAGAGCATTTTTATAGAAGGACAGAATCATCTGAGAAAGTCTAGGACAGTTTCCACATTATTGGGAATACAGTATAAGTAAAGTCTCTATAGGAAATCATCTCCCACAAATTATTTTTCATTATACATATTAGTCACAAAAGGGCTTTTGTTGTTGTTGTTTGTTTGTTTTTTGGAACCGGGGATTGAACTTAGTGCCTTGCGCTTGCCAGGCAGGTGCTTGTACTACTGAGCTAAATCTCTGGCCCTACAGAAGTATTTTAAATTGATTTTTTTCTGCTGTTTCATTAAACTTTAGAAACCAGTATTCACTTTTATTTGTGGAAATTTGAGAACAGAGTAATTTTGAAATTGTGTTGACAGCCAATCATTTGTAAACTGCTATTCTCTCATATTAAGATTTCAAAATAGATGAAACTCAATCTTAGTTCATTTAAGGGCCCATAATGTTGAGCTTCAGTAGTCAAGTATAAAACTTTATTGAAGATAACTTGTATATCAGGTTTATATATGATGTTTTCTCCAAACATTATTAAGGTTTTATATATGTATATAAAATAGAATCACAGATCTGTTAGTGTTCAGTTTGATGTATCCACTGTCACACTCAAAATACATGTTTTCATCATCATAAAATATTTACTCATATTCTTTTACTGTTTGTTGATTCTGTTCCCCAACCCTTATCCTCAAGGAACAACTAATCACTATTTTCTATCATTATAGTTTTATTTCTAGAATTTCATATAATATACAGCATGTAGTTTTTAATCTACTATCGTAGTTTTGTTGTTTTTAGAGTTTCATGTATCATATATTGTATAGTTTTGTGTGTGTGTGTGTTTGACTTTCTTTGCCTATATAGTTTTTGAGCTTTCTCTACTCTATGTGCATTACTATTTTGTTTCTGCATGGTACTTTCTATCCTTTAATACTTGGGTATATCACAATTTGTGTATTCATTTAAGTTGGTAGATATTTGAATTGTTTTCAGGTTTTATTATTAGGAGCATGTATGTACAAGTGTTTGTGTGGACATAAATTTCTATTTCTTTCTAGAGCTGGGTTCACTAAAGCATGTGATAAGTTTGTATTTAGCTTTTTAAGATGCTGCCACACAACTTTCCAAAGTAACAAAGGACATTTTCAGTTCTCACCAGAAATATATGAATTCCAGTTCCTCCACACCCTATCACTTCATATTGTCCATCATGTTAACTTCAGACATTTTGGAGAATATTCACTGTGACTTTGATTTCTCTTTGCAAGTGATTAGTATATTTGTTCATATTTCTATTTATCATCTATATCTTTTCTTTGGCTAAGTATCTGTTTAAGTAGTTTGCCCATTTTTCATTATTTGTCTTATTTTGACCTGGAAAAATTGTTTATATGGTTTGGATCCAAGTATTTTGTCAAGAATGTTTTCTTTCTTTCTTTTTTTCTTTTTTTCTTTTTATTGAGTTTATTGGTGCATTCTAGGTATACAGTACAGTTACATTCATTATTGGGATCTTGTACCTTTACATGACAGGTCTTGGTTCTCATTTTTTCCCCTTGTCCCTGCCTTCCCTACACGTATGCTTTCTAAATCTGCCAGTCTGTGACTTATCTTTTTGTTTTCTTTATTATGTCTTGTTCAAAGAGCAAAGTTTTTCATTAGTATGTTCAGTTTAACTTTTCCTCTGATTTGTGCCTTTTCTTTTATTAAAATTTAATAATTTTAAACTAAAAGCATTTATTTAGGTCTGTCTCCCATTTCTAGTTAATTTTGCATGTTGCATGAGGTAAGGTGTTAATCTTTTTCTTATAGATACTCTAGAATCATTTGTTGGGAAGAATATCTTTTTGTCATTGAATTAACTTGGCATCTTGTCAAAAATCAGCTGGACATTTTAATATGTCTAGACTCTGTTCTGTTCTGTATCTATTTGTCTAATTTGTTAACACCATTGTCTTGATTATTGTAGCTTTAATAAGAATTTTTGAAATCAGATAGGAAAGAAGCTTCTAACTTTTTTGTTTTCAAGATAATTTTAGCTCTTCTAGATATTTCAAATTTCAGTTTAAATTTTATAAACCAGCTTATCATTTTTTTTTGTTCCTTCAAAAAAAAAAGCTACTAGAATTTTATTGATTTTTGACTTTGTGTTAAAACTATCAATGGAGATACCAATGGCAAATCTCTTATTTAGGTATTTTCTCTATATTTTACAGAGATTATAGAGTACAGATATTGTACATATTTTATTAAATTTACCTCTACATATATTTTCTTATTATAAGTGCTATGATAGGCTATTTTAGATTGTACTCCATCAGTTTTCGGAAGTTCTATTCCTCGTCTGTTGAGGGGTTTTATCCTGAATGGATGTTGAAGTTTAATCAGATGCATTTATTTCATCCATTTGAAATGGTGATGGGCAGGTTTTGTAGTTGTTGTTGTAGTAAATCAATTACATAGACTGAATTTTGTATGAAAGTTGCCTGTATTCCCAAGGTAAACTCATTGTGTCATGATAAAGAATGTTTTTACATAATTTTGGATTTGATATGATGAACATTTTTTTGAGGGCTTGATGATTAGTTCTGTGATTTTCTTTGTAATTTTTGTCTGGTTTTGACTTTGGGGCAATGTTAGCCTTGTGAAATTAATTAGTATTTCTTTTCTCTCTCTCTCTCTCTCTCTCTCTCTCTCTCTCTCTACTAAATCCTCATTAGAATTCATCAGTGAATTCTAGGACTTGAGTTTTCTTAGTGGAAAGGTTATTTCAGGTTCAATTTCTTGGGTTGATAGAGGACTATTAATATTTTCTATTTCTTTTTGGTTCCATTTTTTGTTTTTGGTATTGGATTGAACTCAGAGCCCTGAAATACATCCCCAGCTCTTTATATATTTTTTATTTTGTTTTTTTCTGGTACTGGGGATCAAACTCAGGACCTTGCATATGTGAGGCAGGTGTGTTGCCACTGCACTAAATCCCTAGCTCTATATATTTTTAATTTTAAGACAGGGTCTTAAGTGCCCAGGCCCAGTTTAAAATTAAAATCTTACTGCCATAGCTTCCAAGGTACCTGGGATTACTGTTATGGCCATTGCATCCATCTGTCCTTAATTCTTTCATAGTTGATGAACAGTTTATATTGTATCACTTCATGTACAGTTGGGAGAAAGCTTGCAGTCTTTCTTACAAGTCCAGTTTCTCTTCATATCCTTTATGCTATTGTTTGTTATGTAATGTGTATGTTATAATAAGCCTTACAATTTAAAAATTGAGATTAAAAGTACATTACATAAAATTGACCATTTAAAATGTATATTTGAGTGGCTTTTGGTACATTCTATAAACAACTTTTGCTTTAAACATAATTTGTAATATGATGAAATTAAGAGGAAAAAAATCTCACAAGTAGTCATTTATCTTCACACAGATTATCTGTAGTTTCTGGCACTCTTTCATTCTTTCTTGGAATCTTAGCTTCTCTCTATCAGAATTTCTCCTAAATTTGAAAATCTTCTTTTAGCATTAATTATAATGTGTGGCTCTTAGCCATGAATTCTCTTAGTTTTCTTTTTTCTGAAATTGTGTTTTTTTAGATTCATTCTTAACAGCAATTTTATTGATTAACAGTATTTTTCCCCCTGAATTTTAAATGTTACACTCTTTTCTGGGCTTCTTAATTTATGATAAGAAATCAGCCATTAACCAAAACACTTTTCTGTTGCTGCTTTCAAAATTTGCTCTTTACCTTTGACATTTGTGACATGCCACTCCTATTCTTTGTCTGCCATTGAGTGTGTCCTACCATGGACTGTTTAGTTTATTTTCTTGATAATCCACCGAACTTAACTCTATACATTTCTATCTTGTACTAAATGGTAAATTTTTACTTCATAATTCTTTACATTTTTTTCTACTGAAACTCTTTTCTGTCCTTCTAGGACTCTAATTATATGCATGTCAGACCATTTTATATATCTGATAGGTCCCTGAGTGTTTGTGTTATTCATCTTCTCATCATGATACCTGACATCCACAAACTTTAAGTTCATTTTGACTCACATGTTCCAATGGTTTCAGTCCATGGTTGGCTTGCTTCAGATGGTAGAAGGCAGTGAGAAAGGAAAGCTGCTCAATCTGTGGTAGTCTGGAAACAGAGAGTAGGAAAAGAGGAGTGGGAGACAAGACCACACCCTTCTGCATCACGCCCCCAGTGACCCAATCTTCCAGCCAAGTCCCACCTGTAATAGTACATGGACTACTGAACCCATCAATGAATGAATCAAGTAATGAGTGTAGTGCCCTCATGGTCCATTCACCTTCCAAAAACAGAAGAGTCTAAGGGACTCAATCATAAGAGGCTCTGTACATTTTGTTCAATCTTATTTCTTTGTGTTGTTTGGACTTTACTATTGATTAATCTTCTAGTTAACACTTCTTAGTTATCTCAGTTTGGCTCTTATGTCCATATAGTTTTTCTTTTTTAAGAGATACTTTATTAATCCTTCTCCCCTCTCCTTTCCTTTTCCTTCTATTAATTCTATTTTTCTACCAGGAATACCTATATTTGTGTTATATACCTGATATTTTTAATTTTTAAAGTTTTTATTAATATATGTTTGCTTTACATCATAATTACATTCATTGTGGGGAGTTGTTACATGTGCATAACACAACTTAATTCTTTTTACTTCCCCTGCCACTCTTCTCCTACCCACTCCTTGTATCACTTAGTTGCCTGTCCTGCAAAAGATCTACCTCCCTGTTTTCTATTATCTTTCTTTTGCTCTGCTCTTTAAATTATTTATACTTTTGGCTTCCTGTATAAGAGAAACCATGTAATGTTTAAGCTCATGTATTTGATACACTATTTATTATGAATAATTTATTATTTATTATGAAGATAGTTTAATGGGTACTTAAATTTTTTCCCAACTTCTTAAATACCCAGATCATCTCAAGTTCATTTACTCTGGCCTTTTCTCTTAACAGCATACTTTTGTAAGGTACAGTAATTACTGTTTATGTCCTGAATGTTGGGAATGTTTACTTGTGATGATTCTGGATTCCATCGCTTTTATATAATGGGTGCTATTTCCATTGTATTAATAGGCAGTTGAACTTGAACTGCCAATTCTTTTTCATAAGTGAAGGCTCCAGTCTCACTTCATATATTTCTCCTTTTGCTGGTCTTTGAGTCTGCCTTCCACATGTATGGTTCTGTTATGAGTCATAGAGGTATGAATACTGACTTTGGGGATTCCCTTTTTTCTGGCTCTTGTCCTTCTCTGTGAACTCTTGCATTGTCATTGTTTCTGTGGCTTTAGTTTTCTGGTCTCCCAGGCCAGAAAGACATCTGCTTGTTGAGCTGTGCTGCCAACACTGGTCCTCTGTTCAAAGTCTTAAAATGAGGAATTTACTTCATGCGGCTCCCTGCCTCTGAGCATGCACTGTCAACCAATCTGATTCCGTTTGCTTTCCAGTGCCTTTAGGTAGCTGCTTTTCATACTGTGTCCATATTTTATGTTGTTTTTTTCCTATCACAGTGGAAAGTAGAAGTTTTCTAGTGGGATCTTACTATGCTTTTACTAAGAACAGAAGTCCTTTCATGGAATTTTAGGCTATGTAATAAGTGATGCATACATCAGTACATACTTTACAGTGAGAGAATGCAAACTAGGATTTGAATTTTAAAAGAAAGACTTTGAAAATTGTAGTTAAATTCAATTTAATACCAAAATATAATCTTAATGATTATTATGCAGTATTTTATATTTAGTATTAATATATTATCATACTTTATTATTATGTAATACATTTGGTTAAGTGAAAAACTGATAATTGTAATGACTACATTTAATTTACTTGTGCTGAAGGTATATATACAGCCTTTGGTAGTGAATTAAAGAAAATGTAAATGATTCAGCAATATGTTATTGACTAATTTTAACTAGTTTATATTATTTACTGACAACCTAATGGAAGACTTTTTTATCGTTGCTAGGCATCAGCTAAATATTGTATTGACTTCTACATTCTTTTCCTTTTTTATTTTATTCAAGATTTCTTTAAAGTTTGATGATTCCTTTTAATATTTATCTTGCATAAAAATTATTATGACCCTGCAAGTTTGGTCTTCCTTATCTGAAATGCTTGGAACATAAATGTTTCAGATTTTGTTTGGAGTTTTGTCTTTAAAAAAATTGTTTTTGCACCTATTTTACCAATTGAGTGTGACTAGTACCAAAAGTGTACAGTCTGCAATGTTCCAACATCTGAAACTTCTTGAGCATGACACTAAAAATGTTTCACTGTTCAGATTAGGGAGGCTCAACCTGTATTATAAGAATTATTTTTGTTTTTGCAGTGGTAAAGATTGATCCCAGGGCCTAATACCTATGAGGCAAAAGTTCTGTCATACAGCTACATCCCCAGGGCCTTTTAAGAGTTTTAAATTAAAATTCTTAACTAAACAAGAAATAAAGGAGGGGGAAGAAAAACTTTAAAATATTTTCCCATTAAGATTTAAGTTAAATTCTTAGCACCGTAATTTGGGACCATAAATTATAGTAGTAGATGAATAACAGTACAAGAAATACCTTTTACTGCATCTTTATACCCCTAATTTATAGGTAATATCGATGATATTCACCAAGAGAAATTTCGTAGTAGTCTGTATTACTACATAACAGAATTTTAAAGATATTTAAAACTACATAGATGACATGAGTTATAAAGGAACCACTTTATCACTTTGTAACAGTAGCAACAAAAACAATTTTCCTCTTGGGGATCACAACCCCATTGGAGCTAGATCTGTGATACTATATATCCTAGGAATTTGAATTGGCTGCAAATCTTTTATTGTTGAGAGTTCCCTAGCTCATTTTCATATCTTGTTTCCCAAATGTGTGAAACCAGTATTGCCACTCCTGCAGATATGTTCCTGGAGAGCTTCCTATTCCTTCCTCTATTGTGTCTGCTTCTCAGACACGTTATATTTTTCTGCCTTGCAGAAGGCAAATTTAGGTCCCACTTTTAAATGAATTAGCTTGCTTTTAGTTTATGAATTCAGATAAAATGTTTTATCAGGTAGATAAAAAAGTAATTTATCAGATGTTATCTCATGAATATAAGGTGACATTTAAGCTATGAATAATAAATAATTTGCAAGATAATGAAAACAATACACCCTTTCAGTCACCCTTTATACCAGTTGGTTGTGTTTTTTTCACCCAAATTTACTAATTTTGTGCCTTGAATGTATCTTCATGCATTCTATCTTGTTATCCTGTATCTTATTTTAAAATATGGGATAGTAGACACCCATTATTACAGTGTAGGAAGCTTAATGTATGAATTGATGTATTTCCAGGTACAATAAAGTTCTCATTCAAAATGGCTTGAAAAATAAAGGTAGTCTATTAATTTGGATTACTAATAAGACAAGATACATAATTTCAGGCAGTACTTGGTCCATTGATTTAGGACTTAAATTATTTCTTTTTTTACTCTCTGCCTTGACTAGGTTTATCTTAATACCAGTTACTCTCATGATCCAGAAATGCCTTTTAAGTATCTCTCTGGCCACATTTTTAGTTCATATCTGTTGGAAGAGTGACTTTGTCCTGATTTTTTTTTTTTAAAGACTTACTCTACTTGGACCAGCTTAGCTCACATACACAATCCTTGACTGGTCACTGTGAGCAGATAGAGTAATCTAACCTGAAACCACCTTAATTCTTAAGAAACAGTGGCAGGGTGGGAAGGCGACTAGATAAGGATATACATAGACAGATATTGAGGAATTAACAACAAATCTGTACTTATCATTGTCAAACTTGAATGTAGTGATTTGTGATTCTTTTAATTTGGAAAGGGGAAAATGCCTAAAGTTTAAAAAAATTTAAGAACTAGTTTACTTCTTGACTGGGAAATGCCATCTTTCTTGTTATACTTCATAATACTGATTCAAAGCATCATATTATGAGAGTTGAAGTAGTATAATTCTGATGAAATTTTATGAGTAAAACTATAATAAAATGTTTCCTCATTAAAGATGTGAAGGATTAAATATATGGTGAAATTTATTGTTCGTGAAAATGAAACTGAAACATTTCTTATAGAATCACCAAACATAAAGCAGAATCGTGTTTTAGTCTCTTCTCTTAATTGGCTAGTGCCAATTCTAAGCTAGTTTATTTGGGGAAAAGATGACCTTATTAAATAAGTACTATATTTTAAATGTTTTGTTATAAAATAGTCTTTATTTGGTTAAATAATATAGCTCTGTACCCCATGTTTTAAAAAAATAACGTTTTTCTTAGCTGAGTAGCTGATTTATTTTGTTTCTGTAAACCATTATCAAGTTCTGTTAATCTTTTCTGGAAGTACATTTTTTTCTGTTTTTTCTTCATCCTTTTTCTACCACAACATAACTGATCTTAATAATAAATTGTTCCTGGTGCTCTCTTCTGATAAGTGTGAACCTGCCTTAGATGCATGTTTTGTTAAATTATGTGTTTTGTTTAAAATGTGGAATTTCAAGTAACACCCTCCAGAATCAAGGAGAGGACTTGGAATCTTCTGCACCCTGAAGGTGTTTGTTCGTTTTTGCAGCACCACTGAGCTAAATCCCAGGCTGTAACTAGTGTTTTGTTTTGTTTTGTTTGTACCAGGGATTGAACTCGGGACCTTTTGCTTACAAGTCAGATGGTGAAACCACTGAGCTAAATCCCTCGCCCTTCTGAAGGTTTTTTTTTTTGGATAATCACTGTTGTATGTAGTCTCTTCCTCCAGTTTCTTCCTTTAAGAGCAGCAGTTTTTGATCATTCTTATACCCATAATAACTCTAATAATTTGGTTTCCATACTTTTGGGGTTAGAAAAGAGCCTACTTGTATAAGTAGAAAATAATTGCATGCATTTTATTAAATTTCTAACTTAATGTTTTTTAGAAGTATATATTATTACTATGGATTAAAAATATTCACAAATGGAAATCTACCAGTAGTTAAATATTACGGTGAATATTGAGTGTCTTTTTACTATGCTAGCTGTAAAACATAAAGATAATGAATATTAAGCTTACATTTATTAAAAAGGAAGCAGTACCTTCATAAGCAAGGAAAAAGGAACATCTAACATCTAGAGATATTGTTAATATTCTAGAGTACTACATCTTTTATCATATCACCTTTAACTGTGATATACCCGTGAGAAATTAGATGTATCACTGCTTGAGAATAATTGAATTTGGTTTTGTTAAATATCTCTTGTAAAACATTATGCCTTTTTGGCATGCAATTTTCTGCCTGATACTTGACGATCTTTGTGGTCAAGCATTAGTGTATTTTCTAGTTCATAAAGTAGAGACATGAGGTCGTTTTAACATTGCAGCTAGGTTTAAAGGTCTTTCCACCACTACTACGCACTGTATGTAATTAAAATTTTATTTATACCTTTATTTTTTGAATTTAGTTGACTTTAAAAATGTACTTTCTGTGTTCCACCTTTGTCTTTGGTTTACCTCAAGTAAAGTTTTCTTCTTAACAGCCATATCTTCTGTCAACCCCTTCGTTCTCTTTGGCTCTTTTTATGTAGTTACTGCCAGTTTGGTTACATGTGCTTATTTCTGTAACTAGACTATAAACTCTTTGAAGGTATGGGCTATTCCATATAATTTTGTCTCTCCCCGGATACCTAAATAAGTTTTTTACATAGCTGGCAGTAAAAGAAGGAAAGATACTTGTTTCATTGCTAAAAATTTTTTTTTCTGTTCTAAGCTGGTCTGAATTGTGACCATGTAAAATATTTATACTACTTTATTTGGTTGTCTTAAGAAAATATGCATTGTACAAATGGATATGTTTTTATTGTCTATCCAAATTTGTAAATGAAATAGTAAAATTTTAGATAAATGAAAATAAAATTCTTATATTTTAATGTTTTACATGCATTACTAGGCCTCTGTATTATTTCTGTATGCTAGTCACATGAAGATTTATTTAATGGTGTATGTATAAATAGATATATAGATGCAATACATTTATGCTTATATTATTAACTTGCTTTTATTACTATAACTTCAGTTGTATATTGTCTCCAGTATTAATACTTTTATTCATGTTAAAACTTAGCTAGCCAAATAGTATGATACTGTATTTGATATTATCAGATGTACTATTATAGGTAAAAATTCATATGAAGGAAAGAAAATCTTATTTTGAAAATGATTCACACTATTTGAAATAGAAACCTGAGATCGTTTTAACATTGCAGCTGAGTTAAACAGTCTTTTCACCACTACTAAGCATTGCATGTAGTTAAAAATACATTTATACATATTATTTTTAAAAACCTAGTTAACTTTAAAATATGTAAGTTTTCTTGTCGTTTAGGGTTCTGTGAAGCTGATCATCAAGAGGGTTGCAAATCATTGGTGGTTTCTATTTTCAGATTTCCACATCCCAGAGTAATTTGCTTTAATTTCACCCAATTTAACCTATACTTCACACCATCACCATTCAGCTTTAATAGCTATGTTCTATGCATAAGAAAAGCAGATAAATGTCCACAATTAGGCTGCAAATGATTACAACTAGTTAGGGCTTTATGAAGACAAAACTTAAAGGACTATGGCTCCAAACAAAGCCACAAAAGACTGCTGAAAATGCTGTCTCGAGAAGTCAAGTCTACTATGGCATTTGATTTATCACTTTTGTAGCTGATTTTACTTATTTTTAATATATTGGCAGGTGTGCCTACTCTGACAAATGTTCATCATTAAAGAAATATTAGTGCTGTTGTTAATTCATTTTGTTTTTAATTTATTTTCTTGTTGAATTTCAGCATGGATGACCAGATTAAACCTTTTTTAAAAAAATTAAAATAATAGTATTTATTTGAAATTACGCATAATTTGAAATGTACTGACATTTGTATACCTTGGTAATGTATTTGAGAAATTAAGACTTCTGAAAAGTGGAAATATAGTTTTATAATTCTGTGTAGAATTCATTTCTAGATAGGTCTTAGTGTGCAATATATAAATCTATGGGTAATTACTTATATACAATATCATTTGTATATGCATACATAGAAGGCTGAATTTGTTTTAACTCTGTATCGGTTACTGGTGTTTTCCTTTCTATGATATATGTTCTGGTTGGTGGTTTGTGCATAACATTGTTTTAATATATAAAGAATTTGTTTATGGTTAAGATTTTAAAAAGCTAAAATAGTCATTTTAATATAACAGCATTTTCTAATTTTATAAAAAGTAATTTTGCTTCTACAAAGCAAAATTAATCATTTTGGTTAGTGTACCTCTGTGTTTAATAAAGTGAATCATAAAGATTGCACTCCATCTCTTTTTAAAATTTTCTGAAGATTTTTGTCAAGGTTTTATGTATAAAATTTTCTTTAAAATTTTATAATAAATATAAACATAATATAAAAAGAATTCAAGGTTTTAGTTTAGTACTGTAATCATTCTCTTAGACTGTCATAAATTTTATGTAGATAAGTGTAGCAATACTGATGGATAATAATTTTGTAGTTTATGTGCATCTGAAATTCTTGTTATGAAATCACTGTTCATTTTAGAAGTGTAATGCTCAATGTCAGCCATGGTGTCACACCTCAGTAATCCCAGCACTTGGGAGGCTAAGGCAGGAACATCACAAGTTCAAGGCCAGCCTGGACTATATAGAGAGACCCTGTTTCCCTCTTCCCCCAAAAAAGGGTAATGTTCACTATTGATTATACAAAGGGTAGCATATTTAAAACATGTACTTGTTTTAGATAAGCCTTATTTTCTTAAATAAACTGAATAATAGCTCATATTTTATTGTTGCTTAGAAATAAAAATAAATGTAAATTAAAAATCCAGTGATTATGGGTTTTATATATGAATAACAAATGTGCATAGGTGTGCACATAGTTGCTAACTTTAAAAATAATGTTTATGAATTAATAGTTTAGGTACCTTTGTTTATAAAACCTGTATATGTGGGAAAGTACACTAAAACTTATCTTTAAAATCCTTATTTTAAAGAAAGTAGTCAGTTGTCTATCCTATAACATAGACCTATATAGCCACGGCAAGACAATACAGCAACACGGCATCAGTTTTATTAAACTAGTTTCATATGCTATATCATAAAACTTTCAGTCCAATCAGCAACTAAATTTAAATACTGCAAATTGTAGCAGCAAAACAATAATTCTGCTGATTAGCCCCTTTCCATTTCTTGTAAGTGAACTGTTTATGCTGTTGAGTACCTTTTGAAAAAAGAAAAAGGCAAAACAGCCTTGATTAGTCAAGGAGTAATTGGATGACTTGATTTTAGCAAGAGAATGAATTGGTTGATGATAGCCTGTAACTAAGTGTAGTGGTTCTGTTCAGATGAATACATAACATACAGTCATCAGATCTTGACAGGTATAACATATAAGCAGTACTAAAAATCTTGTGGTGGGGGTAACAGGATGGAAATGGAGGGCAATAAGTTTGCCATGAAGTCTTTGACTGGAAAATTTGAGGTGACTCTTAAAAGAATTTAGAGAAACTTCCTTTTTTAAAAAAATTATACATGGGGTGGGTAGAGAGATCTGTCTTACCTTAATACTACAGTCCCCTTGTTTTATGCTTTGTAGACAAAAAGAGTTAATGGGATCATTTAAGTTTTTTCAAAGGGATCAAAAATATTATATTCTTTTACTTCTGTTGAAGATAATGGAATAAAAACAGTGGTTGTTAGGATAGCCATATGGGAAAGTCTTAAAGCATAAATTGTATTCATATTTAACTACAGTATTTGAAGTCTTGATTATAACAGAACTTTATGTACACTGTATTCCTATTGATGATTTCCTGATTATTTTTAAGACCTTACCTAAGTTTATCTTAATGAAATGGCATAAAGCAAAAATATTTTTAAATGTATTCATTTGCAATAAGCTCAGTTGTACCGCCCCTCCCTGAAAAGAATGTAGTACAGTGAGCACCCCTTCTCCACTATAATGTGCTATGGAGGTCCCGAAGTTTCAGTTGTGTGAAATATGGGATTGCTTATTTTCTACTATAATGAAATAATAGGTGAATCTGCACAGCTAGCTCCTCTATGGAGTGGAGGTGGGAAGGGAGGGGTGGATGTCACAAGGTCCAGGCCCATCCAAATCCATTCTGGTACTGGCTTTGATTTGGCACCACCTGGTGGTGATTGTTTGCTCTGGTTTAACTATTGATGGCTAGCTCTTGTGGGCTGTCAATGACTGGGATTGCCATAGGTGTTCTAGAAATCTATCAGGTAGTTGATACACCTTTTGTTGGACCAAATAGGGTGATTTGTGTTGGAAGACTCATGTGGATGGTAAATGACCTGTTTTCTTCTTTGAAGGGATTTTTTTGCTTCTTCGCCCTTAATTTCTCTAGGCCTTATCCTTCTTTCCATGTTTCTGGTTTCATTTTAAAACTATGGGTTGTTGTATTTAAGAGTGTAATTATTTTGTGAAGTGTATTATCTGGTTTTCAAACATCTACTTTCACAGTACTTTTCACTTGGGCCCAAAAATGTGATCCCCAATGTGTAATGTGGGATGTACTCAAACCATCATCTTCCTAGCCTAACAATGCCAGGATTTCTTGGTGGTTCTACCTTTTAACATTCTTTCTTTTCCCTTATATCTTAGAAAACCAGGTAAGAGAATCCATTGATATTGTGAATAAAGGATATAAAACAGGTTGTTTAAAAATTAATAGCCAGCCATTTACTTGACTGATTAATACCTGTCACATGTTTACATTTTTCTAGCATTTAAACACCAGTTTCAAAATCTAATGAGGCAATATTTTATCTCTTCACTGTATCAACACATTTAAACATAGAACTAAGTAATTTAAACTTCCATCAAAACTTCTACATGAACCTGAATCTAAACTTTAAAAGGCATCTATGTAACATTAGTTTTCCATTTTGGAACCTTGAGGCTTTTTCTAGTGAATTTAATATTGTCTCCTACCCTACTCCCCTTCATGCTGTATGTACTTTTTTATATTATATGTGGATCTGTCTTCTCTATTAGATTATAAACATCTCTGGAAGCAGAAACTAATCTTATTCAACTTTTTTTTTTTCCTGTAAAGGTTCTGTTTTGTACACAAAAGGGAGAGGGGGCTCAGAACTTCTTGGCAGCTGCTTTCCTCATGGCAGCTAGGACATTGCTCAGTTCCCCTTTCTTCCTGTTGGCATGGATGTGTGTCTCCTTTTCCTTGGTGTAGTTGAGGGCCTATTTGTCCTTGGGGACCTTGAGCACTCCTGTCATACTGTTCATGCAGGGCAAAGCCAATCTTAGATCACAGACTCAGTATCATGGTGAGGTGCCTGGGCTGATGATTTTGTCTGGGCTTGTTCATTTTGAGACCTATCACCATGGGTGGCATAAAGCCATCACTGCTGCTCTTCAGTGACTGCTCTAGCTTTTTCTGATCTCTGAAATTTGGCTTCCAGATCCTGGCACCATTAATTAGCAGTTATAAAAAAAATTGAAAGTTTATACTCAGTGCCTTTGAAATATTTTTTGCTTACTTTCAGCAAACATTTGTTAAATATCTCTTAAGATTGTATCTTTAACGTGTGTGTGTGTGTGTGTGTGTGTGTGGCACTGGGGATTGAACTCAGGACCTTGCACTTGCAAGGCAGGCAAGGGCGCCACTGAGCTAAATCCCCAGCCCTGTATCTTTAACTTTTATACACTGCTAATAAACTGTCCACATTTCATTTTTTTCTCATTTTTATATTATGTCCACTTTCTATTTAATTTAATTTTTGTTACGACATGTTTGTGATACATAATGATTACATTCATCATGGGGAGTTAACACTTAATTCTTTTTATATCCTCTTACCCAATTTAGTGTCTTTTTTACAACTAGAACCCAAGAGTCTACTGCTCTATTTCTGCTATTAGTCTCCAAGCCTTTAATTAGGTCTTATACATAGTGGATAGAATCATTTAAAGAAGTATGAGCAAACAGGTGAACAAGAGTAAGATCATATGACCACTTCTTTGGAAATCTACTTACATAGGTGTTTTATAATCTAAAAGAATATCTACCAGTAGTAATTAAGAGGTTCAGAGGTAAAGAGATCAAACACAACAAACTTTTCATACCTGTTATTGCAGTCTATTGTTAGACTTATTGCTTTCTTTGAAATACTTATTGAATGTCTTATTGGGTGTTGTGAAGTTTATCCCTTTGCCTCTTATGTGTTACGTGTTTTACTTCTTGTAGAATTTGTACTTCCTCTCTTAACAGTTTTGTATAAAAACATTCTGAGTACTAATAAGTACTTAAAACATTCATTCATTCATCAGATCCTTTATTCATTACCTTTCCTTATACTCAATTGTATATTAGCTCAGACCAAGGCAGTGAAGAGACATGTAAGATGTAATCCCTGAGCTTGGGTAACTAGGAGTAGAATCACATGTTATAACACTTGATGTCCATTGTACAAGTCATTTGAATAGAATGGAAAGATTACCTTAGCAGTTCAAATAGAAGATATAGTAGAAAAGGCATCATTGTGAAAATATCATTGCAGTGACATTTAATTAAGGCTATGAAAGATACTGTACATAACTTTTTGAAAGTGGAAGATGAAAAATGGAAGCTCTCAATTTTGATCAAAAGCGGAGTAGGGTAGTACGGGTACAAACATTAGAAAAGTTAAAGCTCTGATTTGATGTTTAGTCTCTTGAATGGCATGGAATTTACTTCATCCCTGTATTCATTGCTTACAGTATTAGTAGTAAAGACAGAATTCTAGTTTTTCTGTTTTTTCTTCCTTATAGTATTACTACATAGAAAGATATAAAAATGGATTTTCTCAGAAAGCATATTTAGAATAACACATTTTACCTATGTCATATTTAAGATAATCTATTTAACCATCATTTTTACCATACTTTATGCCACAGGAGTCCCTCCCATTCTTGTACAAACCAATGATTGTGGAGATCTTTTAGATCTGGATTCCTCTAGGATTATCTTGTTGATGAGGGGAAATTAAGCTATGGAATGTAATTTATAAAGGGAAGAAAAGTAATATATCTTTGAGGCCCAAGAATGGGAGAGGACCTGTAAGAAAAAAATATCACCACTGATTCCACTGTCTAGAGTTAATTGCTGTTAACATTTTAGTGTTATCTTTCTGTTGCTCCTGTTTCATCATACTATCTTGCAAATATAGACTCACCAAACAGTCTCTTTTTTTAGAGGAATGCAAACCAATCTGTGTGCTTTTATTTGCTCTTTGGGATTATGAGAGATTTTCCCTTTGTTAATAAGTCTATATCACTTGGATTATAAAATGAGCATGTCTTACTTTTCTAATCAGAAAAACCAAACATACCATCCTAGTTACCTCCTTTAGTGCTGGGACCAAATACCCAACACCTGCAAATAAAAGGAAAGAAGTTTATTTAGGCTCAAAAAAAAGAATGGGAGTGGACAAAAAATAATAAGAATACACAAGGAACTTTCAGGACTTAAGTGGGTACAAGAGTTTGATTTGAGATGAGAATTTGTGGACAGTGGTGATTTTAAGGCTGGAAGATGGGAAGGCCAGTTTATACAGGAATTTTTTACTGTTGGAAGACTACATGATGTTTTAGAAGTTAGGAAAGTTAGTAAGATAGTAATTAGACAAGGCCAGGGATGTAACTCAGTGGCGCTGCACCTGCCTGGTAAGCGCAAGGTCCTGAGTTCGATACTGGGGGAAAAAAGAGATAGTTATTGGGAAGGTAAGTAGAACAAAAGCAGCTGGCTCAACATTAGAAGTAGGACAGAATCTCAAAACTGTTTCTAAATACCCTTGATTATATTTGCCTTTTACACCTTTAATGTAAAATAAGTGAAAAATCTTGTTGAGAGATGAATGCTAATTTTCAGTAAGCTACTTTTTTTGCCTACTTCTTTGGAAAAAGTTGATAATATTTCAGCAACTAAAAGTGTAAAATCTTTCAATAATTGAATATAATTAACCACGTGTGTTGACTCTGGGTTATAATTCATAACTTTTAAGTGACTTTATGGATTCCTTAATGGCACAGATATCTAATTATCTATAATATAAGTACAATACCAGTAATTGTTAAGCAGAATTTTTTCGTGTTCTGTACATTTAAAAGAATTACATTATACAGTACTGTAATGTATAGCTTCTTTTCAGTTAAGTGATGTCAGTCATAACCAAAAGGTTGTTTTGCTTTCTCCTACACTAGTATGAATTCCAATTTTAACATTTTTCATATCTTTATGCCTCCTTTTCCTCATCCTTCTTAACCAATGTTTTATTTTTTTATTCAGGACTTAATTTTTTGGTGGTGTTGGGTTTTTGTTTTGTTTTGTTTTTGTTTTTGTTTTTGGTACCAGGGGTTGAACTCAGGACCTTGTGCTTGTGAGGCAGGCGTGGTGCCACTAAGCTAAATGCCTGTCCCTTAAAAGTATGCTCAGTGGTTCTGCCACCTGCCTCACAAGCGCAGGGTGTCCCAAGTTCGATCCCTGTACAAAAAGGTATTTTAAAAATTTTAAATGGACTCTTACCAGTACGAGAAATAATGATCAAGAGTTTTAAGGTTTCTCAAAACCTGACTGAGCACTTTATTCCTCCTATATTAAATATCTGTTTGTCTCAAGATTGGGAACTATTTTTACTTACAGCATTTTTTGATTGCATCCATGTAAGTCAGCTATTTTGTGTAAAAGTCATACTTGAATAGTTTAAAATTTATTTAATTTTAGATTGGTCCCTCAAAATCAGCCACATGTATTTGACTAAGGTTTTTGAAAAGCCAGATCAATTTTTGAATATATCACAGAGCTGATAGTTTTCCTCCTTTTGGCTTAGATTTAGTTTGAGATATTTTTCCCTGGAGTGAAAGAAGAGGTAGAAATAAAGTAAAAGCCAATTCTATTGGCTACCAGTAGTTCTACTTTCTATTCTGGTATAATACATTTAACCTGTAGCATAGATTGGATTATTTTAGGGCGTTGGCTTTATCTTAAATAATAGAGTTTCTCCTGAAAAAATGAAGGTTGAAGACTTTAAAAACTACTTTGGATTGATTGATTATTGTATACAAATACAACCCATTAACCCAGTAATACTATTATTCATTTTATGTTTTTGTGTCAAGTAAATGACAATTTTCATGGCTAGACTAATTATTTCCATTTTTATATGTATACAAAATATTTTGGTTTTCCACAGATTGACAAATATGTCCACTTAAAATAATTAAAATTTGATTGATATAGTTCATTTGCATCAAACTTTGAAGGCTAGACACTTAAACCTATATAATTTTTAACAGAATTTTAATAGCAGAATGATTTATTGTTCTGTGTTCCAAATTTTGCATCGTTCTCTGATATCATTAAAGAAGGCAAATTGATTTTTAAGTATATATAATACATTAAAATGCCCTTCCACTGTTAAGAAAAATACTTAAAATTATATTTTATATGTAATGCAGAGATAAGTATTACAGACTTGAGGTACAGCTATGAGTTAGATTTTGTTTTTGCTCAAACTATTGTCAAAATAGTAAGGACTTTTAGCTACATTAAGGCTAAAGTTTTAAAGTGTACCTGTAAACTAGGGCTTACTGCACTTTGAAATCAAAGCATTTGGAATGCGCAATAAATATCTTACCCCTGCTCCTTTTAAGCTACTTTTCCTTCCCCATGCAAGAATGAATAGTCATATAATTCATGGAAAATAAATGATAACTTGTAGTTCCCAGTGTTTATAGTCAAAACTGTAGATGTTAAGTCACTTGCTGGTGCATATTTGAGAACTTGCATGGGTCCTGGGTTCAGTCCTCAGCAGTACCAAACAACCCCCCCCCACAAAAAACCACCTTGGTCCTGTTTAAATAATAAGCTGCTGGGGTCATTTGTGTATTCTCAGGAGACTAAGGTGGGAGGATCACTCGAATACAGAAAGTTAAGATTAGCCTTGGACAGCATAATAAGATCTGACTCATATAAGATGATGATAACGATGATGATGATGATGTAATAGAGAATTACACAGAAGTTGAGAACCAGAATTCTGATATTATGGGACTTTGCTTTGAAGAAGGAGTTAGAAATTTGAAAAGTTTAAAACTTTTTTGAGATGCATATCCTTGTCTTGATTTCAAACATATTTACTAATTTATCTTCTACTGGTTTAGAAATACGGCTTCTAATTTTTACTGACTATTTATGGGATTCTGTATTGGAATGTAGATATTCAAAACATTCATTGTTTGCCACATAGGACAAACTGGAAAGTAATGTGAAATAATGCACACGATGTTTTGGTGCAGATTTAATGTTATCATATATTTGTGTAAGTTTTATTTCTCCTTGTCTAGAGTCTGTACCTTGATTATACAATAACTTTTGGCTTCATACCTGGTGTGGGCTTTTAATTTTGTATGCATGGACCTTAATATAATGCACATAAAAATCTTTTGGTTTGGTATGATCTCTTACCCTCTCTTTCTCCCTTCTCTCCCTGTTTCTCTCCCCCCTCCATCACTGTTTTTATGTAATTGACATTGTTTTCTTTGGTTGTGTCACTGTTCATCCTGTTTTCATAGCTCCCTTCAATATCCTAGCACACTTCTTCTCATATTTGGAATACAGCAATTCTCTTTTAGCTGGTTACTTACTTCTGGTTAGTGTTTTAAAATAGTACTTTCCATTTATTAATCATTATCATAAGAGTCATTGATGACTAACTAGCAAGTGAAATCTAGACTTAACCTTGACATTTGAACTCTCTATCTCCACCATATATGATATCATAAATGTTTATCTTCTCTGTAATACAGCTTCTCACTATGGTCAACTCTCCAGTAAGCTTTGTTCACTTAAACTTTTTATTTTGTATCTGATGCTTTTTCCTGTTACGTGTTGTATACTTCTTCAGCTTCTTATACTTTTTTATTTTTAAAGGCCTTGCTGGTTATCTATTATTAGTTATACTTATATTAAGATTCTTGTTAATTAATATTGTTCTTTTTTAATAGGCTGATTTTTCCATTTAGATTGTACAGTTATTAAGACCAAAATCCAGCTGGATGTGCTTTCCCATGTTTGTAATCCCAACACTGGGGAGGCTTAGACAGGATTGTGAGTTCAAGGCCTGGACTGTATATAGTAAGGCCTTGTCTCAAAAACAAACAAACCAAAAAACCTCACCAAAATCTTGTTGATTTTTGTTTTTGATTCTCACAGACTTAATACATAGGTAAACAAGAGAGCTTTTCTTCAATTGGGGACATGTAACAAGACATATAAACATGTTGAGAGGTTGGCAGTTTATACAGCAGGAACTTCTTTATCTCTACATTTCTAAATGGTAGAGGGTATAAAAAACAATTAAGACCATCTCATATTCCATAGAAGTGAACATATTCTCTCTCATATTCCAAAGAAAACTCTAGAGATGCTACTTGGGAGATCAAGGTTTCTATGACAGATGATAAGATTTCTATGACAATTATAAAATATTTCTGTGGCTGGGCATGGTGGTGCACACGTATAATTCCAGCACTTTGGAGGCTGAATAGGGAGAATTACCGTGAATTCAAGGCCAACCTGGGCTCCATAATGAAATCCTGTCTGAAAACTCGGGAGGGGAGGGAAATCGGGAAAAAAAAAAAGAATTGATATATTATGGACAGATATGAATTTCCTGTGATGAATGTGATCGTGTATGACAAATATGTACTAAAAATAAAGTTAAAAAATAAAAATAAGAAAATAAAGATGTTGATTTGAAGCTTGTACTCTTCAACACATAACAGATGTTTTAAAATTCACTTCTAGTAGCTAGTTAAGGATGCTTTGTTTCTGAAAACAATATAACCCAAATGCAAGATGTAGTATAGCAAAGCAGTTCTCTGAAATCGAGAATTTCCAAAGTATATTTTTATTTCTGAAGTCCTTCACAGTTAGATTTCATGTCTAAGCAATGCATAGATTTATCCTTCATACTAAATTTTTATTGAATAAGGTAGGCTTTAGGTGAATCAATAAATTGGTTAGTTTTCATTCAGTTGTAATCTTCAAGAATAGCCACCTCATCATTTCTGCTATATCATACCAAGGAATAAGTAATCTGCAGAATATCCAGTGGAATATAGGATGCAAATATTATTTACAAAGTTAATGATCTCTACAAAGAAGGTTATATAAACTATAAAAGCCACAACATTAGTATATGCATTGATATTTGCATTTATTCACTTAGTAAATAGATTTTGATTAGAAATGATTTATATAACTAAAAAGATATTTTTACGTTCATTTTATTTGATGTTGCCTCAAAATATACCAGAACCACTTAGGACTGTTCTGGGATGATGATTCTGTTAGTGGGGGGGTAAAAGAAGGATAAGCAACATTTATAGGGGAGTTACAGCAAGAAAAAAAAATGTCTTAGGGACTGGAATGTAGCTCGGTAATAGAGTGCTTGTGGAGCACTAGTGAGGTCCTGGAGTTCGATTCTCAGCACTACTGCAAGGAAGGGAGGGAGACCTGAGAATAAATAGGTAGAGAAAACAACCCAAGATATGAGAATGTGGTTAGAAAAATGCAGTGAAAGAAACTTTCAGTGCTTTGCAGCTACTGAACAATCATTTCTAAAGAATGGCTATAGAGTCCTTGAAGATTGATTTCGGGTAACATAGTGAAGGCTTGTGTCAGACTGGGGTGGGTTGAGTTCCAAATAGGAGATAAAGGATTGGAGAAACCAAGCATAGACAACTCTATCAAAAAGTTTAGCTCTGAACTGGAAAAAAGAAAGCAGTAACTGGAATAGCAAGTGTCCAGGAGAACTGACATAATAGATTTAATGTAGAATCGTAAGCCTACTCAAATGTTGATGGGAAAGTTTTAGTGGAAACAGGTGCTACAAATACAGGTGAGACAGGCATAACTGAGATCTCAGGAAATAGATTCTGTGGAGCAAACTTCATGGAAGCAAGTAGGATCCAGAACAGAGATGATAGATTAACCAGGAGTAATAGACAAGTGTTTTCCATTTTACTGCTGAGAAGCAAAGGCTAAGTAGAATTAAAAGAAAGATCTGGTTTTCTACAGATGACATGCATTTTCCCTGCAAAAGAAAGGTTAGGTTATCTGTCAGGTAGCAGGAGAGGAGAAAGTTTAGGAAATGTGAGAGAAATTAAGTTTTAAAAATTAGACTTACTTTGTTATGAAAGGAAACATGATAGGATTTCTGGGTAAGAAATCTTTGTGATATAAATAAAATAGAAAACAGATAGAGTAAGTAGGGAGGTCTTTCAAATGGGATGGGGAATAGGAAATGGAGGAAGGGGAGGGAAAGGAGATCCAAAAAGAAAGAATTAAGAGAAAAAAATGGAAATAAGCTTTTGCAAATGGGGAAGAAGAATAGGGAGGGATGGGAGGGCCAAGGAACAGAAAAAGAATTAAGATGTATTATGTACATGTACCACCTCCTTATGATAAATGTAATCATTATGTACAAATAAAAATAAAATGAATGAAAATATTTGTCATGGAATCCATAAGCCTAGTATGTTAAATTTTATTTTAAAAATTTGAAAAAGGAAGCTTTCCTGTAGTTAATATTTAATATGAATAATCAGGCAAACAAAATAATGTTTGTGGTAATAATAGTTTTCTCCTTGTGGCTAGTTACTGCAAAACCAAAATTTTAACAAAAATTTGTGCAGAATTTTCTGAAAACTAAACTTGATTGTTGTATTTAAAAAAAATGGCTTGTGCTGAGTATAAGTGGTGCATGCCAGTAATCCCAGCTACTCTAAGAGGCTGAAGTAGTAGGATTGCACGTCTAAGGCCAGGTCAGGCAATTTAAGTGGGACCTTGTTTCAAAATAAAACATAGAAAGTGGTAGGAATGTAGCTCAGCAGCCTCTGGATTCAATCTATAGGCCTGAAGAAGGAGGAGAGAAGATGGCAGAGGAAGGGAGAGGAAGGAAGGACTTTTATAAACAGTGTAAAACAGCTGGGGTGTGGTAGTGCATGTCTGTAATATATAAACCACTGTCTCCTACTGGCTGAGGAAAGAAGATCGCAGTGAGTTCGAGGCCAACCTGAGCTACATACTGAGTTCAAAGTTGGCCTGAACTGTATAGTGAGACCCTGTCTCAAAAAACCAAAACAACAAAACAGTGGAAAACAGTTGTAAAAACAATGCATGTTCATTATAAAAAGTTTTTGAAACAAAACTAAAAAAAGTTTAAAAAGAATCCTATGCTTCCAAAAGAATTGACATTACTAAATTTCTCTTTTATCTGCTTGGTTAAAATTAAGTGTTATAATTGAGAAATTGCCATTTAAAGCCTGTTAACATATTTACTGCATAGATGCTGATATTGCATCATTGGCTCCTACAGATTTATAGGATATTTTTCATACTAAGTGTCATAGCGTAGTTTTTTTCTGTAACATTATTTGTGTTGCTCTGACTTCTAGGAAGCTTTTATTTTTATTTTCCTATATTATTATGCCATTTGTATAAGATGCCTCAAATCGTAACAAGAAGTAAATAATATTCTGCTTCCCAGGAGAGCAGGCTTATCTGTCTATTGTGTTTATTAGTGAAATATAGTATACCTCTTTATTTCTTGTGAGTTTGTTCATACAAATTTGACATCAGTTGTATGCCAAAATACTTAAATATTACTTATATCTTAATTGCAACCACATACTTACATTTTTTATTATTACTGAATAACCTATATTAAGATGCAGAGTATTTTTAATTGTGGGAAATTATATTTTTTAAGATTTATATTTTGTAACATGTAACAAAAATGTTTTTGGTATCTAAAAATGAGCTCTGTTCACTGTTGTAGCACATTCATGATTTCTGTGGCACCTCCGTCTAAAATAATTGGTACTTTATGCTACAAAATATATGAGAAGTTTAATCTAATTATTAATTTTAATGAAATTAATTTGTTTATGTATGTTTATTGCTTTGTGGCTATATCATTGCATTCTGCTTATAATATTTCTTAGTATTTGTTCATTTTTTAGTAATGCTGTTCTTTGTCTGGTAATTTGAGTAAATCCCAGTTGAATTATGTTGCCACATTATGTCTTCAAAAGGGCATAAAGTCAGTACACATGCTTCAGTAATATCTGGTTGTTTTACCCTTATGTTTCCAGTTGGCAATTTGAAATTATGGCTTCAACTGCACTTTAAATATGTGATAATAGCATGTGTTTCTAATAAGGGCCAGCACCATTTTGTTCAGATAGTGTGAATGGTTGTCACTCATATATGACAAATGCACCTTCATCTGCTTCTTTGATAGCCCCCTAAAAACCATACCCTCAAATCAGGCCGATGAAATTAGCTGCTGTGTAAATTGTGTGTCTGAGTGGTTCATTATCTAATCACCGTCAGAAGCACAGTGATAAAGTAGATTGAAGCGGGGAAGAGGTCTGCCAGATGATTTCAACCCCCACCTCCCCAAATCTGGTTTCCCTTGGAAACCCTAATAGTTCAGTTTAGAACTTCAGGCTCCCGTTCCTGGAATTCAGTGTCTTTTAATGTACTCAACTTGGAAATACCAGTAATCCTGGAACATTGTTTTTATTTCCTGTTAAGACCATAATTTTATTAATTTCAATCAGTTTTTGAAATGTTGAGGCTCTTGGACTGATGTTTTGTTGCTAGTGTCCTAAATTTTACTAAATGGGAAAAGACAAAACCACTATAACCTAGTTGCCTAGAATTCAGAATGATTTATTCATAGTAACTTATTTGTTCACCTTCTGGAAATCTTTAATCATAATGACATATAGTATTTGTTTATTGAATTGCTTCCTTTTCATTTATTTTAGGTGCTTTTGAAGATGATGATATCACCCATGTTGAAGGAAGTGTAGATCCCATTCGAGATATAGAAATAATTCATGAAGAGCTTCAGCTTAAAGATGAGGAAATGATTGGGCCCATTATAGATAAATTAGAAAAGGTGGCTGTGAGAGGAGGAGATAAAAAACTAAAACCTGAATATGTAAGTAAAACTTTATGGCTCTTTTATTTACTTAAAAGTTTATTTTTCTTGATTAAAAACTTTAAAAATAAAGCACATAAAATATCTGATATTGTTACAGAATTTTACAATCCAAGAGTTATTTCTATGCAAATTTTATCTGAAAAATTTATTTTTGGGGCAACCAAGGGTCCCAGTGATAGGATGTTTAAGGTATTCCTAGCAAGCCATAGTCAGCAATATTCAGTGTTTATATGGTTATGATGTAGATCTTTGAATTTTACTGTTTAATAAAGTGTGGTTTTATGATAGGAAACTTACTGGGTTTTAGATAAATGACTGAATATAGGAGTTTGATGGATTTGCATTAGTGATTTGCCCAAAATATTGGTCCTTAGTAGAAGCTGACTGAATGAGTATACTTTTAAGAGAGGATAATTTTTTACCTTTTATAGAATGAAAACATATATCATTATCCGTACTGTTCAGATATATTTTCTACCACATTATTAATAAATTACCATTAGTAATGTAACATGTTTTAAAATCAGTTTTGGGGTCAGAGATTTAGCTCAGTGGTTCCACCGCCTGCTTTGCAAGTACAAGGTTCTGAGTTCGATCTCCAGTACCCCCCAAAAAAATCAGTTTTGAAGTTTTTGGTATAAATATGATTGAATTATTTTTTACATTAAAAACAGTGCTTTACTGTACATTTTCTTATTTATTAACATCATCCTTAGCCAGGTGTGGTGGCACATGCCTGTAATCTCAGCATTTAGGAGGCTGAGGCAGGAGGATTGCCACTTGCCTAGATATGCAGTGCTCTGGATTCCATTGCCAGGACCACAAAATTAATAAATTAAAGCTACTGTGATTATTTTTTGTAACAACATTTTCTTCACATTTCTAACCATTTTCCTAACATTCTGTAGAGATTTGATAGCATAGCTTGGATTTATGTTTACGGAGAAATCTAAAACATCTTCCCATTTGTTTTTCCCTTCACTGTTAAGCTATTCTTGATACATTAAAAAAACATTATAGCATAATTTTCTAATTTCCAAAGATGTTATTATTTCACTTTTTCTTCCCTTGCATTAGATTCAGCTGTTTCACAGCAAATTATAGGTCAATGTTTCTTAACTTTTTTTTATTATTAACACACCTAAGAAAAAGTTAAATGGAACGTAATTGAATTCCTTCCTGTAAAAGAAATAAAATATTAATGAATAAGACTTTGTCAGGTAGACTTGACCTTTTAAGGTTCACAAGCTATTCTAAAACTATATATTCACAAACTATATCTAAGGTTTTCTTTTGTTTTTTTACACCACGTCCCTTCCCACCACCTAATTTTTGCCCCTTTACTAAGAATTCATGCTATAAATTTTCTTGTAACAAACTCAGTATTTATAAATATGGTAAATTAATGGCTTTTAGAATTTTGCTTTTAGATTTAATCAAAAATAGGAGTTTGGTTATCTGTATTCAGTTTTCTGGGGAGAAAATTAATGTTACTGAATCTTTTGCTGGATGAATATCTTATATTTCTGTTTATTGAGTTGGGGACGACTGGACATTTAAAATGTATTAATTTTCTTCCTTAACCCATGCAACATGCAATATGTGATAGGTATCTGTATTTACATATGTATATGTATATATTTATGTATGTATCTCTAGATATCTATAGATATATATAATCTCCATATTCTGATTGAAAAAATTCAAATTTTAAGAAGTTTTATGATTTGCTCTGGATGTCACACTTAAGATATAAATCAAATTTTCTATAAGATTGGTTTGGTTACAGGGCCAAATATATTTGTTTTGCTTTGTCTAACATCTTATTTTTAAATTGTAAAATATGACATATTATTAATATGTATGTAATTTAACATATACTTATAGAACAAACACTAGTAAAACCTGCTCGTGTATAAATAGAACGTTATTAGCACCCCAGATTTACCCATCACTTATTCCTGGGCTATCATCTTTTCAACTATCCAGTATCATGACTTTTGTAATAATAGTATGATTGCTTTTTTTATACTTCCAGTCTAGAATAATATGAAGTCAGTTTGTCTGATTTTGAACTTTATAAAATGATATTTATTGTACATATCTGTGTAAGCATGCTTCACTCAGTATTACTTTGTATAATTCATTTATGTTGCATTTACATTTAACCCATTTATTTCCCTTGTTGTAAGATAATTTTATTAAACATTCTTTGACATTCTGGTACACAGAAGAGTAATCTTAGGACACATGTCTAGGAGCCAATGGAATATGAACATGTCACCTTCTCCAGATAACACTGTTTTCCTAGTGTATGAAAGTTTATCGAACAGTCTAAACTTGCTAGGGTCATATTTTTCATTCTTGCAATTTAATAGCCATGTATTGCCTTTTGTGTTTCTAATCTGCAGCTCCCTATTTAAGGTTGAATTCCTTTAACAATGTTTATTGGCCCTTAGGTTTTTTTCCCAATGGTGAAGTGCTTGTTTTAATGTCTTATTTTTCCCCTTCTTTTTCTATTGGATCAATGTCTTCTTTTCATTAATTTGTGAAAGTTACAAGTAACATATTCTGATATCGGACCTTTGTTGTAAATGTGTTATAGTTACCTTCTACTCTGTAAATTCTTTTTGCTCTTTTTTTGTTTTGTTTTGTTTTGTTTTGTTTGGTACCGGGGATTAAGCTCGGGTCCATGCGCTTGCAAGCAGGCCACTGAGCCGCTGAGCTAAATCCCCGGCCCCTTCTTTTTGCTCTTTTTAAATGGTATCTTTTGATGAACAGGTCTTAATTTGGTTAGTGTTTTGTCTTAAGAAATCTTTCCTGGGCTGGGGAGTTAGCTGAGTGGCACTGTGCCTGCCTGACATGCACAAGGTCCTGAGTTTGATTCCTGATACTGGAAAAAAAAAAGAAAAAAAAGAAATCTTTCCAGTCATAAGATCATCAAGATTATCTGTCTTTTCTTCTAAAAGCTTTATTGTTTTACCTTTCACATTTTAGTCATTAATCCACTTTTTAGTCATTTTTTAATGGTAGTTATTGTGTTGAGGTAACATCCAACTTGATTTTTTTGTCCACATATGGGAAGTGTGTTGTTCAAGCACCAGTTAGTAAGCTGTCTTTCTGTACTCCTGTGAAGTGCCACTGCTACAGTAAATCAAAGAGCTGCAGCACTTATTTCCTGAGGATTGATAGATGACCCCAGGTAGAACTGGCCAAGAGCAACAGTGGGTCCCAAGTGAAGATGAGAAAGGGAGGATGGATTCAGCAGTTGAAATCACACTGACCTCAGGCCTGTTCCCTACACCATTCTATATTTTCATCATTCACTGACAGTTCTCAGTCTTTAGTATTAATTGGGACTGAATGAGTGGTTCTTAGACCACCGTCATCATCACCTGGAGGCTGTTAGAGTATAGGTGATGGGTCTACTGACCAGAACCTCTGCAGATGCACTTGATAGTCTTCCAAGTGATGCTAGACTCTGAGGATTACAGTTGCAGGGCAGCTGTCTTCCCTAGGGTTGAAGTGATGAAAGTGGTTTAAATCCTTCCACTTGTAACTCCCCCTTCTTGGTCAGTTCTGCCTCATTATCTTATTAGATCATTGGTATTGCTAAGATAGTGTCTATATTCAGATCTGTTTATTATTGTTATTATGGCCTTTAGAAAAAGAGTATCGTTTTGGAAGTGGAGATCTCTTAGTTACAATTTTTATCCAAAATTGCCTAATAGCATAATAAAACAGCAAGAAAGTTAGTGGGGTGAGAAGCCAGTCGTAGCCTGAGAATCATGTTTAAGTGTTAATTTTTTTTGAAGTACAGCGGTACCTTGGTTTATGAACTTAATTTATTTTATGATTTTAGGAAGATGGCTGCATTTGTGTTTGTGTGGGAAAGAAATTATAACTTCTTTTGCCTTCACGCAAGTCACAACAGTATTTACAGCATAATGCTGTTTATGTAAAACTGATAGCTGTGTTTTTATAAGAACAATGAAAGTGTTATGGAAATATAAAGTTACTTGGGAAGAGAAATGAGTGTGAGAGTGAATGGGTGGCCGTTTTGGCTCTATCCGCTGTACTGCTTTTCTTCTATAACAGGACATTATATTTTATATTAATTTTATATTATATTAATTTATATTTAGGGAAATTATTTTCTTTAGGTGACCTAAAAAAAGAATTAAATGAATATATATTGTCTTTAGCTGTTTGTAACCTGAATTCATCAAAGTATAATTTTAGCTTTGTGCTCATGAAAGTGTTTTGAGATTTCTGTTGGAATTTGAAAGAGAAATATGATGGTAGATATGCAGATGGATGAGGTACAGACATGAGAAGTCAGGAGCTTTAGAATCAGTTATGTTTCACTAAGTTGAAACAGAATAGGCAGTGTGATTTATAAATAAAGATAAACTGATAAGTTTTCTCAGGATTGCACCATTTTTTAGTGCAAAGCTAGTAAACACACATTAAGACTCCTCACCTTTTAATCTAGACTATGTGTCTTAAGTTGGGTTTCCTCTGAAGCAAACCTTGAGGCAAGGATTGGAGTATAGATAGTTGCTTGGGGATCCATCTCAAGAAGCACACATTAGAGAGTGGAAAATTAAAACTGGGAAAAGAAAGAAAATAATACAAAGTATATAAATGAATAGTTTACTAGATAGCTGTCATAATTTTATTAGAGATCTCCAGAAAGAGTATAGAAAGCTTCTTGTACTGTAATTTTCTCCTGGGGGAGTGAGGAGTTGGTGTGATTTTTAGCTAATTTACATCAGTTACTCATTTTAAGTCACTTTTTACTAACTCTGGTGCTTGATGCTGTGGGGTTGGAGCACGGTGCTTAGGAGAGGTTACAGATGCTTGCCTTAACAAGCTATCAACATGTACTGGACCTGTGGGGACATAAGGATGTAGGCAGCACACCAACTGTCTCTGCTCCACATCTTTTCACTCAGCATGCATTTAATTTTTTTGTCCTGATTGTTGTATTTATTTTTGGTTGTCTATTTGTATCACAAATTTAACTTGGTGGTTGTGTATTTTTTTCTTACTTCTAACTTACCTTTAGTTTTCTTTATAGAAAGACATTAGTAGGAAGAAGGATAGCCTGGAAAATATAATGTTGAGTAAAATACATCAGATACACAAGCTTAAATACTGTGTATTATCTTTCATTTGAGTAGGTAAAGTACAAAAAGCACAATAAAGGATGGCTAGAAGGAGATAAATCAGCTCTCTTGCAAATGAGGAAGGGACCAATAGGATGTGGGTAAGAAGAGGGGGGATAAATATAATAAAGATATGCCATGTACAGGAACCTAATAACCTAAAGGAATGTAAACATTATATATCATAAGCATGAGGTAAGATTAATACCATCAACAAGAATGAAAATGGGAAAAAGGGATTCAGAGGAGGAGGGAAAGAGTTGAGAGGGCAAGACAAGGGAATTAAAAAAAAACATGCCATTGCCTGCCTTGCAAGTGCAAGGTCGGGAGTTTGATCCCTGGTACCAAAAAAAATAAAGAAACAAAGAAACAAGCTGTATTGTGCACATGTACCCACTCCCCAAGATTATTGTAAAGTGTATGAACTACAAACATTTACTAACTTTTAAGAAAAACAAAATATCTGTATGATTATATTAACTAGTTATTGTAAGAAAGTTTCTGTTTTTAAGAGTGTATGTTCTCTATCAAATAGTCTAAAGGTATAGAAATTTGAAAGCCACTTAAAGGGTATGACAAAAGTAGATCATTTTTTTTTCACCAAATGTTTACTTGATTATTCTTTAATATTGCTGCTCCTTCCCCTGTTCATTTAAATATGTCAATTGTATTTTTTGAGTAGGCCTTCAAGGGCCAGGGATTTAGCTCAGTGGTGTGCCTGCCTGGCAAGCAGAAGGTCCTGGGTTCGATTCCCACTACTAGGGGGGAAAAGGATCCTAAGTAATCATTTAGAACTCAACATTCAGGCCTCTATCGCTGGAAAGTTTTCATTTCTAGATTTAGATGTCATTCATATTATGTAAATAAGCAGGAAATTTTTGGGGGTGAGGGTGATATATTCTGGCATTGGAGACACTTTTTATAGTCAGTTTGTTGTTTGAAGTAAAACTGAGGGGATTTCCGAGAAGATGGAAGAGTGCTGAGCTTCAGCAAATCAGCCTCTCCAAGATTTGGGGTCGAGGCGCTAGAATATGGCAACAAGAAGAAAAGTAGGAGAGAAGTGGGTCTCCAGGACCCAGCAAGGATGTGAACCAAGAATTGGAGCCCAAGGGGAGAGCAAAGAAAGGGGCCTCAACACAGAAGAGGGAGATAACAAATGGTACTTTCTCCCTGAGTCCCAGCTTGTGGCATGAAAGAGGCAGCTTGAACCAATGGAACAGAGCAGTGGACACTGCAGGCTGCAGTGGCTGGTGAGTAATTCTGGTTCAGATGTCTCAGGAAAGGCTGACTGACTACTCACAATTTTGGAACTGACCAGCTGAATCCCACAAGTTAACCATGTCAAGGCTTTCAGTGTTTGGGTGAAGTGAAGCCAGGGGAGACACCCAGGGTTAGGCAGCTGAGTGCAGGCTGGCAAGAGGCACCTGGAGTGTTGTGGGCTGACCAACTCAGATCCCAGCCTTGCAGCTAACAAACCAGGATCAGCCTGAACTTCAGTGGTCTTGAAAGCATAGGCCTGCTAGGATTATTTACCACCTCACTGTAATTCTACTGTAGGCTTGCTGGGATCAACAAGCACAAATCTGTACTTTTGTCTGCCCTCTTTATCTTTACCAGTGACAGCAGAGACATGCCCTGAAGTGGCCTATTTTTCTTCCTCCCTTTGCTTGCTTTTTCTTGATTATTTGTTCTTGTTTTTGTATGAGTATGAATGTAGTTTCTAGTTTTGTTGTTGGTTTCCTCTATTCTTGTTTGTTTCTTCCTTCTTTCCTCCATTCTCTTTTTCACCAGTTTCCCAAAGTCTGCAAAATCTTCCCCTGTCCTTCAGCCTTCCTTCTAATCTTTTTCTCTTCTTCTGTATCTCTGTTGTTTGCTCTTATTCCTTTTAAATTTTCTCCCCTGAGGGTAAAATCACTATATTGAGGGGATATTTATTGTATACAAATTTCTGGGTTTTTTTTAGATTTTGTTATATAACTACAAATTTTGTTGGTATGGCTGATGGTGGCAAATTAATAGTTGGCACAGTTTGTCATTTTCTAGGCTGTTTTTTTTTTTTTAATTTATTTGTACATTCTAGGTAGACAGTACAGTTACATTCATTACTGGGATCTTGTACCTTTACATGACAGATCTTGGTTCTCATTTTTTCCCCTTGTCCCCACCCTCCCTTCACCCCCTCCTCCCCTCCCTACCTATCAACACTATAATTCCATTTTTACATTTTCTCACATTTTTTTCCTTTCCCTTATTACCCTTCCTCCACCCTTCCCACTTTCCCTACACCTTTAGCCCTTTTCTTCCTATTTCACATTGCTAATAATCTTTTTTTTTTCTTTTTTGGTTTTTTGAGACAAGGTCTCACTATGTAGTTCAGACTGCCCTGGAACTCACTGTATAGCCCAGGTTCATCTCGAACTCACAGCGATCCTCCTGCCTTAGCCCGAGTGCTGGGATTACAGGCGTGCACCACCACGCCTGGCTATCCCGTTAGGATCTTGAGTACTATTTTAGTTTTTCACACCAGAGAAACTATTCGGTATTTACACATGTGTGACTTATTTATTTCACTTGGGAGTATATCCTCAAAATGTATCCATTTTCCTATGAATGAATCTTCTTTCTCGTTTTTTTATGGCTGAGTAGTATTCCATTTTATAGAAAAACCACATCTTCTTTATCCAGTTTCCAACTGATGGGCAAATGGGGCTGTTTCCAAGTTTTACCTATTGCAAACTGTGCTGCTATAAACATAGGTGTGCATATGTCACTGTGATATGATTCTTTTAATTCTTTTGGAAAGATACCCAGCAGAGGGATGGCTGGGTCAAATGGAACCTCTAGACCCAGCTCTTTGAGGTATCTCCATATTGATTTCCATAGTGGTTGCACCAGTCTGCACTCCTGCCAACAATGGAGAAGGGTTCCTTTCTCTCCACAACCGCGCCAACATTTGTTATTGTGTGATTTCTTGATAGCAGCCATTCTTTGTGTGGTGAGGTGGAATCTCAGTGTTGTTTTCATCTGCATCTCTCGAATGACCAGTGATGTGGAACATGTTTTCATATATTTACTTGCTGCTTTTACTTCTTTGAGAAATGTCTGTTCATTTCAGATGCCCCTTTTTGAATTGGGTCTTTATATTTGGGGGGGCTGATTGTTTTAAATTCTTTATATATTCTAGATAATAGTCCTTTGTCTGAGGAGCGGCTGGTGAAAATTTTTTCCCACATTGTAGGTTGTCTCTTAGCTCTTTTGATGATTTGTTTTGCAGGGCAGAAGCTTTTTAAAAAGATGAGATCCCACTTTTTGATTCTTTCTGCTAATTCCCATGCTACTGAGGATTTATTCATAAAGTCTTTTCCTATGCCAGTGTCTTCCAGAGTTCTGCCTAACTTATCTTCCAGCAAGTTTAGTGTTTCTGTTTTAATATTTAGATCTTTAATCCAGTTGGAGTTTAATTTAGTGCATGGTGAGAGATAAGGGTCTAGTTTTAAGCTTTGGCAGGTTGAGATCCAGTTTTTCCAACACCATTTATTAAATAGGCTGTCTTTCTTTCAGTGGGGATGGTCAGCTCCTTTGTCAAAGATGAGGTAGCTGAGTGCATCTGGAGTTGTTTTTGTGTCTTCCAGTCTGTTCCACTGATCCTCTGGTCTGCTTCTTTGCCAGTACCATGCTGTTTTTATCACAGTGGCTTTGTAGTATAGTTTCAAATTGGGAATTGTTACACCCGCTGCCATGTGTCTGTTGCCTAGGATGGCTTTTGCTGTTCTAGATCTCTTATGGTTCCAAATGAATTTTTGGATTCTTCTTTCTAGTTCTGTGAAGTATAGCGTTGGAGTTTCAACTGGCATTGCATTTAATCTGTATAGCAGTTTTGGTAGTATGGCCATTTTCACTATGTTGATTCTTCCTACCCAGGAGCAGGGGATGTCTTTCCATTTTCTTATATCCTCTTCAATCTCTTTTTTCAGAGTGCTGTAGTTTTCAGTGTAGAGGTCTTTTGCTTCTTTTGTTAGATTGAGTCCTAGATACTTCATTTTTTTGGGTGCTATTGTGAAAGGAATTGTTTCCCTAATTTCTCCCTCACTGAGTCTGTTATTTGTGTACAAGAAGGCTGTTGGTTTTTGGGTGTTGACCTTGTATCCTGCTACTCTGCTGAAAGTGTCAATTAAGTCTAGAAGTCTTTTGGTGGAGCTTTTTGGGTCTTCAATGTAGAGTATCATATCATCAGCAAATAATGACAGTTTAACTTCTTCCTTTCCTATCTTTATTGCTTTAATTTCTTTTTCTTGTCTAATTGCTGTGGCTAATGTTTCCAGAACTGTATCAAAGAGGAGTGGTGATAGTGGGCATCCTTGTCTTGTTCCTGATTTTAATGTGAAGGTTTTCAGTTTTTGGCCATTTAATATGATGTTGGTTTTTGGTTTTTCATAGATAGCCTTTATTAAGTTGAGATGTAGACCATCTATTCCAATTTTTTGGGGGGTATTTATCATGAATGGGTGTTGAATTTTGTCAGCTGCTTTTTCTGCATCAATCGAGAGGATCATGTGGTTTTTGTCCTTGACTTTGTTAATATAGTGTATTACATTTATTGATTTATGTATGTTGAACCATCCTTGCATCCTTGGAATAAATCCAACTTGGTCAGGATGTATGATCTTCTTGATGATCTTCTGTATTCTGTTTGCTAATCTTATTAAGGATTTTTGCATCTATATTCATTAAGGAGATTGGCTTGTAGTTCTGTTTTTTAGTTGCATCTTTCCCTGGTTTGGGTATCAAAGTGATAGTTGCCTCCAGGAATGAACTTGGAAGTATTGCTTCCCTTTCAATTTCATTGAAAAGTTTGAAGAATAATGGCAGTAGTTCTTCTCTAAATGTCTTGTAAAATTTAGCAGTGAATCCATCAGGACCTGGGCTTTTTTTTGTTGTTGGTAAGTTTTTAATTACATTTTCAATTTCACTGATTGTAATTGGGGTGTTTAAAATGTTTTTATCTTCCTCATTCAACTTTGGTAATTCATGAGTATCTTGAAATCTGTCCATTTCTTCTGTGTTTTCCATTTTATTAGATTACAGGTTCTCAAAGTAGGTATTAATGATCCTCTGGATTTCTGTTGGATCTGTTGTGACTTCACCTTTTTCATTTCTGATTGCATGGATCTGAGCCTTTTCTTTCCTTTTTTTGATAAGGTTTGCTAAGGGTTTATCAATTTCATTTATTCTTTCAAAAAACCAACTCTTTGATTCATTTATTTTTTGTATCGTTTTCTAAGTTTTCATTGCATTGATTTCTGCTGTAATCTTTATAATTTCCTCTCTTGTTCGAGCTTTGGATTTTTCTTGTTCTTGTTTTTCTAGGAGTCTTAAGATTCACCGTTAGGTTGTTTATTTGAACTTGTTTTATTTTCTTAGTGTGGGCATTCAGTGCTATGAATTTTCCATGTAGAACTGCTTTCATTGTGTCCCGTATATTTCTGTATGTTGTATTGGCATTTTCGTTTATTTGTAAAAACTGTCTGATTTCTTCTTTAATTTCTTCTGTGATCCATTGATTGTTCAGGAGAGTGTTCAATTTCCATGTGTTTGTGAAGTTCCTATGGTTTCTTATGCTATTGATCTCCAGCTTTATTGCACTGTGATCTGATAATATACAGGGATTAACTTCACTTCTTTTGCATTTATTCAAACCTCTTCTGTGAGCTAGTATGTGATCTATCTTGGAGAATGACCCATGTGCAACCAAAAAGAATGTATTTTCTGATTTTGTGGGGTGGAACACTCTATAGATGTCTCATAAATCCATGCATTCAAAAGCTTGGTTCAATTCTAGTATTTCATTGTTGATTTTTGCCTAGATGATCTCTCTATTTGCTATACTGGGGTATTTAGATCCCCCAGTACAATTGTATTAGTGCTTATTTGGCTTTTCATGTTACTTAATATTTGTTTTATATAGTTGGGGGCATTTATATTTGGTGCATATATGTTTATGATTGTCATGTCTTCCTCTTGAATTGTTGTTCCCTTTACAAGGATGTAGTGGCCTTCTTTGTCTCTCTTGATCAGTTTTGGTTTGAAATTTACTTTGTCTGCGAATAAGATTGCTACCTCTGCTTTTTTCTGGGCTCCTGTTGCATAGAGAATTGTTTTCCACCCTTACATTTTCAGTCTATGGGCTACTTTTTGCATTAGGTGTGTTTCTTGTATTCAACATATTGTTGGATTTTGCTTCTTAATCCAATCTGCCAGTCTATTTCTCTTGATTGATGAATTGAGGCCATTGACATTGATGGTTATAACTGATATGCATTGACTTCTTACTGTCATTTTATTGTCTTTTTGTTGACTTTTTAATTTTTCGCCCCCTCCTTTTAGTTTCTTGCCTTGACAGTTTGATTTGCTCTGTTGGGCCTCATGGTGTTGTGATCTTCATTGTCTTTTTCTAGGATCTTGTTTAGAATTCCTTGTAGTGCTGGTTTGGTATTCATGAAGTTTCTCAAGTGTTCTTTATCATGGAAGTATCTTATTTCCCCATCCATTTTGAAAGAGAGTTTTGCAGGATACATTAGTCTAGGTTGGAGGTTGTTTCCTTTTAGGACTTGAAATACCTCACTCCAGGCTCTCCTTGACCTGAGGGTTTGTGTTGAAGAGTCTGCTGTGATTCTGATGGGCTTTCCTTTGCATGTGATTTCTTTCTTTTCTCTTACCACTTGTTGTATTTTGTTCTTCTGTTGGGTTTCTGGAATCTTGATTATTATATGTCTAGGTGTAGATTTTTTTTTTTTTAATCAAGGCTAGTTGGAGTCCTATATGCCTCACTTATTTATATGTCAAATTCTTCACCTCTGTTTGGGAAGTTTTCTGTCATTAATTCTGTGAACAGCTTTTTTAAGTCATTTGCATTTTCTCCTGCTACTTTATGTATTCCTATCAGTCTTATGTTATTCTTCTTTGCATCATCTAGGAGTTGTTGGATCGATTTCTCATGATCCCTTACGGTTTTTAAGAGACCTCTCTTTTCAGGGTCACTGATTGCTATCCTATCTTCTATATCTGAGATTCTATATTTGCAATCTTTTATTCTGTTGTGTACACTTTCAGTAGAGTTTTTAATCTCCTGGATATCTGTTTGAATCTGTTTTATGGATTCCATTTCTTTCCTATGTTGGGCATTCATTGTTTCCATTTCTTTCTTATGCTGGGCCTTCATGGCTTCTATTATGTTCCTGAGCTCATGTATTTTTTTGTCAGTTTCTGTTCTAGAGTCTCGAATCATGACTTTCATTTTGCTCATTATCTCTGTGGTTATCTGGGAAATTATTTCTGTTTTGAATGTTTCTAGAGCCTAATTGATCTGTTTTGTTACTTCTTGTGTTGTGATTTCAGGGTGTCCTGCTGGTTCACTATCGGACTTTTCATCCTCCTTTGCCCTACTCTTTGCCATTGGTGAATTTGAAGTCAGTCTTTGTGTCTTGGTTAAGTGTTTTCTTAGTTTTATTTTTGCTGTTGGGTTGTCCTTCATTCAATGTTTGGGTTATTAAATCTTCCTGATATCGTTGCACTTCAACCCCCGACTCTCTAATGACTCACAGACATTCTCACTTTCACAATATCGGAGAAAACAATTTGTTCAATCTATCCCTATCCCTTATCCCAATCGATACTATCAGCAACACAGCAGGATCAATCACCTCCTGTAAATTGACCACTTGTGGTAGTCATCAATCCCCTCCCAACCATGCGAATTAAATTAAAATCAAGAAGCAGCCCAAAATATGCTTGCAGTGGACAAACTCCTCATCGTGGTGTATTTACTATTTAGGATGGAGGCCTAGACCTAATTAGGATGAGAAGAGTAAACAAGGAAAAGAACTGGGGAAAGTTTCAAGTGAAGACAGAGGACACAGAATGACCACACAATCTTTAGGAAACTGTAAAACTCAAAAGGGATAGACAGAGTGCAAGTATAAGGACAAGAGTATATCCCCTTAACAGCTATAGGGGCTCACTTTCCCTTGAAACTACCGACCCTTGAGTGAGACTCACTGGTAGAAAAAAAAGAACATTAATAAAAGAAAAAGTAATAAAAGAAGAAATCTGAATTAGGGCAGGAGGAGGAACAGAAAAGGAGATGAGGGCCAATATGGTGGAGCAAGAGGCTGAGTTGGTGAAAGAGGAGAGAAAAAAGAATTTACTGAGTGGAATGATGAAAAGAAAGAAAAGGACAAAAAAATGATTTTGAAGGGCCTTTTTCAGACTATATTTCTGCTGTCGTAATACACATAGTGTCCAGCCATGTGCAGAACCAAATCCCCCTATCTCATCTAATTGAAGGCAGAACCCCATGACACAGACTGACCTCAGGCCACAAGGACCAATTTGAGCCTCCCAACCTCCTGCAGGGTTGAACTCCAGACAGTTCTGTCACCCGTATCCCCTGCCCCTTCTTTAAAGGCGTTCAAATTTGGGAGCTCAGAAAATCACCCTTTATAACCAGCCATGTTTCTGTGGAGTAGGTCCAAGGACTGGCACAGTCAGGAGATCTGAGAGCGAGGGGTGGGGGAGTGTTGCTCAGCGGCGCCTGTGCGGCTACCCTCCTGGGGCTGGGGCTGGGGCAGTGATGGTGGTACGTGCAACAAAGGGCATGCCTACCCGGACAGGTGGGCTGGGTCCAGGTGGGTAGAGGGAGATGAGCTTTCTCAGCCAAGCCACTTTTCCAGGATCTCACCTTCTTGGCTGGTGCTGGGGCAGTGGTGGTGTTGCCCGCTCTAGGCTGTTCTTAATACTATTATTGATTGTGCTACTTTATGCCAAGGTGACATAGTTGTTCTGATCAGTTGTTCTTCCTTGTATGTCAAGAGCAAGATTGCCTGAGGGTCATAAACAATACTATGGGCTAGTACCAAAGAACCAGGGGTAAGCCAAATAGGCAGCAACTTCTCATCCCCAATAAATTGATAGGTGGGATCTTGCAACAGACTCGAAAGCAAAAAGCCACCTACACTTAAAAGACATCTCTGAAAAATAGTCATTTCCTAAAGTCTCAATACTAGTAGTAAAGCTACCTACCATAAGCAGTTTACAAGCATCAACACAGACACTAAACTGAAAAGAAAAGAAAATGAGAATACACAGAAGCAAGATGCAATTTCACACTTTGAGTTTACCCAAGGCAAACCCAGGAGGCAGTGCGGTGGAACAATTTTTAAAAAACTATTACCTGAACTCTCTGAAATGGTAACAGTGAAAGTAACAAAGTAGGTGTATGAAGCTCTAGAAAAAGTCAAATTAGAAATATGTTCTCAGACACCTAAAGAGATGATGACCATAACAAAGGACATGGTTAGTGAATCTAGAATAGATACAGATTTTTTAAAAAAATAGGAAAATGATAGAAACTATGAACCCAAAACATAAGAAACAAATAGAATCCATGAAACAGCCAGGAGATTAAAAATTCCATTGAAAGTATATGCAGTAGAATGAACCAGTGTGAGGACAGGATACCAGATGTAAAAGACAAGTTTGCAGTTAGTAACCAAGAAAAGAAAAATTTCTTAAAAATAGGAAGAGACCACAAAAAAATCAATCCAACGGCTGCTAGACAATGCAAAGAAAAATAATATAAGACTGATCAGAGTCTACAAAAAAGCCTGAGAGCGCAAATGACATTTAAAAAGAAACTGTTTACAAACGTAATTGCAGAAAACTTCTAAAATGGGGAAAACAATTTTTGACACACATATGAGTGGGCATATAGAACTACAATTAGCCATAATAAAAGAACAAGAAGAAAAAACAAAAACAGGGTAGGAGGTTTAGCTCAGTGGTATTACTACCTGCCTTGCAAGCATAAGGTCCTAAGTTCAATCCCTAGTACAAAAAAAAAACCACAAAAAAATGAATGCCAAGTGATATAATAGTCAAGATTCCAGAAATTCAGCATAACAACAAAATATTAAAAGCTGTTAGAGTAAAGAAACAAATCACCCATGAAGAAAAGCCCATCAGAATCACAGCATGTTTAACACAAACCCTTAAGTAAAGGAAAACTTGAAGTATTTCGCACCCTAAAGGAAAATAACCTCTAACCAAGATTGATGTACCCCCACAAAACTATCTTTCAAAAGTGATGCAGAAATAAGGTACTACCATGACAAAGAACACCTGAAGAAATTTGTGACCACCAAACTGGCACTACAAAATGTTCTAAAGGATATTCTAGAAAGAGATAACAAAGACACAATCCATGAACCCCAGTATAATGTATCCACCAGGCAAGGCAAGCAATTAAATGGGGGAAAGAAAGGGAACTAACAATAGGAAAATAACATGACAAGAATAAGTCAGTATGTATCTTGTACCTTTTTTTTTGGCTACTAGGGATTGAACTTGGGGTCCTTGCTCTTGCGAGGCAGGTGGCGGAACCACTGAGCTAAATCCCCAGCCCAGTATGTATCATTTACAATCATCAATGTAAATGGTCTCAATTCACCAGTTGGAAAAACAGATTGGCAGAATGGATTAAGACACAAGATCCCACAATGTGCTGCATACAAGAAACACATTTAACTCAAAAAGAAATTCATGTACTGAAAATCAGAGAATGGAAAACAATACTCCATGTGACAGGAACCCAGAGAAACAGCAGGAGTAGTCATTTTATTTGCAGACAAAGTGGATTTTAAGTCAAGACTGATGAAGAGAGGCAAAGCTCACAATATCCTTGTAAAGAACAATCCAAGAGGAAGAGATAACAATCATAAATACATAATAACAATCATAAATACATATGCACCAAATACTGGTGCACCCAGCTATATAAAACAAGTATTAATGGACATTAAAAATCAAATAAGTTGGTTTGATGGCCTACCTTACAAGCGCAAGGACCTGAGTTCAATCCCCGGTACCACCCTCCAAAAAAAAAATCAAATAAGCACTAATACAGTTTTAATGGAAACCTTAGTACTCCAGTATCACAAATAGATCAACTAGACAAAAAAAAATCAACAAAGAAATAATCAGAAATTAAACCATTAAATAAATGGACATAGTAGATGTCTACAGAGTGTTCCACCCCATAGCATCAGAATATACATTCTTCCCAGCTATACACAGGACGTTCTCCAAAATAGACCACATACTAGCTCATAGAATATGCTTAAGTAAATGCAGAGGAATTGAAATTATCCCATGCATGTCATGAGACCATAGTGCAATGAAATTGGAAATCAATGGGAAAAGAAATCACAAAAACTGCATAAACATGTGGAAATAAAATAACACCCTCTTGAACCACCAGTGGGTCACAGATGAAATTAAAGGAGAAATCAGTTTCTATAATTAAATAATGCTAATAAAGCATGCTAACATTTATAGGATGCGATAAAAGTTCTGAGAGGGAAATTTTTTGTGGTGAATTCCCATACGAGAAAAACAGTGAGATCAAGTAATGTTTAACCTAATATTGAATCTCAGACTTCTAGAAAAAGAAGAACAAGTTAAACCCAAAGCTCATATGAGGGAGGAAATTATAACGATCAGAACAGAAATTAATGTAACCAAGACTAAGAAAACAATACATAGAATTAATGAAGAGTTGCTTTTTTGAAAGACTAAATAAAATTGACAAACCCTTAGTCAACCTTGTCAGAAAAAAAAAAGAGGAAAGAATCAAATCTGTGCAATTAGGAATGAAAAGGGGGAAATCACAACAGATCCTTCAGGAATCCAGAAGATCATCAATACCTACTTTGAGAACCTGCATTGTAATAAGATGGAATACACAGAAAAAATGGACAGATTCCTAGATACATATGAATTATCAAAGCTGAATAAAAAGACATAAAAATTCTAATTCATTATCAGACAGTGAAATTAAAGATGTAATTAAAAATCTATCAACAAAGAAAAGCTCGGGTCTTGACAGATTCAATGCTAAATTCCCCAAGAAATTTAGAGAAGATCTAATGCCACTATTTCTCAAACTCTGAAGCAATAATTCCAAGCTCATTCTTAGAGGCAAGCATTACCCTGATACCAAAAACCAGAGAGGATCCAACCAAAAAAGGAGAACTACAGGCCTGTCTCTGTAATGAATGTAGTCATAAAAATCCTCAGTAAGATACTAGCAAATAAAATGTAAAAAATCAAGAATAGCTTGATAGTAAGAGTATTATACACCATAACTAAGTAATCGGATTCATCCCATATATGCAGGGATGGTTCAACATAAATCAATAAATGTAATAAACCATATTAACAGAACCAAAGGTACAAAACACATGATCATCTAAATAGATCAGAAAAAGCACTTGTCAGAGTCCAACACCCATTCATGCTAAAAACTCTACAGAAAATTGGAATAGATGGTCTTTATCTCACTGATAAAAGCCATCTATGATGAACCAACAGCCAACATCATTCTAAATGGTTTGAAACTTAAAGCTTTCACTCTAAAATCAGGAATAAGACAAGAATGTCCACTGTCACCACTCCTATTCAGTATAGTTCTGGAAACATTAGGTGGAGTCATTAGACAAGAGAAAGAAAAGGAATGAGGGTAGGAAAGAAGAAGTTAAATTATCGTTATTTTCAAACCAGATTATACTGTACATAGAAGACCCCAAAAACTCTACCAAAAGACTAATAGCTTTAATAACCAAATTCAGTAGCATTGCTGGATACAAAGTTAACACTCAGAAATCAGTAGCATTCCTGTACATAAATAACAAATTTTCTGAGAGGGAAATCAAGGAAACCACACTTTTGCTCTAGCATTGAAGAAAATGAAATACATAGGAATCAGTCTAATGGAAGTAAAAGGCTTTTACATTGAAAACTACAGTATTCTGAAAAAGGAGATCAAAGAGGGTATCAGAAAATAGAAAAATATCCCTTGTTCTTGGGTAGGAATAACCAATACAGTGAAAATAGCCATACTTCCAAAATTATGTAGATTAAATGCTATCCGGATCAAAATACCAGTAGCATACTTCACAGAATTAGATGAAACAATCCTAAAATTTATTTGGAACCAGAAAAGACAGAATGGCAAAAGCAGTCTGGGCAACAAAGGCAAGGCAGGAGGCATCACAATCCCTGACTTAAAGTTATGCTACAAAGCTATTATGATAAACACAGCATGGTATTGGCAAATAAAACCAACAAAAAACCAAGATCCAAGAATTAGAAGATGCAGAAATAATGCCAAACATACTCACTAACTTTATCTTTGACAAAGAGCCCAAACACCTTCACTGGAGGAAAAGATGGCCTCTTTAATGAATGGTGCTGGAAAAACTGGCTTTCTTTGTGCCAAAAATTAAACTTAGATCCATATCTCTCACCATGCACTAAACTAAAATGGAAATGGATCAAAGATTTAAATATTAAAAGAAACACAAACTTCCTTGGAAAATAGAAGAGGTAGAACTCTTGGAGACATTGGTGTTGGCAAAGACTTTATGAACAAAATTCCAATCATACAGGAAATAGTACAAAAAAATCAACAACTGGGATCTCATCTTATTACAGAGTTTTTGCACAGCAAAAGAAACCAACAACAGAGTGAAGGGACAACCTATAGTGTATGAAAAAATTTTAGCCAGCTGTTTCTCAGACAGAGGACTGATGTCCTGAATATATAAAAAACCCAGATTTAGAAATCTGACCCCCAAATTTAAAAACCTAATCCAAGAGTGGGCATCTGAAATTAATAGCACTTATCAGATAAGGAAGTACATACAGCAAATAAATATATAAAGAAATGTTCAACATCACTGATTATTTAGATACAAATTAAAACTACACTGATAATTCAATCTCATGCCAGGAAGAATGGCTATTATCAAGAAACCAACCTAGGGCCTGGAGATTTAGCTCAGCGGTTCGGTGGCCTGCCTTGTAAGCGCAAGGACCTGAGTTCAATCCCCAGTACCAAAAAAAAAAAAAATTAAAAATACTTGTCTTATCAAATTTATAAGACTCAAGAGTACTATAAAAATGTAATTCGCCCACTAGACTTCACATTTATCCTTTCTCCTCTTTAGACTCTTCTTCATTCTTCCAGGAATATTCCTGCAGGACTTAAACTGATCATTTCTAAAAGAACAAGATACTACAACTGGTATTCGTTGAGGTGAACTACATCTGTTCATCTTTCTCCCCATGTCCTCTCTGTCCTCATACCCTCTAGTTGGTGGTATCAGATCATTTGAGCTAAACCTGTTTCTTTGACTCCTACTTTTACCATCTACATCCTATTTTGTCAACTTTTATCTTTTCAGTATTCTCTAAAATCTCTTTCTCCTTTTTTTTTTTTTTTTTGTACCAGGGATCAGGCTCAGGACCTTGTGCTTGCTGGCCCTTTCTTATTTTCGTTCTTACTTTAGGTTCATTTATGCTTAATTTAATTTGGAGTTTAACTGATCTCTTTACTGCCAGTGTTGCTTTTATTTTCCAGAAATATAAAATCCAAATCTGTGTTATTCCCTTAGTTAAGATACAACGACATCAGTGTTTTCCTATGAGATACTGCCAACCTAGAGACCATGGCTCACAGAGTTCCTTGTGATTTGGCTTTGCATGACTAGCATTGTCTTTTCCTCAACTATCCTGCTGGTGAATTTAGGGCTCTACACATGCTGCTTTCACATGACCTCACTTTCCAGGTATCTAATGCCACTCCCCCATCTTGTCTACATAGTTATCTTTCAAGATATGGCCTAAAACTGTAGTTTCTTACTCTAAAAATATTTTTTATAGTGGGAAACTATATACATAACCTAAAATTTTCCATTAACTTGTTTTAGTTGTGTAATTCAGTGGCATTAAATACATTCAGGGTTACAGTCAGCATCACTGTCTTTCTATATCTAGAGCTTTTAATTGCCATCATTCCAAGCTACAATTCCTTACCCTTTAAATAATAGCCTCAGATTTTTCTTCCTCTTTTCAGCTCCTGGTAGCTTCTATTTTCTGTCTCTATGAATTTGCTTATTTTAGTATCTCATAGAACTGTAATTACATGATTTTTGTCCTTTTAGGTTTGGTTTATTTCACTCAGTATGATGTGTCCCAAGGTTTATCCATGTTGTAGTATGTATCAAACCCATTCCTTTTGAAAGCTAAGTAATACCATTGTATGTATATGCTGCATATTGTGGACATTTGGCTTGTTTCTGCCTCTTGCCTATTGTGAATAATGCTGTTAGGAGCAGTGTTGTACAAGGATCTGTCACAGTGCCTGCTTTTATAGCAAACTTACTAAGCATTATCCTCATTTTATGGAAAAGTAAACTGAGGCTTAGAAAGATTAGCCTACCCTAATTCTAAGAACAACATTTACATGTGAAGTGATAAAAACAGAAAATTGAATGCATACTGTGGTTATATCATTCATGATGAAATTATTATCAGAAATAGTGAAGAAAGAACAGTGGTAATAGTGACTTAGGGAAGTGGAATTATGAATACCTACCCCTTAAATATATTTCCACTTTGTATTATTTTTATGGAAAATGAACCTGTAAATTAAAATATTTATTATTAACAATAGCCTATTTTCAAATACATGAACCAGGAATGTAATTAGAGATTATCATATTTCATTATTTGTGTCTGCATAGTGCACATGTCCTAAACCTAGGAAATAGGTCATGGATTTTTAAAAAATGAGAATGACAAGTTTCTTAATTTGACAGGGCAATACCAATGTGGGTGTCAAATTATGGTAGATTGGACTACTTCATGGGTATGGGAGAAATAATTATCACAGTTAATTACACTAAGCATCAGTGAGAGGTTTTGACAATGATGCTCTTAAGCAGCAGTAGAAGGCTTGAAATAAAGTGTTTCTTTTTTTTGTTGATCTGGAATGAGAAGAATGATAGCATGGGCATAATTGACAAAAATTATTATAATGGTCATCTTAACACTATTTTGTTTTCTTAGTTTATAATTTTAAGCAAGTAATTATTTTTCTTTTAAAGTTTTAGGGGAGATTGAAATCTTATTTGGTAGTACAGTATATTATTTGGTAATATAGAATATAGAATGTGAACATATAGGTAGAACTACTAGTGATGAAAATTTTCTGAGCTGTTTAATCCCACACATTCTATTGAATTTTTTTAACTGGGGTCTTTACGTCTAAGGACCAAAAATTCAGTTGAGGCTATTTTAAAAAATGGAGGCTTGTTGTTTGTTTGGTTTTTTTAAATACAAGGTAATACAGGAATTCCAAATATATTAAAGAGCAGGAATTGCGCAGAACTGTGTGTAGCCAGGTCTTTCTGAGCCGAATTATATGTCATCCAGAACTGCACTGGAGAACGCAGCATGTCTCATCTATGAACCTTCTGTTGGGTGCTTTGCCATTCATGTAACACAGATGTTCTCTTTTTCTGCCTCAGTAGAATTCTATTTATTTTTATTTCTGTTGCCACTGGAATTTATCTCTTGCATTAAATACTTTTATGAAAAAATGAAATTCCATAACATAATGAGCTTAACAATAGTTAATATATTGTGTATCCTAATATTAGAATTAACTGAGTACAAGACATAGACAAAAAGGATTCTCTCTTACAGAGAAAAATCAGATAGTAGCACAAAACTTTTTCTTCAGTGAATTAAGAGAAACTAGTAGTATATATTTTTATTCCTGCCTTTTACTTAATAATTTCTACTTACTTAAAATAGGCTTATTTATAACTTCATGTAATTTGCTATGTCCTGTATTATTTTATTGTATTCTTTTCTCTTCAGGTCTCCAAGTGTATTCTCTTAATAATTCCTTATTCATTTCCAAGAACAAGCATCAAATTGCCTCAGTTAATTCTCTTTTTGGCTTAGCCTTTGTAAGAGACCACTCATAGCATCAAGTGCCCACAAATTCTGGCTAGGAGACTTAGGTAGGACTGTTCCCTCCCTCAGCAAAGGCTGTGGACCAAGTCACATTCCTTTAGGAAAGGACAGGAAGCCAAGCACAATGTTGGACAATATATTAATATAATGTAAAATGGTATCAGACTTGGTCACTGTCTTAACTCCTCATTACTCTCTGTTATTTATCTGAAGACATCAGGAAGTACAAAGCTGTTTTAGATTTCTAGGCTAATACAGGATACATTTTGTTTGGAGCACAAGTTTCAGTACTGTTAGACTTGAGACCAGACTATTTTAGTATCAACAATTTTTTTTTTGTACCAAGGATCAAACTTAGGACCTTGCACCTACAAGGAAGGCAGCAGTATCACTGAACTAAATCCCTGGCCCTAGTATCAACAATTTATATGTATGTTGAGGGGAAAGGAATGAGCCTTATGTAAAAACTGATATTATAGTGTATATAGAATAAGAACCTTTTTCCAGATATTTCCACATGTGCCTATGTTCTCTTTTCCCGTAGCCAACCAAACACGGATGGAAAAAAACTAAAATGAAGCTATGATATTATTATCCCCATAAATTCATTATTATCAACCTCTTATGGGCCTTGGAAATGTCCAGCTGTCCTATTTGCCCTCCTGCTGGCTCTGTAACTGCTTCTTTCTTCCCAGCCTTTTATTTACACTTGTTCCCTAATTGCATTCATTCCCCTACTTCCTAGCAGATGACCAAAGTCATCAGACAGGATTTCTCTCAATTTTCTTAGCTAAACAAAGCCTCTTTGTTCACTCCTCATATTTGTGGCCAGGTATTCTAGTAGTTCTTTGGATTTATCTCCTAATTCCTCAAAAACCTTACACTATTAACTGTTCCTATTTATTTATTTATTTTGCATTCTGTTGCTTTTATGTGGCTTTATTCAGTTGCACAACACATAGTAGAAAGTTCACCCCTTTAAAACATACAAATAAGTTAGACATGGTGGCACATACCTATAATCCCAGCACTTGGGGGAGCTGAGGCAAGAGGATTACCATGAGTTTGAGGCCAGCATGGACTACCTAGTGAAGCCCTGTCTCAAATAACTTAAAATAATAATAATAATACTAATAATAATAATAATAATAATAATACAGGGCCGAGGATTTAGCTCAGTGGTTCTGCCTCCTGCCTTACGAGCACAAGGTCCTGAGTTCAGTCCCCAGTACCAAAAGAAAAAAATAGTACAACTTAGTGAATTTTTTGTATATTCACAAAGTCTTGTTACCTGTACAGTTTTAGTGTACCTTGGGACCAGAATTGCTTCTGATTTGGGATATTTTTGTCCTGATTTTTGAATATTTGCATATACATAATAATGAGATATCTTGGAGGATTGGATCCAAGCCTAAATATGAAATTCATTTATGTTACTTGTACACATACAGCCTGGAGACGATTTATACAATATTTTTAGTGCAACTGCATTTTGGCTGTTAGGTCAGGTATGGAATTGTCTACTCATAGAGTCATGTCAGCACACAAATGCTTCGGATTTTGGAGGTTTTTAGATTTTCAGATCAGGGACAACTTTTCCCTCTAAATGAGTTATTTTCATCAGTTTCATGATGGTTTTTTATCTTCAAAAAAAAAAACTTACCATACTCCTCCCCTTTCATTTACTACAGTTTTTCTAGCTTCCTGCATAAATACTTCTTAAAAGAGTTCTTTATTCTTACCATGTCCATTTTTTCCCCTCCTAACAAGTTAGTCCACTTTATTCTGACTTATCTACCCATCATATTCAAACAGGTTTCACCAAGATCATCAGTAATGTTTAGATTACTAAATCCGGTGGGCATTTTTAGTCATCATGATTTGTCAGTAGCAGTAGACACTATTATTTTTGAAATATTCTTCTTATGGGTTCCATGGCCACATTCTCCTGATTTTCTTCCTACTTCTCTAGCAACTCAGTTTCTTTTTTGTTATTTGTTTGTTTTTGCTTTTGCAAGCTCATCTTGTATCTTTGCTATTGAATATTGACTTTATAAAGTGGACTCCTATGTTCTCCCTTCTTGTGCTAAGTTCTCTCCTTATGTAATATTATGCCTATCCATAGTTGCAATTACTATCTAAATACAGGTAAATCCCGGATTTTTATCTCTAGCCTGTTCTGTCTTCTCAGCTCCACATTAGTGTATTTATCTGACTTGTCATCTTTTCAATTTCTCAAAAACATATCCAGGTTAACACATCTAAAGCCAAACTCAAGAGTATTTCCTCCCTCAGTGTAATTCACTTTCATTCTTTCTTAATGACATGTACTACTATTTGTTAAATTATGCAAACTAGCACTCTAATTTATCTTGGACTTTTTCCCTCATTTTTCACACATCTAGTCCATCAGTGAATTATGTCAGTGTGTACATATGAGGATATAATAGTATTCCTTTATTTTCTTGTGTAAATGCATATATGCATATAAACATACATAGATATAAAGAATAAAATAAATATAGCACAATGACATATTAACAAACTGAGTATACAAACATTCTCTGCTATTCTTGCAGCTCTCCCTCTCACAGTACTGGATATTGAACCTAGGGGCTTTGTACTGAGCTATGTACCCACCCCTTTATTAATTTTTAATTTTGAGACAGAGTCTCACTAAGTCATCATGTTGCCCTGTTTAGACTTGTACTTTTGATCCTCTTACTTCAACCTTCCAGAGTGCCAGGATACAGGGATGTGTCAACATGCCCAGCTCTTTTCTGCACATTTGAAATTATTTCAAAGTAAAAATAAAAAATCTTACAGTTTTAATATATATAAGTTAAAATATATGAGAATACTAGCTTATCAGGTAGGAAGGGATAATAGACTAAAGGTGCTATAATGCTCCTATTAAGATACAAAAGAGGCAGTTCCTCAAAAAGCTAATCACGGAATAACTGTGTGGACCAATAGTTCACGCCTCAGTATATACCCAAAAGAATTGAAATTAAGTACTCAAATATATGTACATGTATGTTCACGGCAACAATATTTACAATAGCTAGAAGGTAAAAATAGCCTGAATGGCTGGGTGTGGTGGTAAGTGCCTGAAATCCCAGCACTCAGGAGGCTGAAACAGCCATGAGTTTGAAGCCAGCCTGAATGACATAGTGAGTCCCTGTCTCAGAAAAACAAAAGAAATAGCCTAAATTTCAGGAAATCGATAGAAAACAAATTGTGGTATGTATATACATACAATTGAATATTTCAAGGAATAATGTACTGATACTACAATATGTGTGAACTTTGAATGCATTATGTGATGTTGAAGAAGCTAGACATAAAAGGTCATATATTGTATGACTTCACATGCAGTATGTGGAATGCCCAGAATAGGTGAGTTCACAGAAACAAAGCTATAGATTGGTGGTTTCCAGGGACAGGAGTGAGATGAATGGGTGAGGTGAATGGGGAGAAGAAACTGCATAATGAGTAGAGTTTTTTTTAGAATGATGGAATGCTACAGAACTGGATAGAAGTAGTGATTGCATGTCATTATTGTATGCAGTGCTTCAGTGCTAAATCACTTTAAAATGGTTAACTTTTACTATGAATTTTAAATTTTTATTCATGTTTGCACTATATAATGATTACATTCATTTGGGGAATTGGTACATGTACATAACACATCTCAATTTTTTTTATTTCTCCCATCTTCTCAGTGCCCCCCTTTTTTGGGCAGCATCAGATTATTTATTTATCTTATAAGTCTTTATAAAGCTACTTATCATGCATACAAATGGCCAAACCAGTAGGCCAGAGAACATATTAAATACATAAGGTAGTTATATTAAATCCCAGTTCACTTTTAGATACATTATCCATGCTGGAGTACAGTAACTTTTTCCTTTTTCTTTTTCTTTTTTCCTCCTACTGTCTGTCTTTTATTTTGCACTTTATTGAGTTTCTTATATAAGAGAAACCATGTCATATTTAAACTATTGTCTGATTTACTTACTTAACATGTTCTCAAGGTGCATCCTCTTTCTTTCTTCCTTTCTTCTTTTTTTTTTTTTTTGTACTTGGGTATCGAACTTGGGACCTTGAGTTTTCCAGGCAGGTGGCAGCACCACTGAGCTAAATCCCCCGTCCAAAGTACAACCATCTTCCTACAAATGACTCACGTGTATCCTTCTTTATGGCAGAGTAGTACTCCATTGTGTATAAATATAGTGCCACATTTTCCTTATCCATTCATCAAAAGATAGACATATAGGCTGCTTCCAGGATTTAGCTATTATGAATTGTGCTGCTATAAACATGTGTATGCATGTATCACTAAAAACTGAACTCTTTGGGGAAGATACCTAGAAGGGGAATAGCTGAGTCAAGTGGAATTTCTATTTTTAGTTTTTTGAGGAATCTTCATACTGATTTCCATAGTGGTGGTATAAGTTTATACTCCTACCAACCCCCTCCCATAGCCCCACCTCACCGCCACCCCAGTAGAACCTTGCTAGCATTTGTTTTTGGTTTCCACATTGTATTGTATCTTTTCAGTTTTTCCCAAATTATTTTCCAGTGTTTGGATTCTTAATCTTGGAGAGGCTAAGTTATTGTTGCCTGCCACTCCACTATTTCCCTGGAAGTACTAGTTGAATTTCAATTTTTTTTAATTTAAGAAAGTCAGATGGCAGATTGAATTTTTAAACTCCATGTCTGTACTGCTTAGAGTACACGACTTTTTTTCCCCCATATCTTATTTTTTTAATTAGTGTTTATCAGTTATACAGATTAATGGATTTCATTTTGGCATATTCATACAGGCCCACAACATAGTTTAATCATTTTCACTCCTCATCACCACCCACCGTCCCCACCTTAGTTTCACCTTTTTGAGGGTGTGGGTTAAGTTTTAATGTGTGTATATATTTTCGTTGTTGTTGTTTTGTTTTTGGTACTGGGGATCAAACTCGGGACCTTATGCTTGCAAGGCAAGCAGCAGAACCACTGAGCTAAATCCCTATATTTTGATCATATATATTTCCCCATTACCTGCACTTATACCCTCTCCCACTTCCTCTCATTTCCCTCCTCTTGGCTAATTATAGTCTTCTATTTTCTTATCATCTTTTTTGGATTCTACATATTAGAATATGGAGTATTTGCTCTCAGTCTTGATTTATTTTGCTCAACATTATGATCTCTTGATCCATCAATTTTCCTACAGATGAGAAAATTTTTTTCTACCTTATGGCTGAATAATACTCCATTGTGTGTGTGTGTGTGTGTGTGTGTGTGTGTGTGTGTGTGTGTATCACATTTTCCTTCTTTGTTAAACTTGTTGATGGGCACCTAGGCTGGTTCCATAGCTTGAGTGTTATATGACTTGTGCCTCAGAAAACCTGGTTATAAAGTTATTCTTATATATGCTGGCTTTAATTTATTTGGGTATATACTAAGGCATAGTATAGCTGGATAAAATGGTAGCTTTATTTTTAGTTTTTTGAGAAACTACCATACTGATTTTCATAGTGGCTATGCTGATTTACATTCCCACCAGCAGTGTATAAGGTCTCTTCCCATCCCCCATACAGCCACATTCTTGCTAGCATTTATTGTTTTTGTATTCTTCATGATAGCCATGCTGATAGAGGTGAGGTGGCATCTCAGTGTAGTTTTGATTTGCATTTCCCTGATGACTAGAGAAGTTGAACCTTTTTAAAATATATTTATGGGTCATTCATACTTCTTTTTAAAGAATGTATCTGTCCATTTCTTAATTGCACTATTTTCTAACATTGTCTTATGTACAGAACAATTGAAAATAAAGAATGGAAAAATATATGCTATGTGGTCTCTAACCAAAAACCAAACAAAATAACAACAAAAGCAACTGTATACTGATACAGATTTTAAGGAGATAAAAGGGTCATGGCATAATATCAAATAGTTAATCTACCAAGAAGAAAAGTAAGTTAAAGTTTGTATGTACCTTATAATAACCTTAAAGTATATAAAGCAAACCTGACAGAACTGAAAGGCAAAACAAAAGCAAACTGTTGTCAAAATAGAAAAAATTTTATTCTTTTAGTAACTGATATCATAAGCAGACAGAATTATATAGGGGCATAGAAAATTTAAACACCTTGATTAAGGAACTTCACCTAATAGACATAAATAGAATACCACACCCAACAGCTGCAGAATGCACATTCTTTTTTAGTACATATCAAGTGATTACCAAATTGACCATATAGCAAATTAACAATTTTCAAATACTTAAAATCATAAGATGGCTGGGAATGGTGGTCACACCTGTAATCCCAGCATTTGAGAGCCTGAGATAGGAGGATTGCCATGAGTTTGAGGCCAGCTTGAACTGCATAGGGAGGCTCTGTCTCAAAACAGACAGAAGAGATCATAAGAATGTGCTACCTTCCCACTATGGAATTAAAATTAACAATCAGTAATAAAAAGATTATTAGAAAATACCTTAATGTTTGGAATTAAAGCAGTATACTTCTAAATTATTTCATTTCAAAGAAGAAATCTCCAGAAATAAAATACTTTAGTTTTATAATGAAAATACATCAACATTTGCTATATTCTTCTCTCATATATGCACTCAAGTTCTATAAATTTAGCTTTAAATGTATATATCTAAAATAAAAGAGTAAAATTGGTGATCTGAAAGTATCCATCTAAAGGGATTAGAAAAAGAGCATTTAACCACAGAGGAAAAAAAATGGAAAGAAACAGTGACGATGTGAGCAGAAGTTAATAAAGTAGAAGATAAATTAACAGACTCAAAAAGGCCACAGATGGGTGTGGTGGCACATTCTTGTAATCCTGGTTCTCTGGGAGACTGAGGCCGGAGGATCCCAAGTTCAAGCCCAGCAGCCTGGGCAACTTACCAACTTAGTGAGATGCTGTCTCAAAATTTAAAAAGCCAGAAGCTGGCTCTTTGAAAACACTAACAAAGTTGATAAATTCTTAGTGAAGACCATTGAAGGAAGAAAAAAGAGAAGTACAAAACTTGTATCAGGAATGAAAAAGTACTAGTACCAAATCCAATAGATAGATATTAGTAAGTTAATAAAATAATAGTATAAACAGTGCATGAAATGATTTTGAAAAAATACATGAAATGAGCATATTTTGAAAGGGTAAAATATAAAATGAAATAAGATGAATATTCCTATGTCTGCTGAAGATACTGAGCTTGGTACCGGGATCAAACTCGGGACCTTGCACTTGCAAGGTAGACAGTGGAACCACTGAACTAAATTCCTGGCCCTTGAGCTCGTAATTTAAAACCTTTCTAGCCAGGGATTTAGCTTAGTGGTTCTGCCGGCTGCCTGGCAAGCACAAAGACCTGAGTTCAATCCCTGGTACCAAAAAAAAAAATAATAATAATAATTTAAAACCTTTCTATAGGGCCAGGGATTTAGCTCAGTGGTACCATGCCTGCTTCACAAGTACAAGGTCATGTATTCAATCCCCAATACCAGGGGGGAAAAAAAAAGCACCTTAATATAAAGAAAAACTCCTGACTACACTACACCATATGACTACACTATATGTTTAAAGTCTCCCAAAAACTCTTCTGGACAGTAGAAAGAGGAAGAACTTCCTACTTGTTTTGTTTTATTGTTTTGTGTTTGTAAAGCTAGGCATCAAACTCAGTACCTTGGCCTGAGCCAGTGCTCTACCACTGAGCTACGTCCCCAGCCCCACTACCAGACATTTTAAGAAAGAAATATGAGGAAAAAAAATTGCAGACAAATCTTTTATGATTATAATTACACGTCTAGATAAAACATTAGCAGACTGAATCTCATAATAAATATTAGTTATACTATAACAATTATAATTCTAATAATACAAAGTAAATTTGACACAATTTAATCAGTGTAAAAGAATAAAGGGTAACAGTCACATGATCATCTCTATAAAGAATTTAATAATCACTCATGATGTTTTAAAAAAGAGAACCTGTTAACAGACTAGGAGTAGAAGATAATTTACTTAGTCTGAGAAAAAGTATATACAGGAAAAAAAGCTATATAAACAGTTATATTGTCCTTAATGTGAAGTAGGAATTTTTCCTCTCACTGGGAAGAAAGATGCTTAGTGTCACTGCTTCTGTTCTTTTCTCCTAGAATTCTTAATAGTGTAATAAAGCAAGAAAAAGAAATAAGATTGGAAAGGAAGAAATAAAAATTCCATTATTCACAGACAATCTTGTTTGTGAATAGTGAATCTGAGACACAAATAATTAAAATTAGTAAATAAAGTCATGTGGGTTGTTGGATACAGATCGATGTAAAAATGATTTGTTTTATAATCCAAAATATGAAAAGATTTTTAAAAGATGCTATTTGTGGTAACATTTTACAAACGCATAAGGATAACCAAGACTACCTGTCATGTAAAGGTACAAGATCCCAATAATGAATGTAACTGTACTATATACCTAAAATGTACCAATAAACTCAATAAAAGAAAAAGAAGCTTGTGCAATAAAGCAGTGGTCTTGGCAAAAAAATGCATAAGGATAAATCTAATAAAACGATTAGAATTTCTACTCAGAAGCCTATAAAACATTAAGAAAAATTAATAATTAAATAAATAGAGGGTCAAAGTATGGTTTTGGATTGCATGGTATTTTAAAATATTGATTCTACGAAATTTTTCTATTAATTCAATAGCAGCTTGATGTTTATAGAAACCAACAAAGCGATTTTAAATTTTTATATGGAGATGCAAAAGTCCAAGAACAGGCAAGATAATTTCAAAGAACAGACTCGGGGGACTTGATATATATTAACCATGTGTCAAGATTTACAAAGATGCAGTGATGGAAACACTGGTCTGGGAATGCAGCTCCATGGTAGCTGCACTTGCCTAGCATGGGCAAGGCCCTGGGCTCAAGCACTACAGAGAGGAAAAAAAAAATCCAGACCAGTCAAGGATAGACTTATCGATATTCAGACACAAACATACATGTACTATTTGAATTATATGGTAAAGGTGGTACAGCAAAGTAACAGAGAAAAGAATTCTATTTTCAAGAAATGGTGAGTCAGTGGATGTTCTTATAGGGAAGAAAATGAATCAAGTTTATATAGAATAAAAAGTGAAATTTTCAGAATAAAACATTTGGTGGTAGCTTGGTTCATGAACTTAATTCTTTCCACAATTCTGGTCACAAATTGAATTGGATGAGAAGCAAATCAAGTTTAATGTTTAGGTTCATTGTTGGCCTTATGGAGAAATATGATTCATTTATCATCCAGTTTGGTGTGTGACCAGAATCGTAGAACGAATTAAGTTCTTGAACCAAGGTAGCACTACAACATAAGGTAATGTAGAACATCTTTACAACTTTGGAATTGACGAATATTTTTTAAATGCAACACAAAAATACAGCAATAATAAAATCAACAGTTAAGTTGGATTATTAAAACAAATATTTCTGTTAAATGACACTAAGGTAAGCCTTAGAGAACAAAGATATTTGCAGTATCTGACAAAGAACTTTTCTTCAGAATATGTAAAGAACTCCAACAAATAAATAAGCAGCCCAACAGAAAAACAGGCAAAAGACTTATAGAAAGAGAAAATACACTATTACTAATTATGGAAATTCATATCCTGGTGAGATACTATGTACTTGCCATAAGAAGACTGATAATACCAAGTGTTGAAAGGAATGAGAAGCAAATGGAATATTCGTATAGTGCTGATAGAAATGTGAATTAATACAACAGATTTTTTATTTATTTTTTTAAGATTGGGTCTCACTCTATAGTTCTGGCTGGCCTTACACTCACTATTTAACCCAAGCTGGCCTTCAACTCATGACAGTTCTCTTGGCTCAGATGCTAAAGTGCTGGGAATACAGGCATAGGCCACCATGCCCAATTTTAGTGCATCTCATTTTGAAAACTGGTTAGCAACCTATACTAACTTTGAATAAAGTATGACATATAACTGAGTAGTTCTGGTCTTAGATATAATCAAGAGAACTGCATACATGAATTTATCAACATATATCCACAAGAATGTTTATAGCAGCTTTAACCTAAAAATATAAACAACTTAAATGTTCATCAAAAATAGAATGGTTAGGGCTGGGGTCTTAGCTCAGTAGTGCCATGCCTGCCTCGCAAGCACAAGGTCCTGAGTTCAATCCCCAGTACTGCCCCCCCTCAAATGGATAAAGTATGGAATATTCCTACCATGAACTTATATACAGAGAAAAACGTTACTGCTATATGCAACAACATGGATGCATTTCACAAATAACACTGAACAAAGGAAGCCAGACACAAAATAATACATATTTATATGTATGATTCTATTTCTATATATTTCAGTAAGAGACTAATTTGTTATGCAAAAAACCTAGGATAGTGGGTTTCTTTGGAGAGGAGTGGATCATTGTGATTGCATTTACTTTCTAGGCATTATAGAACCTCTGAAATGGGTTTGTGGATTTTAGGTTAATAATCCTGGCAATAGACTGAAGTCTGGTAGTCTAAAAAAAAATCTAATAGGTGATTTACTATATTATTATATTATTGTGTGCAAAGAGAAATATAGTACTACTATTTTTGTGATACTTAAATTGAAAATCAGATACTGTACCCATCCATATATGAGCACTTGGGAGGCTGAAGTGGGAGGATCTCTGAGAGTTCAAAGCCAGCCTGACTTGCATAGTGAGACCTTGTCTCAGAACAAAACAAAACAAAAAAACAGTAAATAAAAGAGGGCTAGTGATGTTACTGAATACAAAGGCCTGGTTTCAATTTCTAGTACCTTAAATAAAAAAGATATTGTACCAATATAATAGATATGAATATTAAATGTCCCCAATGATGAGAATAAGGACTTAGAATAACAACCTTAAAGATATCTAGGCTAAACAAGGTACATTTAGAAAAGCAGTAAGGAACACAAATAGGTCAGGGAATTAGAACATGAACTTTTAATTCACTTAGACCTGAATTTGCATTGTAGCTATTTGCCAGCTGTGGAGATTTAGGCAATTTGCACATACTCTGAAGTATTACAGTTGTTATTAGTAGTGATAATAAGAGCTGGATATGATGCGACATGCCTGTAATCCCAGCACTCAGGAGGCTGAGGCAGGAGGATCACCTTGAGTTTGAGGCCAACCTGGGCTACATAGTGAGTTCAAAGCCAATCTGAGTTCAAAAAACAAAACAACAAAAAGATTGACAGTGGTAAATAGAGCATTTTTAAAGTTAAATGTGAAGTTGTGGGTAAGAAGCATCAAAGCAGAAGAGCAAGATACTCAAAGTGAATTTGGATTAAGTTTCTTTGCTGTTTAAAGGTAGCTGTTCAACATGAAACTAATTCTTTTAGAATGCAAAGATTAGAATCCTAATTTGAGACTTCACCAAGAAAACCAGTATTGTTAGAAACTCAGAAATTTAAAGAAAAGGACTAGAGAACAATTATATAGATTGAAGATGTACATGTGCTTTAAAGCAGTACCCAAGAGAATGTTGTCAAACTTTGTAGATCATTGATATTTAATTTCGCAACAACAATAGTAACAGTGGTAACTACTTGGTTTTGAAGAACTCCCATGCTAAGAACTGTGCTACTTTGTATACATTATCTCTTTTGATCCACACAACCTGCGAACAAGTACAAATCATCACCTGTGTTTTACCAGTACAGTAGGTCACAAACCTGGTCAATGATCGACCTGGGATATTTTCGCAGATTTAAACATTATCCTGTTAGCTCATAGATTGATATACTCATATAACTGCAGTCTAACCCAGAAGTTAAAATGACCAGGAATTTTTGTTATGTATCTCCATAATACATACAAAGAGTTCATTTTCAAGCCAGGCATGGTGGGACATGCTGTAATCCAGAATGCTCCAAAGCGTTCTAGGAGGCTGAGGCACCAGAATATTCAAATTCAAGCCCAGCCTGGGCAATTTAGTGACTTAATGAGACCTTGTCTCAAAATATAAATTTTTTAAAAAACTTTTTAAGAAGAGGAGGAGGCAGATATATAATTCATTGTGAAGGTCCTGGGTTCAATACTACCACTGGAAAAAAAAATTTTTTCAAAGGAGGGGAGGAGGAAATTGCCAATTATCAGAATAGTCCAGTTTAGTGTTAAAGAAACATGAAATTCCAAAGTGACAAGTTTAATTAACTGTAGCCTTTTATTCTAACCATCACGTTTAATATATGTACTTACACATTTGAACAGGAGGGAGAAAATTCAGTTAGCTGAGTAAGCGTTAAATACAAGTAAGCATAAAAATTTCTTTCATCTGTTTACACATTTTTAAAGAAGAGTATGTCTTTTAATTTTTTTGTAAAATTGATTAATTTTTACATTATATTAGAAAATAGCACACTGAAACTATACCACATACCAACCAGTTGAGTAAGATAATCTTGTCTGATTGCTCTCTACTTCTGGTTTATCTTAAATAAAACTGGCAACTTTTAGTAAATCTAAAGTGTCTTTTTTCACTGTTAAATTTTTTGTGGGGATAATTGAGAGAGCACTGGGTACAAAATATTTTACTTCCTACTGTTCAAAACTAGGTATTTGTTAATTTTTCTACAAAGATTTAAATGTGCTTTAAGGAATATATTGTTTGAGAATATATTAATTCTCTTTAATTAAAAACTAAGTGTTCCTAATGTGTAATGTGCTGATGGAGGGAGGGGCTAATGCCATACTGCTTCTGTGGTAAGATTTCTATGTGTAAAAGTAGTCTAGTTAATTAATTAATAATTTTATTTATTTATTTTGGTATTGGGGATTGAACTCAGGACCTTTCACTTTCTAGGTAGGCAGTGGCACCACTGAGCTAAATCCCCAGCCCCCAGTCTAGTTAATTTAAAATGAAAGAGAAATACTGAAATTCCTTCACTAGTGATCAGCACTTATTGAGGTCCTTTGGTTTTGTAAAATTGTTTATAGTTACAAAAGTATTTTATACTTTTTAAATGATTAAAATTTAATTCCCTTCCTTATTTTTGGATTGGCTTTCTTTTGTCTGTTTTCTTTAATTGAAAAAGAAAACTAGTGACGCCAAATATAAGATGGTACCACTGTTTTCTCCTTCTTTTGTATAATCTTGTTGCGTGTCTCTACATAAGCTGTTCTGGCCACTCATCATAGTAACCAGCTGGGCCATTTCACCTGCTGGAGCCATTAAAGAGGACTCTCTCCCCCTAGATTAATCCCCTCCGACATTAGTTTTTTGCACTGACAACTGGAGCAGGCATTCAGAATTTGCAGGTGGCCAGTGTGACGCACATAATTGCCTACAATTTTAGGCAATGAATAAAAATGGTCTACATTACTTGTCAAAGGTTGTATATGCAGTGCCAAGTGAGATCTATGGGAAGCCTTTTAGGGTTTAAAGAACAGTTAATAGCAAGGCTGCACAGGGCTTTTTTAATCATAATGCATTTGTAATATAGCACTTTGATCTTCTCCTTGTAGGAAATGGTGTTACATTAGCCACTTTTAAACATTTATGAGTGAAATTCAGTTATAGAAGAGTAAAAGTGATTATTCTTAAGCAGAACATGTTAGATTTCATTAAAAGTTTTTGGCTTGCTCCTTCCTTGTTAAAATCTGTGGGAAGTCATTTTCCTGGAGGGTTTCAAATCAGGATCTAAGGATATAGGGCTTTTTCCTTATTTTTTCTGTTGGTAACAGCGAGATTTGGAAAGAAAGTATACTGAATATTGAGATAATTTTTACAAGTAGACATTTGTAGGATAATAATTATGGCATTGTAAAATATCGACAAAAACCCAAGAAATCTATTAATAATAATTTTGTATTAAAATAAATTTTGAGAAATCCATATTTAATGCATATCTGTAAGTTATCTTTCGCACCCACCCCAAAAAACCAACAGCAACAAAAAGCCCCAGATGACTCTCAAATGCGCTTCTTCTGGGAGAGCTAAGTTTGACCTTTAGACCTGAGAGCCTTTTATTAACACCTGCCTGTAAGGAGAACCTTGCCACACGCAGCTTTTAGATTCAGAACCACAAAACTGATGAGGAAAGGCTTGAAGGGTTCAGTTTGTGTCACTTGCTGTTTGCCATTTCCATTTCACAGATGATTAATCTTTCTGTGAAGAAAGGCCAGAGAAACAAAGCACATTGGGCTCTTCCTGCAGTTACTCCTTCTGAATGCACACTAGCTGGCTAACTAAAAGGCCTTTAGATTTCCAGCAGAGAGAGATGTTCTGAAAGTGAATGCAGCTGGTTGGAGGTCACCAGTGCAGGGCTCTTGCCATTGTGTAATGGAGGCTTTGGCAGGTTGGGTGGGGGAGCTGCAGGAGAAATGGGCAGGGAGAAGGTGTTGGCAAAAAATTAATCAGAAGAAAAAAGGGCTTTGGTCAGTTGATTTAATATTTGGAGGTTAGATCACCAATAATAGACTCAATTCTGTCTGTTTTGTTTGTTTTTCTTTATAAAGAAAAAAATACAATTTAGTCTGTCTCCAGTATACTCTCTCCCATTTCCTAGTAGCATGTTTATCTTGCACGTGGCATCATTAGGTGATGTTGAAATATTAACTCATATTTGTCTTTGATATGCTTGAATTGTCTTGAAATTTTTCACACTGTTACTGCTTTTGCTAATATCTTAATTTTACTTACTAAAATTTTATTGCCTAAACATTATTTCATTGGTATTTTTAATGAGATTCTGAAAATAATTATTTGTATGGCTTAGTTCCTCTTTCATTAAAAATTATTTTTATATTGAGGATTTGAAAACCTCTAATATTTACTATCTAAATGCTTAGTATTCATCTTGAATTTGCTTTTCTTTTTTTCAATCATGAAAGGACATAATGTGCAAAGTCAAATCCTGGGTTATAGATCAAAAGAAACCTGTTCGCTTCTATCATGATTGGAATGATAAAGAGGTAAGCTATAAATACCATGCTATTACTGCTTTGCTTTGACTTCTTTAAGAAGAAATTAGAATAGTCATCATTTTATACTTATCAATATATGTACTTTTATTTCTGCCAGTAGTTGCTTATTCCCAGGCTTGTTAATTTTTTTCTTTCATACTTTAGTCTTGATATTTCATAACAACTAATCTTTTGGAAACAGTAATTATAAAAGTGAAAATACCTAGTTGTTTTAAAGAAAATATGCTTTCAGATTATTCAGTGATTTACTCTTGTTTACTCAACTTTTAAAAGGAATTGTTTCTCTGTCTCCTACTTAGATTGAAGTGTTGAATAAGCACTTATTTTTGACTTCAAAACCAATGGTCTACTTGGTTAATCTTTCTGAAAAAGACTATATTAGAAAGAAAAACAAGTGGTAAGTTTTTTCTTTTCATATATACCCAGTGACATTTGTATACTCGCAAATGCACATATAGATGTACTTACTGATTTTAATACCTTTTCCTTATGAAAAATTTTAAAGTGAGTGAGAAAGCTTTGCCTGATATAACATTGAGAAATTAGTTTCCTAATTGATTTACATTGAGAGAACTTTTTAAAATAAGTTAAATTAAGCAGTTTTGAATCATACATATTTACTTATCAGATATGTTTATTAGGCATTTTTATTTCTATTGTTAAATGAGAATAAATGTATTTGGAGAAGTAACACTCTCAGTGGAACTTCTGTATGTTGACATTATAAGTGACTAAAATATCCACTTGGGTTTTAAGTTGAACATAAATTTTAAAATCTTAGATAGAATGATTTAAAAAAAATAAAAAGTTGGAGAGATACCTGTTTCAAATACTTTAAAATGTACCAAAGTAAAAATTATGGTATATTTGTCATTTTTTACATGGAGCCTAAATGTACAAGATTTATGTTTTTCTTCCCTAAAATTTTCCCCCAAATCATATATATATATATGTGGGCACGAGCTCATTTGGCATAGTGTGCGTTTTGACTTGCCTCACTGGCCCCTCACCATTTCTTACTATTGAGTCATAGAAACAAATCAAAACTACCCAAAGCAAAATATCTGAATTCTCCTAAAATATATTGTGGGTTTCTCCCTGTACTTCATTAAGTACTTAGATGCACATGGTTTCAATTTTCCATTAAAAATTCTCATTTCCATATGATATCAAAGAGTGAGAAGGCTTTAAACTGAAAAATAAACATTCATAGACTAGAAGCCAAAACAATAATTAATGTCAGATGGTTAACTCCAATAAATCATTAGAATAAATTCTGTGAAATTACTGCGACTAAAAATGCCCTGTTGATATTACTATAAGAAATTTTGTGTTCCTGATAGGAAGCTGAATTTACCCTCTTTATTGGTAGTGTTCTAGAAGGCATAAATTTAACACAAAATATAGTTCAGACTGGCCAGTATCCTGCAGCAAGTAATTAACTTTAAAATAATCAGCTCTGTCTTGTTTCACTATTTTCTAAATTTGATGATTAATGTGTTAAAAACTGTTACCTTTAGGAAAGAATTTTTAAATTTATTATTTGACCTCAGTTAATAAATCTTCTCATGGTAATACAAATAGTAAGGTTTCCTGAGGCTGGGTGAAACAATACAGACATCAAAGTTTTACATGAAAAGGGATGAGTCAGTTTCCTTGCCCAAAGGGGATTCTTACACCTGTATTTGGATGATTACAGGTAGAACTCCCTGGCTCTAATTGTATAGTAAATACCATTTCCCAGACCCTAATGGTAGACAGACTGCTTAGGAGACGCCAGTCTGTGATTTAGCTGTCGCCAGACATCCCATGTTTTTTGTGAGACCAGTTGTGATGATGATATGGTTATAGCCAATTGAAACTAAGCTCTTGTCTAAGTAACAAATTTTAATTTATAACATTGTAGAGGTATGAATGATCCCATTTACAAAACCAAGTTTTAGTAGGTTTTATGTATAACTAATGATCTGGTTTGAGGTTGGGGTATGTGTGTTGGGTGGGGGAGATCCAGAAGTTAGTGTAATTGTAGCTGAAAGATCAAAGACTGGGTAACTGAGTGATGTTCCAGAAGAGAATTTACCACATAGCCATTTTCTGTACAGTTTCTGCCGCCTGCTGTTCCTATTTTCCCTCAAGCTAGCCATTGACTACCCCCTGTGCATCCCTGCTCGTAAAAAATGATTGAGGAAGTATTTGTCATGTATTTATGAGTGGGAAACACTGTGTGATAGGGAATGACATCTACTGGAGCCAGAAAGATTGCCATTTTCCTTTCATTCAGCTACTCTGCTATAGCTTTAAATCCTCTGTTTATGCAACATAGTCTTTGTATTAAAGCACAGAATAAATTTTTATTATGAAGGATATGAATGCTGGGTTTTTATTTATAATATTGCAAACAGATATAAATAGTTAAAATTCATTTTAACTACTAAATCCATTTAATTGTGTTGGCATCTTGTTTTTTGGGGGGTTATGTTTATATCTGAGCTCCATTTGCTTTAGTTTCTCTTTTCCAAAGGACAAAATTTTCATTTTTTTAAGGTAAACATGTAATGTTTTTACAGCGAATTAGGACTGATGCAAGAAGCAGCAATAAATATGTTCATGAGTCTTTTAGATCTAAGAAACTATTTTAAATGGTCCGGAAAAAAGTAGAGAGGTTTGTGACTGGCCACAGAGAAAGACCAGAACTATCTTTATTTCAAAAGTAATGAAAATTTTAGTTAATAAAGTTTACTTTAACTTTAAATGATAAAGTGTTATACTTTAATTTTAGAAAAAAAAAAGGAAACACTTTTTAAAGATAACTGTTATGTTACAGAGTGGATGTGTTTGTGTTGACTTTTTGAAAGATGTAAAAATTGGACTGGGCCCACGCATCTACTCATTGGTTTTAACACGTTTGAATTCATAGTTTTGTTGATTTATGATGAAGACCTTGCCCCTGATGAGAAGCTGATGTGGCAGCTGAGTTGGTTGTAGTTGTGTTAGGCAGATGACAGTAATCCAGATGTTGTAAGAGAATCCACAGAAGGCTTTTTTAAAAGTAGTGCAGACTTCTCCTTCTTGAATAAATAAAACTATGTGCAAGTTTTTGGTAGGCCTGATGATTTTTGAACCTTCATCTTTTCATTTTCTAAACATAATCAGTTGTTATATATAACCAAGATGATACTATGTGCAGCATTAATTTCCATTTGAGGTTGCCAACTGCGTCATGGTGTCAAGCAGGTACAGGACATTCAAACTGTCAAACCATTGCTTAATTGGAGGTTTGAATTTCAACCTTTGCACCTTTGCTGCTTTGTTAGTATAGTAGTGTATGCCATCCAATTATGAAATCATAGGACAAACTTTTTTACACTTGAAAGCTACCAATTACATTTTTTTTGTTCACTTGTCCTCACCTTTCCTAAAACTTGATAAAGGATAGTTATCTTTTATTATTCATTTATTTATACTACATATCCATGTTCACTTAGAAAATATAACTAAAATTTAAGACATTCAGATTTCCTCAATGTGTTTACATGTGCATGTATATGCATGAGTGTATATTATATATATTCGTTTGTGTATTCCCTGGTGGGCTTCTAGTCACTGTTACCTTTTTGTTAATATTACATGAGCCAGTCATTCTAAATGATAAAATTGATTTAGGATAGGTAGAAAAATATTTGCAAAGTCTTTTAAGCTTTTGTGTAGTAAAGGGCAGTGTGTCAAGATCACTAAAGGAATTTTAAATATGAAAAGGTTTTAGCCAGGCACAGTAGTGCACAACTATGATCTGAGCTCTGTGGGAGGCTGAGGCAGGAGGATTATAGGTTAAAGCCCAGCCTTGGCAGTTTGGCAATGTAAAAAGGCCTTGTCTCAAAATAAAAATTTAAAAGGCAGTGGGGTGGTGCTGGAGATAGATTAAGAGCTCAGTGTAAAGGTTTGATCCCCAGTACTATTTTTTTTAAGTTTTATCATTCACATTATACTATGATTTAATCATCTACCGCCATCTTTCTGCTTTTGCTACCTTTCTACATAATTTGTATGTAACAACTAAAAACAGTGTGAGGATGTATTACATGCCTTCTTAGGGTGAAAATCACGGTATGGACCTAATGTTTTACTTTCTTGAATTTGTTTTTCAAATGTACTTCTAATTTGGTTATATTTTAAAAATTAGTAATATTTGTGATTTTCTGTTTGGTTTCATTAAATAGGAATCTTCATTAGCACCATCTGCTGACTTACTGATTTGTGAATAATAGAGTTTTTCAAATGCCAAGACTGCCATCCTTCTGTTTAATCAGCTGAAGAATTTCACTCCATACAAACAGGAAAATTTTATAAGTTTTTTCTAGCTTCAAGACATTAAAAGGTTTAAACTTTAAAAAAAAAAGTATTTCCTAGGATTCTTTCATGTAAAATTAAGACATGTATTACCCATATTTGCACACTCATTTGTGGTCTAAAAAATGAAAGGCAAAGTTTGGCTTACAGCTATACCATTCTTGTTTGTGGTTACAAATGATTTATTCACACAAAGAATTTCTCTGGCTAACTCTGCTAACATTGGTGAAAACTGAAGGACAAACATCTTAAAAATCTATGTGCCAGAGATTGGGAACCTCTGAATCAGTTTGTTTTGTTGTTGTTGTTGTTGTTGTTGTTGTTGTTTTGATACCAGGGATCAAACTCAGGCCCTTGTGCTTGCAAGGCAGGCAGCGGAACCACTGAGCCAAATCCCTGGCCTAAAGTAGAGGAGAATTTTAAAGCTCAACTTGGAGACTGTTGAGAATGGGAGAGATAAAGATGGATCTTGAATGGAGCCTTAAGGCAGTGCACAGGATCTGGAGAATGGATTTGCCTAGGAGAAGGATGTGGAAAAGGAAAAGAGAGGGCTAATTTGGGCAGTTTCAGTGTTTTGCCTAATATATTCTGTTTGTGCAGGATAGAGAGTATTATTTTCTCTCATGCTGCCTATTCCCTAGTCACAAGACCTACCTGTGAAGTTAATGTTGTCTATTGAAGTTAATGTCGCCTATTGATTCTGGGTACTTTAACATGGTTTCTGTAAGAAAAATTAAGAAATTGAACATGTGTTCTCTTTGTAAATTAGGAAGAAGACATCAGGAAGTTTATTAAGAATAGTATGTCTTTGACACTTAAAATAGTAGCACAGTGTTCTTTATTTGCTACTCACTAGCCCTTTGACTTTGGACAAATTACTTAGCCTTTTATATAGAAAAGCAGTTCATTAATGTGAGAGAATCTGAGGAAAGCTCAGGCCAGGAAGAGGACATGGAAGTGCAAAGGCTGTGAGGTAGCTGAGAGGAGTAAATAAAGGGAAAAAAAATAAAGGAAAAGACGGTGAAGAAGGGACGTGGGTCCATGCATGTAGAGGTTAATAGGCCATGGTTAGGGCCTTGGACTTTTTTGTGTGTGTTTTGGAACATCAAGATGAATAAAATTTGAAGACATCCACTTGAAAATATTTATATTTTCTTATTTAAATATAGTACATTTAAGGAGATTTTAAACATGTCCTAATGTGTTCTCAAATTTTGAGTCTGTCTCCACTTAATGTCATTGATTTAGCTTTTCCTATGCCAAAAGACACGCATGGTGTACCATCATTTTTTTAAAATTTTTTTTGAGGGGCAAGTATCAGGAATTAAACTCAGGGCCTCACATTTGTGAGGCAGGCACTGTGCTTCTGAGTTACATTCCCAGCCCATACCATCACTTACTGAGTTCCTATTACATGTCAGGCATTCTGAGCTTAGAATTGCGGATATGTTAATATAAGAATGTCTAATATGAATTTAAGTGTCACAATACTATATTTATGAAACAGATTATTATGCCCATTTTACAGATAGGGAGATTGGAGAGATTACAAAACATGCCTAAGTTTTTGTGGCAGATAAGTGATAAAACTAGGTCCATTTTAAAGTTCATGCCTATTCCACACCCAAATAGTCAAGTAAGAGTACAAATTGCATTTGTGAATGTCCAGAAATCTGTGTGCTTTTCCTAAAATAAGCTTTTGCTTCTACTTTTGCTTTGTCTCATAATTTTATTAACTATATAATGCCTGTTGTTAAGAAACAACAGCATTATGTTTTAGCTCACACTTTAGCATCCATTTTAAGTATATACCATGTATAAACATTTGGGTGAAGAAAATACAATGGCTATAATTGAAAACTAAATATTTAATTAAGTTGCCAAGTCTAAAATTGTTGGTATTGTCACAGAATGAACTCCCAAAAAGCATAAATATAACTACAGATGAGCTTTTCTATATTAATATGATAAACAAGATTTGACTGTTTTTTAAAATAGCAAACCATTCAGTTTGTTAAAAACAGTTCTTTACTGCTGAGGTGAAAATGAACAGAGAAATGAGAGAATGCCATGGAATGGAACAATGGCAGATAATTTGTGTGCCTAATGTTGGGCTAGTGGTAGTCATTAGCAGTCAGTACTTAGTGAACATTTAACTGTATGCCAATTACATTTAAGATTCCTGACAGCTTTATAAAGTGTCATTACTAACTGTTTTAAGGAGAGGAAACTAAGTACAAGAGAGATTAAGGAATTGTCCAAAATCAGTACCTTTTCAATAGTACGAGGATTCTAACCTAAACATTTCATCTGTAGGATTCATGTTCTTTACTACTATGGCGTCATATTTCAGCATTGGGGCATTGGTGATGCTAAAAGGTATATAAAGCCTGAGAAATATGTCCTGTACTAGTCATATTCCCTATCAATATAAAATTTCATAACAATAAGGTTTTATTATTATTTGCATGCTATATTATCTATGCATTATATTATTGATGCTATGTTAATAATATACTGATTGTATATTAAAATATATTGTGCATAATATTATTTGTGCACTATAAATCTTGAGGCTAAAAGTTCATTATGACATAATTAAAGAATGCCAGACGAAGACAATATAAAATCATATCTGTGGGCTTATCACTGAAAACTATTTTTTAATTTTATAGTCCTTTGCAAAGGCAATAATTAAATTAGCTTTGATATATACTTCGTGTATAAAATACATATTTTTAATAGTACTGAGGATTGAACCCCGGGTCTTACCTATTCTAGACACGTGCTCTACCACTGAACTACATCCCTATCCCCTAATTTAAATATAGTTCATGTGGAAAATACATATTGATTTTTTTAAAGATAACACTTTCTTCAACCATTTGCTTGTTTTGTTTGTATGTTCATTTGTTCAGTTGTTTTCCAGTGCTGGGGATCAAACCTAGTGCCTTGAACATGTTAGGCAAGTGCTCTACCACTGAGCTATACCCTATCCCCATTTGTGTTTGTTTTTAGCCACATACTCATTCTATTTCCTTTTGCATTTTCAGTAACTGGGATTTGTTTTAAGAACTACTTTAGTAGTAGGGAAGTATTTGTAAATACATTATTTCCTTTTTAGCTAAAGTACAAATGGATAATTTATGTAATGTTCTGGTTAATCATTCACTATGTTAGTGCATAGCAATACAATAGAAAGAACATACATATATATATCAAAGTGTTGAGGAAAAATAATGCCTAGCATTTGTTAAATACCCATTAAATGCTGGAGTTTGGGGCATATAAATTTGTTCTGTCACTTGATTTAATTCTCATAACAGTCTTGGAAGGCAAATTCCTACCCCTTTAATAAGGATAACCTAACATTTAGAAAACCTAGTTAAATGTTTTAAAGAATTCTTTTAGCCCAAACTCATGAGAGAAAGTATAAAACTTTTTTTTGTATTTACTTCATGCTTTCATTCATCAAAAATCACACAAAGTTTTCTGCATTGCTTATATCCTAGAGAAAATTATACAGAAATCAGTGCTGCTTAGAGAACAAATTATTGCAATGTTTTGTAGAAGCATAATTCAAGATATTATGGTTGGTTTCCTTGTCCTTGGATTTTTCACCTGTTAGAATAATGCTTTTCTTAATGAATTGTGATAATTAAATAAAATTTTTCCATAAATTAAATGGAATTATTCTGTGGCAGAAATAGGTCCTTTGGGCTTGAGGTATAATTTTATTGAATTTTCATAATTCTATGAGAAAAGGATATGTATATGTATATGTATAAACATGGATCAGTAGTTGACTACTGCCTGATACTTGTAATTACCTAATAAATTATCCTAACTTGAGTCCTTGCTTGCATAGAGTATTGCAGCTATATCTTACAATTTTATAGATGCTAAAGATATTGCAACAGAACAGCAGCCCTTAGAAAAATCTTGGCTGTTTCTTTTTTTCATTAATAAAGACTTGTTCCTAAACGTTTCCAGCCCTATCCAATCTTAGTCCTGTAGGCTTACTTTTCATGTCTTCATTTACCTTGTAATACTATATATGACTAAGAAAATCGCTTAGTAAATAAATGATTAATAACTACAAGTTATATAACACTTGTAAAAAAAGCAGTGGTTTTTGAGACAATGGTTTAGATGTAGACTGGAAAAAGAAATGTGCTATAATGCTTTTGTTATATAAGAGTAATTTTTTCCCCTGAGTTTTATTATAAGAAATTATATAGCCTAGTTTATGTAGCATATTTCTTGCATCATAATACCCTGCTTCAAGCCAAATCTGAGACAGACAGACATCAAGAGAGAATATGGAGAATATAAACAATTTGTTTCCTTTACTATATTCAGAAATAAACATTTTAGTTATGTATGTCAAAAGCTTTTAAATGTTAATAGAATATGTTGTTAAAATCATATCTAAAGTCTTTCAAATAAGTATGATTAAATAATTATGTTTCTACCGTTACACAGTACATGATTACATTGCATGATGGGACATTATTTTAAACCCGTTATTAAGTAAAATAAATAAGTATAAGTAGCCAAATACATGTTTTTTTGTTTTTGTTTTTTGGTTCTGGGGATCAAACTTGTGCTTGTGAGGAGGACGGTGGCACCTCTGAGCTAAATCCCGGTCCCCAAATACATGTTTTAATGTGACTTGATATTTCTTGGACATTTGGAATATACCTTCAAGACCACCAGATTAAATTGGGAAGTTCTATCAGCTTTGTAGTCTTGGAAAGCTGAAACAAAAGAAAATGTAATGCTTATTAAGCATTCTTAGCCAGATACAGAAGATTTAAGAGTGTGGCATAGCTAATAATACCTGTTTTCTTACAGAGTTTGACTTATGAAATTTTTGTGCTATGAAATATTTAATAGTTATGCATTTGCTGTTTTATACTTTATTTCAGTGCCCTATTGACATCAGGGTTACTGATTGTTGTATTAGTAGTTCCTGGCAAATAGAAATTATTTGATATTCTAAGCCATTTCTGACAGGAGATATAAAGTTTTGACAAACATGTATGGCACAGCAAGTGTCCAATTCTAAAGAGCAAAATAAATGCAAACCACCATTATGGTGAACTCAAACAGGCTGAAAGCAAGTTATCAGTAAGCAAATAATTGTTGAACTGTTATGAATGGAATAGGATGTTGAAATAGGGCATGATTGGCTGATGTTACATATGTCCTTGATTACTTTCCTTGTGCTTTTATCCTAATAAGTGACATTCTTTGTATTCCCTTGGATGGCTAGACAGTCTGACACTGAAGAAGAATAAATATTGCATGTGGTACACATTAAGCTGTCATCCAAGACAGCATTTATAAAAAGTAACTGGAGAAATTCATAAGAAATGCTGCCATGCTACAGTTTCCTGGCTCCAGTCATAATTGTCAAAGTTCTTGACACATTTAGGTCTTCAGAAATGATTTAGGTTTATAGTAGCTTGGTGTATGAATAATTATTATGGATTTGTGTTCTCATATTACCTTAGGATATTAAATTTGTGTTATATTTTGCAATTTTTATTTTAAGAAATGTCTCCACACTGATAATAGTGCATATCTTCCACCTTAAAGACTTTCATTAAAGGAATGTAGATAATTCATGCAGACGAAGAACAGGAGTTTTTAAATGTTTAGTTTGTCTTTAATCTGTTGAAAAATGTTACCTGCTTGTGTTTAGTGCTAGCAAACAACTTCGAAAATAAGGATTTTTCTTCTCCAGCAGCATCGGAAACCCTTCAGACAGTATAGATGAATACCATTTTACAATTATTTCAGAAACACAAATCACTACTTGATGTTTCATTTAGAAATATTATATGCTTTTATTCACATACTTTTGTAATTTTAATAGTTTTTTTTAGGCAGGGCAGTATTTGATTTGTACCAGTCACTGGTTTTTTTGTTTGTTTTTTTTTTTTCTTAAAATTTTTTTTCATAGGGAGTTAGGTAGATATTTTGAAAAGGCATATTATTGCACTACAATAATCAGACCTGTTTTCTATTGGCTGATTTCTGAGAAAATTCAATTTAAATATCAGAATGATTTAGGGTCCAGTATAAGTACGAAAATACCATGACAATATTGAGCTCTAAATTCTAAGCCTCTATTTTGGCAAGATGAGAGGTTGGTCAAACTTTCTGCAATAACTGCATTTTGTATTAGTTTTATATTTATGATATTAATCTGGGGATATGTTTTTAGGATACTGTGTTTACTTTAAAATCTAAACCATTTGAATTGAAGAAACTTTTCTGCAAGTATAACACTACTCAAATATTACCTATAGCTTTTAACTCTCTAGGCCACTACAGAGCACAAAATATTTGCCCAACTGGTAAATTGAACTGTAAGTCCCACTGTGGGAAATTGCTTTGCTGTGCACCAAACAGCAGTTATCTTAGTAATTGTACCTGAATTCTTTGTGGCTAATAGAGCATGGACATCCATTTTACAAGCAGAAAATTATTTGTCTTAAATACTTTTAATTATAAAGCTCAAAATAAAATGTGAATCACCATACTATAGTAAGACATTAAATGCATCATTTTTAATTGTTAGTACAGAGATGTGAAATTCCTTTTCCTTGTAGTTGTAAAACCATACATACCCAACATTTCACATTCTAAACTGGAGCTCCCAACAAGGAGCTTATCAAAGTAAATTGTCTAGTCCATCCCCTTCCTCACTCAAAACCTAATGACCCTTTATCATCATGGTTTAGATTGCTGGACACAGATGTGAGAAAATACAAGTAATCTACAGGTAACTACAGTAGCTGCACTGATGTTCTCAGAGAACTGACTGCTGGGAAGATAAAGAGCTTCCCACAGAGTCTGTGACTTTCCGGCAGCAAAGCACATCATGAGCTCATACATGAAGTTTTATTTGCTGAAGATTCACAATAAGATGCATTAGAACATTCAGCAGGGACTCTTTTTAGATGAGCATAAAAATTCTGGAGGGTTATTAGTTGATGCACCAGTGCATAGCATCATACTAAAATAAAGTTCAATATTCTTTCTACAGACAAGGATTATGACCACAACACATCATTAATGTTGACTTTTTTGTGTTTACATAATCTACTATAGACAGTAATCACTTCTTGCTGATGAGTAGTTTAGTCGTGCTTTTTAATATGAAAGCGGAATAAGCAATTTCTGAAACTTTAGTTCTAAATCGCATTTCAAAGGAGTTGTTTATGGCCAGGTGCTCTGCTTTTGTTAGCTGTTTAGATTGTGATCAGTGAGGTAAACTCATTTATCTATTTGCATGCAATTGAGTAATTTACCATGAAAAGGTTGATGGTTTTTGGATAAAGGTACTGCACCTGTAGTTTAAGTTTTATAATTGTTTATTATTTGCACCCTCATAGTTTCATATTGCCATAGAAAACTACAATATAAAATATATTAATCTTTTTTATGTGTGAGATGTTTTGTTTTTAGTCGATGAATTTGGTTTAAGTTTACTAGATTGGGATGAATCATTATGGTAAGACTGCCTGAACTTCAGGTGTGCATTTCTTTTAAGAAAGAATTTCCTCATCATATTTTTCGAAAAGCTAATTAATTTTGTTTCTGTAAAAACTATAACTAGTAGATTAGGAATAGTCATATTACTTTCACATATCAAAGTGAATTACCATCCTTAAATAATTTTTAGAAATTAGTTTTAATAGCTGAAATATAATTTTCAACAACCAGTATTGGTTAAGCACTGACAACCAATAAAAAGAGGTGGTAAGGTATTTGATTCCTTGTATAGTCTGTGTGTCGTATATGATTAGCTTAATCATTACTTTTTGTGGAAGATAACTGCAGTGGTTCAGAAAATTAGAGAAGATACTGTCTAAATCTTTTTGGCTAGGATCTTAACTCATTTTTGCTTTAAGGAGATTTTAGTGGTGTACTTTTAAAATTGATTTTTGTAAATGGAGCACCAAATTTACCTTAAATAACCAATGAGCTTAGAGAATTAATTTAATATTAAAAATTTAGTATAGTATGACCAAAGAGCAAAGTAAATGTCTTATCAGAAGGGATAAATTTCCTATAAGTACTACTGATCATTAGAATCTTTATTCTTCTGACAGCTTTAGTGACATTCTTTTAAGAGATTTTTAGCAGTGAAGATTTTTAGTTTATCCTCATATATTTGTAATGTTCACAATGTATGGCATGAATCAATCCAAAACTCAGAACATTGAAGAATTGTCTAAGGCAGTATTATGCATTAATTCTGTTTTTAGTTTGTTATAAGATCTAAAGAAATAACTATATTTGTTTCCATTTAGCAGTAAATAGGAAACACAGAACTCAAAATTCTACAAAGTGCATTTTCTTACCCTCTTCATGTTTAAAAGGAAAGAAACCAGAGGAGCATGTGCAGCATAAGATTGTTTTGCATTTTGTTTTTACATTACCAGATTAAGTTTAATGAAACCCATCTGCACATTGTAGGAACTCCTCATTGGTTTTTGTTAAGGACTGTAGTATGGTTTTTCCTCTTCTTTTTCTTCCACAGTTTTTCAACAAGATATACATAAAATTAAAAACCTTGTCTGTTATAAAGTTTTGTTTGAGCTTTTTAAACTGAATGATTAGCAGAAATAATGACCCTGTCAGCCTTAATCACATTAAAATGTGGTTAACATCATTTAATTTTTTCCACTTAATATGCAAAAATTTCCAGTAGATTTGCAGTGAAGGCCATTGAAATTCCATTAGAACAAGAATAAAAATTTCAGGCATCATTTATTCAGTGAAAGGATAAAGGTCTCCATTGAGAACTGCTGAATCTTTCTATTAGAGACACTGTGAATCATTATATTAAACTGTACCTTACATTTCTTTAGACCTGTGTCTAGCTTTTCAAGTAGTTGGAAATCATATATTTTCTCATTTTTCATAAAGGAGAAATAAACTACAACCTGTGTGACTATTTTATAAATATCTAAAAGATTACTGAAGTTTATTTTGTGCTGTTTCAGCCTGCTTAAATTTTAAATAGAAAGTTGTTAGTACTCTAAAAACAAGATAAAGACTTATTTTAAGACATGGAAAAGACTGCATAGCTAACCCACAAAAATAGGTTCAATTTTAAATAGTTGTGTTGGTATGTGTTAAGAAAGGAATTAAGAACTAAATGACTAGCTTTTTTCCTAAGTTTGTGGTTTATCATTTATCAAGCTTCAACTAGAATGTTATGGTGATTAGCTATGTATGAATTACAACCAAAGAGCTGTTTCTAGAATTACTTACCTTGTTGTGGTCATCTTTGATATTTGTTATACATGTATAGAATTAAAAAGTAGAAAAAGCTTAATTTTAAACTATGCCTACCATTTATATTTTCTTTGGCATGTTTGTATTTGCTGGTGTCTTGTGAAACTTACCTTATGTAGAATGTTTCTCCCTCACTTAAAAAAAATAAATGTTACCATATATACCTGATAAGCAAAAGTGAATTTCTAGAACTGTTCCTATCCTTATGTTATTAAGTATTTTTGTGTTTTGTTTGTTTGTTTGTTTTTCTCCATACTGAGAAATGAACTCAGGACCTTGTGCTTGCTAAGCAGGCACGGTGCCGCTGAGCTACATCCCGGCCCTTATTCCTTAAGTAATTAAGTAATTATACACTGTTGGGTTTTTTTTTTTCTGTAATTTGTATTTTGTTTCTGAACCATTTGTAACCATTATATAATTATCTTCTGTGTACTTTGTAGTAAAAATACATAGGAAAATTAATCAAAGTATTCCATGCATATGCTACTCACAATGTATAAATTTCTTCATCCTCACCTGTTCTATATCAGTGGAAATCTAAGAACATTTTGTTGTTTGCTTTACCACACCACCTTTCCTCCCCACCATGATTGGCTCCTGGTACCTCCTCAAAAATATCTTGTCTACAGTAATCTCCCCAGACTCCCTTTTGTTCTAACATTAGATGTGTTTCCTCCGGAGTCCTTATCACGAGCTATATCAACTTGTTTATTTGTCTCTTATTTTTCTGTCTCCTAGTAATTTAAATTCCATAAGAATAAGGACCATGCCAGCTTGTTTTATATCTCTGTTGAATTAAATCCCTTTGTTTGAACACTCACTTTAAGTCTTCATTAACAAAATACCTAGATCACTTTGAAGTCTGTCAGTTCTGGTTAGGTACATTGATAGTGTCAAGCACAGATGGAAGGACTGTGCCAGGGGTCAGCACATGTTTTCTCCACTGAATCTGATAGTATAAATATTTTCAGCTTTGAGGACCATATAGTTTCTTTTATAGGTACTTACCTTTGCCGTTATAATGTGAAAGCAGCCATAAACGATACGCAAAGGGGCATGCCATTATCCCAATAAAACTTCACTTAAATACACTGAAATTTGAGTGAAATTCATGTAATTTCACTGTCACAAAATATTCTTTTGGTTTTTTTAAGAAAGCATTTAAGCCAGGCATGGTGGTGCACGCCTCTAACCCCAGCACTTGGAAGGCTGAGGCCAGAGGATCCCTGTGAGTTTGAGGCCAGCCTAGGCTATGTAAAGAGTTCAGAGCCTCCCCTTCTCTCCCCGCTCCCTCCCATCCCTTCTCTACTCCTCTCTTTGTCCCAGTACTGGGGATTGAACCCAAGGCCTTCACACTGAGCTACGTTGTTTTTTGTTTTTTGTTTTGAGACAGGGTCTCATTATATAGCCCAGGCTGGCCGGGAACTCTCAGGGATCCTCCTGCCTAAGCCTTCCAAGTACCTGGATTATAGGTGTGTGCCACCACACCTGTTATGAGCCCTTTTTATTTTTGAGGTAATCTCACTGAGTTACTAAGGCTAGGCTCAAATTTACAGTCCTCCTGCCTCAAGAGGTTATTTGTGTTTTGCTTTAAATATTTTCACTCCCATTTTCTTGTTCCCAAATCCTTCAGTGAAACATAGGAGAACATTTCACAATTTGAGATAGGATAAGATCTCTTGCATGAGTCACAAAAAGCAGTCACTACAACAGAGAAGTAGACTTCATAATGAAAAGCTTGTTCATCCCACTAAGATAACAAATAGACTAACTACTGACTGGAAAAAATACATTTATAGTACGTATATCTGGCAATGAACTTAGATTCAGAATATCTTTTTCAAATTTCTATAGCTGGACAATATAAAGACCCAGTTTTGAAAATGAAGAAAACCTTGCAAGTGCAGGGACCCAAGTGTGATCCCCAGTACATACATGCATACATACATAAATATAAATGAACAAAAGACTTCAACATACACCTAACAAAGAAAATACATAAGTAAACATAGAAGAGTACTCAGCATTTTAAAGTCATCATGAAAAGATAATTAGAATCACAGAGACGACTTCATAGTCATTAGAATGGCAAAAATCAAAATAACTAACACCACCAAATGTGGACTAGTATATGGAATAACACTGTCAAGCTTTGCTGGTGGGAATAGAAAATGGTACAACCACTCTTGAAAATTGGCAGTTTTTCTTTTAAATTAAGCATACAGTTGGATCAAAACTGTTGTCCAGTAATTCCAACTACTGGTATTTACTCAAAACAAAATGTTATGTTATAAATGTTTTCTTATACAAAAATATAAATAGCAGCCCCATTTGTGATAACCCCAAACTGGAAACCACACACATATGTGGTCATCAGTAGGAGAATGAATAAATAAATTTTTGGTCATTATGCTGTGGAAATCATATGCCCGACTAGTGAAATGTACCGAGCAACATTAGAGTGGAGGTGGAGATTGGCTGGAAAGGCACATTAGGGAATTTTCCTAGGAATGTTCTGTATCTTTTACGTATGTGTATACATTTTTTAAAATTCATGAAGTGGAACATTTTAAGATCTGTGCATGTTAATTTTGTGTTAATTCTGTTTTACTGGAGATATTTTTAATAAAAACTATCAATACCTTCCTATCAAGTATGTAGAAACACATAGCCACCGCATCACCTAACAGTGATACATTCTGAGATATGTGTAGTTAGGTGATTTCATTATTGTAGGAGCATTATATAGTATATTTATACAAACCAAGATGGCTGTGCTGTTACTAGGTGGTATAATCTTATAGGACATTGTATTTTTGGTGGCATTGTGTATATAGTCCATTGTTGAGGTGTCTTTGGGTGTCATGTGACTATACATAACGTGCTTACAGAGGTTAACAGGCAGATTTAGTAATCTCCCTGAAGACAAGGCAATGTTTTATTTATACCTAACTGAACCAACACCTAGCTAGCATAGTGTGACACATAGTAAATATTTACCAAATACTTTTTTGTGAGTGCATATTCTCAATTCATTGTCATTGTTTTTGATTGTTGTGATGAAAGAACTATTGTTGTACTATATTTTATGTATCCAGGTCCCCCAATTTTAATTATTTATTTATTTTGGTACTGGGGATTGAATCAGGACCTTGCGCTTGAACCACTGAGCTACATCCCTGCCTCTCCCCCCCCAATTTTTTTGTTGTTATATGTTTATTTGGTTATAGTAGCTTTATTCATAATTGCCAAAATGTGGAAGCCGAACCAAGGTATCTTTCAGTAGGTGAATGAATGTATAATTGGGGTACATCTTGACAGTGAAATATTACTCAGCATGAAACTATGAAAAGACAGAAATCTTAAATGAATATTGCTGAGTAAAATCTAATCAGAAAGACTATATGCTATATAATTCTAATTGTATGGTATTAGATCCTGTGGTTTCCATGGGGGGTGGGAGGATAAAAAAGTACAGCACTGGAGATGTTTTTAGGGCAGTGTAGCTAATCTGTATCATCCTTTATTAGTTACATGTCATCGGCCATTTTTCAAAATCCATAGAATGGATTTTGCCTGGACATGGTGGCACACGTGTGTAATTCCAACTACTTGAGTGGACGAGGCAGGCAAATTTCAGGCTCAAAGCCAGCCCAGGCAATTTAGTGAGACCTTATCTCAAAATTTAAGAAATTTAAAAGGGCTGAAGATATAGCTCAGTGGTAGAGTGCCTCTGGCTTTGATCCCCAGTACAGCAAAACAGTAGCAACAGCAGCAACAAAACCCATAGAATGGGTTTTCAACACAAAGAATGAAACCTGATGTAAAGTATCCATTTTAGTTAGTAATATATTAATATTTATAAATCAGTTGTAACAAATGTGCAAGTGCATGTGATTTGTTAGTAATAGAGGAGCAGTGTATATAAGAACTCTACTTTCTGCTCAGCTTTTTTACAAACCTGAAACTGCTATCCCTCCAAAAAAGCCTGTCTGACTCAAGGTATCAAGAAACATCAAAATGCATATTAATTTATCTACAGGCTCTCCATTAGTCCTGGTAGAGATAGAAGGGATTATGTCCTGATTTTTGGTCTGTAGTGGGACGGTAGAAAGCTTTTTTTCATCTACTTCAAAATTGCCTTCAGATCAAAGTGATACTTAAATATTGTTTAAGAAGGCATATTTTAACATATTCTGGTCTCCAAAGTGCTGCCATTTCTCTCTATTATAATTACTCTTTTCACCATCATCTCATTCATTTTAACACATTTAAGACATAACATGATCTTCTGTTCCCAGAGATGGAAAAATGTAGGCTGGCAACAGGAAGAGAAAAATCATTCTCTCAGGAGTATTAGGGATCCAGGCCTGGCCCACATGGAACTTCAGGCAAAGCGGCCTGTCACATTTGCTGAGAAGTCTGCGAAGAACCACATCTTCCTATCACCAGAGGCTTGGGGGGCAGGGCTCCACAGAAGTAGGAATCTCTGGGCATGGTGGCACAGGCCTCTAACCCCAGCACTCTGGAGGCTGAGGCCAAAGGAACTGCAGCAAGTGCAAGGACACCCTGAACTAAATAGCAAGGCCCTTGTTTCAAAAAAAAAAAAAAGAAGTAGGAATGGAGCATGAACATGCACCCTTAATGACTCTTTCAGCTATTCTTACCTAAGATGCCAGTGTAGATTCTTAAACTGAAATTATCACTTCAGCTACTATATATTAGTTTCCTCCTCTTTTGCACCCATTATTACAACTTTCTGAAGCCTTTCTCTCCAGGTTACTTCTTTGCATTTCCCAGAACATGACTGCAATCTGGTTTCCTTTGCTCAAGTTTCAGGAATATCATAGTTTTGTTCCAAGTGCGCATGCTTCTGGAGCCTTCTGTTTCTCACTAATTCTGCAGTTTGAATCCAACACTTTCAAGACTGCCCAGGAGAAGACAAAGCCAGCAGTGCACCCCCAGGGTTTCTTATTTTGGCTGTTTCACATTTTTTAAATAAAGTACAGGGACTGTCATGTAGCCATTCAAAAAAATATATTAACCTTAATATCATGCAACACTATGTTTTGTTATTCTTAGCCTGTTTAATAGACAGTGTTTTTTCATTTTTTGATTATGATGAGAAAGTGAAGTAATGGCTGTTATACTAATTTTTTAAAAAGAGGAGAGGTTTATTTTGTCTTACGTGTTATACTTACTTTCAGAATATAGACACCCATATCTCCAGTGGGAATGAAATTTAAAATGGGTTTAAGTAAGTCACTTGCATAAGAACATTTCTCACTCCTTGTTTAGATGTATGGTATGAGCACAGATCTTATATGTAAGAGAAATCACTGAAGAATATTGATTTTTCCCTCTGAAGCTTTCTTTCCCTCAGTACATTTTTCCTACTCAAAAAAAAAAAAACAACAACAACAGAATGTTCATTTAATGTTTGTTGTTACAGTTTAAATTGAAATGTACCCCAAGAGTCTCTGCTCAGATGCTTTGGGGAGGTGATTGGATCATAATGGCACAGTCCTTGCCATTGGATTAATCCATTGATTCAGAGTTGAATAGCATTTGGAGCCCAGCTGGAGGTGGGACCCTGGGGGTGTGGCCTGGAAGGGTGTATTTTTGTCTCTGGCTCCTCCCTTCTCTCTGCTTCCTGACTGCAGTTGAACAGCTTTCCCTTGCCGTGTCCTTCTACCATACCATTTTGGAGCCAGCCTGCCATGCATAGACTGAGCCCTCTGAAACTCTGTGCCAAAATAAACCCACAGAGGATATCAAGTTTTTTGCCCCAGCAACAGAAAAGTGATTAATAGTCCCTAATAAAATTATTTTTGGCAGTTGCCATTCAAATGCATTAATTGATCTGAAAACAGTGGTCAAGTGTAAAAGGCCTTGTGAAGGAGAGTGGAAAGAAAACTTTACACAGAGGAGGAGGCAAATGTTTCTAGTTTTTGTTTCTCCCCTTGGGAGTTTGTTACTTACTGGCCCCACAGAATTCCAGTTATGTTATGAACAAAGTCCTTTCCTTTTCTACTTTCCTTATTCTAAAAAAAGTATTCCATGTGTGTAGTTGAAAAAACAGTTAAATGTATCAGTTTCCTTTCCCAAAATTCTAGTTTAATGAAGCCCAAATCTTACATTGAAATTGTGCTTCCTTCCTCTTCTATGTGCCAGCGTCACCTCCCGTCCCATGTCATAACACTGTCATCTTCATTTTGCAATTAGTTGTCTGTTTTTACTTCCCATTGTTCATTCGTTCCTTCCTTCCTTTTTTTTCTTCTTTTTATTAGTATATGTTTGCAGTATATAATATTTACATTCCTTGTATGGAGTTTGTACATGTATGTAACATGTTCCTCTTTGCATACCCTCTCCTTCCATGTCCATTTGAGAAAGATCTATCTCCCTACTTCCTGTTACCTTTTACTTTGCTCTTTATTTCTATTTGGGTTTCTTATATAAGAGAAACCATGTGATATTTAAATTTGAGTGTCTGATTTATTTCACGTAAGATGGTCTCAAAGTGCATCCATTTTCCTACAGATGACTCATTTATCCTTCTTAATGACAGAGTAGTACTGTGTTGTGTATACATATGTTTTCTTTATCCATTAATTTGTTGATGGATATAGGCTGCTTCCAAGATTAAGCTATTATGAAGTGTACTACTATAAACATGGTTGTACATGTGTCATTGAAATATGATGTCTTTAATTCTTTGGGGGGAAAAAACTAGATGGGGAATAGCAGGGTCAAATGGAATTTCTAGTTTTAGCTTTTTGAAAGTTTCCATGCTGATTTCCACAGTGGTTGTACTAGTTTACCACCAACAATCCTACATTCTTTTTTCAAAGTTGCATTCCCAAACTAGCATGATGTTCATTAATATAAATGGTTGCTTAATATGTATTTTTGTAGTCATTGTGCTTAAAATCTTTCCCTTTCAGTTACCTTCCTAATTGTAAAGATTCAATTGGACAGGACTTAATAGAAATCGAGACCTGATTTTTTTTTTTTTCCATCTTTTTTTTTTTTTTT
>NW_022900938.1:21807735-21820235 GCF_012274545.1 Fukomys damarensis
CAGGCAGGCAGGCAGGCAGCTGAAGAAAACCCCCTCTGGGGTCCTTGGGTCCTTCCTGGGTCTGTTGTCGCGCAGGCCGGGAGCTCCCGGAGACCTGATTTTTAAAAAGAGCTCCCACTTTTTTTACTCAAAGGCAACCTAGTAGTATTCTAACTCTACAATAACTATTAAAAATGGCTTGCTTATTGACAGGAGAAACTAAGCCTGGGAACTAATATTTGAAGGCTTCCTATATATTCAGGGCACTATAATCCTAATATCAACCTGTGAAGGTAGGAATTGTGTTTGTTATAGTGATTAGAATGAGGTTCAGTAAGCTTAAATGACTTTCCCACAAATGTATAGAATGCAGTTGAACTGTAATTTGAATTGATATTTCCCTTATTCCAAGATCTCTATTTTTTCTATTGCCCCACACTATCTCCCACAGGTAGGTCAAAGAATCATAATGTGGGGTAGATTAGCATTCCTATTTTATCTCTTTTCTTCTTATCTTAAGACTTATTAGCTTCAAGACTTTTTATTATTTATATGTAATTCACATACACAAAGTCTTCCTTTTAAAGTACACAATTCAGTGATTATTGTATCATCATCGCCAATAATTCCATAACAGGGCCGGGGATTTAGCTCAGTGGTTCTGGTACCTCCTTTGCAAGTGCAAGGACCCAAGTTTGATCCCTGGTACCAGGAAAAAAAAAAATCCAGAACATTTCATCTCAACAGAAAGGAATCTTTGATCATTAATGAGCTCTCCCCATTGCCTCTCTACCTAGTCCCTGGTAACTACTAACCTACTTTCTGTTTGAATTTCAGTATTATGGTTATTTTATATAAATTTAACATATTATGTGGCATTTGTATCTGGTATCTTTTACTTCACAGAATAAATCAGTATTTGTCTATGTTATTGCATGTATCAGTACCTCGTTTCTTTTTATGGCTGAATAATATTCCGTTATGTGGGTGTACTGTTCATCTGTCTTTTTATTTATAGCCCCCTAACTGTGTGCAAAATAGTGTCTGAGAGTAGTTTTTATTTTCATGATTCTGATGACCAAAGTTGAACATCTTTTCTTATGTTTATTGCATTTGTATATTCTCCTGGCAGAAAAGTGTATTTAAATCTTTTCCCTCTTTTTAAATTGTCTTTCTATTGGTGAATTATAACAATAAAAGTTCTTTGTACATTCTAGATACTGTAACCCTCCATATATGATTTCCTGAGATTTTTCTTTCATTCTGTGAATTGTCTTTTCACTTTCTTGATAGTGTCTTTTAATTTACAAATAAAAATTTCTAACTTTTACAAAATTTAGATGGATTACTGCTCCATCGCCAGGAAGGATCAGCATATTAGCAAAATAAATATGGTGCCATATATCTATCATTAATTAAAATATATTTTATGACCTGTTTAAAAAAAGAACAAAATTTAGACCTTTGGTTCATTTAAATTTTTTTATGTGGATATCCAGTGTCTAAGCACCAATTTTGGCTGTACTTTAACTATTGAATTGTTCATGACCCTTTTCCAAAAGTAATAATCATAAACTCAGCAACAAACATCCCAAAAGATTTAAATAGACATTTTTTCCAAAGAAGATATACAAATGATCAATAAGCATATGAAAAGATGTTCAACATCACATCACTAATCATTAGAGAAATGCAAATCAAAACCACAAAGAGATATCATCTCACACCCATTAGGATGTCCACTATCAAAAACTAGCAATACTTGGTATCAAATATTTGGAAAAATTGAAACCCTTTTGCACTACTTGGAATGTGAAATGGTCCAGCAACTATGGGAAAAAGTTCAGTACTTCTTGCAAAAGCTAAACATAGAATTACTTTATGACCCACTAATCCTACTTCCAAAAACATTGAAAGTGGGCTCTCAATGAGATATTTGCATACCCACGTTTATTGCAGCATTATTCATAATAGCTAAGAGAAGCAGCTCAGGTGTTCATCAACAGATAAATGAATAAAGAAAATGTAATGCACACATATAGTGTGTATTACAGAGCCTTGACAAACAGAGAAATCCTGCACATGCAACAACGCGAATAAACCTGAGGACATTGTCACAAAAAGACAGTTATTATCCATATGAGGTATCTAAAGTAGTCAAATTCATAGGCACAAAATAAAATAGAGGGTGGCAGGAATGGAAAAAGGAAAATTTATTCAATGGGGACAGAATTTCAGATTTGTAAAATGGTAAATTCTGAAAATAAGTTGCATAGAAATGTGAATATAGTCAATAATAGACTGTATTTTGGTAAATATATAGATCTTAAGATCCTAATTTTTATGTTTTTACCACAGTTACTAAAAGCTCAACTGACCATAGATGTATAGATTTATTTCTGAACTCTCTACTGATTTATATGTCTAACCTTAGGCCAGTGCCACGTAGTCTTGATTACTGTAGTTATAAAATAAGTTAAAAAGCAGTTATAAATCTGATAAGAGTTTATATGAATCTGTAGGTCAGTGTTGCTCTCAAAATTATTTACGGTCCACTAACACAGGATGTCATTTCATTTACTTAAGTCTTTAACTTCTGCTTTGTAGCTTTCCATGCACCTATTTTACACTCCTTTTGTTGAATGTGTTTCTTAGTTTAGTTTTTGTCCTTTGTAGCTCCTTCATAAATTTTGGCCAATGTCAGAAGGACCTAGCACTAAAATTTTCATTATCTCTATGATGCTGTTTCTTTGTAATATGACCACTATCGTATACATACTGTAAAGCATGCTCTCTTTCTCCCCTCAAAATAGCCACACTTGCTCTTTTCAGCACCTTCTCCCCTTCCGTTTGTAGATATCAAAGGTAGTTTTTTACTTTTTTTCATCTTCACTAATTGGATATTAATACCCCATCTCTGATTCCATCTATGTTTTTAGAGAACTGCTTATGATAGTTAAATCAAGGTTTGTAGGGGGGCCAGGGATGTAGCTCAATGGTACCATGCCTGCTTGGCAAGTGCAAGGTCCTGAGTTTGATCCCCAGTACCAGTTTAAAAAAAAATGTTTGTAGCTCTTTATATGAATAAGAATATTTTAATTATTGACTATATCAGCCTGGTATTTTGCTCTTTGAATAAAAATGGAAATGAGTTTAAATAGGGGGCCACGTGGGGATCAGAAATAATTCTATCTTGTGTATAGGGTCATAAAATAGTTGGAAAATTTTCTTGCAATTTACAAGGTTTTAGTCTCAAGATACAAATACTGGCTTCTGTACATCATAACAACTGTAATGACAGAATATGTCTGTCAGAATACTTCTAAGCCCAATTTTCTTTTGTCTTTTTTTAGCCCTCACTGTTCCCCTTTCTAGGCAGTTAGAAGATTGATCACCCTCCAGTAAACATCTACATTGTCTGCAAATAGAATAGCTTCTCCTACTTTTTTCTGGTTTCCTGTCACATGGAATATTTTTTCCACCCATTGACCTTTATGAATTTCTTTTTAAATTAATATGTTTCTTGTATGCAATATATATGGGGGGAAGATCAACACAAATCTTAATTGAGTAGCCATGCATGAAAGGGCTTAGGCCCAAGATTCAATGAGCATCTGAAAGTTTGAGGTTCTTATTTTAGTACATTCGTAATGAACCTTGAGATGGTTTGTAGTGTGATTGCTCAGACTTGATAGATATAACTTGGGAATAAAAGTAGTGCTACTGTGCTGAGAATTTTGTTAAAAGTGGCCTTGCAGTAATCAGATTTGCTTCCTCCAAGTTCTGCTATACTTTTCACTTCACCATTGTATGTATAATATGAGTATACCTCCAATGCTCAAGATAACTATAGCTTGCTAGTTTCTAACAGTTGATTTTGGTAGAAGACAGATAGAGAAAGTAAGAATCCTATGTGGTTCTAAATATCCTTTGATAATTTTTAGACAAAATTTCAACTTAATTCATTCCTATTCATTGTTTCACCCAGAATTTATTGACCATCACTACTTGTGCCAAGTAATTTTTTTTTTTTTTTGGTACTGGGGATTGAACTTCAGCTCCTTACATTTGTGAGGCAGGCAGTGGAACCACTGAGCTAAATCCCTGGCCCCGACCAAGTACTTTTTTTGGGTGGTACTGACAGAATATTCACAGAATTCCTTTCCCTAATAAGTGGGTCTATCAACACTGGCTAGGAGACAATAAACATTAAGCACATAACAGATATAATAAGTGCTCTGAAGAAAAATAAGCCAAAGTAAGGGAATAGAGTAATAGAAAAGAGGAAAGGGTGAGACTTTTTTTTTTAATATTGACAAGTAGCATTTAAGCAGAAATGTGGATGTACTGCCTGAAGATTTCAGTGCTTGTACTTGGTAATTCCTGGCATATGCTGTAAAGTGTAAACAGTTTTTTGTCAGAAGAAAATTAATCAGTAAATTTTGGAGTGATTGAAAACAACAGAACTCTATCTTCAAGTGAAATCTTATACATATAACAATGAAGCAGCTCTGGTTGAAATGCAAGAATAAAGGGTCCAAAATCTTTCTCTTCCTCCCTCCATTGCTCTCCTCGCCCTTTTTCCTCCTTGACTACCTTGGGAATCCTTTAGGGAACTCAGAACATGTTGAAAACTACTAATCTAGGCCACTTTACAAACAACTGAATTAAAGGTAAGGGATGTTAAAGAACTAACTGGAGCCACTTAACTAATAACAGCTTGAATATCCTTTATCCAAAATGCTTAAAACCAGAAATGTTTCAGAGTTCAGAGTTTTTCAGAATTTTAGAACATTTGTATAAACTTTAATGGTTGAGCATCTCTCATACAAAATCTGAAATGCTCTAAAGTCAAAACATTTGTATCCCCTGATGCTCAGAAAGTTTCAAATTTCAGAGCATTGCAGATTTTCATATTAAGGATGTTCAACCTGAATTAACACCTATCATTTCAGTTTTGTGATAGCCTTCCAGTTATCAGTACAATCAGTACAATCAAAACAGAAATCCTCAAATCAAGTTTTTATTTGCAACAAAAGTGTGCCTATTTCTCTAGCATTTCTTTCCTTTCATAAACATAATGTGCTTACACTTTATTACTGTGACTGCGAGATGAATGGAATTTTTCAGACAGCATTTCTCTGAGGTCCTAATAGGTAACACTTTGTATTCCTTTCACTTGATATGATTTCAGATTTCACAAAGTCCTTTCTCCTGGAGTCACTTTTTATATACTGAATCTAAACCCCCAAGCTAACTTACTACAGGTTTTTTTTTTTTCAGGTATTGAGGCTTATTAAAAGAAGCATAATTATGTCTCAAAATGAGAAACCGTTCAAGGTAGCAATGCTCTGATCTAAACTAATTGTTTTTACTGTTATCTGAGACTATCATTCTCACTTTTCTGTATCCATGAAATAGGTAGTCAGTATCTGTTATCAGTTGATCTGCATAGTCATCTCAGACATTCCTGAGCTTGCATTTAATATGCTTTTAAAGTCATTAAGTTCAGAATTTCTAAAAACTTAACATGTATATGGATTGCCTGGATATCTTGTTAAGATGTAGATTGTGTTCTGGGGCAGGGCCCAAGAGTCTGCATTTCTAACAAGCATTCACATGATGTGATCATACTTTGAGCAGCAAAATTGCCAGTGTTATTCTCTGCAACCTTATGTAGTCAGGCAGGAATAATAAAACTTGAAGCTGTTAATATGTATCAATTTGCGTCTGTTAAAAGGGTTAGCTTTCCAGACACTAATCAGACTGACTAGAATTTACATTTTTGGTATTTCTTCCGGAGATGTAGCTTAGGATAAAAACTTGCCTACCATGTCTGAGGCCCTAGGTTTGATCCCCAGCACCATAAGAAGTAAAACAATTATCTAGGAAAAGAAATATAAAAGATGAACTAACCCTAGGGAGAAATAAAAATTTTGGAATCTGGAATTCAAGATTTGCTAAGAAGATCAGATTACAAGACTAACAGTAAATTTTATATATTATTTTTAATATCATACTAAACATCATATTCCACCAAAGGATCAGGCCATCAAATATATCTGAGTATCACTTTTAGTTTTAAAACTAGTTGTCCCTGCTTTGTCTTCTTGCTGTGGAATTACTACCAGGGAGAAAAATACAACCAGTTGCAGTTATTGCATTTGCCACTTTGAAGACTTTGAGGAAATCAAACATGGCTTTGGCTTCTTTTTGAGAAGGTTGGATCCTCTTGTAATCTTTTCACATTAAAATACAAAATGAATTTATGTAAGTGTTTGCAGTTTAACTCCTTGGGAGTCCACTGTCCTTACTGGGTTTTTTTTCACCCTCTCAATATAATTAGATATTCTGTGACATCGTCACTATTTGGTCACTTGCAATTGGCTTACTTTCTTTAGACTTTTGCTCACACTTGTGCATCAAAGTTATTTATCAAAGTCTTTGATGGAAGATGCTTGGGAATTTTTTCTAGTCATGCCAATAGAGCTCAACTTTAGTTTCCCATAACCCCCATGTATGAGTAGCACACATTTTTGAGAAGACTATCCATAGTTTGGGGTATGGTTTGTAGCAAGAGAATAGACATTTTACTGCAAAAGATAACTGGTCCCTATGGGGTACAAACTTGTGATCTTGGCCTCATTATCACACTTTTGTAACCATCAGGCCTAATAGATACAGTAATCAAATGTTCATCTATAATCTTGGAACTGAGTCACATTTTTTTTTAATTACCCAAGACTTATTTCAGATATGTAATTAAAAATCATTTTGAGACATTTCTGACTTTTGTTTGATAGAGAAAGTCACAAAAGTAAAGGAGACAGCCAAAGAACCTAACTCACTTTTCATCTTCCCTGTTTTCTATGACAGTGAAAGTCACAGAAGTGAAGCTTCCAAGCAAAGAGCCTAACTCACTTTACGGAGAGTGCTACGGTACCTTTTTCTTTTACTGAGGCTATAGCAGGTCTGATGTCAGTCACTTTAGAGACCTTTAGACCTCAGTGCTCATTTACTGCTAAAATGTACCCGCTCTGCTTCTGCATTATGAAGATCATCTGTCAACACTTTGAGATATTCTCCTTTGTTATTAAGCTTGTGATGCTCTACACTGTCAGGTTTTTTGCCAATTATAGTTAAGGTACAATGGTGTATTCACCAGATCAAAGTCTTACATTGGCGGTAGAGGAATGATTTGTAAGTCTTTATTCATCTGGATTGTACAATAGAACACCTGAGGAATGCAAATAATCCCTCTGAGGGCACTGTAGGAAAGGCTGTTAAAATGACAGGGTAGAACTATTGTTATTTCGAATTGATGTTTTAGCCAAAGTAATTATTTCTCATCTTGTTTCATAACAGTTCTACTTTTTATTAGTTATGTTGACCATATTTATGAAACAAAATGTGTGTGATATTTTTATATTACCTTACAAATGGGCTTGTTTTATTTCACTTTCATTGAATCTGTATTTGATATGTGATCTGCTTTTTAAAATTACATATTTGATTTTAACTTGTATAGTAGTATGTTACTAAACCATTGAAGATAACATTTTAATATAGTTTTGTTTGAATAGTGTACATCTGTAAAGTAACTTTGAATGCTATGATATTATAAGTAGAAGTACCAATTTAAATTTCCCCCCTTTTTTTCTTTTATCCTGTCCTTCATAATTTTGGATAAGAAAATATCTGATTTGAATCATACTTTAATGGCCACATACTTTATTCCAAAGCAAATCTTAGGGATTGATCTAGTTTTCAGAATGTGAACAAAAGGAAACAAAAAGTATCATGAAGCTCAAAAGCCACTAATAATATGTTAAATAAGTAGTTACCTTTGTATAACAAGCATGTAAAAATTGTTGTGCGAATTTTTATTTCTTTTCTTAAATACTGTTCAGTGAGCCATATTCTTAATTTTCTAATAACTATGATCCCCTGCTATTTTCTTTGATAGTTAAGTTTTGATGGATTTGTGTTTTAGTTCTTGTTTTTCTTTTCCCATAAAATGACACAGTGATTACTTAAAGGATTTCTGCCACAGTATTTTATCATAATAGCTATTAAAACCTTGGTTTAAATATAGGAGCAGGTGAGATTATGTAAGACTATGGCATATATTAAAATTTTTTAATATAAATTTCAGTTGAATCTATAGTCAGACCTGTACCAAATATACTTCCAAAATCATAGTATGATGTATATGCTATGATTAGTTGAAAATGAAAATGCAAAAAAGAAAAAAAAATGCATAGTAGCTCCTATTAGTTATTTATTTACTGTTTGCAAGCATTATTTTTCTAGTTTCTTTATAATGTAATATGTATACTATTATTATTTCCATTTCTACAAATGAGGTGACTGAGGCTTAGAAAAAGGTGTGGTAGGGCTAGGAGTGTAGCTTACTGAGAAAGTATTGCCTAGCATGTGTAAGTGTTCAATTCTTACCACTCCAAAAAGAAAACGTTTAGTGACTTGCTCAGAGATGAGAAACTAGGATTGGAACTTTTAGTTTTATTTACTACACTTATTTATATTCTAAGTACCAGTTTTCCAGAATATTCCATATTTTGAAGGAAAAACAATGTCTGACTCAGAAATGTCTTCTAAGGTAACAGTGTCAGTTTTCTGCTTGATTGGGCTTCTCACGTCCTCTGTGAGTAAAGATTTATTTCCTCTGCAGCTCTGCTATTCATGAGTCTACAAAAGTCAGGTTCATAAGAACTGTTCTGACTATATTCATACCTTAATCTATTTTTTTGCACTTGTTTAATTTGGTTTTGGTTAGCAAAAACCTCTCTTAAAATCAGTGGTAACTGTAAGTTCTGTTAGTTCAAGAAAACTAAACCAGCATATAAAATATCTAGATGGTATTTCTGAAATTAGCTGGCATTTTTAGGTGTGATTCCTTTACAAACAGAACTTTGCTCTTTAAAAAAAATACTTTGTAAAGAAAATAAATTATGAAATCAACACTGTATCAAGGGTGCAACTATTAATGCTGAACAAATTTAGTGTAACTTTTAAAAGTTTTAAAATATTTGTAAAATAGTTCCTATAGATAATGTGCTGAAGTAAAACTAGATTACAGTAAAATATTATGGCGTGTACCTGAAGCAATTGCTGCCTGTTAATGCCTTGACCTTGGAAAGCTATACACAAAAAGATGGCATCATAAAACCGTGCAATTCTTATGAATATGTATGTGCTACTTGATAATAATGAATGTGGTACAGTCATGCATGCACTACAAGATAATGTTGTGCCCTTTTTTGTCTACAGGTTGATAAAAATTAAAGAGTGGGTGGACAAGTATGACCCAGGTGCCTTGGTCATTCCTTTTAGTGGGGCCTTGGAACTCAAGTTGCAAGAATTGAGTGCTGAGGAGAGACAGAAGTATCTGGAAGCGAACATGACACAAAGGTTAATTAGCATTCATTTTCCCTACACTTTATTATCAACTATTTCCTTGCAGTAATTTAATTGCTTGCGCTGATAGAATAATAAATGACAGAGTAATTACCATTATAAAGAGGGAATCTTCTCCTTTCTTTACCATGAGACAGAGTGAAAAGATTTATTTTAAATTAAGTTTTTAACTGTCATCTGTCATCTCTGTACAGTGTTTTAATTATAACATAGGTATTAGTTATGTATATTTTTGAGGAGGGATGATCGCCAAAACTCTTCGTCATGTTCAGTGGGGGAGGGGAAAGGGTGAATCAATTGCCATAATTTTTTCTGAGTAACAGTAATATATTGTTAGAATATTGGATTTCAGTCAGATAATTTGGCTTTTATGACCCAAGTTCTGCAGACAGTTAATACTGGATGACAATAATCATGGGCTGGCTAGATCTAGTTTTTCTTGTTTTTTTTTTTTTTTAGATAGTAAATAATTTAAAATTATATCCTTAGGCTAATACAATTAAAACCAGTTTTAGAAGTGTTTTTAGAAATATTCCCTTCATGACCTCTTCAAGTGTGTTTTGAAAGATGAGTGCTCATTTACTAATATCTTTTAATATTATCTGCTTGAGATGAATAATTTTAACTGTATACCTATCTGTGGCACAGTCAACTTAGATGTTGAGTGAATTTGTTTCATTTTATTTCAGTGCTTTGCCAAAGATCATTAAGGCTGGGTTTGCAGCACTCCAACTAGAATACTTTTTCACTGCAGGCCCAGATGAAGTACGTGCATGGACCATCAGGGTAAGATTCATACTTATTCATCAGCTATATCCAGTTCCACACTATTGAATTCAGATTGATATCACTGACTTTGAAGTTTGTCATGGTGGCGGTTAGCTAGTCATTACAGATGAGGTTTTTGTCCAGGATAACTTTAATTATTTGTGAGCTGCTGAACAGTGAAAGTGGAGCGGCATTGATTGAGGCAGGTAACAATTGATTCTGCCTATTACATAGTCTGAATTTCTTCATCCTGTAGAATCTGTCTACCCTCCTCCTGTGGTCAGAGATAAGACGCACTAGTATTGTGCTTGCTTAATCTGTGTGACTGGGTTTGTCTGCAGTGAAATTGATGTTGCTTTTCATTTTGTATTCTCTAAGTTTGTTTGGGTTGCGGGTGGTTCTTGCCTCCTTTGCTTTGCTCGGATTACATTTTCAGCAATAAAAGCAATATGACATCATTGTGCTTTTCATAGATATACATAGTTGGACTCAGAAAGCTAAACTCAATGTATAATCATGCTTTTTATTTGAATTCATGGAAGTGATATTTATTTTTAATGTTATATGTTCAGCCTTCTTTAAAAATATGGTATGTATTTTAAATATTGATGTATACTGAATACAACCAGAGAGAATGACTAATTCATTTCCAAAAGACAATAGAACCTGAACTGTAATGGTTTGCTTTTAAATGTAAATATGTTGTAATACAGTAGTTACTGTTGAAAAATATTTTGAAATATATATAGTCCTAAATAGTGTGTTACAGAATGTAAAAATAATGTCAGAACTTTTAGATTCAGTGTCTCATTAAGTCTTTTATTATCCTTTTTTAAATATATAGTACTTCATAAATTTTAGTGTTGCTTTAATTTCTGTAATTTATTGTTACTTTTGTTTCAATGTGGATAAAAACATGGAGGCAGTTCAACACAATGTTAAAATGCCTTATGTGAATGTGAGAGTCACCTTTTATTTTATTTCTTCTCCCCTTTGTAAAAAAAAGAAAAAAGTATTTGATTGACTTCTAACCAAGGTCCTTTTATATATATTTTTGAAATAGTGTCAAAGCAGATCCACCTTGGTAAACAAATTGCCAGTGTTTATTTTTACTATATATTTTAAAGCCTTAAAACTTCAAACTTAAGTATGTGGAGCAGGAAGGAAAGCAAGCTCTGGGCTTGAAAATGTGAAAGCTGGTTTATCTTAAGACTGATTGTAAGTATCCATGATTTAATGTGCAAAGATATTTAGTCAGGTAAGCATCAGTGAGTAGCCATATTAACCCAATACATCTTTTATTGTAAAAACTGTGCTTTATAGTGTCAGACTCCTTATCACTTTAACATGCTTTATTAAGCAGACTTTTAGGTCACCGTTATTTCTCAAATTTCTTCCTATGGTTGTGTGTGTCTAGAATGTATGTCTTTGTAATTTAATATATAAGGTAATTATAAGACATTTCTCTTCCTATCTCAACTTGGATTTCCTTCATGATGTTTAGAGGCAGAGTGTAAAAAATCGTATTAAAATTGAGGATTTCAAAATTATTTGCTGAACATAGATTATATGATTTGTTAGAAATGCCTTAAAACTGTCCCTTTATCTATTGATTTTTATATGTTCTTTAGATGAGCAGAAATTTTGAGGGCTTTTTATCTTCTTAAAACCTTTGATAATTCAGCTTGAAAGTTACTTTAAAATCCTGTTTTTTCCACTGTGAAGAATAGAAAATCGAAATGAAACTTACACCAAAACCAGACCACTGCATCTAAATCAATAAAACTGTGGATGGCTGTTAAGAAAAACAAAGCTAGGCTTCTTTAATATCTGCTGATCTATCCACGCTAAATCTGCCGTACAGATAGTGCCCAGTGTTGGAAAAATGTACTAATTGTATACCTGACATCTTAACTGGTATTAAACTAAGTTTTATAGTTGAACCAACCACAGATCAGAGAAGAGAAATTCTGTGTTTCAAATCAAACATCTTAAGTCCAATTAGTTTTCTCTGGTCTTTATTTTCAAAGAAAGGGACGAAGGCTCCTCAGGCTGCAGGAAAGATTCACACAGATTTTGAAAAGGGATTCATTATGGCTGAAGTAATGAAATATGAAGATTTTAAAGAGGAAGGTTCTGAAAATGCAGTCAAGGTAAGGAATGATATTTTTTATTTTCCTATTTCACAATTTTTGAAATGATATAAAGATATCCATGATAAGAATGAATGATATCTTTTAAACTATGTAGTCTAAAGTAAACTGAGGTTAGCAGGATTTAATTGAAGAGCTTGTATATGTTCACATTCTTTTTAG
>NW_022900938.1:21822356-21843701 GCF_012274545.1 Fukomys damarensis
TTTTTTTTTTTTTTTTTTTTTTTTTTTTTTTGTACTGGGGATTGAACTCAGGACCTTGCACTTATGAGGCAGGCAGTGGCACCACTGAGCTAAATTCCCAGCCAGGGTATATTGTCTTTTCTAAAAATAAGCTTCATTTTAATAGTACATTTTATTGGTAGGTGATTTTAAATATATCTGTATAATTGAAAATATTCATATGAGGCCTTTTCGATCTGATTTGTTGATTTTAACCCTAGATATATGACCTTTGTTAGTGTTTTTATTACTAATTAGTTTAATTTCACTTGGCTTTGAACATACTTAGCATTATCTTCAAAGGGAGGTACTTCTAATCTTGTTGAGCAAAAATTTCATGCTTTCAGTGAATTCTGACAGAAGGAGAACACTTTTGAGAATTTTTTCTAAAAGATCCTCAGGTTCTGCTTGTTACATAGTCAGTGGTGAGGTCACATTTACTGCAGATTACAAGTCTGGGTCTGCATACCAGCAGGTGGAATAAGTTGCTTTGCTGACTACAAACAGAAAAATGTCTATCCAACCTGTTAAAGTCTGATTATAACTAGAACCATTAGTTAGAAAACTTCATCAGTGACGAATTCTAGTACACACCACTTTGTACAGTCTTTATCAGGACTGCTTAAGAAACTACAGGGAAATAATTCAAAATTTGTATACTACAACTAATCATAGTTTTTCTCATAGCATACTATCTTTTTGTCACCAAAGAATTTCTTTAAGTAAATAAAGCAACATTTTTCTGTCTGGTGTGATCTGTTTTGTTACATTGACTTCCTGGCTGTTTGCAGACATACCAGAAATGTACCATATACATGCTGTACCATAAACAGCATGTAATGAAACTTAATGATATTGGTATAATTATATTTATATACCAACAGTTTAGTGGAGAATACATTATGATAATGTATATACAGAAAGTCTAGTTCTGCCCAAGTCAGAATTACTTTTCTTGTCTTCAAGTCTTGTTTTTGAACTTGTCCTTTCCTGTATTTTGTTTTTCTTTTATTTGTTTTTTAATATGACCCAAATAAAACCTCTGTATCTGTTCTTGTTTGCTCTGTGTGTTCAGTTATAAAATAATAACCTCTGGATAATAATTTCCTGTGTATTTTCCTATTTTCAGGCAGCTGGAAAATACAGACAACAAGGCAGAAATTATATTGTTGAAGATGGAGATATTATCTTCTTCAAATTTAATACACCTCAGCAACCAAAAAAGAAATAAAAATTTTAGATATTGCTGAGATAAACATACAGCTTCCAAAAGGTGTATGGTTTTTTAAATTAAAATTTCTGAAAACTGAAGGAACAAATAAAGTTGGGGTAATGGAAATCTTCTACAAAGCAATTATTTTTACTTGTTTTGAAATTATAAAATACTGTGTACTTCCAGTGAAATGTAAGTTATTAAATGTGAGCAACTTTGCTTTTCATGTGATTAAGACCCTACTTCAAATTGTAGAAGCTTTTCAAGAACCATATTACTCTCATGATACTTCATTAATCTCCATCATGTATGCCAAGCCTGACACATTTGACAGTGAGGACAATGTGGCTTGCTCCTTTTTGAATCTACAGATAATGCATGTTTTACAGTACTCCAGATGTCTACACTCAATAAAACATTTGACAAAACCAGCCTTGGTGTGTTTGGGGATGTCTGTATTGACTGACTGTGGTGTGCTGAATGCGATACGGCACCTGGTGGTTGCTGATTACAGAATTTTAAGGCGTGTGTATGACGCAGTTACTGGCAATGTGGGGCAGCTGCAATTGTATCTTAAAAGTGAGTCTTTTATGGGAATCAGAAGAATAGTATACCAGGGATTTGTCTCCAAAACGTTAATTAATTTGTAGGTGGACATTTAATCTTTTCTTTGAAATTATTAAATTGTGAAAACTGACCCATTTGTGTCTGATGGGTTATATTTTTGTTTCACTTCAGCAGTGCAATCACTTCTCAGCCTTTTGGCTAAGATCTAGTATCTGTTCTTATCAAGTTAATTCACCAGTGCATGCAGAACTTCATATATTGGCTACTAAAGACATTATACTTTTGGTCATTGTAAAACTTCCTTCATAATTGCTATTAAAATATTTGGGGACTAGTTGAAATTTTACTATGTATAAGTTAAGCACTTTTTAAAATAAGAATAATGACAAATTAGTTATGTGGAGATTTTTTGCTACTTAGCCTTCTTTTATGATGACACTCAGACTACTCTCAGCCCTAGGCTCTCCTTTTTCTTTCCCGTTAACACACTTGTGAGATCTGCTTCTCGGCATCTACCGCCCTTTTGTTTCTCTGCAATTGTAGGACTGTTCCCATGGAATGCTGATTCATACAGGCCAGTCTTGACTTCTACTGTATTGCTTTGCCATTATTAAAGATGCGGGCATGTATATGACATTTTTAAAATATCAAATAGTGATCCTTTGCCCAGATAGAAATAAGTAAACTGCAACAGAGATGTAAGAATAAAACTAAGTGAAAGGGTTAAAAAAAAGAACCAAGTAAGACTTGAATGAAAGTAAACTACAGGTGTGGTTGACCAAGTTGGCTGTGAAAAGCTTGTTATATTTCTGTGTTGGTGTATACACGTGGTGTGTGAGGTATTTTCAGCAGTATAAGAAGAAATCACATATCTTAGTTTTGAGCCCTCACCAAAGTAAATCTCATAGACAAAGAAGTTGGAAATCTCATTAAAAAGCCCTTTAAGATTGTGTGATTTTACTTTAACTTCTAATGTGATAATTGCATTCTGCAGAACAGAACCATTAATAAGAGAAAGGAGTTAATTTTGACATAACTTCATTCCTAGGGGTTGAATTAAATGTTTAATTTGGCTTAATTTCTACATTCATATACAAAATTGCATTTTCTACAAAAGTTCAGAATTGTAAGGACTGTTACCAGCAAGATATATTACTATATCTGAATGTTTTTCTCTCCTTTAATAATTGGTGACAGTTTGTGTATTTTTAGGATTATAAGGAAATATTTTTTATATATCTGTAGCACCATCTTGTTAAAAGATATTTGTTTTGTGCTCTAAGCTTGAAAATAGTTCATGATAGCATTTAGTTGAGGTTTCTCACATTGCCTTCATAACTTGTACTTTGGGCAAGCCTTGGATCAGAACTGGAACTCCCCAAGAAGCACAAATACTTTTTATCTCTAACTTAGTTCTAATTGAAGCTTCTCTTCCCTTGCAGTATGACCTTCATTAATTAAATTACTTGGCCACTCTGAATCTGACCACTCTGAACCTTCTTCATGGGGATTTTGTGTGGCTTAAACTTACACATTAAAATGCCAAAACTGCCTGTTGACTAGAAAGTGCTCATTAATGTTAGCAATCCTTTTAATGTAGTGTGGAGAGTGCATTCTTCTTCTGGTGTCCGGCTCTACTCAAGAGACAAAATTATAGAACTGAAAGTTGTTTGGTGAGTGTAAAATTAGACCAGAGAAATATAAATGGATGTTTTTAACTGAAGGTACTTCTGTCTACTTGAACAATAAATCAGCATATTAGTCTTGCTTCCATCAGGTCACAGTGAAAAGATGAGCACAGATACTTAATTATGGGTTTTTCTTCCAAGAAGACACAAAAACAGAACACTTTCCCGGTTCAGCATCACAGACTTTAGCTCTAGGGTGAGCCACAGATTTCTTAATGAAACATGAGAGGAACTCAGTCATGTGAGTCAGGGACCTCAGATCAGCTTTTTCTTTCACTCAGAGTTTATGCTTCTCAAATCAGAGAATGGCTTATTTTGATGCCATCCTAGGGCAGCATTTCTGAGTATGTTTCTTATTCTGAACAGCAGAGTTGCTTTCACACTTTGGCAAGCATCTAAGAGGAGAGATGTCTTTATAAAGTGCCTGTGTATGCGGCCTGCATTTGAGAGTCAGCCCAGGAAAGTCAGTGCATTCTGTTGGCACAGCATGTGGGAAGTGTGGATAAATGGCGATATGTACTATTCTTTGACTCTCCTTGTGATCTTTATACAAACTGCCCTTTTTTTTCTTATTAGATCCTATCTTGATTGCCTTACAGTATCAGCAGTAGGTCACACCTGTATTTATTTATATTTACATTCATATTTTCCTAGTTCTTAGTTGTTGATATACAGTGTTATAAAACAGTGCTGTCGGGGACATAGCTATAAACTCATGTTTGAAGGAAGTATTTGCAACTTGAATGTGTACTCCTTCACATGCTGTTCCTTGCAGAGAACTCATTGTTGATAATGCATACAGTGACAACACCACCTAGGAGAGAGGAGCCCCAGTATACCAAAAGCCTTCATCTTTGTGAACAGAAAGTCCCCTGATGGCATGGCTAGTACTGAGGGACTGATAAAGGAAGTAGACTGTTCTGTAAAGTACTCTGTTGGACTTACCATATTCCTGTTGTAACAGCTTATCTCCTACACTGGCGGACATAGACATTTTCTGCAATTGTTACCATTACAACTTTTTGGAATTTATATTTCCTGTGTTACGTACACAGTTTATAGAGCAAAGAGAACTTTTTATCAGGTCTGAATTCCACTTAGATGTCACTTGGTGCAAGTTACTCTTCATCTTTAAATATAATGAAGATAATGCTAATATATTAGTGTGTATAGATTAAATGGCCTAGTATAAAAGGACTGGGGAGAGTTGCAGAGATGTAATAGCCATTTGGTAAATGTCAATTTCTATACAGTTCCCTTTTACATCACCTAAAGGTAAATACCATTAATAGGCCCAATCCTTAAATGCTATACATAAAACTATGAAGCATAAGCCAGGTGTGGTGGCGCATGCCTGTAATCCCAGCACTGGAGAGGCTGAGGCAGGGGGATCCATGTGAGTTCGAGACCAGCCTGGGCCACGTAGTGAGTTCCAGTTCAGTCTCAACTACATAAACTATTTTCTGTGTTTACCTACTTACCCTGTAGAAGAATTAATTTTTTAATGTTCATGAAGAATACTTTGAGAGATATCTGGACTGAGTGTTAAATGTTTACATTTTGCTAATAACTTGCCAAGACTTGTAAATAATTTTCACACTAGAAATTTCATCTGAGTATATCTAGCTTAACCCACCTATTTCTGTAAATTGGAAATTACTGAGCAACAGGAAGATTATGTGGCTTGCTTGAGATCACCTTTCTAGATTAATGCTAACAAGAATGACAACTCGAAATAATAAGGTGCATTTCAAAAATTGTAAATGCGTTATTCTCTTGGAAAACTAATCATATTTTCAGTGTGCCCCCAAAGTTTATTCAGTATAATATAGTGATATTATATACTATAGGGAATCTCATCTTGCCAACTGAGGCTATCGAAGATCTGGCCACAACTTAGTTCTTCAGCTTTCTCTCCCCTTCTACAGAAATTAAATCCCTTAAGCAAAATCACACAGCTCTTTTATCTTCTGTCAAAAAAAAGTTCATGATTTAAAATCCAGTACAGAATAGCATTATTTGAATTGAATGACTCAGGTTGGCCTTAATGAGTATAAGCAAGTTTCAGAGAAAACAATGAAAATCCCAACAGTTTTGATAAAATTAACTTGAAAGTCTCCAGCAATCTGCTGTTTTCCCACTAAAACCAGCCTGGTTTACTCATGAGCAATTCCTTTAAAAAGGAAAAAAGGGTAAAAATGAGAAGAACTTATGATTCCACTTGTTATCACTGAGCTCTTCTAAATTGTTAGTACTGGAATAATCATGTTCTGCCTCATGTCTCAGTGTACCCCCAAACCTCATGCTTTGGGATGGAACTTTGGGGAGGTGACTGGATGGATCGTGGCCCCCTGAAGGGTTTGTAGTTGGGTGTGATGTTGGGAGCTCAAGCCTGGTGGGAAGAAGTGGGTCCCTGTGGGCCTGGGCTAAGGGTGTGTGTCTCTTCCACACCTTCCCACCTGCCATGCCGTGAAATGTGTCTCCTCTGCCTTGGAGCCAGCCAACTGTGGACTGGAACCTCTACAAACTGAGCCAAAGTAAACCTCTCCTTCTTAAACTTGTGGCTGTCAGGTATTTTGTCCCAGCAACAAGAAAGTAACCAAGACAAGTCATAAAAGAGTATTCATCCCAAAGAATTATAGAAATTTGGAGGAAAAAATCTTAAAGCACCCTGTGTCCCTAGCTGGGCTTGGTGGTATACACCTATGGTCCCAGCATGTGGGAGGCTAAATTGGAAAAGCTTTGGTGTCCAGGAGTTCACAGCCAGATTTTAGATGTCTATATATGTAAAATGTCATCAGACTGCTTTTCTGTATATGTTATGCCTCAGTTAAAAATCCCTCAAATGCTTGGTTTAAAAATCCCAATATGCACTGTTTATAAAATGCTTATGTTACATTAAAGTTATAAAAATGTTGGTTAGGTTTGAAATTTCATCAACACATAAACTACATATAAAAATTGTTGATGCTGATTATCAAGTTTCACAGTAGAATAGGATGTTATTTCCGAAACTGATAAAAAGACTGTATCCCATAGATGAGGCAATTTATTTCCTAAGATCCAAAGAATTGAAACCTATATCAGCTGTAGTAAGATTCAATTGTAATAGCAAAAACAATCAATTTAAATATCCATCATTATGGGAAAATAGTGACATAATACATCCATACAGAAAATACCATCAGTCATTAAAAAATACATCTGTATGAGCTGGCATAAAAAGGCGTCTCATATTGCTTTGTGAAAAGTTGCAGAGATAACCTTGTTTAACTGATATTTAACCTTCTGAATAGTTATCAATGTATTCACATGTGTATACTTGCTACATATATTTTTGCACAAGTGAGATCAGTTACTATGTCATTTTTTCACTTAAGCTTTGAAGATAATGTAAAACCATCTAGAATTTTATAAATTATGTCTGAGAACTTAAAATTTATTTATGGAAGCCAATACTTGAGTAGTAACAAGGATTTGGGTATCAAAGCAAGTATGGGAGGAGTATCTGAGGCAGAAGCAACAGCAAAGGCACAGGCTGTGAGGCAAGAAAGAACGTGGTGGTGGTGTGGAGGAACGGAAAAGAGCCAGGGTGGCTAAAGTGTGAGTGTAAGGGGCACTGATTCTAGGCTAGGCAAGACCTCTGATTTTATTATAACTTCGTGAACGGCTGTTAAAGGGTTCTTAACAAGATAGTTGTATATTGTTGGTATTTTTTAAGTTGCTTTTTTCGGGTGCTGTGGATTGAACTCAGGACCTTGTACTTGTGAGGCAGGCGTGGCACCACTGAGCTAAATCCCCGGCCCTATTGTGGGTATGTTGAAAGGTCACCTGGCATCCTGATCTATCTATCTTGCCGGACCTCCGAGTCTTGAGAGCCGCCTGTGGGGAAGTTGAGCTAAATCCCCGGCCCTATTGTGGGTATGTTGAAAGGTCACCTGGCATCCTGATCTATCTAGCCGGACCTCCGAGTCTTGAGAGCCGCCTGTGGGGAAAAATCGGCTGACGTGCCGAGAAGAGATGGAAGCAGGAAGGGGTGTCAGAGGCCAGAAAACTACCGCATGCATGCAGGACTGTGCAGGACAGCCCGTCCAACAGAAACACAGTGAGGGCCGTGTATGTAACTTCTAGCGACCACATTTTTAAAAAGAAACAAGTCATCTTAATGTGTTTTATTTAACTCAATATGTCCAAAATTGCATCATTTTAATGTAATCAAACTAAGAATTACAAATAAAATATTTTAGACTATTTCATACAGATTAACCCTAATTAAACCCAAAATCCAAAATGGTCTAGAGTCCAAAAATTTTTGTTTGTTTTGTTCTTTCAGACAGGGTCTCACTATGTAGTTAAGACTGACCTGGAACTCACTATGTAGCCCACGCTGGTCTCAAACTTACAATGGTCCTCCTGCCTCAGCCTCCTGAGTGCTGGGATTACAGGCGTGCGCCACCACACCTGGCTCAAACTTTTTGAGTCCTGACATGAAATTGGGGACATTTGGGGTTTGCATTTTTGGAATACATTTGCTCAACTGGCAAAATCAATGCAAGTTTCCTAAATCTGAAACTCTTCTGTCCTTGAAACCTGGAGTGTATTCTGTACACAGCATATCTCAGTTCAAATCAGCTGTTTCCGATGCCCAGTAGTTCCGTGAGGCTTGTGGCTACAGTGCAGTCAGAGTTTTACCTTTCCTCTTTAGGAATTCACCTCCAACTCTTAACCCACATCTGATTCTGACGCCTCCAAGAAATTTCATTTTTCTCAGACTGGTGTTTCCAGGTGAGAGTGTGTGTAAGAAGCATTTAAATCCTCATTTCTGCTTTTATTTTTACGAAATGAGACCTTACTGGGAGAAGCAGGAGATAAGTTATAATAGTACCAAGGAGACTGGCTCTTGGCCTGAAATCTGGGAAAATGCAGCCTTATTCGCTCTGCTTGTAGGAAGAATTGATAGCATGCTGATGGATTGGATGCAAGTTGGGAAGGAAGGAATCAAGAGTGACTTGTAGGTTTATAGCCTGAGTAGCTGAATGCATGAAGGTGCTTGACCAAGAGGGAAAAGTTGGGAATGAAGTAGGTGTGGCATGTGTGGGGATGGAAGTCAAGAATCTCTTCTGAGTGAAGATGGCACCACCTGAGTTCAAGACCTCTATAAAGTATGGTTTTGATGAAGAAACAGACAAAAATGACAGTGGAGCAAATTGAGCTCAAAATTAGACCACGTAAACATAGTCAACTGGTATTTGACAAAAGGTCAAAGACAATACAATGGAACAAAGATAGTTTTTCCATCCAGTTGTGCTGGACATCTACATGCAAATAACCTAGACATAAATCTCATACCCTTCACAAAAACTGACTCAAGATGATCATAACTGTAAACTAAAACCATAAAACTGGAAAATAGAATGAGGGAAAATTTAGATAACCATAGGTTTTGTGATAAATTTTTAGATAAAGCACTAAAGGCATGAATGAATCTTGAAAGAGGCAATTGGTAGACTGGTCTACACCAAAATTAAAAACTTTGTGAAAGATATTATCAGGACAATAAGACCAACAATAGAGCTGGGGATGTAGCTCAGTGTAAAGCATTTGTCTAGCATGTGCAAGGCCTAGGTTCCATCCCCAGTACCAAAACAAGAACAAGAAAGGCCATCAATACACTAGGAGATAATATTTGTGAACATACCTTATAAAGGTCGTATCTGAACCATTATCCAAAATATACAAAGAACTCTTGCATCTCACTAAGGAAAAACAACCCAATTGAAGTTGAATATAGGTTCAAGGTTTCCATTAAAAGTTGGATGCGGTGGCCATTAAAAACATATCGAGGACAGATATATACATTTAGAATCATTGCTATATGTGTAAAACCTGGGGGCTAAAGTAGGTAACCTGGATGAGAGAGTCTGGAAAAGGAAAGGAGAGGAGTCAGCCTGGTACAGAGGCCTAGGAAAGAGGACAGCCTGTGAAACAGCTGGAGAGATGCAAGTGACAGGAACACCATGGGGAGTGGAGTCACAGCGCTCTGCAGGTGAGTTTCCATCAGGAAACAAGTGCCTGCACTACCATTAGCAGTGGAGAAGGGTTCCTTTCTCCCCATAACCCTGCCACACTTGCTATTGGTTGATTTCTTAACAGCAGCCATTCTTTCTTGAGTGAGGTAGAATCTCAGAGCGTTGTTTTCATTTGCATCTCTCGGATGACCAGAGATGTTGAACATTTTTTCATATGTTTATTTGCTATTTCTACTTCTTTATCTGAGAAATGTTTACTCATTTCAGATGCCCATTTTTTGATTGGGTCTTTAAATTTGGGAGGTCTGTTTTTTTTTCTTTTTTTTTTTTTTATTGCATGGTTTCTCTTATTTAAGAAACCCAAAGTGTAGTATGCCCATTTTTTGATTGGGTCTTTAAATTTGGGAGGTCTGTTTTTTTTTCTTTTTTTTTTTTTATTGCATGGTTTCTCTTATTTAAGAAACCCAAAGTGTAAATAAAGAACAAAGTAAAAGATAATAGGAAACAGGGAGAGATCTTTTGTAACAGGGAAGGGCACCAAGAGATGAAGGGAGGGGAGAGTGGATGAAAAAAGAAATAAGATGCATTATGTGCATGGGTGACTCCCCATGAGAAATGTGGTCCTTGCGTACTGAGACCATGTGCTAATAAAAACAAACTTTTTTAAAAAAGAATAAGAGGTGAGTAGGAACTTGCATCCCAGCTCAGGCTGGTGAATTTCCTGTAATCCCAGGCCTAACTGGCCATGGTCCCTAAATCTCAACCCTGAGCCTCTCAGGCCTGGGTGACATCATCCATCTCAGGACATCATTAGGTCGGTCAACGCTTATCAGCAAATATCCATTCTCCTCATTCATCGTAATTACGTTCTATAAAATCTCCACATACTCTGAGCTAGCTCCCTTTCAGCTTCACATTTTTAACTGATCAATACACAGCTTTCTTTTATGTGCATTTTTGTGTCAAATTGTCTTATTGACTGTCTATTGTTGACTCTTTAAAGTTCTTTATATATTCTAGATATAGACCTTTGTCTGATAAACAGCTGGTAAAATGTTTTTCGTGTTGTTGGTGGTTTCTCTTGCTGTGCAGAAGATTTTTAAAAAGAGATCCCACTTACTGATTCTTTGTGCTAATTCACATGCAACTGAGGTCTTGTTCATGAAATCTTTTCCTATGCCAATGTCTTCAAGAGCTCGACTTAAACTCTCTTCCAGCCAGTTTAGTGAGTGCAGACTGGAGCAACCACTGTGGAAATCAGTATGGAGATATCTCAAAAAACTAAGATTGCAGGTCCCATTTGACCCAGCTATTCCCCTAGTTAAAACTTGGAAACAACCCAGATGTCCATCAACTGGAGGATGGAAAAAGAAAATGTGGGTTTTTTTTAATATTTGACCCAGCTATTCCCCTGCTGGGTATCTTCCCCAAAGAATTAAAAGAATCATACTACAGTGATATATGTGCACCCGTGTTTATAGCGGCACAGTTTGTAATAGTTAAAACTTGGAAATAACCCAGATGTCCATCAACTGGAGGATGGAAAAAGAAAATGTGGGTTTTTTTAAAAATAAAATGGAGTACTGCTCAGCCATAGAGAATGAGAAACTAGAGACATTTATAGCTAAATGGATGCACATTGAGGCGATACTCAAGTGAAATAAATAGGACACATAAAAATTCCACATTACTTCTCTGTTATGAGAAACGAAGTGTAAATAAGAATCAAAAGTTATACTAGATAATGTGAAATAGAAAGAAAAGGTGCAAAGGGGAAGGGGAAATGGAAGGGGTAGGAGAAAGGAAAGGGAAAGGAATAAAAATGAGAAGAGGAAAACACAGAAACAGTCTTTGTAAATAGGGAGGGGTGGAGGGGTTGAAGGGAGGGCAGGGGATGGGGAAAATAAGAACCAAGATACATCATGCAAGGGTACAAATTCCCAGTGATGAATATCAGCATATTGTACACCTGAAATGTACCAATAAAGTTAATGAATGAAAAGGAAAAAAAGAAACAAGTGCCACGGAGCAGTTGACAGAAATGAAGACAGAGCTGGGGATTTAGCTCCGTGGTGCTGCCGCCTGCCTCGCAAGCACGAGGTCTGCAGTTCGGTCCCTGGTACCAGGAAAAAAAAAGAAAAGGAAAGAAATGGCAAAGATGTGCTGCCTGACAAGTTCTGTGTCGTCTGAAAGCAAGCTCATTTCTCTTCTGCGAAGTTTTGCCGTAAAAGTGCGGAGAACGGGGTAGCGGCTGGAGGGAGATGTGCACGGCAAGAGAAGCTGCTGTGTATTGTTCAGTTGGTGTGGCGGATCAGGTTGGGTTTTTAGTGAGGGAAGGTGCCAGAGGAACTGGGATGCTGACAGGCGAGCTCCCCAAGGGAAGGCGTGTTTGAGGCTGATGACCGGAGAAGGGTGGGAGGGAGGCACTGTCCCGGAGAAGCTTTGGGGCTGAGGTCTGGAGCACAGGGTGCAGGTGCTCGCCTCGTCCTCCTCAGCAGTAGGAGAGACAAGGAGGATGCAGTTAGACGTGCAGCTACTGTTTCTTCAGTGGAGTCTGAGTCAAAGCCATCAGCAAAGGGAATGTGGAGAACAGGTTTGAAGCAAGTAGAAGCTTTCCACAGCCCTTCAACTTGCCCTCCTTGTTGGGTGCGTGTGTGTGTGTGTGTGTGTGTGTGTGTGTGTGTGTGTGTGCATGCTCATTGTGTGTAGTTGTTTTGTGTTTTTTTTAAGCTCGTTCCCAAAACTGGTGGCATCTTAGGAGCCCCCATTCACAAACCCTTTCTATATTAGTGACTCATGGGAGATACAAGAGAATGTATGCTTTGAGTCAACTACTTAAAATTTCCCCCAGAAGGACTGACATCATTTCATCCACCACGACAGAGCTGTGCCAAGAGGCAGTGGGGCATCGGGGTGGAAGGGAACACTCAGACTCCTGCCCCCATCTTTCTCCCTTCCAGGCGCTCTGCTCCTTGAGCTAAGGTGACCTCTCACTGGGCTCTACCTCTTATCTTTCCGTGTGGGTGATAAGATCCCTTAGTTTGCGCTCTAAGGAAGCTGCCAGATCGGATCACTTGCTGGTTTAGGGCCACTACCCTTCTTCAGTCTCTTCAGCAAAGTACAGCAGCCCTGGCTGCTGGCATCAGTGATGTGAATGGGGTGTGAGAGAGGGACACGTGTACTGTTCATGGCCTTTCATTTCAGTCCTTTGAAGTCCTATGAAAGTGCAGACAAGAGACCACCTCTTGAACTTTCAAGGCTCTTTCCTGAGTGGATTAACTAACCCTATTTACTAATATCTCTTCACACTCTGAGAACCCTCAGCTTTAGAATTCAGTGTTCTCCTGGCTTCGAACAAAGCCCTGGGTTTCTTGCTCTTCTGATCACAGCATGAGAGCAAGCTTATTTGCTTTGGTCAAATGTTGTGTGCAAGTGATTCAGTTCCTTGGCTTATTGCATTTGTGTAGTTTTGGAGTGAATTCCAGGGACCTTGGAACCCTATTCCTTTTCTACTTGAAAATAAATTTTAGCGAAGAACTGCCTTTTTTAAGAATAGACTTATTCCAAGTTTTATTTATTCCAGAGAAGGAGCTTAGCCTGGAGTTTAACTCTTGCAGAGCCACATATGATATCTGCTTCGACTGAGGTCTTTATTCAGTTTTATAAATATAGCAAATAAAAAAATGTATTTCCTCTTATGCACCCTTTGAATATTAATGAACAACTCAGGCACTGAGACCAAAGTCCTACCTTCCACCTGTTAATGCCTCCAAATACAATAAGTCCCCAATTTACAAAGGAGTTCTGTTCCAGGAGAACATTCCTAAGTCCTGCAAAGTGAGTCTTATACACCTTTGACGAAAATGCACAATGTATATTGCGTTGTGCTTCCTCGCAGACCCCGCTACATCTCCACTGCTTTTTCTCTTGCTTCCAGACATCCTGGGGTCTGATTAAGCACAGTACTATTATGCACCATCGCACTGGACAGCAAGACACAGCAGCACAACTGGGACGATGTCCGGCAGACACATGAGCTACTTCTGCAATTTGTTTGCCTCTACAGATGTTCGTAACGGGAAGTCCCTTGGCATCTGTGAAAGTTTGCAACTTGAGCGTTCCTAAGTCAGGGACTTACTGTCTCACAAACACTGCTGACTGCTTAACGAGAATCACCTCACATACACAATCATCCATCCCTCTTCCTTGCTAACAAAAATCTCAGTTTGCTTGGTAGAGAGTGTGTGAGCCCACTCCCTTGTTGGCCTAAACTCCTCATAGTATCCCTTCCTCTTCTCCTGTGCCAGTGCTAGGACAAGGCAAGTGAGCCCAAGAAATATCAGCTCTGAGGTGGGAACTTGGTAGAGCTTCAGGTAGGAAAAATTTTCCTCGCTGGTGCAAAGAGGAAGATAAGAAGAGACAGCCTTTTTTCCCCCTGCTGTGAGGACTGGGGGGGGGGGATTCCAAGCCTCTCTGGATGTCATTCCTTATTTTATTTGAAAATAGACTTATAGAAGAACTCTTATTTGGAGCATGGAAGGGGAAGCCAAGGGCTGGGCAGAGAATCAGCCCTCAGACTCGAGGTAGCCAAACCCGAGAAGCCTCCCACCATAGTCCTCACTGTGTGTAAGAATTAAATGCTCTCCTTACTGAAGCTTTTCTCTGCACATTCTGTTACTTGCAGCTAAAAGCCTACAGATATACCTGGCTTCACAGAACTCACCATGCCCAGGAGCATTTATAACTAATGTTCTTCATCCTCACTCAGTAAAAACAAGTCCCCATCCGCCACTGGGCTGTTGCACCACTGTTCCTTAATAGCTTGTTAAATACTTTAAAAATACAAGAGCGTTAGGAAAGCAAATTGCTTTAATATTCCTGGTTTTCTCCTGCACTTCAGCTAAGTGGAATATTACAAATAAAATTATTTTTCAATGCCTGTCTGTGGCAAAGAGAATAAATAGACATTTTAAACTTTTCCTCTTTAAAGTGTTTTTTAGGGCCAGGAATTTAGCTCAGTGGCACCGTGCCTGCCTCACGGTGCAAGGTCCTGAGTTTAATTGCCAGTACCAAAAGAAAAAAAGTGCTTTTTAAACATTCTGGTTCAGAATTTGGGTTAATTGGGCCAGCCTTGGGGAATTATTAGAAACCCACCATGAACAGCCTCTAAGATTGCCTGAGGTAGTAAAAATTTTTATTGCCATAAAAGCTCACCTGTATTATTATTATTATTATTATTATTATTATTATTATTATTGGTTTTTAGAGACAGGGTCTCACTATATAGTTGAGACTGACCTGGAACTCACTGTGTAGCTCAGGCTGGTCTCGAACTCACAGCAATCCTCCTGCCTCAGCCTCCCGAGTGCTGGGATTACAGGCATGCGCCACCACGCCTGGCCAGATCACCTGTATTAGTAAAAATATTCTTTCTTTATTTTTTTCATACTTGGGCTCAAACCCAGGACCTCATACATGCTAGACAAGCATTCTCCACCACCCCATCCCCTTTTTGAGGCAGGGTAGCCTACAAGTTGTTATGGTTTAGGCCTAACAGGCCCCAGAGTCTCATTTGTTTGGAAGGTGACCGGACAGTGGGAGCACTATTCACACGTAGCTGAATGGGCTGCGAAGCAGCTGGGCCTGGTCAAGAGGCAGTCGCTGAGGTGTGCCTGGGGGGTCTGTGGTCTTCTTTTCCAGCACCTTCCTGCACTCTCTGCTAGGACCTGAGCATGCTGTTCCTATGTTCTGGACTGGCAGCCTGGGACTGAAACTTTTGAAAATGTGAGTGAAAATAGACCTCCTTGCGTTTAAATTATGGCTGTCAGGCATTTTGCCCTAACAACCAGGTGACTAAGACAGGTCTGTCCCGCCATGCCCAACTTAATTCCCGCTTGTTAATGGCTTTTTACACTTTGGGGGGGGTCTACAACTTCAGTACTTTGCCCACTTTTATTGCTAGACACTTAAATTTTATTCTGCATTTAATATTTTATTACAATTTTTTCTCTTTTCTGATCCATTTCTATCTTTCTACCTTGGGTTTCTAAAAATGCAGGAATATGGCCAAACTTCATTTTGAAGCTGCTGAGTCTTTAACAGATCATGACCCTGTAGAGATTTGTGGAATGAACCACCAGATGCCCCTCCTCAGTCTATCAAGTTTTCTCTCTCCTGTCTTCTTTTGAGAACACAATTAAAGTGATTAGCTTAATATCAGCTCTTGGAAATCCCCAATATGGGTTTTTGTTGTTGTTTTCTTTTGCAGTACCAGCGATGGAACTCAGGACCTTGTGCTTGTGAGACAGGTGTCGTGCCACTGAGCTAAATCTCTGGCAAGGGTGTTTTTTGTTTTTGTTTTTTTTGAGACAGGGTCTCACTATGTAGTTCAGGTTCGCTTTAACTTACTATGTAGCCCAGGCTGGCCTCAATCTCAGACAATCCTCCTGCTTCACCCTCCTGAGTGTTGAGATTACAGGCATGTGCCACAATGACCAGCCTCCTCTACTTCATAATAAACAGAAATAATCACAAACTTGGAGACTAAAATAAACCATGCAAAAAGCCAAAATGAATAAGAACTTTTCCTACATTCTGGGTTTTCTTTTTAGGGTGGCCAAGATAGGTTTAGTTATCAGTAATAGATACGGTTTATTTCCTTACCTAAATGAATTCAGAGTGAGGTATGGGAGGAGGGGGAGGAAAAGAGAGGGTGGAAAAACGACACTGACCAAGTTAGGACAGAATTGCTGCCTGCAAACTCAGTGCAGATTTACAAACCCATGAGCCGTCTCTAAATGGTTTCGTGAAGTTATTTGCAATTCCATGTTGAGCACTGATTGCATCAAGTGAAGATGAATAATTCATCTCCTATATCACTGGCGCACAAACTAGTAGTACACAACTTGTTGGTTAAACTTAGCGAGTGTGTATGAGCCTGGGCTACTGCCTTTGGAAACCTAGGCTCCTAGAGTGGGGATTCCAAGGCTGTCTCAGTTCTCCCTGAGGAACTCTTTAATTTGTGCAGGTGACTGATAGTGCGGTAGGGAGGCCGATGCTATTGGAAGAAACACGTATTACATTGTCCAAGAGCAGTGGATCCACCATACCATATAGGGCCAGGTGGGGAAGCACAAGTTTTGTCAGAAGACAGAAAGGTTTGAGGAGAAACCTGGGCCACAGTTTGTATTGTGTTTTCCAGGGGAAGGGTTGGGCGGGCAGAGGAACAACTCAGGTCTGTCAAGTTTGCATAATACCAGAGGCCTCTGAGCTACGGGGTGGTCTCTAGCTGCCTGGTACCCAGCCTGGTGTGAGCAGGGAAAGTATTAGCTGGTGCCTGACACTTATGGAGGTGGTTGGGAGTCTGCACTTGTGATCAGTTGAAGGATTAGTAATGTGATTTCTGTGCACCTGCAAAAGCTAGATTACAAGGGAGATATACAATTCCGGCTGTTAGTTTGGCTTTGTCAATAATGGATCCCTAGTAGACAAATACAGAATCAAAGAGAACACAGTTATAAAGTAAGTCCAAATGATTAGAGTCTCAAGGCAGATCAATCTTATCACATGAAAATACAATTTAGATACTATGCCGTGCACCAAGGAGCACAAGGGAAATGAATCTGTCATATAGCAATTCCAGGTTTTAATAACAGTAAATAATTTAGTCTTCCCTAAAGAGAGTCCTGACTTTGTCCTCAGCTTCTGAAGTTAACCCATGTCATACCTGCTAGGAGCATCTCTGTTTAGGGCAGGGAATGATCCACTGGGCTTTAGTGTGTAGTCAGAGCATGCCAGAAAACCCAGCTCTCTGATTTAGGGTGCGGCCTTGGATTGATTGAGAGTTGCTCTGCAGAATGAGATCAACCACTTGGGCGATTAATCAGTCAAGCATGTACATATTGAAACCCAGAGAAAAACTCTGAGCACTGAAGCAAAGTGGAAAGAGCTCTCTCAGTTGACAGTATGACAGGTGGACTGTCGTGTTTGGAAGCCAGGAGGGTCTGTGTCCTGACTCCTCAGAAGAAGACAGCAGAAGCTTTCAGGATAGGAACCCTCCCAGACCAGCCTGGCTCTTTTTATGATCTAAATCTGCATCCCTTCCCCGAAGTAAAACAAAACCATGAGCATAACAGCTTTCGATGAGCTCTATGTTCTTCTTGTGAATTGCCCAACATGAAGGTTTTGGGAATTTCCTCCTCTTACCTCCCAAACATGGTTGGTGTCAGAAATGAAGGTAGGCTTGGGAACTGTGACCTCAACCATAGCAGTTTGGCTAAATCTGGGCACATTTTTTTTAAAAAAATCAAAAAGTTTTTTTAAAAAGTTTTAAGTAACAAATGGAAGGTTATCCTCCTGCCTTTGTGGTTTTGTCCAGAAGATCTCCCTTTTAACTGCTTCTTTCTGGTTTATCTTACCCAATATTTTCTCCATAAATGTGAGCATACTGGGAACTGAGCATAGTGGTGCACACCTGTAATCCCAGCTCTCTGGAAGCTGAGTCAGGAGGATCACCACAAGTTCAAGGCCAGCCTGGGCTACGTAGTGAGTTCAAAACCAGCCTGAATTATATAGTGAGACCCTGTCCCCAGAACAAAACAACAACGAAAAAAAACCCAAGCATATTAAATGCACATATTATAATGGAAAAATATTTTTTAATTGTAAATGAGATTGTGCTCCACAGCCTGCCTTGAAACTTCCTTCTGCCACTTATTTCAGGAGTATTCTTTGTGTGAGCCCCACTTTTTTTTTTCTCCTCTTTTTAAGCATTGGCCAAGTTTATTTGAGAAAGTAAAAGTAAAAAGTGAAGGACAAACTGGCTCAGCAGAGTGAGCTTGGGCTGAGGAAAAGAAGAAAAAAAAACAATAAAAGGACACCTTGGAGAAAGGAGGTAGGGCTACTGTGAAGGAAGTCATGGTAGCATGCTCTTCTTGGGGTCTGTCCAAATCTGGAGGAAACCCGCAAGAACGTCTACATCCGGGTGCTGGGAGGCAGTGCTGGGATCCCATACCTCGGGCTGGGATCAGGTCTAGCCCAGCCTCTTCAAAGCCTCCTCGAGTTCTTGCCAGAAGTCCACATGCAGGGCCTTGGGAACTGTTCTGCCTTTGTGTTCCAGGATATTGTAATTAGCAGGTCATACCTACTTCCCCAGCTGTGAACTTCTGGTGGCTGAAGCAGTACTTGTTTGTATGACTGTCCTATCGAAAGACAAGAACCAAGTCTGAGGACTCTTGTGAGAGCTCACCATTTTGTTTATACAGACCTCTTAAAACAGTGGTAGCACCAAAAAAGCAAGCACTACATGTGTCTGCTATCATTTATTTGTTTGTTTAAAGCCTCTTTTGTATGCATTGAGTTTTCTAATTTTGTCTATTACTTCCAACAAGTCTGCAATAAATATCCTTGATCTTATCCTCCTACGTTCACATCTGGGATAAATCCCTAAGAATGAACTTGCTGGGTCAGAGCGTGTGTATGTGCATTTAACATCTTGTTAGTGTTGACAGATTGTCTAAGATCGTTGTGCCTGTTTACATTTTTGCCCCAGCCCATGTTATTTCTGATTCCCCTTACTCACAACTGTTGAGTGTTCTCAAACTGTTTAGTCCTTACCAGTCAGACACATTTTTTAAAATTCAATCTCTTTGCAGTTTAGTATGCATTTCCATCATTGATAGTGAGACTGACTACCTTTTCTTCTTGTGTATGCATACATTATTTTACGGTACTTTTCCATCAAGTTGTTCATTCATGCACTTTAATCTTCTATTTGATTTAAACAAACTTTCCCCTACCGTTGGAATCTGCTATCTTGTGTGAAAATCAGGCAAAATGAAAATGCCAGTATGCTTTTCCATACCATTGACTTCTGTGATATTAAACTTCCTTAAAAAAGCAAAATGCAGAACACTACTAATTTTCTCTTGTTGGTTGAAGGGCTTTTCTTTGTTTATCTCTGTCAACTAAACAGAAACTATATCCCCTTTATGTCACCTTACAGACATTTCTCTTGCATGGAAACCAACCCATCAGGAACCAAATGTCTTTATTCTTTGATTTAAATCTACCTAATAATGAGGCCAGGTGTGATGGTGCACACCTGTAAGCCCAGCACTCCAGAGGCTGAGGCAGGATGATCCCCTGTGAGTTCAAGGGCAGCCTTGGCGGCATTAGTGAGACTTTGTCTCAAAAAAACCAAAAACCAAAAAACCCTACCTAATAAATAAATAAACAAATACCTGTTTGTTCCGGACCCACCATAAATGGTAATAGATTACAGACTGGGAAATCACATTTGGATGTTAGTATATTTTTTCCACTTTTATAAGGCTAAATTACCTTACTAAAAACAAGTTGACACATCCATTGTTCTAAAAATATAGCCTTGATTTTCAAGTGACTTTCACAAATTGCAAAGAATATTTGCATAAACTCCTCAAGAATTTGGTTTCTCCAAACCAGGAAAACCAAGATATGATCCTGTTTTGTTTTTTCCTAGACTTCCTTTACTTCCGAAATTAACCTTTTGAAAACATCCTAAATGAGAAGCCTTGTTTTTCAACTGTACAATCATCTCCCTCTTCCACACCCCATTTCTCAGAACCTGTAATAATCAGTATATAATTACATACGTACTTATTTATTTCAAGTGGATTTCTATATTCATCTTTTCTCTCCTAAAATATTTTTATTTTTCTCTTTTTGACAGTCCTGGGGATTGAATCCAGGCCTCAAGTATGCCAACTGAAGCCCCTCGCATGCCAACCAAGGCCTCTACCACTGAGCTATATCCCCAGCCCTCCCTTGCTAAGTTATAGGCTCCTATAGATTAGGTTCTGTACTAGTTATATTGCGTGACATAATAAGTAACCCCCAGATTTAGCATTTTAAAGCAATAAGACTTATTATCTAGCACAGTTTGTTGAGATAGAAGTTTAAGCTCAGCTGTGCTACAGCCTCCAAAGGACTTGATGGGTGCTGAAGATGGCGCATTGAGGCTACTGAATCCCTCACCGTGTGATGTCCTTCAGGACTCTTTCAGTGCCTTGGGTCTCCTGACACCACGTCCAGCTTCCCTCAGATTAAGCAGCAAGAAAAGAGCAAGGCAAAAAGCCATAATGCCTCTTATGGATACTTTCAAGATATCTCACTGTGTACATGGATCTGCTCTCCCCTGGGGCACGACTGGGAGCCATTTTAAAGACACCCTGCCCTGCTGGGAATCAAACGCAGGGCCTCCTGCGTGCTAGGCACACGGACTGCGGCCAAGCCACCACCCAGCCCTCATCTTCATTCCTCATGGTATCCCTTATAGATCGTGGATCTTAATAGGTGCAGTCCCTTGGAAGAACAGAGTTCCCAGTTTACCAGGGAGGATCTCCGATGCAGAGGTTCACTGAGGGGAGTGCTGTTGAGGTCGAAGGAACCAGGGTGGAGATCAGAGAACGGGAGAGCCTCCGCCAGACCGCAGGGGAGCTCTACAGATTCACAACAAATGGGGGGTTTCAATCCCCCCATTAGCTACTAATCATTATCTACGCACAGTTGATCCACTGATCCCTCTCTCTAAGGTCCACAATGTAGCATTTTCTCCTACACAAATGTCTGAGAAGTCCTACAATAAGGAAATCTGCCTAGCTTGATGAAATACACATTTCCTGAACAAATGCCATCAGTATACATCGAAGTCCACAGATTCGGCGTACACAAAAATTACAGTTCTGATTCTCAAGCCCTTTCTTCCAGATCGATGAGGAAAAATACCCTACGCCCCTCCGGGGCGGTGCCAGTTTGCTAGGACACCTCGCAGGCTGCGTGCACCTCCAGG
>NW_022900938.1:21843797-21848357 GCF_012274545.1 Fukomys damarensis
CCCCCCCCCCCCCCCGCCGCAGGCTCTCTGGGAGGTAAAAGGACTCCTGTCTCTTAAGCGAGATGCCCTCTGTCCAGATCCACAGCCTGCTACTTCCTGTCCCCTCTCGGGCCTGACTTCTGCAAGCACTTGGCACGCAGACCCTCGCTGACCACTCGGTTTCTGCCGCGTCCCTGGCACTCTCTTCGTAGGTAGGGCCCGGGCTCTGCCAAAGCACAACCAGCTGCTGGCTGCCCCTTTCTTCTCTCCCTTCCCTGCCCCTTCTCGTCCAGATTCCTCCTCCCTTCCCTTTACTTCCACTGCCCCTTCCGCTTTCCTTTCCCTCCTCAACATCTTTTCCCAGTTGGGGTCCACTGTCGCCATTCTCGCTGGAATCAGCTGACTCCTTCTGAGCGCTTGAGTTTTAAATAACAAAAGCCAGAGCCCAGGTTGTTTTGTTTTTTATCCCACCAGAGGCCTCCCCTAGTCAGGAGCCCCAGCCCCTGCTCCGGTGGACAAGGGAGGGAGCCCGCACCTGGAACACCTTCGCCCCATCCCCCCGGGTGACCGCAGCAGTTCCGTGGCGCGTCCTGGGAAATCCTGCCGTGCCTTCCCCACAGCCCGCGGAGAAACGGGAGCCCAGGAGGTGCCCCGGTGGACTCGGCTCCCAGTCAGGCAGCCAGGGCAGCACAGAGGGGCTCCCTCCCCTGCAGACCTGGTCTCCCGGCTCCAGGTGGGTGAATGGGGGAGCCTGCAGCCTCCCAGATTCGTCCCCAGACCGGGACGGCCTGGGGCCTGGAGTAGCTGCTCCTCGAGAGAGCTGAAGGCTGTGGAGGAGGAACTGCCGTTCTTTGAAAATGTTTTAATCCCCATTGCCCTTGTTTTTTACAGGTAGTGCATTCTGAGGGGCCGTGGCTCTTTTGAAAAGGATTCTGCTCCCCGCTGTGAGACTACAAGGCTCTGAAAGCATCTTAAGAGCCATCAAAAAATTAATGCGTTGACTTAGAAGTGAGACCAAAATGTAAAGCCTGCTCCAGACTAAAAGAAACTCAGAATCGTTTACATCAGTATGACTTAATAGCCGGTCATTGCAGAATTGTTGCTTTTATACAGTGTGGCATTTACTTTAATAGCAACTATGATAATTGATTCTAGGGCCTGGATAAGAACAAATTACTAAGTGCTAATTGCAGAGAATGAGATAAATAGCTTATAAATTAAATAGTAGTGCCTGAGGATGCCATTCTCAAACTCGAACTCTACTCTCCAGCAAAATAATTTCTTCTTAACCTATAGTTAGCCATTTTTGCCTCTAGAAATCGCACTTGAGCTGGACATGGTGGCTTATCCCTGCAATCCCAACTATCAGAAGGGTCACGGATTCAAGTTCAGCCTGGGAAACTTAGCATAACCCTATTTTTATTTATTTATTTTTCTGGACCAGGGATCAAACTCAGGCCCTTGTGCTTGTGAGGCAGGTGGGGTCATAACTCTGTTTTTAAAAAAGTTAAACAAACAACCAAAAGCAAGCCAGGAATGGTAGTGCATGCCTGTGATCCCAGAACTCGGGAGGCTGAAGCAGGAGGATTGGATGTTCAAAGGCAGCCTGAGCTACACAGCAAATTCAAGGCCAGCCTAGAATGTAATGAGAGCTGTCTCAAAAAAGAAACAAACAAAATAACAGCAAAATAATCCATAAAATTGGGTTTATTGATGAATACGTTATCTTTCTATATAACATTTAAGAGTAGCAAAAGATGCCAAATGAGGTGGCGCACAGTCTGTAATCCCAACACTTGAGAGGCTGAGGCAGGAGGATCACTGTGAGTTTGAGGCCAACCTGGACTACAGAGTGAGTTCAAAGCCTGCCCTAACTACAAAGCAAGACTCTTAAAAAAAGAAAGAAAGAAAGAAACCGATAAACAATCTGATAAAGTGGATGTCGCTGTCATTTCACCCCTTAGAGGCTGAGAATGTAGCTCAGCCATAGAGCACTTTCCCAGCTTGCTGGAGGTGCTGGCTTTAACCCTCTGTGCCATCCCTCTGCAGCCCTCTGCAGTCCCCCAAAGATCACTCTGTACTTGCAGGGCATTCACTCCGGGACACTGTGAGTGGCGGACTCCAAGGATGCTCAGGTTCTTTAAATAAAATCACAGTGTAACGTGAAATAGGAAGAAAGGGGCCAAAGGTGTAGGGGAAGTGGGAAGGGGAGGGGAAAGAAAAGATATGAGAAAAGGAAAAAATGGAAAAGGAGTCTTTGTAAATAGGGGAGGAAGGAGGGGGTGAAGGGAGGGCAGGGGTATGGGGAAAAAATGAGAACCAAGAGCTGTCATGTGAAGGTGCAGGATCCCAGTGATGAATGTAACTGTACTGTATACCTTAAATGTACCAATAAACTCAGTGGGAAAAAATAAAATCAAATCAGTGTCATCCTTTCTTTTCAATCTTCATTGGTTGAATTTGTGGATGAGGAACACAACTACTAAAGACCGACTTATAGATTTTCTTCTTTCTTTTCAGGTGGGCTTTCTGTGAGGGATTTTTTTAATGTGTATGAGAGAGAGAGAGAGAGAGAGAGAGAGAGAGAGAGAGAGACAAGGGCCTGCTTTGTGGTTCAGACTGGCCTCCAACTCAAAGCAATCCTCCTGCCTCAGCCTCCTTAGTGCTGGAATTACTGGTATGAACCATCACATCTCAGAGTTTCTATCTTGGATCACACTTTGGTTGTCTATGTCATTTTCCCTAAGGACTTACTAGCCCTAGCCCGGTGCTCAAGGGTGACAGTCATCATGCCCAGACTTTGGTGGCCGGGCCCCTTTCAACACTGGCTGCCATTTAGAAACTGGCCTCGAATTCATTTCTGTTTGTCACCAGCCCACCACCTTCACACCTTCCCAGTTACTATGTTTAACTTTCTTGAGTGTCAACTGTCCATGCCAGCTTCCCATCTGAAGCCAGGCTATAAGGGCTGAATGTCACTGCCACCTTCTTTTACCAGAAAAGCAGGCAGGGAAGGCATGGAGTGTGCCTGTTGTGGTCTTTCTTTCCCATTTTGTTCCATCTGAACATCTGGTTAGAAGACTATTACCTGGAAAATGTTATTTTAACTCTCCTTCAGTCGTGCTTTGTCAAATGTGTTATAAAATCTAAGGACAAAAAAGGGTCAATTCCTTGTCCATCCATCCATCCATTCACCACAGATTTATTTCATTATTTATCCTCCCCATGTTTACCAAATGCTTTGAGTTCAGCCCCCGTGCAGGGAGCAGCGCACATTATAAATACCAATTAGGGTGGGCAGGGCCGCTGGGGCAGGGCGGGAGGACCTGAGCGAGGCAGTGGGAAAGCTAGGGGGACGGGCAGAGCCCTCCGCAGGAGGGGGTGAGTCTGTGTCTGCCCACTCTGGGCTACTGGCCGAAAGGTGTCCTGCTCAGTACTGTGTTTCATTGTGGTACTGAGAACTGAACCAGGGTCTTTACACCGAGCTGCATCGCTGGCCCTCCTCTCCCCTTTGAGACAGTCTGGCTGAGTCATTTAATTGTTGGCTTGGCTGGGCTCGAACTTGTGATCCTTCTGACTCAGCTTCCCCAAGTCCTGAGATTGCAGGGATGAGTCAGCGCTCCCGCGTGACTGTTTTTGGCCTTGAGCCTGCCTATCAGCTCCTGGCCTGAGCCACTAACACCCAGGACCCTGTGCCCAGACCCTGCAGTTCCAGGGCCTCCTTGCTAAAGCCAGGGGGGGTCGGGGACCTGGGGGGACTCGAGGCCTCCCAGGCCGGGTCTCAGCGAGGTTTCTGGGCCCGGGGGCTGCGGCTCCCCCTGCCCTGCAGGCACAGCAGGAGTGGCAGCCGGCTGCGGGCCTCCTCTGGAGCAGGGCAGCGCCACGTCCCCAGCAGATGTCAGTCTGGGAACAGGAAGCAAGCTGATGTGGGGTTTCTAAAAATAAATAAGTAAATAAATAAATAATAACCACAGCTACAAGAACGCTCTTTTATTCCAAACTAAAAAAATGTTTTAATGACTAGCGCGGTTAGCACATGGGGGTTTTCATTGTTTTCAATTATGCGCAATTCTGAAAGGACAGCACAAATTCTGAGCCTGAATGGGGAATTGTGGGGCTGCGGATTTGTGCTGTTTTAAACATTTGCTTTACTACTTTAAGAAGAGAACTGTAAAATAGAAATAATGATATATTATTACAAGTAAATTACACTGTGGAGTAGCATTAATATTGCAGTTGAAACCTAGAATTTGAAATAAAGATGGAAATATTCATTTGTACATAGTTTTTGTTCTTAGAAAAATGATTTGGAAGGAGGCAAGGATCTTCCTTCTGTGTACGCAGCCAGTGGGGGCTGGGCAGCCCTGCCAGGGAGCCCCAGCTCCTGCCCCACCTGGCTTCCTGGCCCTCAGAAATGGGGACAGGGGCAGAGGACAGCAACGACTGCTGGGGGACAGGGGCAGGAGGGGCAAGATCTTCCTAGGAAGGTAAATCTAGGTCAGTGTGGGAAGTGGGAGATCGGGTTTTCTCTCTCTTAGGCCTCTTTTCCTCCTCCTCCTCCTCCTCCTCCCCCCCCCCCCC
>NW_022900938.1:21848543-21884950 GCF_012274545.1 Fukomys damarensis
CCTCCTCCTCCTCCTCCTCCTCCCCTTTCTCTTCTTTTTTTCTCTGACTACAAAAGTAATTTTCAAGTGTGGCACAAAGGTGAATGCACCAGAGAAAGGTGTGACTCAGAAAGCCATAGTCTAGGGAAAGCTGGGTAACCAGAACCCAGACACAGCTAGGCAGGAGAAGTGTCTTAGGGTTCTGCAACACGGTGGGTGACTGTGGCTCACCACCCACACACACCCCTTTTTTTTTGGACCAGGGATTAAACTTGGGAACTTTCGCTTGCTTGCTTGCTTGCGTGGCAGGCGGTAGAACCACTGAGCTAAATCCCCGGCCCTCACACACACTTTTTTAATACATAAAGAGGCTGGGGTTTTAGCTTAGTGGCCCTGGATTCCACCACCAACACCCCAACACACACATACACAAACACACACACAGCTTATGGAAATGGCAATGCTGACTATGCTGATTTGATATTACCCACTGCATAAACTGCGTGTGAGGGAGCAAGCCTATAATCCCAGCACTCTGGGAGGCTGAGGCAGGAAGATTGTAAATTTGAGTTTAGCCTGGTAAGACTTAGTGACTTTGTGAGGCCCCATCTCAAAAGAACAAAACAAAACAAAGCAAAAGGATTGAGGATGCAACTCAGCGTAAAGGTCCTGGGTTCAATCCTGAGTACTGAAAACTGTAACTTTAAAAAGCAATAGACTCTGCAGTCTAGGTAGTAGACGGAGGCTTCACATGTTTGCAGACAGACTGGATTAGATGGTAGCAGAAGGTGGGTGGCAGACAAGCCTCACTCTGCGACCAACACCTCCCTTCTCAGAAGTATCCTACCCTCCTGGTGGCACACGTCTGTAATCGCAGTACCCAGGAGGCTGAGGTAGGAGGATCACTGCACGTTCAAGGCCAGCCTGGCCTACATAGTGAGCTCAAGCTCCACTACGGAGTGACACCCTGTCTCTAAATAAATACATAAATAGAAGTAGCCCACCCCTTCCAGGTTTCTCCTCTTCAGGGGCACATAGTGTCCTTCTATTAATTTAACAGTTGAAGTGGGGTTTCTAAACTAATAAAATAAGTCTGAGCCCACTGATGGTATTTCCTGAACCAAACACCAACGGTTGCCATGGCAGTAATAAATGGTCTGTGCAAAGGTGCCCTTCAGAGACACACTTCGTCCCAGAACAGCTCCTCACTGCCTGCGTGAGGCCCAGCCCATCTCCTGACACGGCCCTACCCACTCCGCCAAGCTTTCTGCCCCACATCCACCACCGGCTTTTGCTCCTGAGGGTCCTCTGAGAAGGACACTTTGCCCTCACCACCTGTGCAGGCCACTGAGCTCCCAGGGCAGACTGTCCCAGCCCACCTCTGCGCAGCCTTCCGAGGCTGCTCCTCACCCCATAAGGCCCCACGCTTTCCTCTTAGCATCGACCGCACTGGCCCCCCGATTTGATCTTGAGTGCCCTGAGGCAACTTGATTCGTATCACTTGGCCACTGAAGGGCTAACGAGAGAGCGGCAGCTTCTGACATGGGACAGGGAGAGGAAGACTCGAACACGCAGCAACCTTCCAGGGCGGGAGTGACCTCTCACATGGCGCGAGCCGGGAAACCGAGGGCTGGGGTGGAGGGACTTGCTCAGAGTCACACAGCCAGGAAGGGATGGAGGAAGAATTAGAAGCCAGGTCTGTCCGGGTCCCCTGGCCACCTGCTGCAGCTCGAGTGTTGGTCCCCTCCAAGACTCATGTTGACGCTTGGCTGCCATTAAGACTCCGTCCTCATGGGCGGGATTAGTGTTCTCATTCCACCTTCGCCCCTTGACTTTCTGGGCTGGCACAGCAAGAAGGCCCTCTGCATTTGGGGGTGCCTTGGCCTTGAACTTCCCGGCCTGCAGAACTGGACCAGTAATACACTGCTGTGCTTCCTGTGTTACTCGGTCTTCAAATACTCTGTTCCAGCAGCAGAAATGCTCGGGAACCTGACTCTCTCACCTTCCCTTCGGAGTGAGGCCCACCTTAAAGAATCCCCAGCATGTGCCCTGGGCACCACTGGGAGGCCACTTGTGGGTGCCCTGGGGACCTCCTCCTCCTCCCCAGGTGTCCTCCTCCCTGTGAGTGTGGGCTGCACAGAGTGACTTGCTTTTAAAGAGTAGGATAACTCAAAGGGTATTCAACCACTTGCCCAGTGTGTAACAGGCCCTGGGTTCAACCCCAGTACTCAGAAAGGGGCATGGGGAGGGATAGAAAGACGAGGGGAGGGGAGCGGAGGTCATTTATGCCAGCCCGAAAGTACCTAAGGTCTTTCCCACTGGCAAATTCTCACCCTCCACCTTTACAAGTCTTCAATGTTTCATTTGGAAAACTTTAAACTTAGAAAAAAAAGAGTAGGATAACGAAGGAGGTCTGTCCTTCACATTTGCAAATACGCACGCACACTTACATAGGTATGTGTATGTGAAGGGTTTCTTTTCTTGTTGCTGGTGTGGGGGATTGAACCTGGGCCTTGTGAATGCTAAGCCACCCCTACACCACCGAGCTACACCCCAGACCTAGGTTTGGTTTCTTCCCTCCCTCCTATCTGAAAATACCTTGCACACCTCTCAACACTTAGCTCTTGAATATTTCAGTATGTTTCTCTTAAGAGAAAGGGATTCTCCTCCTAACCACAGTTCCATTTTCACCCCCAATAAATTGGACATATATCGATAGTTTAATGCATACTCTAATTGGTTCAAGAATGTCTTTTTTAGCTCTTCCTGGGTTTTGATCCAGGGTCCCGTTATGGATCACAAACTTCAATAAGTGAACGTGTTTCTTTGGTCTTCTGTAACCTAGAACGATTTCATTTTATTTTCCCCTTTTCATGATATTGATTTTTTAAAAAAAAGTGGAGGCTAAACCAGGTGTGGTGGTGCACGACTATAATCCCAGAACTCAGGAGGCTGAGGCAGGAGGATCACTGCATGTTCAAGGCCAGCCTAGGCTACATAGTGAGCTGCATGCCAGTCTGAACCACATAGTGAGACCCTGTCTTGCACACACACACACAAAAGTCAAAGCTAGTTTTGTTGGAGAGTGTTTCACATTCTAGATTGGTCTGTTTGTTCTCTCTGCCCCCACCCGACAGATCCAATAATATTCCGTAGGTGACATCATATCAATTTGCTCCCTGGTTGGTGACGTTACTGGGCTTGGCCATGTTTGGTGTGGCAGGCAGCCTCTGAGATGGCTCCCAACTCCCAGCATTTGCAACTGCGGGGTGTCCTCATTCCTTCGCCCACAAGCTGGCCCAGGTAAAGAGTAAAATAACTTAGCCAGGTGTGGTGGTGCATGCCTGTAATCCCAGCACTTGGCAGGCTGAGGCAGGAGGATCGCTGTGAGTTCGAGACCAGCCTGGGCTACATAGTGAGTTCCAGGCAGACTCAACTACATAGTGAGACTCTGTCTCAAAAAAAAAGAGTAAAATAACTCCAAAGCTCTGGGATGTTCTTCTGAGGCTGGATGGCAGCAGAACTCTGCTTTCATTTGGGGGAGTTCTGGTGCAGCCCCACTCTGAGGGACACCAGCCCTCCTGTTGGGACTCAGCCCTGTGGAGCGGCCCACACGAGTGGCCTTGGAGGGAAATCTCTGGAGCCTGCCCACAGCTATTAAAGTGCAGCAATCCATTACGATGCTTGTGAGCTCACTTGTGGTGCTTGGGGATGGAACCCAGGGCCTCCCACAAGCTAGGCAAGTGCTTGACCTCCGAGATACACCTCCAGCCCCTATAATCATTTATTTGACTTTTTTAAAATTAACTTTCTTGGTACATTTTAGGTAAACATAATGATCACAGTCACCACAGAGAATTTGTACCTGTACATGATGTATCTTGGTTCTTATTTTCCCCATCCCCTGCCTTCCCTTCAACCCCTCCACCCCTCCCTATTTACAAAAGCTTTTTTCCATCTTGTCTTTTCTCATTTTGTCTTTCCCTTCCCTCCTTTCTCCCACTCTCCTAGTTCCCCTTCCTCTATGAACATTTTCTTCCTATTTCACAATATATTATACATTTTGTTCCTCATCTACATTTTCAGTTTCTGACCAATATATAAAGAAAAAAAAAATCAGGGACCCTGGACTGGGGATTTAGCTCAGTGGTTCCGCTGCCTGCCTCATAAGCACAAGGACCCAAGTTTGATCCCTGGTACAAAAAAAAAAAAAATCAGAATCCCCAAATTTAAAAACCCAATCCAAAAATGGGCATCTGAAATGAATAGACACTTCTCAGATGAAGAAATAAAAACAGTAAATAAATTTTTAAAAAAATATTCAACATCACTGGTCATTCGTGAGTTACAAATGGAAACAACACAGGTTCCATCTCACTCCAGAAAGAATGGCTGCTATCAAGAAATAAGGCAACACCCCCCCAAAGAAAACAAAAGCAAAAAAAAAAAAAAGCCAATAACAAATATTGGAGGGGCTGTGGGGGAAAAGGAAAGGAAGCCTTCTCCACTGCTGATGGGAGTGCAGACTGGAGCAACCATTATGGAAATCAGTTTGGAGATTCTTCACAAAACTAAAACTAGAAGTTCCATGTGACCCATCTGTTCCCCTTATTGGTATATTCCTGAAAGAATTAAGAGCATCATACCACAGTGATATATGCACACCTATGTTTATAGCAACAGAGTTTGTAATAGCTAAATCTTGAAAACAGCCCATCAACCGTTGAACGGATGAATAAGATGCGCTTTTTTATATATATATACAATGGAGGACTGCTAGGCCATAAAGAAGGATAAATTTGAGACATTTCTAGGTAAATGAATGCACCTTGAGACCATACTCTTACGTGAAATAAATTGGACACACATGGGTAATAACTTATTATTGAAGCCAGGTGTGGTGAATGCCTGTAATACCAGCACCAAGAGGCCGAGGCAGGATTGCCTTGAGTTCGAAGCCAGCCTGCACTACAAAATGAGACCCTCTCTGGAAAAAACAATAACAAAAAACTGTCTTTCTTAACTAGATTATTGCCTCTAATTTGATTAGTTTGTGTCCTTAAACTGTTGTCTATGGCCTTCTATGGCCTTCCACAACCCTGACAGTCTCTGAGCGCTTCCTGACTCCTGGCTCACGGGTATTTTCCCACCGGGTCCTAGAACCAGCTGATCCTGTCTCCAAGGTTTCTTTGAGTGAAGAATAGCATTCAGAAAATAATCTTTGGCTACTAGGTTGCTCCTTGCTCCTGGGATGGCCTTGCTTACATAGATCCTTTTCGTGGACTGGGCAAGGGGACACACTTTTTTAAAAAAGTAATTTTTTATAAAGAAATTTCCTCTATTTCAAAACCAACTCCGTAGGGTTCTTCCCCACTTTTCCACTCTGGATTTAAAACTGTTTCCTCTGCAATGAGAACCTTGATGCCCAACACCAGTATTTTCAGTCTTAATCGTCTGCTCCAGACAACAATGGGTCCAAGACGCTTTCAGAAGCCCCAACAGCAGCCTCCTAGGGAAGCCGGCTTCTCTGTGGTTGTGTTTGCCCTTAGAACACATCACGCGGGGGTGCAGTTGGAACGCTGCTGTCCAGGAGATTCAGTCCTGGTTTCCCCTTTGGGGTTCCATCATCCATTTCACACGCAGTGAAGTCCTTTGTTCCTATTTGCATTTAGTTTTAGGGTTTTCTTTTTTTTTTTTTAATCCTTTAAAACTTAAATTCTTTCAAATATGGAAATTTTTACACAGTGCAGAAGTCATACAAAAATGGTTGTGCAGAAGTCTTTTATTATTTTTATTTTTAAAAATGTTTAAGCAAAACCTTTATTGGTATATTTTAGATGTAACATAATGATCACATTAATCATAGGGAATTTGTACCTGTACATGATATACCTTGCTTTTTCTTTTTTCCCATCCACCCTTTAACCTTCCTTATTTATAAAAGATTTGTTTCTATTTTTTCCTTCTGTTCTTTCTCTTTTTTCTTGCCCCTTTTTCCTTTCCCTCTCATGCTCAGAAGTCTTACCCCCATCCCCTATTCCTGCCAATGCCCACCCTACCACTGGCAACCATTTTTATTAGTTTTCGCTGATTTTCCCTGTATTTCTTTTACTTAAGTAAAAAGTAGCACACTCATTAGTACCTCAGGTTTTTTTTTTCAGTTAGTACGTCATAGAAATATTCTTCAGGCCTTTTACACCGGTATGATACCCCGCTGTGTGTGTGCGTGTGTGTGTGTGTGTGTGTGTGTGTGTGTGTGTGATAGTTTATTCTATTAGTGTTCTATTATATAAAGCACTTAAGTTGCCTCTCCCATTTTGCCATTGGAAATAATGTGTCAGTGAATAGCCTTAGAGACGGGCTGCCTTATATTTATAGAACAGTGCTTCCAGGGTCGGTTCATGGATGTGGGGTTGACTCAAAGGTAAATGCCTATGTAGTTTTGCTAAACATTTCCACACTGCCCCCAGGGAGGTTGTCCCAGCTCACATTCCCACCAGTGCTTGTGAGAATGTCCCTTCTCTCCCTGACAGTTTTGCTAACAGAATGAACTGTCAAACTTTTGACATATTGACAGTTTGATAGGCTGGGTTCTCAAGGTAGTTTTAAGGTCTTTGAAATAGAATAAAGCTGAATATCTTTCCATACTATTTTTAAGGTCTACCTATCTACTCATATTTCTGCTGACTTTTTTTTTTTTTTTTTTTTGTACTGGGGATTGAACTCAGGACCTTGTGCTTGAAAGGCAGTTGTGGTGCCACTGAGCTAAATCCCCGGCCCTCTACTCATGTTTTTGTGTATGGGTGTGCGAACTATTTGTTCATACCTTTTGCCCAATTTCTTGTCAAGTTGTAGTCTTTTTCCTCAATATTTAAATTTATCTTATATTCCTAATATTACAGATTAACCTATATTTGTGATATTGCTGGAAGTAATTTCTCATAGCATTTTGTGGTAGCAGGTTTTTTAAATTGTTGTTGAATTAATTAATGCTTTTTTATTGCATCTAGATAATTTATTTCTTATCAGAAAGCATTTGTTTGGGAGTTAGGCTGGGCCTGGACTGGTTTCCTAATCTCTTCTCCACCCTTCAACCCCCTCAGATGAGGTCTTGCTATATTATGCAGGTTGGTCTCCAACTCCGGAGGACAGTAATCCTCCCACCTTAACCTTCCAAGTACTCAGGGCCACAAGAGTGGTCACTGAACATGACAACGTTTATTTGAAAAAGTAAAAGCGAAGAGTGAAGGAGAACCTGGCTCTGCAGAACACACCCTGGAGGACACAGGATGGGCTACCGTGAGGAAAGCTGGGAAGGTTCGTGTCTGTCTTTTGTGAGGCGGTGGCCTCTCTTCTCTTCTGCCAAGAAGGTAGGGGGACCTGGGCCCACCCAGTCTAACTGCTTCCTATGTTTTCTTCTTTGGAGGGAAGGAGTCCTGGCTGGGGATAGTTAGTTCTCTGGGGGAAGGGGGAAGGGGGAAGCTGTCTGTGTCTCCTGTCTCAGCTGCAGGATCAGGTACCCACAGCTGCCCTGGGTTTGCAATGAGAGTTGGAATTGGAGACTCTCCCCACACCAGGGACGGAAATAAATCCACCCATGTTTCTTCTAACATATGTGGGGCTTCATTTGTCGTATTAGGCTTCGTGATCTATTTGGAGTTTATCCTGGTGGATGGCAAGAAGTATAGGTCAGGTTTTGTAGGCAAAGTGGCCCCACGGAGTGGGGGTGGGGCGGCCTGGGGGAAATGAGCGACAAGTCTACGGTCTGGGCCACTAGGTGGCGCTGCTCCGGGTTCATTTTGGAAGAACTGCAGGAAGAAGTGCTGTAAGTCTTCAGAAGGGAACGGAAATGACTAGGTGTAATTGGTCAAGACGAAACTCCAGCAGCGAGTCCCCGTCCCCTACACAAACTAGCTTCTGCAGGTAGGCTGTGTGCTTCTGTCCCCATATTAGATAACACCCTTTCTTCCGCGTCTGTGTTTCCCACTAGGAAGCCCCCGGGGGGAGGCAGTGTGTGTGCACAACAACCGACAGCCTTTGTGTGGGCGTCTCCAGGCCCATAAGTAAAAATGTGAGACAGAAGTCAAACAGAAATCACAGTCCTCACTGCCCTGACTCATGCTTCTTGGGGAGCCTGGGCCTGGAAGTGACAAGACCTTGGTTCTTTTCCAGTGCTGCTGCCAACTGGCCCCATTATTGCTTAACCCTCTCTTCAGTCCCCCATCTGTGAATTGGGACAGCAATGGCTGCCCTTCCTGTGTGCCAGGGATTCCAATGGGATAAAACGAACTATGTGTGCTGCAAAGGAAAAACTACTGTTTTTATGCCCCTGTGACTGTTGTGGCTACGTTTTATCACACATGGCTATGTCTCTCTGGAAGATATAATAGTCACAAAAACTTGTACTTAGAGACTGATTTCACATTGTATCCTCTCTGTTGCAAAAGGGACGCGGCCCTAATAAATCAGCAAACACCTGCTGGAGTAACGACCTTCAGAGGGGTCTATGATGAGTTTTCCTAGTCTCGCCAGACCTTCTGAAGTTGGGTACAGAATTACGGATGTGTATATTTTTCATATCTTAGATTGCTGAAATAGTTCATGGCTCAAAGTAGTAAAGAACACGGGTAGAAAGAAGGCCAGCCTAGCCTCAGAGTCTCTGCCCCAGTTAGCTTCTGGGAGGACTGAGCTAGTTCTAGTTCCTCCTCAAGCCCCAAATGGGGTTTCTGGCTACTAGTCCCTCTTCTGGTTGTGGTTGGTCTGGAGAGAAAGAGCAAAGATGTGGGAAGGCTGTGTGGCATCCAGAAACGAATGATGAAACTCTAAGGGTGGCTCCAAAGGCCACTCAGCAAACGCATGAGAACACAGTTTAGTCATGGAAAACCCTTTTGGTCATTCCACAGTGGTCTTATTTTTTTATTTTTTAAATTTTTGTACTGGGGACTTAGTGCTTGCAAGGCGGATGGTGGAACCACTGAGGTAAATCCCTGGCTACAGTGATTTTATTTCTGTTTCTCAAATGTATCGAGATTGTTCCTACCCCAGTGCTCTTGCAGAAGCCTTAACTATAATGTTCTGGCCTAGAGTCTTCTGCTGATTGGTCCTTACTTATTTAGGTCTCAGCTGGTATATTCTCCTAAAAAATTTCTCACACCTATCCCTCTGTCCCTCTGTCCTTCCCAAGACCACTGCTTGCATACCTGGCTAGTGGCAGTCCTGTACCTCTCTCCTTGCTATCAGTTTGCCCCACCCCCAGCCTGCATCCACCTGGTTCCCGTGTACCTCCTACTCCTGGGACACCCAAGTCCTTCATTGTCTTCTCCTGCCATTCTTGTTGCTGAATGCAAGTGTCCTTGCCCATGGTAACCCAACTTCTGCTTTCCAGCCAGCACACCATACTCACCTCAGTAGTGAGCCCAAGTATGAAGGTGTAGGCATCTCCTTGGGAGTCCTGAGATGATGGACGTGTACATCCATCCTGAGGTCGTGGAGCTTCTGAAGGTGTCTGGGCAGGGTGAGGATATGAGGAGGTGCTCGGGACACTGGCCAGAGGGCACTTTCCGAGGACGGAGCAGGTGCAGCAGAACAGAGCCTCCCACGGAGCAGACCTGAAACCCCAGACAGCTCTGGGGAGCCCTGGACAAAGGGTGCTGTGGCTGGGCCCACCTGGGTTGTTCAGCCTTTGGAAGAGCCAGAATAAAGCTGCTTACAAGTGGCGAGATCAGCTCGTCCTGCTGGATTGACTGCTGTGGATAAGGGTCCAGGATGAGCTGGTGGGCTGTGTTGTAACCGAAGAGGGGAGAGGGCAAGGTCAGCAAGACGAGAGAGTGTAGCTTTGGCAAGAGAGAAAACACTGCTCACAACTGACAGTGCAGCCTTCCTTTCCTACCTAAAGCCGTTGCCAGGTGTGGCTAAGCAGGGGTTAGCAAGATACCACTTGTGCCTCTGAACAGCCCACATTCGAACTCAAGCAAGGAGGGGCTGCATCTGTAGCTCAGCAGTAGGGAGTTTTTGTAGCATGCACCAGGCCCTGGTTCAATGCCCAGAACACACACGCACACACACCTGCCTAGTACCGAAGTGGGAAACTGCATGTAGCCTGTCCAGGGAGTGATGTTTAGAGACCTTTCTTATGAGAGACACTTACTGTCAGTCATTATCATTCAGAATATTTATTTTTAATTCCGAACATCTACATACATCTACCTTCTAGAGATCGTGATGTCTTGTACTGTGTGCTATCTCAACAGAAAAAATGCTTTCCCCAAATGTGTCAATTCTATTTTTAAACAGGTTCAGTGACCCGTTTCTGTAATTCTTATACACCCTGAAAGAACAGCAGAATCTACTTAGTCTCAGCTCTGTCCCTGAAAAACATTGCCCCTGCCAGGTGTTCCCCGGAAGCCCTCACTGTCTTTGCAGTGAGAAGCATAACTAAGAGGGAGGAGTGTGAGCAGGGTGAGGCCACTAGAGTGTGTGGCACATGTACACACATGCGCACACACCCACACACACCCTGCAGCACGCAGCTCCACTTGTGAACAGTGTCACAATGACTACTCAACAACTTTAGTTAAACTTCACATTGAGAGATTGCTTCAGGGTGAACCATTTCCTGGACAAAGAACTTGAAAAGATAATTAAGAAAAGAGGAACTACAACTCTCAGACCAAGATATGGAAAGACAGTTGGCTCTTCTAGTAATCCAGGAAATGAAAAGTATAGCAAAGCCACTTTCCAAAACTAATCTCTGCTGTGAGTTTGAATAGCGATCACCCTCAGGTCAGGTGGAAGGGGGAGAAAGAGGCCATGACCTTGGCTTTAAGGTTCGGGTAATGTCTCTAGGTTTGGGCCGTGCAGTACTCAGGGGTGTTCACATGTCCTGTCCCATCCCTACCCCTGCTGCTGGGATCGAGCTCAGGGCTTTTGCATTGAACTGCATCCTCTAGACTTTATTTATTTATTTTTAAAATATGAGATAGGGTCTTGCTAAGTCACTGGTCTGGAACTTGCAGTCACCCTACCTCAGCCTCCCAAATGCTGAAATGTGTGCCGCCATGCCAGGCTGAGGTGTTCACTTTTTTATGGTAAGTGTATTTTTGGAATGGACAATAATACATAAAAAACCTCACTTTAAAGTTTACATTGAAAAGCTCACTTTCTACTTATGTATGTATTTTGATAATAGCCTACAAAATTGAAGCTATCATAAGCCTAAAAGTTTCAGATATTGCTTGTCACAGTACACATTAATATAGCCGTTTGGGGGAGCAATTCAGCAGTTTGGATTTAAAATTCTTAGAAGCACTCAAATCAATTCACTCAATAGTTTCACTTCTGAGACTCTATGTCAATGATTCTAAATGCTGAAAAAGCTTTATGTCCATATGTGCATTGCAAAAGTGTTCATAATAAGAAAAAACTTAAAATAGCAAAATATTAAAAGCAATCTAAATATCCAACTATAGGGCAATGGTTAAGTAAACTTGGATAGTCACCTGATGACATTTTATTCAATCATTAAAATAAAGTGAGTAATAACGGAAGGAAACACAACTGTGTAAGCAGGAAAAGCTAGATGTGAAATTATATGATTATGACTATGTTTAAGAAGGGGAGGAGGGACTGGGGATTTAGCTCAGTGGTTCTACCACCTGCCTCGCAAGCACAAGGACCCGAGTTCGATCCCTGGTACCAAAAAAAAAGAAAAAAACAAAAACAAAACAAGAAGGAGAGGAGGAGGATAAGGAAGAGAAAGAGGAAGGGAAAGGAAGAGGAAGTGAAAAAAAAAACCTTGGTGTGGTGGCACATGCCTGTAACCCCAGCCCCCTGGGAGGCTGAAACAGGCTAAATTCAAGCCCAGCCCAGGGAATTTAGCAATTTAGCAAGACCCTGTCTCAAAATAAAAGGGCAAGAGCAGTGCTGGGGAAGTAGCTCCATGCAAAAGCTCCAGATTCAATCCCCAGTGGCCGACACAGACGCACACACACACACACACACACACCACCACCACCACCACCAACAACAACAACAACAACAACAGCACCAATAATAGCCTTCCACAGGGAAAACTGCCAGAAGGTAGACAGACAAGTGAGAGACTGTGCTTCATGTCCGATGACATGTCTGTGGGTCACACGTTTCCTGGTGGCTCTGGTAAAGGAGGAGCGCTGCAAGAGTGAGCTCTATGTGCGAACCCCTGCCCCTCTTCTCAGAGGCCCCGCCCTCTGGCTGTCCTGGTCACCTCTGGCCTTGGTGGGCTGTAGTCTGGTGCCCAGTGTCTCACTCCAGGCCTGTGGAGTGCAGCATTATTTAAACTGTCAGCCTCATTTCCTTCTTTGTGCAGGGCTGACTGCCAGCTGTCACCTCAGGGGAAACACCGAGGCCAGTGCAGGGGATTCGGGCTGCAGCCTTCTGTTCTGTGGTTGATAAAGAAGGCTCCTGTTAGGGTTTATATCTAGATGTCTCACTGATAGAGGAGAAATATAACTCCTGAGCTGCTAGATGTCAGATGTGCCAAGTTTGTGGTCCCATGACATTAAGGAATGAAGCTGTAAACCAAAGGAAGATGTCAGGAGAGTCTTTTTGGAAATAGGGAGAGAAGAATAGTTTGTTCTCCAGGAGGGGTCCTGAATGGACCTCCAAGGCCCTATGTCGGGTAATTTATACAGCAAAGTTTACAATGTGGGCACAATGTGGGTCAAATTACCATCAACCTACAGGATCACAAATATGGCTGCTTAGCTAAGGATCCAATATGGAAACAAGTCCCTTACCAAAAATACACGGAAAGAACAAAGGCATTTTGGGAAGGGATAGGTCCAAATACGCAGGTCACCCAACCACTTGGACGACTGACTGACTGACGCCTATTCTGGATCCACAGGACCAAGTGGTGCTAATTACAGAATACTTCCAAGTTACTGTTTATCCCTTAGGGAGAATATAGGCCTGGCCACTGCATCTTTATCCTGAGGCCTGACCTTCTTCAGATGCACCTCCAGCCACAATTCTGAGGTCTTTATTTTTGTGCTGACTTCCTTGAGAGCCCAGTCCCTCTCTGACTGCATATTAATTTCTGTCTAACTTAGCTGCCAAACCTGGGGGAGTGACTGGATTGCCGTGTTACACCGCATATGGTACTGGCCTGGTTGGAGGAGGGGGGCACTGGGGACATTGCTTGGGTCCTTCTCCTCCTCCCTCGACCTTGCTCTGCTGCCCACCCCCACGCCAGGAGCTGCTGCCCCTCCTCTGCCATGCTGCCTTGCCTTGGTCCAGCTGACTACGGATGAAATCTCTACAAACCGTGAGCCAGAATAAACCTCTCTTCAGCTCAGTTGGAAAGCGATCTGCTGGGTGATGGGGCAGCTGCTGCGTCCAGCACATTTGTTTTCTCTTCCTGTCCGCCAACCCTTCCAGTTTAGGGAGAACCAGATGTCACTTTGTCCCTCATTTCTTCCCAACAAAGACAAGTCTTTGATGAACTTCAAAGTCCATCCTCAGCACCATTGTAACCCTCTGCCCTGACCCGATCCTCACCACCGATCCCAAGTTCTCTGGCCCATGCGTGACGTGGGGAGAGGGGTAGCCAGGACAGTGGTGCCTGGCTTGCAGAGGGGTGCTAACACGATTTTATTTTAAAAATTTTGTCCCTCAAAGCCTCATGTGGTGGTGGTGGGGCTTTTCAGAGGTGGCTGGATCTAGAATGTGTGATTGCTAAATTAGTGTACTGGTGGGCTTGGTGCAGTTCTGGGTAGGATTAAGGGTGCCCCGCCCTTGGGTGAGTGGCCTGGATGGAATGTAAGGAGCAGATAGAAGGCTGCTGTTGTCACTTGCTGCTGCTGCTGCTTCGCTACTTTGATGCTTTGCTTTGATGCGATGCCCTCTGCCAAGCCACCCTGCCTTGGAGTCAGCCAACTGTGAACTGAAACCTCTGTACACTGGGAGCTAAAATAAACCTTTCCTCCTTTAACTTTGGGTATTTTGTCTCAGCAATGAGCAAAGTAACCAAGGCAGATTTGTCCCTTCTCTCCACAGCCTCTAACCTTTACCTCTGTCCCTGAGGCTTCAGTTTCCCCTGGTTTCTTCCCACATCCTGGATGTGAGTGGTTCCGGGTATGGACAGGGTACCACCACCACCTACAGCTATGTGTGTCCTGGACAAGTTCCTCCACGTCCTCAGTTCTTTCATTTGCAGTGTGACAGTAGTGCCTTCCCCACAGGGTTGCTGAGAGGACTTGGTAGCTGGCCTTTCTTAAATCTAAAACTGTAGTTCAGGATGGTTTTGAATTCACTATGTAGCCCAGGCTGGCCTTGAACTCGTGGTGATCCTCCTGCCTCAGCCTCATGAGTGCTAGAATTATAGGCGTGTGCCATCATGCCTGGCTAATACTTTTATTTATTTATTTACAGTGCTAGGGATCAGACCCAGGGCCTTGTACATGCTAGGTGAGTGCTGTACTACTGAGCCACATCCAAAGCCCTGTTTCTTCTGAAATAGGACCTCACCAAGTTGCCAAAGCTGGCCCCAAACTTGCAATCCTCTCGCCTCAGCCTCTGGAGTATCTGGGATTGTGAGTGTAACAGGTTTATTTATTCTTTTGAGCTGGGACTTGCTAGGTCACCCAGGCTGGTTTTGAGCTCCTCAGGTAATCCTCCTGACCCAGCCTCCTGAATATTGGGTTATAGACATGCACCACAATGCCTGGCTAAAATCAAATAATTTGGAAAGCAAAGTTCCACTGACTGTCTCAGAAATAGCAACACAGTAGAGAGTCAGAAGATGGGGCACAGGCACACATTTCAAGCGTGTGGCAAGGCGGGCAGGGGTAAATAAGCCTGCCCGGGGCTGGGAGGTGGTACAAGCCCAGCCATCCTTACTTCTCCCTCAAAGCATCAAGAGTCCCCAGGCTGGACTAAGAGTCCTGTCTCACCTGTGGGAGGCACTACAATGAGCTTTTATTCAGGTCCTTTCCTGCCAACTTCCGGCCTAGGCTCCTCAATATCCTGCCCTTTGGGAAGTAGGAATTTATTTATTTATAGTTGTTGGTACTGGGGATCAAACTTGGAACCACTGAGCTAAGTCCCTGGGCCTTATTTCTTAATTTGTAAGTTTTTATTTTTATCAGTCCATGCTTTCCCGACCCCAGGCCGGAGAGGTCCCTCCCCTGACTGTGTTGTTTTGGTCCTGCGCTTTCTTCACCATGCTGTAATCACCTGTCCACCACTGCCCCGGGTCCTAAAGAACTTGGTCGATGCCCCTGACATCAAATCCCAGATCTCCAGGTTCAGAATCCCTGGATTTAAACTACCTCTGACTGAAAATATTCAGAAAATGAATCCCAGAAAGTTCCAAAAAGCAAAACTTGAATTTGTTGGGTGCTAAGCACTGTGGGATCCCTGCGAGCGCCCTGACAGCAGGTCCACTGCCTCAGACTCCGGCCACCTCCTGACCCTTGGGACCCCCAGCGCTCGCAGTGTGGATGTCGCTTGCCCGGCTGTGTGTGTGTAGTAGTCCCGCACAAGCAGGCTGGTCTTCCTTGTCCTTGTGCCGTCAACACAAGACAGCAACTATCCATGGAGCACTCTCACAGCCCAGTATTGGGTGTTGTAACGTGGACGTGACTTCAGGTATTCAGGAGAATGTGTAGCTTACAGGCAAACACTGCCCCATTTTTATACAAGGGACCTGGGACCCGCGAACCTCAGTACCCAAGGGGATCCTGGAGCCGGTCCCCCTGGAGTGTGAGGGTGGACAGTGCAGGGCTGGAGAAAGGTAGAGAAGGGCGGGGTGCAGATGAGACCAGCCAGGCAGATGTGCAAGAGGGCTGGGAGTCTCTGGTGTGGTGCTCCATGCACAGGGGGTTCCAGTCTAGGTCCACACCTGGACAGAGAAACGGGGCTGGCAGCCACCTAAGTTATATACCCCCACCCCGCCCCACACCAGGCCCCACGGTACAGAAGAATCAGTCAGCTGAGTCCAGGACTGGCTGAGTAACTCAGATGCTCAACTCCACTGTGAAGCGAGGTGACATCCAAGGGAGAAGGAGGCTGGAAATGGCCCAGGCAGTGGGGATGACAGCTGTGAGGAGGCAGCGGGAGGAAGCTGAGGGGTGGGACGGGTGGGGAGAGGGAGGACCTGAATCAGCAGGTGAGGGAGGCTGCGTTCATGGAGCCTTTGCTGTTTCACACATGTATTTGGTACTTTCTCCCGCCTCAAGAAACAATTGCCAGTTAAGACTTGTAAAATTTTCATATCTTTGAAACATCGCCTTTGAGTGTAGCCATAAAAACCTAAGTGCATCTCCATTACCTTTCTGTTTCTTTCTTAAAGCAGCAACATACTTTGGAGCCCTTTCGTTCAGAATTCAACATGATGGATTATCATCATCATTACTGTTATTATTTGTACCAGGGATTGAACCCAGGGGCACTGTACCACTGGGCTACATCCTCTGCCCTTTTTTTCTCCCTTTTCTCTCTTTCTTTTTGAGACAGGGTCTTGCTGTGTAGTTCAAGCTGGCCTTGAACTCACAGCAGTCCTGCCTCAGCCTCCCAAGTGCTGGGATCACAGGTATGCACCACCACACCCGGCAACCCCAGTCCTTTTTATTTTTTACTTTGAGAAAAGGACCACTAATTGTTCAGGCTGGGTTTTACTCTGTGATCTCCCTGCCATAGCCTCCCAAATGGCTAGGATTTCAGGTGGGAGCCGTCATCCCTGGCGGGGTTTTCCTGTATTATCTTTGCCTACTCTTCTTTCCAGAGCACTGCTTCCTGCTGAGCCCCAGGAGGGAGGAGGCAGGCCTGAGGAATTGGGAGGGATGAGGAGTACTGAGAGATTAGGAGAGGCCAGGGACTCAGCAAGTGGTATTTTAGGACAGCTTGGTGGAGAGGGGTTGGCCATTGGTGGGAGGGTCCCTTTCCTGGAGTCCCATCCCCTCCTCCACATCCCTCCCTGGAGCCTTGCAGGTCCGCAGCGGGGGATTCTCTGTACCCCCATTCTCTCTGTGCGCTCACTAGTCAGGATCTGAAGAGGTGCTGGGGACAGCTTGGATTTAGAGGGAGGAGGTAAACTTGCTGTCCTCCTTTCTGAGGGGTGGGAAGTGTCCATGGCCTGGGCACAGAAATGACATCAGTGTTTGGAACCCTTCCTCCTGCTCTCTGACTTCAGTTCTGCTCAGTGGTGAGGCTGAAGTTCCAAAGGAGTAAAAGGCACCAGACCCTCACCTGGTACATTAAGAACACTGACAGATTTAGAACCAGAGCCTTGTGTTACAATTGGATTTTCTGTTTTGTTTTGTTTTGGTACCAGGGATTGAACTCGGGACCTTGCACTTGCGAGGCAGGCAGCGGAACCACTGAGCTAAATCCCCAGCCCCTTGTGTTACAATGGAAGTCAGACTCCAAGAGGAGTAACCAGCCCATTAGCACAGGCTCCAGGAAGCTGGCTTCCCTGTCATCGCTCCACACGCACGCACACACACACACACACACACACACACACACACACACAATGTGCACACTCACAGGCATGCCTTCTTTGGGTCGTTGAAAGATCAAGGCCAACTGCGAAGCATCCATTCCCCAAGACTCCTAATTTATATTGGGAGCTAGCTAGAAAGCTTCTCCTGGCCCCCAGTCCTCCCTTGCAATAATAAAGCGCATGTCACATCACACTAAATGTGACACTTAATCAAAACCCCTCTTCTTCAACAAACACTTCACCTCCAGACATGAGCGTCACCAGGGCCAAGGGACAAGCTGGGGAGCCGATTCAGGTGGCACAGGCTTTGATTAGGATGATACAGATCTGCTTTTATTTCTCTTTCATCAGAGTCATAAAATTCTGAATCTATCCCTTTTTTGATTTGACAACAGCATATTTCAATAGAAGTTAACACCAAAAAAAAGGAGACTGAGACTTACTTGCTCTGTCTTCAACCAGGAGTAGGCCGTAATTTCTCTGAATCCCCTTCAGTAATGACCGTCAGTGACTCTGGTCTTTCTTCCCATACACAAGTTTGCAGGAACCTGGTTAAACTGAAGCACAAGTCCGGCTGGCACTGGTCCCTTTCTTAAGTGGCATCCAAGTGCCCTTAATCTGTGGGCCCTGGAAAAGACTTCTCCTGTGTGTCCTTCCTCGGGTCTTTTTCTTCCCCTGAGATTTAAATCCTCAAGGGAATTCTTTTGCCAGATTCCTGGGGCAGGAAATAAAACTTCCCTGCCACCCAGCACTTTAGGCCTTCTGGGGGTTCTAGCAATTGCCCATTTCTATTGCATGGACCGTGCATGGCCTTTCTTGTTTTTTTTTTTTTGTTGTTGTTGTTGTTGGTTTTTTTTGGTACCAGGGATCGAACTCGGGTCCTTGCGCTTGCAAGGCAGGAACCACTGAGCTAAATCCCCAGCTGCATGGCCTTTCTCTTGATCTGCTTAGGACTTTCTTTTTTAAGTTGTTTAATCATTAGCTAAATTTAATAATTTAAGTGAATTGAGTTCCAGTTATGGATGAGGTATCTATTCTAAAGAAAGATTTATTTCTTCCTTTCAAAAAACATCTAGCCCTGAGGTAAACTGCCAAATAGTAATGTGTGGTAGACTGGAACAAGCAGGCACAGGTCCCAAAGCAGTGTTAGTCCACGTGCAGTGAGTTTGGGCAGCCACCGTGTGACAGCCCAGGGTTAGAGGGAGCAGTGTACGAGAAGGATGACACACAACAGTCCTGCCTACAAAGTACTTAGGGTCTACTTAGGGTTAGGCAACATTTTCAACTTTCATAAATTTTTTTTTAATAAGGGACTAGGGATTGAACCCAGGTCTTACACCTGCTAGCACTCTACCAGTAAGCTACATCCTCAGTCTTTTTGTTTTGGACAGAGTTTTGCTAAATTGCCTAGGCTAGTCTCAAACTTGCAATCCTCCTGCGTCAGTCTCCCAAGTTCAGTAGCTGAATCTGAAGACCTATAGTTCTTTTTACCTTATGACTGAGACAAACATGGAAACTATGAGGAAGGGGGAAAAAAGCAAAGCTAGAGAACCCAGCTAGAAATATGAATGAACATCAAATATTAAACCTGACAGATAAAGTATAACCAGAATTTTTTAAAATTACCCTTTGTTTCTGCAAGAGGAGTCTTTCCTTATGAGTTGCGCATCACTTAGGAAAGATTTCAAACATCACTTCCCTGGGTGCTACCTTCCCTTCCCCTCTGGAGGTCTGGTGCTGTGGTCAGCACAGGGAAGGTCTGAGGCACGGCCCTGCTGAGGATCATGGGAATGTGTGCACACTGTCACATAGAATCCAGGCCAGAGTGAGGTCCCACACTGGTTCTAAACAGACTGAAGGACATCAGGGATGGAAAAACTTCTGCTTTGGGCCAATGGTCTGAATGTGAAGTTCTGTGAGGACCCAGAGTGAGGGAAGATGATTAGGACCCCCAGAGTCTGCGCCCGCTCTGCAGCCCTCGTGTGAGGCCTGCACGCCACCAGGCTGCAGCACAGAAGGAAGGCCTCTGTAGGCCTTTGTATCAGTAACTAGTTTATATACCTAAAAAATAAGCGAATCAAATATATTTCAAGGTTGAAGGGAAAAAGGAAAACAGTTTCTGAAAAAAGCCTATGTTACAGGCCAGAAAGTCAAAGCAGGTGTCGGTGGCCAGGCCAGGCCAGGCGGGAGGGAGTGTGTCAAGCCTGGCTTTGGCTCTTCTCTCCAGATGCCAACCCCACACCTGGGGACAGCTTCCTCCTCCGCTCTGCACCCAGCTCTGGGGAGCACCCACAGCGTCACTCCATGAGGGCAGGCTGGAGAACGAGGAGTCACAGGCAGGTGATTGTCAGCACACACGGGACAGCATCAAAACTGGGGGGTGGGCAGCGGGAGCAGCCCGCGATGTAACAACAGGAACATCCTTGGTTGTCACTCAGTGGCACACGGTCTGTGACAGTCTTGTCCTGCTTTTGCCCAGCAGCTGGTGCAGGAGGAAGACACAGCCCTAGAGACTATAAGTGGGGCAGAGGCTGTAGGGTGCTGAGAGAGGACAGAGTCATCTTTGGCCCCTCCTGGTCACTTCCCTGGGAGGATTCAGTTACCAATGAGGCACAGAAGCAGGTGTGTATTGGTCCTTCTCCATGAAGACATTTTCCCCTGGTACCAGGAGTTGAACTCAGGTGGGCACAGTGCCACTGAGCTAAATCCCCGCTGTCTCCATGAGTTTTTGTAACGATTCTTTCTATTTCAGGCCCTTTACTACAAAAAATAAAAAATTCATTAGATAAAAGTAGAGAGAATAGCATAAAGAATCTCACATATATATCACCTAGATTTAACCATTAACACCTTGATATATTTGCTTATTTTCCTTTCTTCCTTCTTCTTCCTCCTTTTTCTTTTCTTTTTCTTTTTGTTCTTTCTTTTTGTTTTTGCTTTGCTTTTTGACGTATTTAAAAACAAACCCCAGACGTCACATTACATTTCACTCTGAAATGCTTCAGTATATATCTTTGAAAGAATAAGGACAGAGCCAGGCTTGGTGGCAATAGGCCTGAGATTTCAGCATTCAGGAGGCACAGGTAGCATGATCCCAAGTTTGAGACCAGCCCGGGATATAGAGTGAGTTCAGAGCTGGCCTGGACTACATAGTGAGACCCTGTTTCAAAAGACCAACCAAACAGACGAAAAGATAAGGACATTTTCTTATACAAAACAAAAATCGTACACCAAAATGAACAGTTGTTTGATGTTTTGTAATTCCTGATAATCCCAAAATGTCTCCTTACAGTTGGTTTGCTTGAATCAGGATACAAACAGGGCCTGCATACTGCATGTGGCTGCGATCTCTTCATTCTGTCGTATGGAGGATGGCTGGGAAGTGTCAGCCAGGGGATGGCGCTCACCCAGCCACCCTCTGTCCCGATTGCCCTCCAGGCGCAGATGCCGGGTAGTGACAGGGTCTGAAGGAATGAGTCCTGGCACGGAAACAGAAACTCAAGGCTTTTTTGAATTCCAGGCAAGAGACCACAAAATGTATGTGTGTGGGGGTGTGAAATGTATGTAGTTTCTTTCCCCCCAGCCCTGAAAAAGACAAACCTTCTACCAGGCTGGTGGAGGAAGAGAATGGCATTGGATACAGAGAGAAGGGTGCGGGGATCCTGCTGAGTGCAGGGCAGTCATCTTCCCAGGGAGCTCCCGGGGGCTTGGCCCTTTTTGTTGTCCTACAGGTAGGGTGCCCATCTCTCCCTGGGGAACTTCAAAGACCAGGGCCCATGACCCTGGGAAGAGCCCTCCACAGGCAGCAGGGGCTCTGGCTCCCTAGAGGGTTGGCAGTGCATAGAAAGGAGCCTCCCTACCCACTGAAAGCTGGCCGTGGGATTTTGCTTTTGTCTTCCAGCAGGCCTGGGTGTTGATATTGCACCTTAGAGAGTTCGGCCATGTGTACAACTGATTTCCTGAGTACCAGAAACTTCGATCGAAAGGGCCGGGGGAGCCTGGAGCCTGAGCTTTGTCCCCTATGCTGTACTCTAGCTTGCATGGGGCCAAATCTGGCTACACTGCTGAATCCCCAGACCAGGGGTCCCTGCAAACCCTGGAGGTGAAGACAGCTGTGCTTCCAGTATGGGCACAGCCAGAGCCCAGCTAGCATTTCTGTTTGAATCTGCAGTGTGTCTGAGGGCCAACCATCTCTCTCGATGGCCCTTTTGTGCTCTGTGGGCTGTGTCCTCTCTCTGTGGTCTCTGCTGGCATTGACACTGGAAGGTGCTGCTCTCCAAGAGACCTGAGGTCCTGACTGTACTTGGGTGGGGACATGGAAGGCGCTACTCTGCCAGCCTCTACGCAGAGCACACAGACCTTGGCAGCTGACAATCTGGCCTGCATCTGATCAATTTTATCTGTAAAGTATTCTGAAAATCCACCCCCCAAAAGAACATGTTGACCCTCTGAAGGAAGGGATGAAATATGGGTCACCCGTTTGAAGACTTTCTCCATTTTGATGAAGCCTGTGTGAAGACCTAAGATAAGCCTCAGAAGGCGAGCCAAGCGGGTGGGAGCGAGGCTCCTCTGGGGAGCCTCCGAATCTCCCTTGGCCTCCATTTTATGTGTTTACCAATTGTGAAAGCAAATCCAGCTGTTGGGAGGAATTGCTTCCAGATGACATTATGGGAAAGGAAAACACGCATTATGAAATAGTTGCAGAATAAAAACCAGAACATGTACACTCTGTGGGCCAGGACTTCATATGGACTATTTCCTGAGATTGTGCAATAAGTCAGCTCGAGAGGTAGTAAAAAGAACAGCACAGATGGTCTGCTGCTAGAGTCAGCAGACCAGAGCTGGGACTGGACTTGGCAGAACTTGGGGAAAACTCACTTGACTTCACTGGGCCACCGTAGCTTTCTCCTCTTGAGAGCTTGCTTCCTACCTTCCCTGGGATCCTTACAACAGCCGCAGAAAGGGTCTTCTGTGTGCTGAATCACGTGGGTAAGAGAGCTCAGGGGGATAAAAGCAAGGACATTTCACTTTTGGAAATGGGATGGGTTTCTTGGCTCCCCTGCACAGAATTTGCTGTGTTGGCTTTCTCAAAGATTTTAGAAGCTCTCTAATGAGCTGGAATTAAAGTGTCCCTTTACTAATTTGGTTTTACAGGTCACTGGATAAACCTACTTAGAGTGGTTTGGAAGAGGATTAGGACATTTGCGTCCCTTCCAAGTTGACTTTCCAGGCAGGGCCGGTCAGCAGCTGGAGACACCCTTGGCCAGGGGCTGAGCTCTCACAAGCAGCACGTTTTGAAGGGACTGGCGAGCACACTGCAGCTCTGCTTGGTTGCATAAAACACAAATGCTTCCATGCAGGATGTGCATCCCGTGTTTGCCCGCCCAGAGAGAAGCAGAGAGCGCAGCATGCCAGCCCCCCAGGGCAGGCTGACCCACCAGAGCCAGTCACTGTCCGCTTCAGCCTTGAGCAACTCTCCACCCCCGTGGGCAAAGTGGACTTTAGGAGTTGGAGAGTTCACTCGTGGACGGCACTGTACTCACTCTCCACAGGGGCTGTGTTTGTTAAAGTTTAAAATTCAGTCTTCCGGTCTCACTAGACAAGTGCCACACACAGCTAGCTACAGCCACACGAAACGGCACGGATAATGAGCCTGCACTCATTGAACAAATATGTGTAGGGTGCCACTGCAGTGAACAAAGCCTACTAAATCTCTGCCCTCCTGGAGTTCATGTTCTAAAGAGGAAGAAAAATAGACAATAGCTGGGCAGGGTGGCACATGCCTGAAATCCCAGCACTCTGGGAGGCTGAATGAAGCAGGAAGGTTGTGAGTTCGAACCCAGCCTGGGTAATTTAGTAATTTAATGAGACTCTCTCCTAATTTATTTTTCCTTTTCTTTCTTTCTTTTCTTCCTTCCTTCCTTCCTTCCTTCCTTCCTTCCTTCCTTCCTTCCTTCCTTCCTTCCTTCCTTCCTTCCTGTCTTTCTCTTTTTGTTTTTGAGATAGGGTCTTGCTATGTAGTTCAGGATGGCCTTGAACTCACTATGTAACCCAATCTGGTCTCAAACTCACAGTGATTGCCCCTGCCTCAGCCTCCTGAGTGCTGGGATTACAGGCGTGCACTACCAGCCCAGATCTTTCTCAAAACTGAAAGAAAGAAAGAAGGAAAGAAAGACTGAGTTGAAAAATAGCCAATAAACATGAGTCACTTCCAGTCGCCGTCCCAGTGGGTGAAGAGCAGGGCCAGCTCCCGAGAGACAGTGGAAGAGGTTGACGGGAAGGTCCGAAGGGGCGGTGCCCACGTGACCGCGCGGCCTGGGAGGAGGCAGCGGGTGCAGGGAGGCCGCAGAACAGGGTAGAGGCAAGCACTGGGTGAGGGCTCACGGTGGGGAGGCGGCGTGGGGCACAGGACTTCTTGTCGTCCTGTCCCGACCTTCTGCTCTTCCTCCTCCCGGGTGGCTGCCATCAGTGGCTCTTGCTCCTGCCCCTCCTCGCTTCTCCACTCCCTCGAGGGCGCCTCTGCTCGGCCATCAGTCTGTGCTACACCGGACACAGGTGGGGCGGGTTTTTATTTCTTACTATGAATAGACTATCGCTGGGGATTCAGCTCAGTGGCACCGCACCTGCCTTGCAAGCACAAGGTCCTGAGTTCAATCCCTGGTACCAAAAAAAGAAAGAAAGAAAGAAAAAAAAGAAATAGGGTCTCACTCTGAATAGACTATTTTCAGGACAAAATCATTTTAGCATAGAGAAAAAATGAGAAAATAGCTTAGAGAATTTCCACATTCCCTCACAGTAGCATGGGACGTTTGTTACACACGATGAACTGATCATGACATATTATTAACTAAGATCCATATTTTATTCTGCTTTTCTGAGTTTATTTTAAATTTCAGAAGATGTTTTCTTTTCTTTTCCTGCTATCTAGAAGACGTTCTTCTGTGTTTTAGCTTCGTATTTATTTTATTCGTATCTATCCATATTAATAGCAATTTTTTCGCTGAACCCGAAACACCACTCTGGTTTTCTGAGCTGTAACCATCAGAGGGACCTGTCTCCATGTCTGCTCTGCCGCTCTCTAACCCCAGTACCAGTTTTTTCTACTTCCCTCCCAGGGTGGCCAAAGCTAATAGAGAAAAATCACGAGTCTGTGGTGAAACAGCCCAGTCCTCTGAGGTAATGGAAGCAGGAGGCCGTCAGAACACAGGTGACGAACGCCAGGTGTCCTCAGCAGCCTCCCAGCCGCCCACAGCTTCGGGTGCTCCCTGCTGAAAGCCCTCGGAGACCTCAGAGTTTATCCATCACCCCCTGATGTTCCCTGCTCACATAGCCAGCGCTTAGTTACATAAACCAAGAGATTCACGTTGACAGGAAACTATTAACTAAAATACAGACTCCATTTACATCTCACCAGTTTTCCCACTAATATGTTTCTTCCTGTTCAGAAACCAACCCAGGATGCCACACAACATGCTGCTGTCACTCTTCCTTAGTCATCCCTGGTCAGCGGCCGTTTTGCAGGCTTTCCTTGTTCTTCATGACCTTGACCCTTTGAACAGTACTGGCCCGGTATTTGGTAGATCCTTCCCTTCGATTTGGGTTTGTGTGGTGTCCACACCCCTGACCACACTGGGGATGTCCCTTTCCCCTTCAGTGCATCAGCAGTGTGAGACCTCACCATGTCAGGCGACAGCTGGAGTTGGCCTTGATCACTAGGTTAAGGTGGCGCCTGCCAGGTTTCCCTGAAGTTATTACTTTATTTTTACATATTCTATCTGTTAGAGTTAAGTTACTAAGTTCCACCCATCTCTAGGCATGAGCAGGGGAAGGAGTGTCCTTCCTTCTCTGGAAGACATAGTATCAAAGAATTTTTGGACCTTAAAACCACCATAATAACTAATATTTTTGGATTTGGGGTTTTTTGTTGTTGTTGTTTTTTGGTTTTTTTTTTTTTTTTTTTTTTTTTTTTTTTTTTTTCTAATGAAATGAGATCTCACTATGTAGTGAGACTGACCTGGAACTCACTATGTAACTCAGGCTGGTCTCAAACTCACAGCGATTCTCCTGCCTCATCCTCCCAAGTGCTGTGATTACAGGCATGCACTACCACACCCGGCCTTGTTTTTTTGTTTTTTGAGACAGAGTCTGGCTCTGTAATTCAGGTTGGCCTTTAACTCACTATGGATGGCCTTGAACTTGACATGATCCTCCTGCCTCAGCCGCCTGAGTGCTGGGATTACAGGTATGCACCACCACACCTGGCTATTAACTAATATTTTTGGATAGATGATTTGAGACTTCACAAAGGTCCTGTTTCTCCTTAGTTTCACCCTCTGACTTTAGCATGCATCCATGAACCTGTCCTGCAGCAGTTATTACTATGGGGTTCAAATGCTGATTTCCTGATTCCTTCATTCTTCTACTTTTATAATTTGGGCTCCTTCCATAAGAACAGTCTGTCTCTCCTAGTCCTGTATTTATTTATTCAGTTAATTATTTATATCAATATGCACTGATGGCTGTGTATGTCATTCCTTGGGTTACAATCCAATGCCGCTATTATTTTATTGCTCAAATCGTCCTAGTTTTGGACACTGGGAGCTGTTCAGCCTTGATCCTATGACCTTCCCCCATGACCTCACATCCCTTTCTGTGATTTGTGTTGTGTAAATGTGTGTGCTCCTTTGAGCACACTTTACTGCCTGTCAGCAGAAACCTCTCCAGACCTACCATATAGCTTTCAGCCCCCGCTGCCCCAGCCCCAGCCCTGACCATCCCCAGCAGGCCTCCTGGGGCCTTCGAAATGTCCCTGCTGCCATGCGGGTCATTTCATTTAGGGCCTGCCCTAGATCCTTGCCTTATGAGCAGCTGTCACAGCAGCGGAGTCTGTTAGGGCTCTTGTTCAGAGTTCATGCTCTCTTCCATGAGATGAGAGATGGCGGAGGTGCTTCCTCAAGGGCTGGCTGCAAGGATTAAAGCTGAGCAAGGCAGCTGCACGCCTGTCCTCGTTCTCAACACGTTATTTGTTGGAAATGATGGCGGCTTGCAGCTTCTGGTGAGGACGATGATTCCCAGGGCGTGGGCTCTGAACGCAGGCTGCCTGGCTGTGTAAACTTAGTGAAATGCTGTGTGCCTCAGACTCCCATCTCCCATCTGACAATTTGGAGGTGTTTTCTCTGAGAAAAAAGTGGGGATAGGAACTGCCTATGTCATAGAGTTTTTGAAGCATTAAAGGAGTCAGCATACACAGAGCACTCTGAACAGGGTCTAGCACATAGGAAGCATTAGTTGATTGCTAACTATCTTTGTTTTTGTAATTGTTTTTGTTGCACGCTAAATGTTAGCTCTTTTGATGTTATGCTACCTTCAATTGGTAGGCCAAGAATTATGGAAATACAAATTAAATGACCTTGTTTTTATCGATAAAAAACTATGCCATTTAAAGTTGTGGTGGTTAGCATCACGAGTTTCATCCTGGAGCAGAAAGAACAGCCGGATTCAGACTCAGAACTACTACAGTTTGATGGCCTTCTGGGGCCGCCCACACCTTCTCTGAGGTGCTGACAAATGGCCCGGACAAAATTACTTGGCTCACATTTGTCTATACCAATGCACAAGGTCCGAATGGCCGGTGGCTTTGGGGAAACTCTGTGTAAATCCATCAAATTTTGCCATTAAAAAATGAAAACTATTATCAGCCAATGCTGGGGGACCCCTTTTGTGGAGGGAAGAAATGGAACCAACACAGCTAGTGACACAATAATCAGGATGCAGGGGAGACCGCTGACAATTGGAGATGTTTTCTCGGGGAAAATATCAAATGCCTTACGGTTTGTAGGACATTAATAGATAATTAAATTAGCAATTTATTGCCACAGAGTGACAGTTGTGACCCTCTCCTCCCTGTATGCAGAGCCAAACATCCGAAGGCAGTTCCTGCTCTGTCCTAATTGCAGGACAGAGGGTCATGAGAACTTCTTCCCTCCCACCAAAAGCCCCACTGGGCTGGCTGGCTTTCAAGAACGTTGGGATTTTCTTACTGTTAGTGTGAAAGTACAGCTGAAAGTATAATCTCTGGTTTAGTTATTGTTCATAATCAAGAAGAAACACATTCTTCAGCCTCAAAGATTGTTGTATAAAATTTTTATCAGGCCACTGGCTTCATTTATTTTTTTGGTTTTTTAGACAAAGTCTCACTAGTTTATGCTGATATCAAACTCTCAGTGATCCTCCTGCCTCAGCCTCCTGAGTGTTGGGATTATAGGCATGTGTGGCCATGCCTGATGGAGCCACTGGTTTTGCACTGAGCTCTCACACTAGGCCCAACTGGCCGAACCAAAATGGAGTCACTCTTGCTGAAGTTCCTCATCACCAAGCTGACTGAGTTGCTACCTGACTTTCTGAGAAATCAGAACAGAAAAATGTTAGTGAAGTCCCCAAACAAGCCTGTTTTAGCTGGTATGGTGAAAGGTTCCCACTGCTTTTGCCATGACAGGGAAAGTGCCTTTGAAATAACCATTCTGCATTTTGTTTTCTATTTCTACTTTCCTTAGTTTTCTTTTATAAACCAAACTTTTCTGTTCAACTTGCCAGAACACTGAAACAAGGTGTTGCCCAAATGTAGGATAGCAAATAAAAAGCCACTTAAGATCTTTGAACTAAATTTGTTGTTATCTTGTCTTTGATAGGCCTAAAGCGGATGGAGATGCTGAATGACAAGCTCTGGATCCCACCAACACTAGCCGGACAGGGACGGTTCGCCTGGAGCCCAGAGTGAGGGAGAGGAGGCCAGCAGGAGAGGCCAAGCAGGGCCAGCCCCAGGGGACCGGAGCACACAGGCAGGGGAGCGTGGACCTTGTCCCAGTGACGATGAAAGCCCTGAAGGGCTGTGAGCAGGGATGACAGGGACAGGTTTGTGTCTTGGCCATGCCCGTGGCTGCACTGAGGATTCAGGTTAGAAGCTTCAGGGCTGGTGCCCAGTGGGGTTACTACTGCAGCGTCCCGACGAGAGGCCCAGGCAAGGCAGCCCAGAGGCAGCTGAGCTGGTGTGGGGAGGTAGGAGGAAGAGCAGCTTGTGATGACCCTGGTGTCTGGCCAGGGACAGTTACCATGAACAGGGGCAGGAAGAGGAGAGGAAGGGCAGGATTTGAGGATAGGGGATCCATTCACTCATTCACATGATGAGGGATGGATCGGTGACCCTTTTGGAGACTTCTGCTCTTTAGACTTGGTGACCTGGAGCTCAGGGTGGCGGGTTGGGCTTGAGAAATGGATCTGAGAGTCCTAGTATCCATAAGAGAGTAGAAGTGACCTCATCCACGCTTGTTTTTAATAAAATATGGTGCACTTTGTAGCCTAGTAAAATTCACGTAAGAATTGTCATACTAGCTGGATGTGGTGGTACACACCTGTAACCCTAGTACACTGGGAGGCTGAGGCAGGAGGAGCACAAGTTTGAGCTCAACCTGGGCAATTTAACAACTTAATAAGACCCTGTCTCAAAACATGTAAAAGAGGACTAGAAATATAGCTTATCGGAGCCCTAGGTTCAGTCTCCAGTCTTGAAAACAAAATCACCATACTCACTCTTGTAAAGTATACAATTCAGTGGCTCTTAGTATGTGCCCAGTGTTTTACAACTATCTCCGCTGTCTAATTCTTGAATATATTCACCATTCTGATAGGAAATTCTATCACAATTCCCAACCCTAGTCCTACTAACCACTATTCTGTTTCTGTCTGTACCTTTTTGCCTAATCTAGAGATTTGATATAAATGGGATAATAGTATGTGGCCTCGTGTGTCTGGCTTTTTTTCACTTTTACTCATAAGTATACATTCACATTTCATGTATACATTCATAAAACATTTTATAATGTCTTTAGGTTTCCATGTTGCTGTCTGTATTTGTATTGCATTCCTTTTTAATGGCCGAGGTAGATATACCGGTTTGTCCATATTGGCTGAAGGACAACTGGGTTATTTGCAAGGGGTTAACTTAATAAAGTAAGGAAGAGGAAGGAAGACTAAGAAACAGATGGAGAAAGGAAAACCTGAGAAACTGGGGAAACAGCACCCAAGAGAAGATAATGTCAGGCATAAGAGGGTTTGGTAAGCAGTGTTAAATGTTCAGAAAAATACTGAACATTAGCCATTGAGGGTTTGACCCAAGAAAAGACATTAGCAACTTTAGTACAAGCTTCTGTGGACAGGCGAGGACAGAAGCTGGGTGACCAGGGCAGGAAGTGGCCGGTGCGGGGAAGGTCGGAGACACGACGTTGAAGCACAGGAGAGGACGGGAGACTTGGGTGCAAAGGCTCCTCTGGGAAGCAGGCTGGGCTGCATTTACCGGCTCAGGGGAAGCACAGGAGAAGCAGGAGTTGGTGGCCAGAGAAGGGGGAGGACCGTTGGAAAAAGCTACCGTGTGGGCCGGGACACCTGCCATCTCTAAGAGGCAGGCTGGGCATCTGCTGGGTGGTCAGCCACACTCGTGATTGTTTAATACTTTGTGAAACCAGGATCATATTTCCATGTAGACTGCGTCTAATAGATAGGGCTGTACCACTTTTCTTTCTTCCTCCTTCCTATTTATTTTACAGTATTTTCCCTTTTTGGTGGTTGTTGGTTCTTTTGAAACAGGACCTCCCTATGTAGTTCAGGCTGGCCTTGAACTCAGTGTAGCCCAGGCTGGTCTTGGACTCACCCTCCTGAGTGCTGAGATTACAGGCGTGCATCATCATGCCCAGCACCTTTTCCTTTCTTTTCTCAAAGATTCTCTTCCAACAATTTGAAAATGAAAATAATCTGATTCTCAGCTTTCATCAAGTAAATCCATTGCCTGTTTTTTTTTTTTTCTCTCTTAAAGTCGTCTTAACCCCAGTGATAGCCAAACTGATTGGACAGTATTTCTTTCTTCAGCACTCCCTTTACTTTCAATCCCCAAGAAAACATAAACCATAACTGTGTTCCATGTCTGGCAAACCAAATGCGAACTGTATTGGGTAACTCTTTAAAAAGGGAACTGACGATTATAGAAATGTTGTATAGATGTTTAGTACACTAGGATTCTGCTCACAGACTCCAGTGTTCGGAATACCCGAAGGGATGAGGTCAGGAAAAGTATTGCACATTCAGCAAACATGTAGATGTAGCAAAAATGCTAGGTTCCTCAAATCATTTCTATTCATTTGCTTTGGAGAATTTAGAGTTTTTGCTACTTAGGTGGAACCAAAGTTTTGTTTTGTTTTTTATAGATAAACTGAGTTATTGACAGCTAAGCCAGAAGTTATAATTGAGGAGAGACCCATTCCCAGCTGTGTCTGCACATATAAGTCCCATAATAAATATTTTGGATAGTTACAATGACTGTTATGTCCATGGCATTTATGTTTCTTCTACGATAGCTATTACATAGCAGTGTTTCTCAGTCTTCTTGGATTTTTGTTAGACTTTCAAATAGTTTTCGGTGGTACAGGTAGTTGTAGGCCAAAAGTTACAAGCTGGTGGCCAGAGAATAGGTTTTTTTTTGTTTGCTCTCATGCACCACTGGGGATTGGACCCAGAGCCTTGTAAGTGCTAGGCAAGCGCTCTAGCCTGACCCATAGAAAGAGTTTTGATGGTTTCACAAGTGTTGTTCTAAAAGTCTGAATTAGTTGACAATATTTAAAAACTGGGCAACTTCCCATAAAAATTCAGATGGCTGGCTTCTCTTGGAAATTTGGGAGATGCAGTCACTTCCCTGCAGGACCGAGCTGTCACATGGTCGAGGCCCCTCCTTTACCCCAGGCTGCTTCTCTGCTCCGAGCCTGGCCTCACCTGTGGTACCTGGAGTCACCTGTTTGAGACTGACCCAACTGCAGGCCACCACTGTGTCCGACAGACAGGGAACCCTTCGAGGGTTGGGGGTTACTGGTGTTCTGTGCTGTGTGCCTCTAGCCCTGTGCCTGGCAGAAAGGCGCTCAGTAAATTTGGATTAATGAGTGCATAAGGCTTTTCAATGTTTTTATTTTACTGTAACACAGTAGAAATTAATAATAAGGAAAAACTTTAAAACTGAAAAAATTAAACAAAATTTCCTATCTATATATATATATATATATATATATATATATATATATATAGAGAGAGAGAGAGAGAGAGAGAGAGAGAGAGAGAAGAAAGGTAAATGGGAAGTAGGGAGAAGTTCAAATAATTCCTCAAATTATCTATTATGTTGTTTCAAAAATATTTAAAGATATATGTTAATTTGTTTCATTTATACTATTAGTTTCTTTTTGTTCATTGAAAAGAATGTCTTGTCCTTTTATTCGTCTCTTCTGTGTAAGAGTGTGAGTGTGGAAGGTTTGATTCCTTGTAAGCATTTGACTTCTGATGAGGAAGTTGAAATCACAGTGATGAGCCTTAAATACAAAAGCATAGATATCCTGAGCATGAGATTAGTTCAATATAGGCAGGGTATGGTGGTGCATGCCTATGATCCTGGCATTCAGGAGGCTGAGGCAGGAGGATCACCAGAGAGTTTGAGATTGGCCTGGGCTACAGTGTCTCAGAACAAAATAATAAAAAAAAGCTTGCGGAGGAAGATGTAAATAAAGGGTGGGCCTGATGATCGAGGGCATTTCTTACCAGCTCAGTCGTGAAGTGCAGACCTCCAAAGACCTGAGGAATTCTGCATAAAACACCAAAGACCCGCTTGACTTGGTGTAACCAGAGGTTTTCCGGTCGTCTTTTCTCATTATTTTGACGCCTAATCTCGGATTTTCTAACATTCCCTCCTCCCAGATGTACAGACAGTGAGGCTCTTCTTAACTGAGGCTACCCTGATAATGTCCTGGTTAAGAAGACCTGGGAGGACTTGGTCGCAGCCTCTCCCAGGGCACCGCTGCCACAGCGTGGGGAAGCAGCTTTCACTGCGGTCTCATTGGAAGTCGGGACTAAATTATCATGTTGCCTTTTCTCCTTTGGGCCATAAATCTCTGAAGAGATAATGGCTTACATTTGTGCAGCATTTAATAGTTTACATTATCACATGCATTATCTCAATTTCTCCTCACAACAACCCTGAGGGAAGAAACTGTTACTCCATTTGATACAGTGAAATGTGCTGGAAGACTTCAGCACCTCGGACTTACTTAGCTCCCAGAGCTTGCCAGAGGCAAGGCCCCGAGTTAAATCACTGCATTCCAGTTCACTCCTCAGGGTCCCAATCCCACCACACACATCACTTAGCTTTTTGGTCAAATCAGAATGTTGGCAGGCCGGGGATTTAGCTCTGTGGCACTGTGCCTGCCTCTAAAGCCCAAGGTTCTGAATTTGATCCCTGGTACGGGGGTGGAGGGGGGGAATTCAGAATGTTGGCTGTAAAGATTTGGGGTCCTAATCCCCTCCCCTCAAGCCAACAGTGAGTCTGCTGTCTAGTGAAGCCTTCTTTTCTTTTTATTTCTTTCTAGTTTTCCGAGGTGGGGGTGTAGCTACAAGGTCCAGGCTATCCTTGAATTTGCTGTGTAGCCCAGGCTGCCCTGAACTCCAGATCCTCCTGCCTCAGCCTCCAGTGCGCTGAGATTACAGGCCTGTCCCACCATGTTGGTTTTCTAGGGAATCCTTGAGGATCCTTGAGGGAAGGCTGCGAAATCCACACGTCTTCTCTGAGGAGCTCGGATGAACCCCAGTCCCTCCTGCATTGTCCCAGTCCTGTGCGGGGAGATGCTTGCCTAAGAGCTCTGTCAGCCCTTACCAGCCCGTGAGCAAGGAGTGCCTTTGGTGCGTGTGGATTGCGGGTCTGCAAACGTGAGGGCGCCGTCCTAAGGCGGAGAGCATTGGCCGAGGGTGCGGGGCTTGGTCCGGCAGAGCTGAAGACAGCTGGGGTCCCCAGATTCCTCAGTTGCCCCTGGGGAGCCCCTCGGCAGGGAAGGGGTGACTGCGTGTGCCCAGGCCTAGGGACCCGGGGGCCAGCATCCGTGGGAGCCAGGACGGGACGGCTGGTGCCCTCACATGCTCACACGCACGCACGGCTTCAGGCAGGTGGCTGGATTAGGGGTGCGGTCCTGTGGGAAGAGGCGGGTGGGGGGTGTGACCCGAAGGGTTTATCGCCTCTCTCCACCTTTCAGTGTCCCTCTGCTGCATCTCTTGCCTTGGAGCCAGCCACCTATGGGCTGAAATGTGAACCACGGTAAACCCCTCTTCCCTTAAATTGTGGGTGTGGGGTCCCAGCGAAAAGAAGTAACTAAGACAAGCAGTGGCGAGCGGTCGGAATGCTCCAGACCAGCCCTTCCCTCTGCCGTCCTCACCCGGGCAGATCCCCTGCGACGCTTATGGAAACAGAGACCTGGCTGTATTTGTTCTCCTTCTTACCTATTACCTCTGCTCCCAGTTCCAGGGCACACATTCAGACGTGCTTCTAGTAACACTGGGCTGCAGGTTCCCATTTGTCCATTCTCCCTGGGCCTTTGGGCTCCTCCTAGAAGACTGATAAGAGCCCAGCTCTGGAGATTGTCTTTCACCAGTTGAATGAATCCACCACTAACTAGTTTTAGGACTTCATGGATGTTATTTAACCATCCTACAATGGTGTGTGCAACTGGGAATGATAAAAATAATACCCACCTCACAAGGTTGCCTGCAGAATTGAATGAGACTATTCAAGTAGAGTTATCTAGTGTCTTAGTGTGTGTTGTGTGGCTGTAACAGTATTCTTGAGCCTGTCTCATTCATAAAGAAGAAATTTGACTTGCAATTTTGGAGGCTGAGAAGACCAGAAGCATGGTGCTGGCACCTGGCAAGGGCCCACATGCTGTGCCATCCCCAGGAGGAAGGTGAAAGGCAAAAGATGAAAGTTAGGGAGCGAGAGGGATAAACCCTCTTTGACAACAAAGCCACTCTTCATGACAACCCACTCCCCCGTGAGAATAGTGATCCATTAATAAAGGCTGGACCCTCTTGACCTAATTACCTTTTAAATGGCTTCACCTCTCTGATGGTTTGTATCTAAGATGTCCCCCAAAGTCTGATATGTTCAGAGGGGGGTCTGTTAGAAGGTGGTTGGGTCATGAGGGAGCTGAGCTGATCAGCGGAGTAACCCACAGCTGAATTCCTAGCTGAGCGCGCCCCTAGGAGCTGGGCCCGCTGGAGGAGGCAGGTTGCTGGCTGTGTGACTGGAAATTCTCCCAGCTACTCTCTTCTCTCTCTGCTTCCTGGCTACCACCATTCCCCCACCGTGCCCTTTCTGCCTTGGAATCAGCCAACTGTAGACGGAACCCACTGAAACTGTGAGCCAAAGCAATTTCCTCCTTTAAGTCGGGGTGTTGGGTATTTTATCCCAGCAATGAAAAGTGACTAATACAGCATCCCAAGACGATTGCATTGAGGATTAAATTCCCAACACATGAACTTTGCGGGATACATTCAAAGCATAGCATCTGAGAATCTAGTGTTATCTACCAGTCAAGAGCCCTCTTTCTCCTAAACTGCCCTCTGTCTCTCCCTGTCAATTCTCCTGTACTTTGCTTCCTAACTCATTACAAGGAGATTACCTAACAGTATCTCTTGTGTATAGTTTATCTCTTCAACCTACTCTTTAAATTTTTAAAACGTCGCTTTTTTTTTCCAGTACTAGGGATGGAATTCAGGGACACTCTACCACTAAGCTACAACCACAACCCTTTAAATTTTCAGTGAGGGAGAGGGCCTGGCTAAGTCATCCAAGATATCCTTGAACTTCTGATCTTCCTGCTTCGGCCTCCCAAGTAAATTTGACCCAGCATGACCCATAAACATAGCCACTTCTAAATATAGTCAAGGCCACCATCTTAGTACACTGCAGACAGGTTGTATTTGATAAATGTTTGTTGACTGAGTGATTAATATGATCTTGCTTTAGAAAGAGTTTCCTAGAAAATTTAAAGTAATGAAAATTTTCATGGGGCAGGATGAGTAGACAAAATCTCAAGATATAAAGTCACCCTTTACTTTGGGACCATAAAAACATGTAATATATATATAGCAATGGTGAACCTTTTAGAGACCAGGGGCCCAAACTGCAACCCCAAACCCACTTTTTTATCACAAAGTGCCGACACTGCAATTACACCTGAGTACTGAGATTTTAGTTAAAAACAAAAAACAACAAACTGTTATCCAGTGCAAGGCTGCTGGGGTGGGTGGCTCACAGGTTGACAGAGGACTGTGTGCCTGCTGCTGCACCTGAGCCATTGGTTCGCCATCACTGCTGTTCAGCAGTCTTAAACTGTGTAAAGTACAGAAGAAACAGAGACCATGCTGTATGCTATAGTTGATGCCTCCTTGTAGTAGGATTATGAGTGATTTTCCCCCTGCCCTTTTATACATTTTGTCTTTTCTACACTTACTATGTATTACTGAGTTACTCTAGAAAAGCACTTCAATTATATAGAGAGAATGTACCTGATAAATATGATCACATTTTGCATAGTTAGGGTTATGAATGGGCTTGGGAAAAAAATTCTGAGCACAGACTAATAGTTTTCTTTACCCTCCACCACCACCATTAGCTAATTTTTATTGATTTGAACTAGAAATCCACATCAGTTTGAAATGTAGAGACAGTTCCTTTTCAGTGACCAGAATATTTGTGTTTCCTAATGAGGAGACTTCCTTTGAAGTATCAAGATCCAGGCAGGAACCAAAATCATCAAGGTTTCATCCTGAATCCAGAGTTGAGACAAAGGGAGTCAGAAGGCCTTAATGCTTATCTCAGCAAGTCTAGTGAACATCCACCTTCCCAGTGGTTCTCTGTCTCTCTCCCTCTCTCTCTTTCTTTCTTTGGCCTCAGCCTCCTGAATGCCAGAGTTACAGGTGCATGCCTAGTATATGCAAGACTCTAGGTTGGCTCCCCAGTCCCCAGCGTGCACATACACACACACACACACACACACACACACACACACACACACACACACACACACGCGCG
>NW_022900938.1:21884966-21902865 GCF_012274545.1 Fukomys damarensis
ACACACACACACACACACACACACACACACACACACACACACACACGCATACGCGATCACTTAAAGTCACCTTCCATTTTTATTGAATATTAGGGGAACACTTGATTTGTCTGTGCACAGGGCTATTCATTCAACACAGACTTACTGAGTACCTACCAAGTGCCCAGCTCTGTGCCGATACTGAGGATACCGTGCAAGACCGGTCCTCATCTTTCAGGAGCTTAGGCCGGAGGTGACCAATACCCATATACACAGTGACAACACAAGAGTCATCTCAGGGCTCGGGTAGACCGGAGGAGATAGATTTAGAGCAGCCAGTGGGCTACAAAGGACCAGCCAATTATGGCAGGGGAGGAGGGGGCCTGAAAAACTTCAGAAATAACTAGTTTTCCTGCTGATTATAATCTTCGGCTTATAAATGAGCCATCCTTCCTGATGGGAGTCTATTGTCCTTTGGTTTGTTATTATTTTTTGTTTGTTTGTTTTTGGTACTGGGGATCCAGCTCAGGACCTTGCGCTTGCGAGGCAGGCGGCAGAACCACTGAGCTAAATCCCTAGCCCAGTTTGTTATTATTTTTTAAAATTTTTATTTGCAGTACATAATGATTACATTCATCATAGGAAGTTGGGATGTGACATAACACATCTAAGACTATTGGTTTTTGTTCTTTACCCCAATCGTGTTTTCTTATATATAAAGCCATCTGATTATATTCTCTGATACATTCAAGGTAGGTTTTGTGGTTTGTTACTTCCTTCATGTGGGATGAGTTTATAACATTCAAATCCTATTCCATCATATTCTAATACCTAGTCAAAATTTTAAATATATTAGTTTTTGTATGAGGTATGATTGAGATTTATAAAACATATATACCTCAAACTTTTTCTGTAAGTCACATAATTTTCCATTCATTCCTAATCAGTAGATGTCTGGTTCAGTGTGTCAGTTATCTAAAATCCCTTGTATTTTGTGGACTAACCCAACTCTTCATATCCTAGGTTTGTGATTTCTGTTCTTTGTTTTTCTATAGTGAAAAAAGAATCACAATATCAGTATGGAGATCTTTCTGTCTTTGAAATTTCTTTTCCTAATCTTTTATAGTTTTCTAACCCACCACTAATTTTTTTCCCACCAGTAATTTGACAGCAGTTTCTATAATGTATTTTTTAGTGACCTTTTATAGAGTCTTCTCAAGTCATTTAACTTCATTTTCATAATCTGAGGTTTTTGTTTTGTTTTGAAGAATTTTTGCCCTCACATTTCATTGTTTTGAGTAATAGGCATAAACATATTTTAGAACAAATAACTGAGTCTAAACATATGACTCAGCAGAAGTGTACTATTGCTTCATTTTTAAAATGCTGGCCATGACCCAATGAATTCATTTCACCCCAGTAAGTCAGGATGACAACCTGCAGTTTGAAAACTACCATGTTTAAGAGCAGCCTTCTAGCATTCAGGGGCCACTGGAAACAGCGGCTCTAAGAGAGGGACAGAGAGAAGAGATTCATCCAGAGAGGTGGTTAGGCAATGTTCTGCTAAGAGAGTTTCTGCTGTATTAAAATTCCGTTGGATTAAATTTCTGGGTCAACCACTAGGGTTTGGAAATCTCATTGCACTCAAGCTTTGCCTGTTATGAGTTCAGTTTTAAAGATGCTTGGCCTGGATCTAACGTTGTCAAGCTTTCAGTCAGTGCTAATGGCCCACAAAGTTCATGTTACATAGTTAACTAACCATCACTGAGCCATTTTAAGGCCATGTGATTATATCCTTTTCTATGGATTGATAAAAGGTCTAAGCTAATCTAAGAAAATGGTTTTTCTTTGTTCATGGCAATGTTTGAGGTTTCCAAGAACCTCCAGTTTAGTCTTAGCCCTGTATTTTCCCCAAGGACACAGAGCTTGAAAGATACTTGATGAAGCCAGGAAAGAATATTGTAAGCAATAATATTTAAACTGAAATCAAGGCATTTCTTCTTGCTGGAGGCTCCCAGACACAAAAGGCGTCAGGACTGTGCTTAGCACAGTAAAGACAGACTTTTCCCTGGGTCAGTAGCTTTATTTACCCAAGTCTTTAGGTCTGGCTCTTCGAAGCAAAATGCCTGGGAAAGGCTGGCTTAGTTGCAAAATACCAGGGAATCCCTGCCTGTGATACAGGTACTTCTTTTATTTTTATTTATTTATTTATTTATTTTTTAAAGACAGGCTCTTGCTGTGTTGTTCAAGGTTGGCCTTGAAATCACTCACTATGGAGCCCAGGCTGGCCTTGAACTCACAGTGATCCTCCTGCCTCAGCCTCCCATGTCCTGGGATTACAAAGTGTACCATCACACCCGGCCTTCTATTCCCTTTTAATAAAGTCACACAGTATGACAGCTTTATCTCTGAAGATGTTGGGCCAGGACCTTTGAAAGTAGGTTTGATGTGGAGACTGCTGGGAAGCAGGGCTGGTGAGAGGGGTGAACTTTGATGTCTCCTGGCTTCTCTGTTTTTCTGAAATTTTCTGAATCTTCTAAGGTGAAGCTCCCTCTTGTAGGACCCGTAATGTCACAGGGAGAAACCAGCTAATTCCGCAGTGTTTCTTAGTCTGACTTCTGTTGCTATAACAAAATACCTAACGCTGGGTAATTGATGAGGAATAGTATTTGGCTCTTGATTCTGAAGGCTAGGAGTCCAAGAGCATGATTCTGGTATCTGCTTGGCATCTAAGTCCTTTTCCTGCATCATAACATGGTGGAGGGCACCACAGGGTGAGACCACACAAGCGTGCTAGCTAGGGTCTCTTCCTCTTTGTACAAAGCCACCAGTGCCTTCATGGGGCCTCCATCCTTGTGAATTCATTTAATCCTAATCACTCCTGTGGATGTTCCCCCAAAGTCTCCCGGTTCATGGGTGGGACTTTGGAGAGAGCATGGACGACTTTCCAGCTAAGTATGGGCTTGGGAGGTGACGCTGGTCAGAGCAGGTGGGTCAGCAGGGGACGTGGCCTGGAAGACGGTATCTTCCTCCTCCCTTGATGGCTCTCTGCTTCCCCTGGCCATGCCATGAGCTGTCCTTTGCCATGCCACCTCGCTTTGGAGTCAGCCCACTGTGGACAGAAACCTCTACAAACTGTGTGCTGAATAAACCTCTCCTCCTTAGGGTTGTGGGTGTGGGCTATTGTGTCTCAGTGGTGAGAAAGTCACTAAACAGCTTCCCATAGGCTGCTTCTCCACTGCTATAAACATATAAATTTTGGGATTAAGCTTCCAATGCATAAATTTTTTTTTCTCATTGAGCTTATTTTGTACAATCTAGGTATACAGTACAGTTACATTCATCATTGGGATCTTGTACCTTTACATGACAGGTCTTGGTTCTCATTTCTTCCCCTTGTCCCTGCCTTCCCTTCACCTCCTCCTCCTCTTCCCATTTACAAACACTTTATTTCCATTTTTCATTTTCTCATATTTTTTTCTTTTCCCTTATTCCCTTTCCCCTACCCTTCCCACTTCCCCTACACCTTTAGCCCTTTTCTTCCTATTGCACATTGTCAATTATCTCATTAGGATCTTATGTACCATTATAGTTTTTCACACCAGAGAAACTATTCGGTATTTACACATGTGTGACTTATTTATTTCACTTAGGAGTATATCCTCAATATGTATCCATTTTCCTATGAGTGAATCTAATTTCTCATTGTTTATGGCTGAGTAGTACTCCATTTTATAGCAAAACCACATTTTCTTTATCCAGTTTCCAACAGATGGGCAAATGGGCTGTTTCCAAGTTTTAGCTATTGCAAACTATGCCACTATATACATAGGTGTAACGCATAAACTTTTGAAGTACACGCTCCACCTGCCGCAGGACCTAATAGGGGAGCGAGCACAGTGTTGTAGCCCTCACACTTTGCATTATAAAAGGGAACTAAGTAAGCAGACTCTCAGGGACTGATTCGTGCCATCCTCGCTCACTGGAGACTTTGTGAGTGAATAGAACCCACAGTGGGACACTCAAGTTCGCCAGCACCCTCACTGGAACCCCAGGCACTTGGGCAACCAGTGTAGTAACCAGAAAGTTGGTTCATTACTCCCTGGGTAACATCACCACAGGGCTTGTGTTTGTCTTCTTGTTTTGGTGCCAGGGATTGAATCAAGGGCCTTGAACGTGCTGGGCAAGCACTCTACCACTGAGCTACACCCCCAGACCCCAGAAAGTTGCTTGGCGATCTCAGAATCTCAAAACAGAAAAGGATGGTGTTATGGGTGGAATTGTGCCCTAACCCCTAGTATTTTAGAACAGGACCTTATTTGGAAATAAGGTTGTTGCAGAAGTAATTAGCTAAAATGAGGTCGTACTGGAGTAGGGTGTGCCCCAATAAAAAGGGAAACTTGGACACAGACATGCACAGAAGAAAACCCATGTGAAGATGAAAGCAGAGATTGGGAGAAGCCAAGGAATGCCAAACACTGAGGCACCTCAGGACCCAAGACAGGAGGGGAGAGACTCTTCCTCACAGCCCTCAGAAGGCACCACCCTTGCAGAAACCTTGGTTTCAGACTCCCAGCCTCCAGCGCTGGGGACAGCAAACTGCCCACCCATGCAGCTTAGTGTACTTTGTCCCAGCATTCCATGCCAACAGCACAGAGGCTGGAGGACAGGCCCACACTGCAGAGCTTGACAGAGTTCCATGACCTTGTCATCTCTAGGACTTAGGCCTTGTCTTTTGGCCAATACTGGAAAAACACTCCCCAGATTTTATCCTTTGGGTTTCTTTTTCCTAAATCCAAGAAGACTTTCCTGATGACGTGTTAATACCATTTGCTATATCTCAATTCTCTTAGCCACATTCCCTACATATCTCACAGTCTATCTGTGTTGCTGTGTGAGGCATTTCTATAGTCCCCGGACTATTCTCAGTTCTAGTGAAAAGCCTCCTAGGGCTGCCGGTTTTCTCGCTTTTTTTAAATAAAGAAAGAGAAAAAGAAAGAAAGCCAGGCATGGTGGTGCAATTCTGTAATCTCAGCATTCAGGAGGCAGGAGGATTGTGAGTGGGAGGCTCGCCTGGCCACATAGCAAGACCCTGTCTCATAAAAGAAAAGAAAAGAAAGAAAGGAAAGCAGATTTATGATCTCCTTCCTTAGAAATTATGATTGGGCTGTGGTGGCACCTGGAGTAAGCGTGTTAAATTAGTACCTCAGGTGCTGTTCATTGTGTTGAGTTGCTGTGGATTCTTACCAATTTCTTACAGCACAGTCTAAATTCCAAGCTTGGGAAACCCACGCTTGTTCCTGCTCTGGTAATGTTCCCAACTTTGGACTTTGGCATTTCCTTCCTAAGAGACCGGAAGTCGATCTGATTCTGGAGCCAGTCCCGAGATTCACTCGTTCACGTGCCACAATTTTGTGAGCACCCGCTACAAAGCAAACAACCGTTTGGGGGCCTGAGAACACATCAGTGAAACAAATAAATAATTTGCAATCCCTTGTGTTCTAGGGAGGAAACAGTAAATCAATACTAGCGCAGGTGAGCGGTGTTGTGGTGAAGACATAAGGGAGGCAGGGGGCTGAGCTGCAGGGCGCCCCAGGCGCGCCACTGAATGGGTTTTCCACAGACCTCACAGCGACTCAAAGGCCAAAGGCGAGCCTTGCGGCTCTCCAGCAAAGTGCCTCTAGCAGAGGGGACGGCCAGGATGAAGTCCCTGGCGAGCATCGGAGCACTTGCGGCCTGTTTCCAGGAATAGAGGAGGCCGGGGTGGCTGGGTAGGAGGGAGGGGGAGAGCGAGAGAGGGGCGGAACTAAAGTACTAAAGTTAGAAGGGTTTCCACGGCGCCAGATCAAGTCAGCAAAGGCATTGCAAGGTCACTGGCTTTTACTCTGTGATGGGGGCCCTCGGAAGTCTGAGCAGTAACACTACCTGACTTTCTTCCCTCTCCTCTGCCCTTCCCCTCTCCCCCTCCTAGTTTCCTCCCTCTCCCCTTTCTCTCCCTCCTCTCCTCCCCCTGCCTTTCTCCCTCCCTTCTCATCCGCTCCCCTCCGCCTCCGGCCCCCCAGCACTGGGAATCAAACCCAGGGCCAGCCTACCCCTGAACTACATTCTCAGCTCTTTCTATTTTTTAACTTTGAGACAGAATTTCCCTAAATTGCCCAGGCTGGCCTTGAACTTGTGATGTTCCTACCTCATCTTCTAGGATTACAGGTATGTTTCACCACCTGTGGCTCGCCTTACCCCCCCCCCAACACTGGGTATTGAATCCAGGGCCTTTCACACCGAACCCCCCACCTTTCCTTTTTTTTTTTTTTTTTTTAAGTTTTAGGGCAGAATCTTACTGAGTCACTAAATTGCCCAGGCTGGGATTGAATTTGCAGTCCTCCTACCTCAGCCTCCCAGAGTACTGGGATTGCAGGTGTCTCCCAGTCTGAGGATTCTCATCAGGATAAATCTGGAATTCAAGCTTAATCCTGAGCAGAAAGAAGCATCCCCGTGAGGAAGCATGGCTAAGTTGGCAGGTTTCTGGCAGCCATACTATGCCCAGGAGGAGAGCTACCTGAGGGTGGAGCCAGCACTGTGATTGGTAGGGCAGTGTGGCGGAAAGAAACTGGTTGTGAGGGCAGTGCTGAGCCACTGGGTCTATGCCCAACTTCTGAGACTTTATTAGAGCAGTTTAGGTTCACAGCAAAATCAAGAGGAAAGTAGAGATTTCCCTTCCACCTTCCCCCACACACACAGCCTCTTCCACTGTCAAGTTCCTCACCAGAGTAGGATCTTTGTTAAAAGATGAACGTGCACTGACACACTATTAGCACCAAAGTCCAGGAAGGCTCCCTCTTCACAGTGTGTGTTCTAGGGCTCTGGGCAAACACAGATGTGGATGATGTGGGATGACACATATCCACTATTACAGTCTTTTGCAGAGGATTTTCATTGTCCTAAAAAATCATCTGTGCTCCACCTAATCACCCCTTCTCCTCCTCGACCACTGGTGACCACTGATCTTTCCACTGCCTCCAGTTTTTCCTTCTCTAGAGTGTTATGTAGTTGAAACCACACAACACGCAGACTTTTCAGCTTGGTTTCTTGCCCTTATTAACATACATTTAGTGTTCCTCCATGTCTTTTCATGGCTTGGTAGCTCATTTCTTCTTAGCACTGAATAAGATTCATTGTTGGGCCAAGGATTTAGCTCAGTGGTTCCACTGCCTGCCTCCAGAGTGCAAGGTCCCACATTCAATCTCCAGTACCAAAAAAAAAAAAAAAAAATTATATTCATTGTCCAAATGCACCACAGTTGGCTTATTCACTTACCTACCGAAGAACATCTTGGTTGCGCCCAGGATTTGGCAGTTTCATGAGTAAGACTGCTAGAAACATCTGTGTACAGGTTTTTGCGTGGATGGACATTTTCAAGTCCTGTGGGTGAGTACCAAGGTGCTGGGTTTGTGATGAGACCGTGCTTAGCTTTGTAAGAAGCTGCCAAGTGGCCTCCTGAAGTGGTGGCCCTGTTTTGCACTGAACCAGCAATAAGCGAGACTGCCAGCTGCTCTGTTTCTTCCCCAGCACTTGAGGCACTCAGTGTTCTGGATTTTGACTGTTCTAATAGATGGGCACTGGTATCTCTACTCTTAATTTTATTTTCTATGACAGCAGACACGGAACATGGAAGTTTTCATATACTTATTTTTCCATCTGTATATTTTCTTTGACAAGTATCTATTAAGGTTTTAGGCCCATTATTAGACTGAGTTGTTTGCCTCTCTTTCTTTCTTTCTTTCTTTCTCTTTCTTTCTTTCTTTCTTTCTTTCTTTCTTTCTTTCTTTCTTTCTTTTTTTCTTTCCATCCCCCCACTTTCTTTTTCCTGGCAGTACCAGAGTTTGACCCCAGGACCTTGACCTTGATCCCCATCCTTTTCCATTTTTAAACAGGGTCTCAATGAGTTGCTGAATTGCCCAGGCTGGGCTGAAACTTATGATCCCCCTGCCTTAGCCTCCTGGAGTGCTAGGATTATAAGGCTGGCGCCACAACACTCAGTGTTCATATTGTTTAATTTTAAAGAGTTCTTTGTATATTTTGGATAACAGTCCTTTATCAGATGTGTCCTTTGTAAATGTTTTTTCCAAATCTGTCCCTTATTTTCTTGTTTCCTTGATAGTCTTTTCTTTGTTTGGTTGGTTGGTTGTTTTTTTGTGTTTTTTTTTGGTATGGGGGATTGAACTCAGGTCCTTATGTTTGCAAGGCAGGTGGTGGAACCACTGAGCTAAATCCCTGGCCCCCTCCTTGATAGTCTTTTATAGAGCAAATGTTTTAAAATTTAATGAAGTCTAGTTTGTCAGTTGCTTCCTTTGTGAATTATGTCTGTGATGTTTGTATCTAAAAGCATCACTACACCCAAAGCCATCTAGGTTTTCTCCTATGTTATTTTTCACTTTTGTAGTTTTGCATTTTACATCTAGATCTGTGATCCAGATTTCGGGGGAGCGTGTAAGATCTGTGTCAGATGCTCTTTTATTTTCATATATAGATATGCAGTTGTTTCAGACACATCTGCAGAAACTCTTCATGATTCCTCCAGCCCTAGTCCATAGACCTCAGAAACAGTTTTCCCAAAACATTCTTTCTCATGGACTTGGTCTCATGGCAAATTGCAAACTCCACCACATCAGGAGCAAGCTCAGACCTACTCAGCACGGTGGAAAGCCTAAAATTACTAGCCTAGCATCCCCTTGTGATAGGTAGGAGTTTATTACTTGTGTTCTAGAAGTTGAGAGCAGAGATTAAGGAACCTACCCAGGACCAGAACAGTTTCCTGTTTCAAATCTTAGCTTAGTCTGTCTAATTACAATATATGATCACATAGAAGCGAGTAGAGCTTTTCAGGAGGAGACTATCTGCTGGCTGCTTCACCGATTGGCAATATATTAGTACCGATAAGAGTTCCACTTTACAGTTCCAGTAACTCCCGGGCTCCTTCACTCAAGGCAATGATGAAGCTGAAAGGGATCAATTCATTATGGCCAGAGTTGTAAGAGTGATGTGTAATACAGCTTGTCTGATTATTTATAGTGGACAGTTTCTTACCCTTAAGAAGCTTGGGCCAGGGATTTAGCTCAGTGCTTCCACCACCTGCCTCACAAGCACAAGGACCTGAGTTCAATCCCTGATACTCCCCCACCAAAAAAAGAAAAAAGAACGTGTAGACTCTTGAGTGTGTCTCAGTTTGACGAACATTTCATTCCAGTTTACACAGAGACTAGGAGATCGCTCCACCAAAGCAGTTGTAAATGCAGATCCTGTCCAGCCACTGAGACTGTGAGACTGTGTAAGAAGGTGATGGGGGGGGGGTGATGTTTGCATTAAGAAGGCCCTGAGTGAAATTTCCAGTACCAAAAAAATTTTTAAAAAAGAATATCTTTAATAAAAAAATGAAAAACTTAAGAGATTCTTCCGAAGAATTCACGGGCCCCTGAGAATAGGGTTGAAGGACTCCAGTTTGAAAAACTGCAGTAGGAGGAGGGCTTTGTTTCAAGACTGGGGCTGTAGACACAGGATGCTCTAAAGCGAGTTCTCTCAGGAAACCAGGCTGCAGATCAGAAGGCAGATTGGTGAATATAGGACAGGAGTCAACCGTGCTCAGAAATCGGCGCTAGGCAGGGCAGCTAGTTGTCCTGTCTGCATTCGCCATTTGCCATACAAACATTTCCGTTTAAGTTTCTGTCGGCTGTGGAGCACAGAGGAGCTCTTTCTTGCATTATGGCAGAGAAGCCTGGTCAGATTATCACTCACTTCCTGGGAAGTCTGCCTGCCAACGCACCATATCTAGATAAACAGGAATTGTGCTTTCACCTTCCAAGGAGAGTTGGACAAATCATTGGAACTCCACAGCCACACTCTCTCCATCTAGCACATTGGTAGTTTCTGACCTTTTAAATTTTATTTATATTTATTTACTTACTGGTTGGTTTTGTTGTGAGACAGGGTCTCTCTGTGTAGTTCAGGCTGGCCTCGAACTCATAGTGGTCCTCCTGCCTCTGCCTCTTGGGATTACAGGTGTGCACCACCACGCCTGGCTGTTTCTGTACTTGAGCTGAAATTACAAGGGACCCTTGTACAGCATAGGCCATGGTGAAAGCAACTTTCTCTTACCCAGTTTTGTCTATAGCAGTCATTCCTCTCAGACCTCCCCTAACTCCAGCCTCGACGGAGTCCTTTTTAGGAACCAGGATGCACGCATCCCCAAGTCCTCTAAGGGAGGTGAAGGAGGAGGGGTGGGTGGCCCTGGTCCTCAGAGCAGGGCTCCCCGAGGTTCAGGGCCCACTGCCAGGCCATTCATTCCCCTCCCTCGGTTCCACAAGTGCTGTAAGGGACTGCACCGAGGGCCCGGGGAGGAGTTGGTGGTCGAATGCCGCCCAGGTACTCGAGTGGCTGCCTGGACACAGCTGGTGTCTCAGGGTGCTCCGCGGCAGCCCAGCCCCAGCCTGGCTTTCGTTCTGCCTGACTCCTGGGTCTGCAGGGACACCGGCCAACCCGCATGGTGCTCCCTATCTTAGCACAGACTCCACTGAGGCTGGAGGTGGGAAGCTCTGAGATGAATGAGTGATATGCAGTCCGCTGTAGACAAGATGACAGAATCTAGGTGACCGGTGACCCCAGGCCCTCAGGCCAGCGGCAGGATGGCTGCTGTCACCTCCATCTCCCTGACCATTCCCAGCTCTTGCTGAATATCCTGTCCCATAGCCCTGACTGCACATTGCTGTAGCTCTGCCTCACCGGACCTTCCCCACCTCCCAAGCCAGCAGAAACAAACCCTGCCTTCTATGATTTCCAGCCAGGGCATCCCCTTCCCTTCCCTTCTTTTTTTTTTTTTCAGTTGTCATACTCTTTTTCCTGGACCCATCTTCAAACACACTTTCTAGTGTCCATTATGGTTGCTGATGAGTATTTCTTACCTACCTGACCAGGAAGTAAGGTGGGACATAGGGCAGGTCCAATCAGCTTGGCTTTTCCCATAAGATTTGTACACTGTGGACACTGAATGCTGGTGAAGTGAATAATAAACTGGAAGTGTGGCACACACGTTACACAAATTACAGAAGACTGGACCCTTCCCCAGTGTCTCTCCAGAAGCTGCCCCTAAGCAGAGCTTCCTGGACCTTCTGATCTCCCATTCATCTGCGCCCACATGGACATATCGCAGGTGTGAGGAGCTGCCAGGTCCTTGGGCCAGCAGGAAGCAAGTCCTTCTGACCAGCCAGTGCCTAGGGCCTAGCCAGTTAAATACCGCGAACATCAGTCCTGCGTGGAAGACAGGCAGCACTGCAGTGCTGGGCACGGAAGAGACCCCGGGAGAGCTGCTCAGTGGATGTAGAAAGTCATGAACAGAACCTTGAGAGAGGACAGGTCACAGGGAGAATGTTGGGAAGAAAGCTTTCATTTTCTTGCTGTGCTAGACCAAGGCCTGGAGTTGAGTGTCTTGTAAGATGTGGAAAAGAAACAAGTGGATTTAACATTAACCTGATATCACAATGATTAATGTGCCTAGTGGTCTGAGGTATTTTTGCTTGAGATAGGAAATGTTTCTTATCTGTTTAAATCACAATTAAATTAAGCTTTTTCTGGGGGCTGGGGTTCTGCACAGGGGTTAGCTCAGTGGTTCCACCATCTGCCTCTCAAGTGCAAGGTCCTGAGTTCGATCTCCAATCCTTGGTACCAAAAAACCAAACTTATGCTTTTTCTTTGTAAAGATAACTTTTGTTTTGTCTTCTGATAGAGCTCATAACACATTGCCAGTGGGTTTTGTCCAAATTTGGCATAGTTTAGTTTATTACCATTGCTTTTCTGATTTGTCACTTGTTGATTATATTTTTCTGTGCAAACAGAATTGCTTAATAGAAGAAAAGGAAATAAAGCAACTGTCAGTAAGTCACCCAAAAGCAGAAGTTGAGTTCTTTTGACATGAGTTTTTAAGCACTGGAGCCACACTCCCCTCTCGGAGGCTCTGGACTGAGGAAGGCTGAGGCTGGGGGGAGAAAAGCAGGAAGTGAGTACAGGGCAGCCGAGGGAGCGAGCGCAGGAGTAGCCTGGGAGGTGGTGTGTGGCGCATCTCTGAGCACAGCCACTGATCACCACTCGCAGACCGGGTTAACCCTGACAGAGTCAAGGGCTTTCTGATTTTTCAGGCATGTGTTGTAGTTCAGGAATCTTGAAAGCTGCACATGGGAACTTTCTCTAAGTGGGTTCTGTTCACAATCAAACCCCTGGCCTGTTGACCAATAAGGTATGTTCTACATTTGAGAGACATTTGGAATTTGAGAGTCTTAGAAATAAATACATTGTAGTAGGCTGGAATCTGGAACAGGGCTTTGCGATTTTCACAATGTGCAGTAAGATACCAGTTATTACCGTTGGTTACACGTTGAATTTATCCAGTTCATAATTCCCAGCCTCTTTTTGTTCCAGATAAAAGTCATAAATATAATACCAAGTGGGAAATAAAGGCTGATGGGTGAGTGGTAGGACAGCTGATTGTTTTTCTGGCAAAGAAAATTTTCATAGCTTTCATAGACTACTTAGTTTTATTTTATTTTTAAAGTTAGAGCTTTTTCTTTCCTGGCTGCCCACCAAACACAGGATCTTTCGAAGTCTAACCAAGCTACTCCCTACAGCTGAGCTACAACCCAGCCCTTCCTTTTACACCCTGCTGCAGTAATGCCGAGACTTGCTGGTGGCTATGAATTACCCCCTACACACATTTGGTTTGTGCTTTCAATCTTGGTAAGACAGCATGGGTTACTGTGTCTTCAGAGAGAGTATAATATCCAGAGAGTGACATCAGCTAACAGGGCCAGAGTTTAACAAGGGGACTTCTGTCGTATAAAAAGGGTTTAAGGAGTGGCATTTTAACACATTCTGCCTCAGCAAAAGTAAGGTTTATAATTGCTTTTGTTATTAAAATGCAAGTGTGCAAAATGTGTGTCTGATTAGCTCCATGACAAGAGCCTCCTCCCCAGTTCTGCTCGTACCAGAATAAACTAATCCAATCCTCCCCTGCCCACCCCTCCTTTCCCTTCTCCTTTGGCAGTACTAGAGATTGAACCCAGAACGTTTTCACTGAGCTACATCTCCAGCCCCTTTTAATCTTTTACCTTTGTTTTGGTTTTGGTTTTTTGAGACAGGGTCTCCTGTATAGTTTGTGCTGGCCTTGAACTCTATAGTTTAGGCTGGGCTTGATGTCACAGAGATCTTCCTGCCTCAGCCTACCAAGTGCTGGGATTACAGGCATGTACCACCATGCCTACCTTTATTTATTTATTATCTGGAGGTAGAATCTCACTAAATTGTCCAAGCCAGGCTTGAACTTGCAATCTCTGCCTCAGCCTCCCAAACTGCTAGCATTACAAGCATGTGCCACTATGCCCAGCCAATGTGTTATTTTTACCTTAATTTGATGCGTGAGAAAGACTTTACATCTGAGTACTGTATTATAGCTAAAGGGGAGCATGACTGTCTCCCCCAGCTCTCTGACCAATAGCAGCATCTCAAGTAAGGGTACGCTGACTCTACCTTCTTTAAAACTGCATAGGCAAGGGCCGGAGTTCGAGTTCGATCCCCGGTACCAAAATAAATAAATGAATTAATTAAAAAAATAAAACTGCAACATTGCCCCAGCTCCCACACTCCACTGCATTTTTCCATAGCACAGACCACCCTTCCCATCTACAAATTTACTTATTGCTGTTATTGCTTATTATCTGCCTCTCTTTATTAGAAGGGAACCTCTGTGAAGGCAGGATCGCCCGTGTTCACTTGATACATTTTGTAGTGCCAGAACATTGTCTGGTTGTAGCAGGCACACAGCAAGTAACTGCTATGTGCTTGCGCTTTTGAATCGTCTGCAGTTCATAGACTACTACCAACCTCAGCTGGGTGGGCTGGTGCACTGTAATTCCAGCACCTGGGAGGCTGAGGCAAGAGGATCATTGTGAGTTTGAAGCTAGCCTGGGCTGCATAGTGATACATCACCCACTTGCTCACCGGCCCCAAAACAATACTACCAACCTCTCAGAAACCTAAGGTGCATTTCTTAAAGGCAAAACCAAAATATAGTTACAGTACCGATAATGAGTCACAAATGTTTGGAATTCCAGTCACTCTTCAAATGTTGTTGTTGTTATCATCATCATCATCATCATTTTGTGTGTGTGGTACCGGGGATTGAACCTAGGACCTTGACACTGAGCTACATCTCCAGCCATTTTCTTATTTTTTATTTTAAGATAGGTTCTCACTAAGTTGCTAAATTGCCTAAGGGCAGGGGATTTAGCTCAGTGGTCCCACCACCTGCTTCACAAGTGCAAGGACCCGAGTTCGATCCCAGGTACCACACAACAACAACAACAACAACAACAACAACCACAAAAATCATAAGTTGCCCAGGCCGGGGTTCCCACTTGTGACCTTCCTGCCTCAGCTTTCCAGAGTGCTGAGATTACAGGCCTGTTCCACCACATCTCACTTTAAGCATCTTTTGGAAGATTCAAAGAGCTACCTTCCACCGTTGTATAGGGCAGAGCTCTCTGTTTCTAGAAAGTGAAGTGAACACGCTATATGAAAAGCATTCACTTCTGGGCACCTGGGCTCAGCTGTCTGTGAAGCTCAGGCACCAAGGAGAAAGTGTGAATTGTTCCCAAAAAAGTTGCCATGTGGCTTCAACATTCTTGAAGGCAATGTTTTTCTTATAGTTCACGAGTCTTACTTAGCAAGAAGTTTCTCCTAAGTTTGGCAAAGGAACTGCTCTAATCTGAGGGTTTTCTTCCTCTTAGTCCAGTGAAGATCATTAAAAGCACTTGCATCTACTTGCTCAGACCAATAGCCAGTTTCTTTGACCTGATGACCAAAGATTTGCTTGTTTGTTTGTTTGTTTGTTTGAAACAAGGTCTCACTATGTAATTCAGGCTGACTTTGAACTCACTACATTGAAGCAGGACTTAAAGAAAAACAAGTTCTTCCTAGCCTTGGGCAGTCACCCCACATCATCCCTCTCACCCCCTTCTAGTTAGAACTCCTTGTTCTGGAACAGACAAAATTGGCAACTTTGTCTGGTGAACAAAGTTTACATTATCTTACTCACAAGATTCACAAGGCTCTACCTTCTTTCAAGGCTGAATTACAGAACCATCTGGCCTTGTCCTGTTTCTGTAAACTTGCTTGCTACCTCACTAGAAAGATCAACCTCTTCAACTAAATGTATAAAAACCGAAACTTTTCTTTGTTCAGTGCTCTTCCTTTAGACGTTAGAGTCCATTGAACCCGTGTTCACCTAAAATAAAAATCCTCCTGCTTCCCAATGGTCTCTCCTGTCTCTTAAAATCCCACACCAATGTAGCCCAGGTTGACCTTGAACTCACAGCAGTTCTCCTGCCTCAGCCTCCTGAGTACTGGGATTACAAGTGTGTGCCACTTCGACTAAAGATTTTTAAAAGCAATCCTTTGTGCAAGGGAGCTGAGCCAAGTATTTTCAGAGCATCCCCATATCTGAGCATTCTTGATTGGGTGACAGAGGAACTGTCTGTCTTCTGCTTCCTGTCCACGATTGAGTCACGAGAGACATCTCTTGTCCTTTGACTCAGCCCCAAGTCTGTGCTGGACACACTTCCCCTGCGGTTCCCAATCAGAGGCCCATGCCCTCCCTATCCTGTTCCTGTGTCCTTATCCCAGTCCAGTCATCCTGTCTCACTCTGGTCTCTGCACCTCTACCCACTGCACGTCAAAGCCAGATTAACCATAGCTTTGCCTTAGCAGACCCTTCTGGAGGGATTTGCTCTGTAACAGCTCATAGAACTGAACCAAACTGCCCCCTGCAGAGTTCCATGGAAGCCCTCCATGAAATGGTTTCCTCTGGTGGAGATGGCTTTGGCTCCGGTGCCACAGTCTCATCTCCGTTCTTCTTTCCCCTTCTGCTTTCTCCTGTGCCCTTGCCTGGCTTGTATCCTGATACTCATCTCTATACCTTTATTTATGCCGTTTCTTATCTACCCACCCATCCATTCATGAAACAAGATACTAAACTTCTTCCAGGTAATGGGCAGTGTTTGGGGTCCTGGGGATACGAACTTGACATTTTGGATTACACCTGCCCCTTCTCCCGCAATCCAAGCAATCCAAGTCATACTCTTCCTTCAGGGACCAATTCAGCCCTCACCTTCCCAAAGGTTGCCTGACTCTGGAAAGCAGATGAGTGTACTGGTGAATAACAAAGACTTGGATTTAGGAATTAAATATACTTGGATTGCAATTTGCTTTTATGTTTGTTTGTTTGATTTTTTTAAGATGGGTGGCTTTGAACTCCAGGTGATCCTCCTGCCTCAGCCTCCTGAGTCCTGGTATTGCAGGTGTGTGCCACGATGCCCAGCTAGGCTGGAATTTGCTTTGCCATGAAGTAGCGGTGGAACACTGGGCAAGTTCCTTAATCTTTTTAAGTCTATCTGTAAAATGGAGCTCATAGGTGCCTCAGGGTTATATGGTGAGAATAGAGATAATAACTAAAAGTGATACTGGTGCCATCTTTTCCTTCTCTGAAAACATATTGCAAGGTAAATGATAAATGTAAATAAATAATTCTGTTTATAAATAAGTAGGATGATGCCTGGTCATGTGGGAGTGAGTGAATATTGTTTGTGATGTTTTTATGCACCTCATGATACGTCTTCCTTGCTTCGTAGTACTTAACAGTCTTCTAGTGGATGAATGCAGCCTTACTGTCTCCTTCCTGCGTCTCCAGTTCCTCAGGGACATGCCTCCCAGCTGTCCTCCCTGTCCTCTCTCCTAGCAAAGACAAACCCTCCCAGCAGACTGAAAGCCATCAAGGTAGAAGCAGAGATGTGTCCTTTGGATCCGAGGCTAAGGGGAGAGGGAAAGTCTTACAAACTGCAGGGCGCTGGAATTCCCGGCTAGTGTTAAGTGGCCATAGCAAAGCATAACCTGTGGCTTCAATTGGATCTGTCAAAGATGGAATTAAAAGTAAATTTGAAGTTTCACAACATGGTTCTCCATATTACGGGTGCTACTGTGCATTAAAATTGTCTGTGTGGGCTCAGTGGGACGGGGAGCGATTCCATCACTGCGAATGGCTTGGGGAAATGGGGTGGTGAGAATTAGGGCCATCCATCCCGACTGGGGCAAGAAGGAGATGGGAGATGTGCTTTCTGATCTTGACATCTTGCCAGCTGGAGCTGGAGGGAAATGTATCTCTGAACCCATTGAACCGCCTATCTCAAATCATACAGACGGACACATTCTATGAGAAGAGAGATAATTTTTATGTATTTTAGTGAAGATTTGCTCTGATATTTGCCTACTCATGGTTGTTCAGAGCACTGAAGCTTTAGGTAGAAGCTCACTTCAGCAAATGCCACGATAGCTGGTTTCCTGCTGTGAGCCTATTTATACATCCCTGGTAACATTTTGGACTATTCCAAGAAAAATATCACGTGGCAGATACTACCAGAGCCTGCATGTTTAGCCATCAGAAGATAATTAAGCTCCTGTCTACTAGGTATAATATTTAGATGTGGTATCTGTTTTGGAATAAATAGGTTACGAGGGTTTCAAATCAGTTTTGTATTTTCACAAGAGCTTTCACATGATCTCATCTGGTCCTTATGACAAGCCCGAGCCCAGGGCAGAGTACATAATCATTTTATAATAAAAAGAGAGAGGTTAGATGACTTGCCCAACGTTGCAAAGCCTTTAAGTAGTACAGGTAGTACAAGGATCTCAGTAGAAGACAACTTGTGTGGGGGTACATGCCTGTGATCCCTTGGGAGGCTGAGGCAGGAGGATCGCTGTGAGTTCGAGACCAGCCTGGGCTACATATGAGTTCAAGGCCAGCCTGAACTGCATAGTGACACCCTGTCTC
>NW_022900938.1:21902966-21921710 GCF_012274545.1 Fukomys damarensis
AAAAAAAAAAAAAAAAAAAAAAAAAATCCCAATGGCCATTATTGTTATTGGAGTGATTATTATATTGACTCCTTGACGTGATTCTTCGATTTCCTCTGTGCTGAGCTGTATAAAGACACTGCAGGACCATGTGTGTCCTGAGCTGCTTCATTCTACTCTGGGCTGGGGAGCAGAGTCCTTGGCTTTCAAAGGAGTGGATCCAGTTGGAGGCCTGGCCTGGCCTTCCTGGCCCATTTCCTAGTTCTCCTCAGGCCAGGGTTGGGTGGAATGGTTAGAACTGGAGACTTTTTACATTTCACGTTTTTCTGGTTTCTAAAAATGAGAGTGGCAAGCAACCCCTGCAGCAGGAGTGCTTGTTTCATTCAGGCGGGATGCTTCCTGCAGCTTCCCTGCCTGTGGGGCATTCCTACTCCCAACCGCAGGTAAGCCCCATCACCCCAGCAAGTTTTCGGGGCATATCACAGTCAGTGTTTCAGACATGTCTGTCTGAATATTAGATCAGACCGCAAATGTATTTCATTAATACTAATTCTTAAACTTGGGAGGTACACACTTTTGCCCCTGGGGAACTGCACCTTGGGCTTGGTGCAGGAGGGAGTGGCGGTGACCACACAGGCCCCAACATAGGGTGGGCACAGCAGGATGGCTCATTAAGAGACTCAGTCACATGGGCTCTTTGGTTGAATTTCTGGGCAAGAAAGAGAAGCAGACAGATGCAGAAACCCAAATTCCAGGTAGTGGAGCTTCTTTAAGTTGGGAGGGGGCACCAAGGTTACATGACAGGAGGATTTTCATTGAGCAAGAAAATGTGAACCCCTCTGCCTCCTCCATAGCTGGAGCCCATCCCTATTGCATGCCTGACTTAATCATGGTTGTTCTGAGGACAAGGACCTGGGTTTCTGATGCTTATGAATCAAAGGATGGTGCCAGGGGAAACCCAGCACCACTTAGCTACTCTATCTGAGAAAGCAGAGCTGTTCTATCCTCTTGTTGGTCTGCTCCTGTCTTAGGTGCAGCGGATTCCTAAAGCGGCCAGGGTAGGCCTGTCTTTGAAAGTCTCTGCTAGGCTGTAAGAAAATGCTTTCCCACATAAGCCCCGAGACATCTGGGGAGAGATACAGACAGAAAGAGGGGTGGAGGCAGGGAGACCTTCCCTGCTTAGAACAAGCCAAGAGCGCAAAAGCAACACAAACGTGCCAGAGGAAGGCAGGCAGATGGCCAGGAAGCTCTGAGCAGAAGCTCAGTGGAGGGGCAGGCCCCTCTCCCAGCAGGCCACTGGCCTAGAAACTTCTGAGGGGCCCACCAGTTGCCTCAGCAACCAGGGGTGTCTAAATCCCAGAGGGGAGTGGTGTGTCTGAGCTCTGGGCTCCAAGTGGGGCCTTGCTTATTCCTTCCTAACTGTGTGGTGAGCAATTCTGTTTCTCTCTCTCTCTCTCTCTCTCTCACACACACACACACACACACACACCCTGGCCTTGGTGCGACCAGGAATGGACTGCATCACGTACACGAGCAGCTGCATGCCTCTCAAGCTCCTCTGCATGTGAAAGCATGTTTGTTATTGTACCCTACCCCTTGCCACATAGCTGTGACTTCGTTTTAAAAATCATCCTTTGCTGGCTGGACAGAGGGGGTCAGGGGGACCTCAGTCTCCTCCCCCAGGATCTCCCAATCTCAATTCCTGAGTCTCCAGCTCCCATCCCAGGTGAACGAGCTGAGAATCATGACACTTAAAGTATGGCATCCCCCACATCCAAGGACGGTTGGGCCCTGGGAGGAGGCGGCCTTCTGTCCACCAGCAGCCTGCGGCCCACATGCGGAGAGGAGAGGAGAGCCCCAAACACAGCTTCTGCTGCCATGGCACCTCCTCTCTCTTCAGCCCGCTTCCTTTCTCACCCTGACTGTGTTCCCAAGGCCTCCTGACTGGATTTCCTGGCTCCCAGAAACCTCTGCTGTGAGAACAGGCGGAGGAATCTCCTGGGGTGTACTTGGAAGGAAGGGAGTGAGCGCGGGGTTGGATAACTTCCACGAGCGGAATCTGCATCAGTGGTTCTTAGCCCCGCTGCACAATAGAGTCATCTGGGAGCTGTTAAAGAAATCACACCGCCCAGGCATGGGCCCAGAGATTCAGCTCAACGGGCCTGAACAAAGGTTTTTTTTGTCTTTGTTTGAAAACAACTTTTTGATAAAGGTATTTATAAAAACAAGTCCCAGGTGACGCCAAGATGAGAACCACTGAGCTCGAGGGGAGTGGCCTGGGTTCCCAAGAGGCCCCTGTGGGCCACATAACGGGGCCCAAGCCCTGCTGGTGTTCGGGAAGCTGCCCCACCAGGCAGCTGTGCCACGGGTGGCGCTGGCTCTCTCCATCGGCCAGATGTGCCCTTAAGCTGCTCTCCACTTGAGGGAGGTGGTCAGGGAGAAGGAAGCACTGGGGAAGTCGGCAGAGGAGAAACAGGTTTCAGGGCCCTGGGGGAGGGGGGCTGGCTGACTTCTTCCCGCACATCTAAAATAAAAGGCGAGAGTAGAACTAGAAGTGAAACAGCACACAGAATTGCAAACGAAAACAAAAGACTTCAGAAAGACGAAAACCCACACACACCTGGTCTCTGAAGGTCTTAGAAGGTTGGGCTTTTGACTCAATGACAAGTGGCCTTCCTTGGAAATTTGTCCCCAATCTCTGAATAGCTATAGCTCAGGCAGCTGCTTTGGGACGGTTATTTCAGTGTCCCAGAGGAAAGATATTTTAGGGTTTAGTCCTTGCCAGAAATAAGAAGCCAAGGGAAAAGGAGAAACATTACAGAATTTCCAAAAATATTTTGATAGCAATGCAAAACTTTGCAGAAGCTTAAAGAAAAATTAGAGTACACTGTTATTTTAAGGAGGCCTAGTGGTCTGGCTCTGTATTTTGGACTGTAGATAAATTATGTTTCCCCATGTGGTTCAATCTGTGGAAGGGCCTGTAAGTTCACAGATTTATATTTATTTGTAATATATATTTTTAGGGTTATGATTTGTATACATGGAACAGGTAAGTAGTATTTGAGTTTTAAAATAGTATTGAACCAAAAAATAAAAAAGATTGGGGTGCTAGAGGTGTAGCTTAATGGCAGAGTGCTTGCTCAGCATGCTCAAGACCCTGGTTTCAAATATATATATATATATAGTTTTTCCAGTTTTATTTATTTGTAATATATATTTTTAGGGTTATGATTTGTATACATGGAACAGGTAAGTAGTATTTGAGTTTTAAAATAGTATTGAACCAAAAAATAAAAAAGATTGGGGTGCTAGAGGTGTAGCTTAATGGCAGAGTGCTTGCTCAGCATGCTCAAGACCCTGGTTTCAAATATATATATATATATAGTTTTTCCAGTTTTGGAAAATGAAGGAGATAACATCACGTAAGACTGATGGGAAAGTGAAACAAGGGATGGCTCCTGTTGTGATTTAGAGCTGGACATGCGTCTTAGGAATGTGACCTCGCCTGGTGTGGTCTTTGGGACAGCACTGGCTTACTACCTTACTACCTTATTCTGGGCCCTTCTAAAGCTTGCTGTTCTCTACTTCTTCCCTTTACCAATGCCCATGTCTCTTGAATTGCTAAGGAAAAGAATATCTCCTTTCTAATGTGTCCCGGTCTTAGTAGTTAGAGGACACTGCTCCTCTCCCAACAGCCTAGCAATAAGACTATTTTATGACTTCTCATATTTAATTAGTATAAGCTATAACCTGTTGTTCCATAATGTTCTATTTGTTACAGTGCACTCATTTTCTCTACTAACACGCAAGGGCAGGGTTGCACAGGGTGTGAGTTTATAAATAAAATAAAATAATGTTAATTATGCCCAGGAGGTTGGCAGATGAGGATTTAAGAATGATTGCTCTACAAGGCTATCCCTCAGGCCTGTCTGTTCATGACATCTGCCCATCCGTCAACCTGTCCAGGCAGCCAAATCTGTAGACTCAGTTTTGGATCAAAGTGACTGAAAGTCTCAGAGCTTTGCTTATCTCAGCAAAGAAGGGTCTTCATACAATGTGGGACCAAGCAATAAACATTTCTATGGTGGCAAATTAAAGTACAGGACCTGAAGAAATGAGATTTTCCTAGTTGTCAAAGTGTGTGAGCCCTCTGACAGATGGGCAGTGGCTAGGGAGAAGAATTAGGACGAGACCCAGCAACTGAGTAAACAACGATGCTCTCTAGGGTATGGGGGGAAAAACTCAGCCCCATGGCTCTTTTTTAAGCATTCGTTGTGATAAGGAAAAGAAATTTATATTAAAAAATATTTTCTTGCACATAAAATTATAACTGCAGGAATTTGGCTTGTATTCTTTATTTTTTAAATTGACACTAGTAACATGTGCCCTCCCGGAAGTGGAGTTTAAGTTCATTTCACTACTAAAGTTAAGATGGAGCTTAATTTAGAAAGTGAAGTTGAATGCTTCTTGATAATGGTAATTAAAAATTTACAGTGCCTCACAATTTATTTTTTTTTTAAAGAAGCATTTGTATGCTTGCTCACTTAATGTTCACAACCTGGAGAGGTAGATCTCACACATTTTATTGTCTCTGCTTAATGGGTGGAGAGCCAGGCTCTGAAAAGTTAAGATTCTTGCCCCAAGTGATAAAACTGGTATGTGAACAACTTAAACCCAACCCCAAACCCATACTCTTGTTTAACCAGTAAGTGATTAGTTGGTAAGGACTGTAAAAAGCCAATGAATTATGTAGGTGTCTTGGACCATACACTTTCTTATTAAAGTTTTAGATTTTGTTAGGGTCCTCTAGGGAAATCCCAGATGGCGACAAACTCGGCTTCCTGGTCTCTCGGTCCTCAATGTGTCAGCATTGCTGGCTCAGGCCACTGTGGCGCCTGGTCCCAGTAGTGAATGAGCTCAGGAAAGATTCCTTCCTCTTAGCTAAGTCCAGCCCACTGTGACAATGTTGGACCCTTTCAAAATTGGCTCATCCCAGCAAATTGAGAGAGAAGCTACAGAAATGGGTAAATGGATTCACTTATGGAATACAGATTTTTCAAATTCTTATGAATCTTACTGGACTGCAGTCTGGACTGTATTCACTGGGGCTGTCAGGATATACCACACAAGTGCTTGCCTTGCTTTTAATCCCATCAGTGGCAACAGGGGGTGTGGGATACCAAGGTACTCAGATGCATAGGCTGGGGTGGATTTCTGGTGTTCCATATTCAGATGTTTGGTCCTCTCTCTTGTTATTCCCAGTGTAAGCTCTTTCTGACCAAGGGCTCCATTCCTATAGCTCCTCAGGCCTGTTGGGTCCCTGATGGGTGCCATTTGTTTGGTTTGGATTTTGGTTTTGTGGGAAGGGAACAATAAGATGGAAAGGTAATGGGCTGGTGAACAGGGCCAAGGTACATGTCCAGATCCATGTCTGACACTGGCAAGTCATTGCTTTTCTGGCCTCGATTTCCTCATCTGGGAATAAATGGATTAAGCTGGACCTGCACATACTTTCCCTCCTCTGCCCTGAGCCTTTCTCTGTAGTCATAGATCCCCAATGACCAGAACATAGGCAGCCCAGGCTAAGTGGGGGAGGAAGGTGCCATCTTTCACAGGTGCATGAGCACACAGAAAAGGCTTGGTGTGGACCTAGGGCCCAGAAAGGCAGATTTTCCAAAGACCTAGGGTGTCGAGAACACTCCTTTTGGGCTGGGTGATGCAAACACCAGGGACAGGCAAGATTAATAACTTCAAAGAACACAGACCTGTAGAGAAGATACAGAACTACCAAAAGGGCTGACAGATGACACCCAGCTAGTACTCCTTTGTGTTAGAATGTAAACTTCTCAGGGTGGGATTTTTGTTGTTTAATGATGGATCCCACACATAGGCACTTGATGCAAGCTTGCTGAATGATGAATGAACACTTTAAATTTGTAATAAGCAATGTGAGAGTAATTTATCTAGAGCTGCATTCACCCTAAAATTATATCTGGGTCATAGTGGTATATTTAAATCATTAGCTAAGCTGCTGTGTGTAGCCATCAAATGGCTTGACCTTAACTTTGTTTTTGTTGTTGTTGTTGTTGTTGTTTTGAGACAGGGCCTCTCTATATTGTTTAGGCTGGCTTTGAACTTGTGGCAGTCCTCCTGCTTCAGCCTCCCAAGTGCTGGCATTAACCTTAACTTCTACAATATTCATTCTCCCTAGTTTGAGCAGGCCTGTGGAGTGGTTAAGTCTGACACTGACGTTCTACCCATTAAGAGTTAATCAATATTCCTAGATCCTCACTCTTTAATACAATTCAGTCATTAAGTTGTAATGGGCACTTAATACACGATAACAATCAGATGGCAGCTTAGACTGTATGGAGCTAAGCATGCATTGATGTGGGTGGATGTGTAAATAAGTAAAAACAGTATTAAACGGAGAAGAAAAAGAGAAAAAGTGGGGAAAGTCGCCAAGTCTCCATGGTGCCACTCTGTGACAATCAGGAATGCGCTCAGGTCCACTCACAAATACTCTGCCTGTGTTCCACTCTGGAAACAGACTATGGAAATCAATTTCATTGCCACCACTTTACATATAATAACTGCAGTCAGGAGTTTTTGAACACAAGAAAAACCTGACACAAATATGGAACAAACCAAATGCCATAATCAGGTTAGAAAAAAAGAGGAAGAAATCGGCTGCTCTTGCATGGTCTGTACTGGGCCTGATGGATCCAGAGCTCGGAACCACCTTCAGGCACCGCCCATTTCTGATCACCCGGCAGCCTTCTTGCTTCTGGGGCAGGTTCAGGCTTCTCCCTCTCTGGCTTATAACCCGCCGATTTGGCTGCTTTGCTTAATTCCTGCATTAATAGCTGCCTTTCTTTTCTTTCTTTCATTTCCCACTCCTACCAACCTCCATTCTGTCTGTGCCTGTGTGGCTGGGATGCACACAAGGACAGGTGGGCGCACTGGGGGAGCCGGGAACCCTTCCCGAGAGGTTTGTGGGGCTCCACAACTTGGGTTTCTATGGAATCTTTGCCCTCTAAGCAGCTCACAACCAAGCAAACTGATGAGACAGGCAAATATGGGATAATTAAGTAAATCAAACGCCTAGGACAATACAAGTTAGGAGGAACATATTTAAAATGCATAGTGTATAGAAAATCGGATTAGTCATTTTTAGTAGAGACAGTGAAAAGGGTCTAGGAGACCTAATGGATTTATGATTTGTTTGTTCCAGGGATAATCAAATAAATGTGCTATGTTGGACATTGTGACAGGAAGAAGATGGAAGAGGTGGATGTGAGGACATATCTGAATACAAGGTAAAGAGTGGCGGTCCAGGTGAGGGAGCAACGACTTCGGCCGGGGAGGAGGTGGACATAAGTGAGATGGGCTTGAGGCATGGAGTGGGACATCAACGTTTCCACATAACCAGGGTTTTTCCAGGTTACGGATGCCTTGAGGTAAAAATAAGTCACATGAACTGAAAAAAAACAAAAACACACACAAAAAGGCTGCATTTTCCTGGCCAGTATTTGGCATAGTAGCATTTTCAGAATCTTACACAATCTGTTCCCACTCCAGTACAGTATGCTGTTAGCAGTTACTGGGGCAAGAGCCCTTAACTTTTTGAGGATCACATCCTCTTTTGAGAACCTGATGAAACTTACAGAACCTCTTTCCAGAAAAATCAACACATATACTCAATGAGTCATGTGCAGTTTTTAGGAGCACACAGACTCCTCACCTATGGTTGGACTCCCAGGGGGCCATGGTCCCTAAGCTAAGGATTCCTAGTGGAGAGTTGTGGAGCTCACCCATTATCCCAGCATTTGGGAGGGTGAGGCAGGAAGATTGCTGCAAGTTCGAGGCCAATCTGGGCTACATAGTGAGTTCAAGTCCAGCCTGAATTTCACAGCAAGACCCTGTTGCAGAATGGCCAGAGAGACAGAGAGAGAGAGAGTGTGTGTGTGTGTGTGTGTGTGTGTGTGTGTTTAGGGGGAAGAATTCTGCTGCAAGCAGCCCCCGAAGGACAGAAACTATTGATATTTAGAGCCACCTAGCAAGCTTGCGGAGCCAGCCTGTGAGAACTCTGGGAGCTTTAGAACCAGAAGCACTGCTGTGGGCTGATCTGCAGGGCTGTAAGGCCCAGCTTTAGTGCTGAAGCAGTGCGTGTTGTGTTGTGCGCCTGTATTTACACACACACACACACACTCACTCAAGCACAGGGCCAAAGTGAGTGATGTACTTCTGCCGGGAGCCCTTATTTAAAAAATTTCCACCTCACCCCACAAAGAATGGCTGCTATCAAGAAATCACACAATAACAAATGTTGGCGGGGTTGTGGGGAGAAAGGAACCCTTCTCCATTGTTGGTGGGAGTGCAGACTGGTGCAACCACTATGGAAATCAATATGGAGATACCTCAAAGAGCTGGGACTGGAGGTTCCATTTGACCCAGCCATCCCTCTGCTGGGTATCTTTCCAAGAGAACTAAAAGAATCATATCACAGAGAAATATGTGCATCCATGTTTATAGCAGCACAGTTTGTAATAGCTAAATCTTGGAAACAGCCCATTTGCCCATCCGTTGGAAACTGGATAAAGAAGTTGTGGTTTTTCTATAAAATGGAATATTACTCAGCCATAAAGAACGAGAAAATAGATTCATTCATAGGAAAATGGATACATATTGAAGATATACTCCTAAGTGAAATAAATAAGTCACACATGTGTAAATACTGAATAGTTTCCCTGGTGTAAATAATCTGCAACAATGCATAAGATTCTAATAAGATTACTGACATTTAGAAATGGGAAGAAAGGAGCTAAAAGTGTAGGGAAGGTGGGATGGGTAGGGGAAGAGTAAAAAGGGAAAAGAAAAAAACGTGAGAGAATGAAAAGATGAAAATAAAGTGTTTGTAGATGGGGAGGGGAGGAGGGGGGGAAGGGAGGGCAGAGGTAAGGGGAAAAAATGAGAATCAAGACTTGTCATGTAGAGGTACAAGATCCCAACAATGAATGTAACTGTACTGTATCCCTAAAATGTACCAATAAACTCAATTAAAGCTGAAAAAAAAAATTTCCAACCAAAAGCCAGGCATGGTGGCACACGCCTGTAATCCCAGCATTCAGGAGGCTGAGGCAGGAGGATTGCTGTGAGTTTGAGACCAGCCTGAGCTGCACAGTGAGTTTCAGAGCAGTCTGAACTACATAGTGAGACCCTGTCTCAAAAAAACAATAACAGCAACAACAACAAAATTCCAACCAAGACATACCATGTAAAGGTACAAGATCCCAATGATAAATGTAACTATATTGTTTGCTTTAAATGTGCCAATAAACTAAATGGGGAAAATAATTTCCATTGGCAACTCCGCCACTGTGACTGTCCCCTGCCCCCAGTGCCTCAGGATGTCATTTTCTGGGCATCACCTCTGTCCTTTGCACAGACTCCCGCAGACCCCCCAGACGCTCCCGGATGGGTCTGCGCCCTGTCCGGGAGCCCAGCCTCAGCGCCAGCCGGGATAGCCCTGCCACTCCGCTCTACGTGACCGTGCCACGGCAATGTGAAGGTGGGAGGGCAAAACGGGTCGCCCGCAAGGAAACTCCAGAGAGCAGGCAGTTGGAAAAGCTGCGGGGAACAATTCCCCACAGCCCCTGCGGGCAGTTCGAGGTGCGGCCTGGGGTCACTGGCTGGGCGCGGACTGTGCTCTATGCTTGTGAGGGGTTGCTCAGGCGTGTGTCTGCAGGAGTGGAACAGCTTCTAGGAGTAGTGACTAGGTCTGTATGAAAGCCACTTTCCCTTCCTTCCTTCCTTTCTTTCTTTTGGTTTTTTGAGACAGGGTCTCACTATGTAGTTGAGTCTGAGCTGGAACTCACTATGTAGCCTAGGCTGGTCTCGAACTCACAGCGATCCTCCTCCCTCAGCCTCCTGAGTGCTGGGATTACAGGTGTGCACCATCACACCTGGCCAGTCTTTCACCTTTAAACATCAATGGGGTACCTCTCTGAGGCCCAAACTGGGAGACCCAGGAGACACACAGGGCACAGCACCTCTCCTGGCCATTCTCACTGGAATCAAGGCCACTAAGGCCCTTTTCTCACCAGCAAAGGGCAATCAGGCAGATCTGAAGATAGCCCCGTGCTGCCAGAAGAAAATCTGCATGCTGCAGACTTAGCAGCAACACCCTTTGCACAGACCTCAGTACCTCCCTGGAAATCTCTTACTGCTAACAGTTTCTCACCTCTTCTGGCTGGGTATTGGGTCAGGCTCTTCAGAAATAAACTGTGAATGGTGGGTTTGTGACAGAGAAATGCTCCAGGGACTGTATGGGGAAGGCGCCATCCTGATTCCCTTGATTCACTATACAAAATCAAACTATGCTTACATCTGTTAGGATGGCTATGATCAGAGATAGAAGACATGTTGGCGAAGATGTAGAGGAAAAGGAACCCTTGCATGCTGTTGGTGGATTGTAGATTAGTACAGCCCTTATGGAAAACAGTACTGAAGATCCTTAGAAAATTAAAAATAGAGCTAAGCATATTGACACATGCCCATAATCCCAGCAGTCTGAGAGGCTGAGGCAGGAAAGTCACAAGTTCAAGCCTATCCTGGACAATTTAGCAACTTAGTGAGGCCCCCCATCTCACAATAAAAAAATAAAAAGAAGGGTTGAGATGTAGCTAATTACAAAGGCCCTGGGTTCTATCCCCAGTATTGCAAAGAAACAAACAGACAAACAAAAACTACCGTGTTGCTTCTTTGGGCCATTTTCCTGTTGCTCTAATACAATGCTACAGGCTGGGTAATTCATAAACAATAAAGGGTTATTGGGTTTACAGTTCTGGAGGCTGAGAATTTTGAGAGAATGGCACTAGCACCTAGTGAGGGGATGACCTTTTGTGTGTGTGTGTGTGTGTGTGTGTGTGTGTGTGGCAGTATGTAGTTTTGGCTGATCTTAAACCCATGGCAATTCTCCTGCCTCAGTCTCCTGAATGCCGGGATTATAGCTGTTTGCCACCACACCTGGCTTAGTGAGGACCTGCTTGGATGTCATATCCTAGCAGAAGAATAAACAAGGCCTCAAAGACATACAGAAAATTAAGCCAAACTTATCCTTTGGATCAGAAACCCCCTTTTGCAGTAATAAATTCACTCCCACAATAATGGCATTAATTCTAATCACCTCTTAATACCGGTACAATGGCAATTAACTTCCAGGAGGTGACATTCAAGCCACAGCACATGATCCAGCAACTGCACTACTGCATAGCCAGTGAAAAGGAAGCCAGTGTCAGAGGGACACCCGCACTCCTGAGTTCACTGTGGCCCAGATATGGAAGCAACTTCAGTGTCTGTCGACCAAAGAAGGCATAAAGAAAAGCTGGTTCATCTGAACACGGGGCAAAACCACTCCGCCTTAAAAAGACAGATGTCACTGGGTGTGGTGGGCCAGCCTGTAATACTCCGGAGGCTGAGGCAGGAGGATCACTGCAAGTTCTAGGCCAGCCTGGGTTACATAGTGAGTTCCAGGCCATCCTGACTTACAGAGTGAGACCCTGTCTCAAAACAAAACAAAAACAAACAAACAAAAAACTCCAAACCAAACCAACCAGTATCTTGGGTCTGAGAGCATAGCTCAGTGGTAGAGTGCTTGCCTAGCATGCAGGAGACCCTAGGTTTTATCCCCAGCACTGCACACAACAAAAACACAACATTGTATCATTCAGTATATACAGTTTTGGTAAATTAAAAAAAAAAAAGAAGCAAAATATGTCTACCAAATATGAACCAGGCCAGGCCAGCATCTTGCCTCAAATTTTCCTTTTCTATTTGCATATTTTTTATTTAATGTGAAGCTTTTGCTGTCTTAAATATTTTCATTTAAGTAGCAAAACAATCCAGGCATAGTGGTACACACCTGTAATCCCAGCATTTGGGAGGCTGAGGCAAGAGGATTGCTATGAGTTCAAGGCCAGCCTGGGCTACATAGTAAGCCCTTGTCTTAAAAAAAAAACTCAGATGTTTAATATATTAAATTATATTAATGTATTAATTTAAAGTTGATTAAAAATAGCATATAATAGAAATCTAATTTTTACCAAAAGATGAATATATAGAAAAAAGACTAAAGTCTTGCTGCTGCAAAGTACTGGGGCATCTTCCAAGTTTAAAATTTTTAAAAATTTGAAGCAATTGTGATTTTTTATTTTTTGAGACAAGTTCTCATTATGTAGCTCAGGCTGGACTCAAACTTGTTGTACTCCCTGCCTCAGCCTCCCCAATGCTGGGTTTGTAGGCATGCACCACTATAGCTGGCTCAAAATTGTGATTTTGAACTTTTTTTTGCCCCTGTTGCTGCCATCATTACCTCCTTTGATTTTGATCTTTTTGCATTAGTAATATGAGTACTATATTTAGAATCAGACAATTCACTCTGACTTATTGTATGGTTTTGGTTGTTTGATTTAATTTATTCCCTTTTACTTAAATGATATTCTGTGGAATTTCAAATTCATAATGGTTAATGCAACCATGAAAATAAGCACTGACATTTGCAGAGTTTAAAGATAAATTAGGGCCCCAAGGTCCATGACACAATCTAAATATGAGGAAAACATCAAATGAACCCAAATGGAGGCATCTTCCACAAAATACCAGTAGTCTTAAAAGAATGAAGGTTATGAGAAACAAGGAAAAAGGGAGAAACAGGCCAGAGATTCCTAAGACAGGTGGCCTAAACACAGTGACTGTGGCATCCTAAAGGAGACCCCCTAACAGATAAATGACATCAGTGGAGAAACTGGTGAGGTCCACAGCAGGTTGGGCAGCTAGTAGTCATGCATTGGTAGTGTCTTCCCACCCCCACCCCCGTACTGGAGATCGAACTCAAGACCTTGAGCTAAATCCCCAGCCCTAGTGTCCTGGCTTTGACCTATGCATGAGGGTAAGGTAAGACGCGAACAGTACTAGGGCAACAGGCCCTAAGGGCTGGTGTGGGAGAGGGGTTCTTCGGATGTGGGACTTGTAGACCTAAATCGGGATAGTCTGGCAGACTGATGGGTCCTTGCTGGGGGAAACTGGGTTAGATATGTAGGGGAACCCTGCATTGTCTTTATTTTTACCTTTTTTAGTACTGGGAATTGAACTCAGAGCTTTTGTACCGAGCTACATCCCAGTCCTTTTTCATTTTTATTTTGAGACAAGGTCTCACTAAGTCACTATATTGCCTAGGCTGGCCTAGAACTTTGTCCTGCCTCAGCCTCCCGAGTAGGTGGAATTATAGGGGTGTGCCACCATGCTGGGCTTTTCTAATTTTTTTTTTGTACATGTAAAAGTATTCCAAAAATAACAAGTTTATTTGAAAAATCCAAGACAAACAGAAAACAGGTTAGGAACAACTCATTAATAATAGGATAACGGGGCTAAGAAGTTAAATGTCCGTCACCTCAATAAATTCATAGAAGTCTTACTATGTGCAGAGTTTTCTGCTGGGCCCTGCTTTCAAATGACAACACAGATGCATACAAATTCGCACTTTCTGTGGTGTTGCTTTTATATTTTCAGAGACCCACATCTGCATTTGCCCGGAGCTCTGTGGGTTTATTCACTGGGCCTTTTTACCCATTATGTTTTAGTAGACAGTAAATAATCTTTAAAAAATTTATCCTGCTGGGCATGGTGGTGCACGCCTGTAATCCCAGCACTTGGGAGGCTGAGGCAGGAGGATCGCTGTGAGTTTGAGTCCAGCCTGAGCTACCTAGTGAGTTGCAGGTCAGTCTCAACTACACAGTGAGACCCTGTCTCAAACAAACAAACAAAAATTATCCTTGTTTTCATTCCATTGGTTCATCCAAAAGTTTAATCTACTTTCAAAACATTCAACTCTAAGCTGGTGTTCATATATTCTTGTTTTTTCCTAAAAAAAAAAATGTTCCCACAATTAAACAGTCAGTGTTACAGGCCAGGGATTTAGCTCTATGTTGCTGCCACCTGCCTCACAAGCGCAAGGATCTGAGTTTGATGCCTGGTACAAAAAACAGAACAAAAAAAATTGACAAAACAATTAAACAGTCAAATGTTAAGCCCTTGGAGCTGGGTGTGGTGATGCATGCCCAAATCTCAGCACCTGCGAGGCTGAGGCAGAAGGACTGCCCTGAGTTCCAGGCCAGCCTGGAATATATGTTGAGACCTTCTCTCAAATAAATATATGAAAAAATGCTCAACATCACTGGTCATTCAAGAAATGAAAACGAAAACAGTGCTGAACCCAAATTCAATCCCTGGTACCAAAAAAGAAAAAAAAAATGCTGAGATTCCATCTCACTCCAGAAAGAATGGCTGCTATCAAGAAATCAATCAGTAAGAAATGCTGGAGGAATGGGGCCTGAGTTTAGCTCAGTGTTTCTGCTGCCTGCCTCACAAGTGCAAGGTCCCAAATTCTATCCTTGGTGCTAACAAAAACAAATAAAACTGGAGGGGCTGTGGGGGAAAAGGAACCCTGCTCCACTGCTGGTGGGAGTGCAGACTGGTGCAACCACTGTGGAAATCAGTATGGAGACACCTCAAAGAACTAGGGTTAGAGGTCCCATTTGAGCCAGGTATTCCCCTTCCCAAAAGAATTAAGAGAATCATACCACACTGATATATGCACACCCATATTCATAGCTAATGTAATAGTTAAAACTTGCAAAAACAGCCTAAATGCCCATCAACGGATGAGTGTTTTTGCTTTTTTTTTTTTTTTTAACAGTGCAGTACTATTCTGCCTAAAGAAGGAAGGGACAAGAAAAAAGGAAAATAGAAGGAAAAATGGAAACAAAGCTTTTGTACATAGGGAGAGGGAATGGGATAAAATAAAATTTATTATAAAAAACCCCAAAATGGAATAAATAATAAAACCGCTAGAGATAGGATCTGCATCATACTCTGTGAAATTCTTATAGAACCTTCTTATTTTGGTATTCTACTAGGCTTTTTAAGGTGCAGAATATGTTTCTGTTTACATCTTCCTCCCATTTAAAAAAATTAAGGCATAATTTAAATTTATAAAACTCATCCATTTTGGAGTACAGTTCTATGAGTTTTGACCTGAGATTTTTCACTACTGTAAGTAAAAATTTTTTTCTTGCCACTTCACCCCAAACCCAGGATTGAACCCAGGGCCTTGGCACTGCCCTTTTAAATTCTATTTTAAGACAGGCTCTCTTTCAGTCACTAAATTGTCCAGGCTGGGCTCAAACTGTGATCTTCTTGCCTCGGCTTCCCAGAGGGCTGGGATTCCAGGTGTGTGCTATCATTAGAGTCTTTTTTTTAAACATTATGTTATAGTTTAATTGGCAGTTGTTTTACTTCCTGGTGGTATATAAACACCAAAAATACATCATTTGATAACAGTGCTTTGGATCCACTGAAGCATACTATAAAATTTTACTTTAAATGACTTATGACCTACTGGAAATATTAAGAAAGTGTATCAATCCTAGCCAGGGATTTAGCTCAGTGGCGCCATGCCTGCCTGGCATGGTCCTGAATTTGATTCCTAGTACCAGAAAACAAAACAAAACAAAAATCATGCAGTGGTATGTCCATGAAAGTTAGTTATTAGCTCACAATCCTTTTTTTTTTTTTTTTGGTACCAAGGCTCAGGTTCTTGTGCTTGCAAGGTGGATGTCGGCATCACTGAGCTAAATCCCCAGCCCTTACACAGGGCTGGGGATTTAGCTCAGTGGTATCACACCTGTCTTACAAGTGCAAAGCCCTGAGTTAGATCCCCAGTACTGAGGTGGGGAAAAAGTCATTTTTAATTATTTATTTTGTTAAGGGATACTTTTCTAAAAAGGTTAAAATTATTATTTTTATGCAAATATAAAATGAACTCATATCCTTTAACTCTTAATAGACATTTGAATTCTTTGATAGAGACAGAGGAGATTTAAAATACTTTTATTTTCTACTATGTCATCTTCAGTTACAGAAAGTAAAACCCTCATTGAGTTATATTGTTCATTCCATAAATATCCCTTGTCTCCTAGGCTCAAGATTCAGAGTTACAAAATTTAATTTCTGTAGAGAAGGTATTGGTAGGTGTTTTAGGAAATCAATGATTAGAAAAGTAGTCAGCATGGATTCTTATCTGCCTCACTAATGTGAAATAACTTCTGGGTCTAACAAGAAATACCAGCTGAGGGAAGCAATGAACCAATTACTTGGATGCTGGGATAAAGTACCATGAAAAGATACTATACAGACAACGAATGCAGAAGTTAGGATGAGCTACTTAAGTCGATTAAACATCTTTTATTCTGGAGATCGAACTTGGGACCTTGTGCTTGCAAGGCAGGCAGTGGAACCACTGAGCTAAATCCCCAGCCCTAAACATCTGTTTTGATATCAGAGTGGGATAGTCTGGAATGGATGGGTTATAAAGCTTCGGTGATCAATATTAGGACCAATTTTATTCATTTTATATGTCAGTGACTTGGAAGAAGGAGCACACACAGTAAGCTTGTTGCACAAAACTAAAGGGAGTGTCAGTCGATACAAAGAAGGAATGAAGTGACTTGCAGAGACCCAGAACATAAGCACATAAGTGGCTTATTTAGTTCAGTGTGGAGGAATATGAAGTCGAAAGATTAGCTCCCAGGGATGTGAAGTGAGAACACTCAAAATAGAGTAAAAAGGAAAAAGTTAAAGGGATGAGTAAATAAGCATGCTGGAAACAAAATCATTCAAATGAGTAAGGCAAAAATAGTGACTATAGCATTTAAATAAATATATTTTTATATACTAGTATAAGGACAATTAAATAAAATATATATAATTAGAGCAAAACTAAGGACATTGGTTTTTAAGGGTGATAAAACCCATCAGTTATGGGTGTTCTATCAGTAAGATAAATCTCTCAAACTTGGTGGAGTCACCTGATTTATCATTTATTATGGTTATAATGTACATATAGACTACATTATATATATATATATTATGTAAACACATAAAAGATTACTTTGTAAGTTTAAAAAAATGTTGAGCTGTTGAATATTAATTGTGTGGCCCCTTTACCATTCAATAGGTCAGTAATCATTTCTCCATTAAAATAAGCAATCTGAAATTTCTCTATCTTTGCTGAAATCAATGAAATGCCATAGCTTCTCCAAAAAAAAAAAAAAAATGCCTCTGTGGAGCAAGATCTGTTTTGTTTTCAAAGTATCCTTCTTTCTTCCTTTGAAAATCACAGCTTAAAAACCACAAAGGGTAAGATGTTCAGCTGCGCAGAGTGCTTAGGGTTAAGTTGTGGCTGATGGTGCAGAGTCCAGAACTCGGCTCGCTCGGAGAGGCGCCCTCCCCACGCAGTGGAGAGTGAGAGCCGGAATTACCAAGAGCTGGACAGAATGGCGCCACGGAGAGAGCTGGGACTTGAACTGAAGCTGAAAGTCTAGCTGGGCCAGGAAGGAGGCCGGAAGACAGAGGCAAAGGCTGGGTTCTTGTGAACGAACCCTCCCTCGGAGGCCAGTGATTGACTTCCGGCCAGGGAGCCGCTGTGAGAAATGCCCTCCTATGGGAATCGCGCAAGTTTTTTGAGCCAGAGAAGGAAGATTAATACGGTGGCAAATGTACCACACAGAGGGCCGGGGAGGTCTGGCGTCCCATGGGGGGCTGCAGAAGCCCACCCCGGAAGCTCTCTCTGCTGCACTTCAGGCCAGCGATCTCTGAACTGGGCAGTCCATCCAGCATCCCTCTCTCTGCTATTCAAATTTGGGAATGTTTCTATTTTGTCTTTTATGGGGACTATGCCTCTTGAGGGAAGGGGTCTTGTAGACTGGGATTCCATCAGTTTTGTAGCTTCAGGCCGGTTGTGGTCCTGCCCACCTGTAATCCCAACTTCTTGGGAGGTTGAGACAGAAGGATCACAAGTTCAAGGCCAATCTGGGTGACTTAGTGAGATGCTGTCTCAAAAAAACTAAAAAAATATTTTTAAATGTTGGGGATGTAGCTCAGTGTGAGGCCCTGGGTTCAATCTTCTATACCAAAAACAAAACAACAACCAAAAAAATTTTGTGGTTTCAAAGAACAGGTCATGGAGAGACTATGCAGAAAAACTGGCCAGCAGGTCACAGGCCCCCAATGGGGAAGGCAGGAGAGAGGGGCCAAAGGTGACTTCAGGGACAGGCTGCTAGAGGGTGATGACATCACTACGGGAGGAGAGCACAGGGAGGCAGCCTGGGTGCAAGGTGGAGAGAGACTCCAGGAAGAATTTAGGGTGCCTGAGGCCATGGAACAGAACCGAGATGAGGGCAAGTTGGGCTCTAGCAGCAGCAGCTCCGGAGGGAGGAAAGGTCCAAGCAATCTAAATCTAGTCTGGAGTCACTTCATATTCCGGTGCTGGAGGGAAGAAAGCATATTCTAAAGAGGTCCTGTCCTGTCTGGTATCCAAGTCCCTGCTACACATGGTGTAGCCGTTTCAGTTTACATTTATTAAAATTAAATAAAAATGTCAGTTCCTCAGTCACAGTAGCTGCATTTCCAAGTGCCTAACAGCGACACGTGGTTAGTGGCAACTATGAAGGGTGGGGAAAACAGAACATTTCCATCGCCACAGATTATTGTGGGGCAGCTTTGCAAAGACACACAGGAATCTTCCGTGGAGAGAAAACCAGAAAGCAGATGAGGCAGGGCAACCCACTTTCCGGTCCCCCTTCTGTCTCTCTTAGACAGCTTTCTTTCCCTCAATAGATTTTTCCTACTTCTGAAAAAAAAAAAAAA
>NW_022900938.1:21921922-21928222 GCF_012274545.1 Fukomys damarensis
AAAAAAAAAAAAAAAAGCAAGCAAGCAAGCAGATGAGGCTTAAGGAAGGAGAGTGTCTTAGGGGGGAGACGTTTGCAGTGTCACATGCTGAAACCGGGCATAGAATTTAATTAGGAAGGCCGTGGGACATCATGGAGACCTTGGACAAGAAAAGGAAGAAAACAAGTACTAGAAGCAACTCAGCATGGAGGCTTTCTAAAGATAGGGAGACTTGACTGAATTTGACTGTAAAGCGCCTAGGCCTGCCAAGATGGCAAAGGCTTCTCTTTCTAGCTGTAGATTCACATTTACAAGTGTGCTGGTCATCTCAGGCTGTCCTGTGGGCACCTCTAACGCAACCCATCTAAAAGCACATTCATGGTTGTCCACCTGGCCCTGGCCGATCTTGATATTCCTCATTTCAGTTCATCTTTCCACCTACTAAAGCTGAAATGCCTGGTCACACTGAGTCATTCTTTCCCTTCCTAGGCAACCAGCTGTCCAGGCAAACTTGCTTTGCTGTGCCTCTTATTCCTTCATTTGCTCGTCTGTTTATCAGTCAATGCAGGGATTTGAGCCCAGGGAGTACTGAGTTACATCCTCAGTAATCTATTGCTTTTAGAAAAATTTTATTTACTCTCAGACAAGGTCTTTCTGAATTGCCCAGGCAGATCTTGAATTTGTGATCCTCCTGACTCAGCCTCCTAAATAGCTGGTATTACAGGCCTGTGCCACCATAGCCAACAATTTTAAAAAAAGATTTTGTAATATTTCAGGCAAAGAAGTAGCATAGAGAAAATTGTAATAATAATGTTTAGTAATAATAATAACAATTTAAGTAAAACTTGTAAGGGGTTGGAGATTTAGCTCAGTGGTGCCACACCTGCCTGCAAAGTGGAAGGTCCTGAGTTTGATCCTGTTTGGGGGTGGGGGGGTGGGGTATGGGACAAACAAACAAACAACTTTGCAATACAGAGTCCCTGGGAAACCTACTAAAACACCATTCTGAGCCAGGTATGGTGGTGTACACCTGTAATCGTAGTACTTGGGAGGCTGAGGCAGGAGGATCACTATGAGTTTGAGGCCAGCTTGGGCTACACAATGAATTCAAGGCCAGCCTAAACTACATAGTGAGACTTTATCTCAAAATACTCCCCCCAAAAAAACACGATTCTGCTCTTCATACCAAGGGTGATCACTGCTTTTTATTTATTCATGTTTGCAGTACTTACACCCTTCACCCTGAACTGCTTCCTCAGCCCATTTTATGAGACAAGGTCTTACTAAGTCACCCAACTGCCCAGGGATGTGCCACCAATCTGGCTTGATAATGGCCACTTTGCTTATTTATTTTTGAGTCAGGGTCTTGCCATGTAGTTCAGGCTGCCTTGAACTCAGTATGGAACCCAGGCTGGCCTAGAATTTGTAGTGACCCTCTTGCCTCACCCTCCCAAGTGCTGGATTACAGGTGTGTGCCACCATGCCTGGTCGAAGATGGCCATTTTAAATCTAGCATTTATCATTCCCATGCAAGATAACGTAGTGTTAGGGAGCTTGAGGGATGGGATAAAATAAGATAATGTAGTGTTACGATACACACTTGTTTTCATATTTGGTATAGAATATAATGTCACATTTTAAAGCTTTATATACTATTTATCCTTCTGTCACTATCTTTTTTACTTAATATTGGTATTGAGATTTATTCATGATAGTTATCACATTTATTTTAAATATAATTTCATGACTCCCTCACCATTTATTAATTTATGTGCATTATACTATGTCTATATGTATATATGTACCTGTTTTTGTAGTAGCAGTAGCGGGATTGAACTACATACTTTGCCCTGAACTTCATCCCCAACACATTCCTCCATTTTTTAATTTTGAGACACGATCTTGCTGAGCACCCAGACTGGGCTAGAACTTTTGATCCTCCTGCCTCAGTCTTCCAGAGTGCTGGGATTATGGGTGTGTGCTACCAGTTCTGACTCTGTGTGTGTGTGTGTGTGTGTGTGTGTGTGTGTTACACATATTGACTCTGGTGTAAGGGTCCCACAAAGATGCATAGCCCGGAGCCTGATTTCCAGGACAGCGCTGTGGACAGGCAGGACTTGTAAGAGGCGGGGCCTGGAGGGAGGTGCTCAAGTCCTGGGCATCACCTTTGGGTGAGATGTAGTTATTCAGGGACCCCTGACATTTCCTTAATAGTGAATGTCACAGAAAGGTAGAGGCCGGCCCCTGCACCTGGCTTCTGTCTTGCCAGGCGTTCTCTTGGGCAGCAGCCGGCTCCCTCTTTTCCACCATGATGTGATCAGCAGGGAGGTCCTCACCGGTGGCTGAGAAGATAAGGCTGACCAGGCCTGGACTTCAGTCTCCCAGATGTGAGCCAAATACACCTTTGTTTGCAAAGCATGAGCTACAAGCACATTGTTACACAACACAAAATGGTCAGAGATATACATGTGTCTAAAACTGTGGTTTTTTTCTCTCGCTCTTGGGTTGAAATAAAATGATGATACAATGTAGCATTTTGGCACTATTAAGGGAAATTAGAGAAATGCTATTCCTTCAAAGCAGATAAAAACTATCTTCAATATTTTAGAAGTCTTATCCCATCTCCCTGACACATCCTTCTTTACCCACTGCTACCGGTGTTCTCTAGTGAGGCCTTGGATTATGGCTGGCTCTCTGGTGGCTTAGCTGATGCACTGCCTGGATTATGATTCAAGGAAAAAAAATTCTATTACGACAGAGGGTGAATCACGAAGTTGTGTGAATACACTGGAACTGAAGGTTGTGGTCATCATTTAAGGAGATCATATTTTAGTGTTAGGTTATTATTGATTTAAGTAAACCCATCTCTGAAATTTGCTAACTTACAAACAAAAGACTTTCTAGCCTTCTGTATTCTTCTAAGACAGTTATTAAGGTAGAAATACATAAACTACCTTTCCTCAGAAAACTGCCCTTAACTTAGAAATTTAATGTCAATGGACTACAGTCCCAGGATAGCACATCAACTTAGGAGTGTTGTGGATACATAGAAATTTCAGAACACCAAGGAATCTCAATTGCCTGAATAAAGAGAACACGTTTTCTTACCCACCCCCCACCCCAATATGGGGATTGAACCAGAGCCTTCCCACTGAGCTTCATTCCAAGCCCTTTTTATTTTGAAATAGGGTCTTGCCAAGCTGCCCAGGCTGGGGGCTTGAACTTGCAATCTCCCTGCCTGATCCTCCTAGAGTACTGGATCTACAGGTATGCACCACCATGCCCAGATAAAAATTTTTGTTTTGTTTTGGCACTGCGGATCAAACTCAGGACCTTGTGCTTGCAAGGCAGGCAGTAGAACCACTGAGCTAAATCCCCTGCCCTAAAAATTTTTTTATCAGTGCATGTATGCAGTGCATAATGAGAGATTTCTAAAGTTATAAGGACATTAGTCTCTTCTGTAGGATGGTAATATCCATGATGTGCAGCTTGAATGAAAATTAGGGCCTAACTCATTTGAGGAACTTGATCTTGAAAGAGGTGAACTATTATAAGGTCACATAAATCTTACCATACAGTATTATTAATTAAAGCTTTTATTTTCATCTCCCCATAAGATTTTGTCTTGACAATGTTTCGGTCTAATAGTAAACATTGACAACACCCAGGCAGTGTTTAATGCATTCAAAATATATGATCTCTGACACAAGAAGCTCACATTTTGAGGAAGACTTGCTTTATGTACTGCTTTTGTTCCCTTCATTGTGTCCTCTTTTTAAGTGCTGGCGATTGAACCTAGGGCCTTACACATGCTAAGCTCTTGCTCTCCTACCCAGCTACATTCCTAGCCCCTAGTGTGTCTTCTTTATCTTTTCAGATAATGGATAGATGCATCATTTAAAACGATCTTTGAGAAGATGATGTTGATTGGTGGGACTGACACAGAATCAGAGGAAGTAGGGGCTGTGGAGCAAAGGGCACAGTCCTCTGGGTGTGGCCCAGGGAACTGGTTTTTAATACCGAATGAATAGGCTCTTGCAAATGAACATTAAGTTGTGTTTAGTGTCCTCATCTCTTTGTAGAGAAGAAAACAGACTCCAACTCAGTTGGTGCCTAGACTTTAAGGACTTTCAAAGTTTATCAGATTTCCATAGTATTAAGAAAAATTACCAAAAATAAAAAAATAAAGTCACATCGACATCTCTGTATGTGAGTGCCTTCAAATCATCCGGGAAAGGAGGACATACAAATATTCAGCAATGCTTCTTTCTTAGGCACCTTGGAGATTGCCATGGAAATATAGAAGTATGAGACATTAAGACAATTTTCTAGTAAGAAAATAAGTATTTTCAATTAAGCTATATCTCATGATTTGAGTAGAGTACTGCAGTAAGTGAGAAACTACTTGCATTTCCAGCCATTGTAACATTCTCATTGGCAGTGAGTCTTTCAAGTGTGATTTGAGGAAGTTCTCTGAATGGGATTGTAGTAATGTTTTTGCTATCTGTGTCATTTAAGAGTGTGGCATCAAAAGCAGAATTCAGCTATGTTATTTTGTCTTTTCCAGAAAGGTTATGTGTTGTTTTTTTTTTTTTTTTGAGACAGGGTCTTGCTTTGTAGTTCAGGCTGGCCTTGAACTCATTTTGTAGCCCAGGCTGGCCATGAACTCGTGGCAATCCTGCCTCAGCCTCCCAAGTGCTGGGATTACAGGCATGTGTCACACCTGACCAGAAGTGCTTCAGATGGTCTATGGATGAAAAAGAAAGGAAGGAAGAGAGAGAGAGAAATCTCTCCTGTCATTTGTTAATTGGCATCAATTAAGAGATGAATTTTTTTTTTTTTGGTAGCAGGGATTGAACTCCCGACCTTGCGCTTGCAAGGCAGGTGGTGGCAGAGAGCTAAATCCCCAGCCTATGAATTCAATTCTTGTGATTAAGTACTTTGCCCTTTATGGTGACTAGATTAACCCTTTGCAAAAGGGACACAGACTTAGACCCACGAAGCATATTCTTACTCCTAGAAAAATACCCAAAAATGTCAATACCCCTTTAAGGTTAAAAGCTACCCCGCATCCAACATATGCAGGTAAAGATAGTGAGTTCCTATTTCCTACTTGTTTCCATCTGTCCTGCTCTTGAAGAAACCCATCTTTCTGTTCCACCACAAGCTTATTCTTTTAATTTTCCCTTAAAAATGTAAGTGTAAAATAGCACACCATTTGTACTAGTCAGCTTTCTAAGTGATTCTTCTACTTAAATTTGAGACCAAAGGGAGTAAGTATTAGAAGAGATAAATCATGTTTTTGAACTCAGAATTGTCTTGCATTTGTATGTATCCCGTATGTGGCTTTCAGTTAATTCCTCGGAAATCTGATCTTTGTACAATTAGGAGGCAAGTACCCTATTCTATGAACATAGGTGGCAAGTATAAATATAAGTGTTTTGGAACTGAGATGTAAACTCAGTCTCTAGTAAAAGATTTTTTTAATTTTTTTTTAGTTAGTACACACAAATCTAGTTCAAGTGCTTGGACTTCACAACCTCATTCTCCCAGCACAACCTCATTTATTACACAAAAGAATCATCACAATAATTGGACACTGACTTTTGAGGACAGTTTCCATTTCTTGAATTTAACCTCTTCGTGGTAATCACACCTAGAGATGTCTGGCAGAGCACACATATAAAACTTGAGCATTTCCCCCCAGGATGACAAGTTATCAAGGAACCCAAGGAGGAAAGGCCAGTTAACCTAATCCAATTAAGTAAATCAAGATTTAAAATTAGAGCGTCTATAAATGGTCGGAGAGTGGAGAGAACTTCAGTGAGATTCATTGTTTTAAAATGTTGGCAATTGTTAATAACATTTTTTTAGGAGGTAACACCTGCCTTGGTACCAAGATGATGAAGCAAGAAACAATGTTGTGTGCAACAAACTGGCTTTTTGAAATGAAGGAACTATGTGTCTTTAAACATATACCTACTCCATATAAAATAAAATATACTTTTAAGTCTCTGTCTTGGTGCCACTGGCCAGAACTAAAGGTCTCTTCCCACATGTAAGGTGACCAGATTTCTTTTATGGCTTTAAATCGTTTGCCTCCTGGGTATGTGGAAGTGGGAGACTATGGAAACCTGGGGCCTAGGGGGATGGGAACGAGATGGCTCCATTGAGAATCCAAGAGCTGAAAGTGTGAGGGAGAAAATCCTCCTCCAGCCTCGGAGGGGGTGTCTCCCCCAATACCAGCGCCCTCCCCCCGGGCCCGTGGGGCGGATCTGCTTTGCTCAGTAGCAGCAGCGGCCGCGACAGAACCCCGGGGCT
>NW_022900938.1:21928331-21928877 GCF_012274545.1 Fukomys damarensis
CCCGAGCCACCGGGGACGGATTTCCTCCCCAGTTCAGTTCCTTCACAGCTTGGCGGGGCCCGCTCCGAACGCCAGCGAGGTGGAAGAGGCCTGCGTCTCGGGCCTGGCAGCTGCAGCCGGGAAACGAGGCGGGCACAGCGGGGTAACGGACGAACCGTAGCCGCTCTCGGGAACTTACACCGCCTGGGCCGCTCTTTGTCTCTCCCCTTCCACCCGGGGGGCAAACAGGAAGCGCGCCGTCAAGCTGAGCGACGGACGGGCATCCGGACCAATGAACACAGCCGACGGAGAACGCGACGGCAAATGAGGGCGAAGAAGAGGGGCGGAACTTCCGGGCGGGCTGTCACCCTCTTCCCCCCTTTTGGGCTGGAGGCTCCACCTTTTGTGTTTCCCGCACAGTCAATCAAAATAGGAAAAAAAATCCCCGGACCGCTCCGGCCGTGTCCGCCGCCGCTTCCCGCATCCTCTCTCGCCGCCGCCGCCTTCGCTCCTCACCATGTGTAAGGCGGCGGGGAGCCCCGCCTGAGGTGCCCTAAATACACTATG
>NW_022900938.1:21930163-21941841 GCF_012274545.1 Fukomys damarensis
CGTCCCCGCGTCCCCGCGTGGAGCCCCAGCCGGCCCGGGCTTTCTCGGAATTGTCACCGCGGCCCCGCGCTCCGCAAAGCTCCACAAAATGAAGTCTGAGCGGGTGGGGGTGCAGGGCTCCAAAATGGATGTTTGAGCAGTTCCGATCCTGCCGAAACTCCCTCCGCTGAACGCTGCATTTTTAAGCACAGCCTATCGGCCATAGATAGGATCGACTGCAGAGGCAGTGGCTTTAGTTTTTAACATATTTGAATCTGCAGGAAGTTAATAGATCTTGTTGATCCTAAATACAAACTAAGGGTTTGCTCTTGGTGTAGTAATTTTGTGGGCCGGAATCAACATTCTTGAGAGCTTTAAGTTCATAATTGTTGGATTTTACTTTTTTGCAGACATTTGCACTAGTTTTTCCATAACGTAGGGTAAATGAAACGTTTCATTAGTGACCGTTGAGATTAGAATTAAGTACTTAACCATTGAAGTTGAATATGAATATGTTACAAAAATACAGGTAAGGAATTTTGTTTAGATGCTTGCTATGACATATCATACTTACAGTTGAATTTGGTTTGAGAAACTTTTCATGTAGTATGGCTGCTAGTCTGATAGGATGTGGAGGGATTCTTTTGAAAGTGTTTAATGCCTGAGGGGTGCTGCCATTGAGTTATGGAGGCTTAATAAAAAATTAGGAACAGATTGTTGGCGGTTAGTTAGGCATTACACTTGTTTTGATCATTGATGCTTTAATATGTAGATGTGTTCACCTATTAAAATAATTGAAATTATTCTTAGATCTAAGTTTTTTGAGAGGGCTTATAGGAATTGGTTTAGTGCAGTGATATTTTGAATAGTCACAGTGACCAAAAAGTTTTGTTTGGTATAGCGAATACATAGTATGTGTAGGAATAAAAGTTAAGCTAATGGTTAATTCTTGGTATGTTTGTAATTTTGGTGCTTCACTTTATACTGTGGGGGATGTGAATAGTTTTAATGTCTGCGTTTGTAAGCAGGTTAAGGTGTAAAGGCATAGAATTATGTTTGTGAGGTGCATTGTTAAACTATATCCCTCCAATCCCAAGGTCCTAAAACAAATTGGATATTTATTATAATAAACCACTGCAGGAGTAAAATTGAAAAATATTTCTCATGCTTTTTTATATTTCAAGTAGAACAAAAACTTGAATTTACAAGGTTTGGGTATCAGTTTACATGTGGGGGAGGGGAGAAGTGAAGAAGGAAGTTAGAGTAAAAATGTGATAGTCCCAAACCGAGGATTAGAGTGCTGTCTGCAATTTGGCCAACTGTGGCCTTGTACTGTTGTAGGGTTGTTTACATGTTTCTTTAGAGCCCTCTCTGAATTAGCAAATCACTACTGACGACACATTTCCCGCCAGGTGAACATGAACTGGAATCAGTCTGAGAGGTCAGAGATTTATCAGTCAGATACCTCGTAATATGGCAGTCTTAATAAAATATATAGTTTTTTTAAGGAAACCCCCCCCCAATAGAGGTTTTTTTGTATGTAATATGGCAGTCTTAATAAAATATATAGTTTTTTTAAGGAAACCCCCCCCCAATAGAGGGTTTTTTTTGTATGTTTGGCACCTGTGCATAAAATTTTTCACGCTGAATAAAGTTGGCAAGACTACCTTGTGTATTTTAGCTTTAGCAGTAACAAAATACATCAGAAAATGGAAGAGAAATTAATTTAGATGAGTTCATGAGCTTTTTTTTTCCATATAAAAATGGGCTTAGATAATCTTAGTTACTCAAATTATTGGGAATCATGAGAGGCCTATAGAGCCTTTTTGCACTTGTGTTTTAAAAAAAATTATGGAATCAGATTTATAGGAAAGTTGAAGATGCAGAACTGAAAATTATCTTCTGCCCTTCATCCAGCTACCCTTAATGTAACATAGCTGTAGTGTATTAGTGAAACCTAGGAGATTAACATAGCTATATTATTAAGTAAAATAACTGTAGACATACTGGGATTTTGCTAGTTTTCCCACTAATGTCCATTTTCTGCTCTTGGATCTAGTGTACAGTAGACATTGTATAAAGTGTTGTGTTTAAACTAGGGTAAATATGCATATACAGTTGAACTTTATGCCAGTTTAGCTTGGTATTTCAAGATTAAAGGGACCTTGTAAAACCAAGGTGCAACATAGTTTACTTCCAAAGATGGTTTTATAGCAAGGCTTCTTTGTATTTTATTACAAAAAGTTGTATGATTAACTTTTTAGTAATAAACTAGGAATTAGAAGATACTGTCCCAGTATTAATTTGTTTAGATTGCATTTGTGTGAACTTGTGGGTTATTTGTGCTGTAGTGAACAGGTGAATATTATGGAGGTCGTTGCCTGGTCTTTGCCTTATATTATAGTGTTCATTAGTTTACCACATAAATGTTAGTGAACTAAAAAAATGAGTAATGACTTACTTCAAGGAAAGGTTATTTTTCTGGTATTGAAATAAAATCTATAGTGTCATAGCTCATTAATTGAAGACGAGTTCTATTAATGTTCCTTGAAGATTTTATGAACCTTGAGTACAGTGTTTGCTTAAGAATTATTCTTGTTTATTACACTTTAGCTTCTTCACATTTGTTCTTGTTTTCAGTTAAATTCTTTTCTTTGGTTGTTTTCTGGCTTTCATAAAGCCAGCCACTTGTGGGGACCAAGTTCATTATCCTTCCAAAGTGCAATAAGTGGTGGATTTTTTTCTTTTTCCTTTTCCACAGTATTATCTAAGAAGATTCACTCTCTTTTCTCTCAGCCCCACCTCCTGCATTTTTATGGCCAGTTGCCCTGAAGTATGCCCTTGCAATGAATTACTATAGCAGCATCACTTGCTGGTGCCACCCACTGGTACCAGCTCCCCAGGGCTTATAGTTCGTGATCCTTTTTATCTTGGGGTACAACTTTTTAGAATAATACCAGCTTTTATGTTAGATGTTTTGTTTGTTAATTGTCCAACAAAGTATACTAGAGTTGGTGAGAAAAACACTGGTGGATTTTCTTTTAGTTTGTAAGCTTGTGTAGTGTTATCTTGCACCTAAAGCAATACTACTACTTGATTGGGTTGTGTTTTTATGTCTCCTCCTTTGTTTCTGTAACATTTCCAAATGATTTTAACATCACTTTAGTATACTTCTCTTTTTCAGTAGTGTGATGATTAACATTTTGCCAATGAATGGGCTTAGAAGACTTTATAGTTTTGAAATACTTGGGGTTTATCTGTTGAATTATGGAAATAGGTTTAAAATTGTTCTTAAGTTTTTTCTTTTAAAGAAGGCTGTAATGCCTCAAAGTCAGTTTTATTGATCCATTTCTAACATTTTCTTTGCAATGGTTTTAAAGTAAAATACCTTTATCCATTCAATAAATTACACATTGAAGTTTGTGCTAGAATTGTTCTAGTCATCTATGGATGTTTTTGAAGTCTGTTATAGTCTTAGTGATTATAATGATACTGTTGAATTGCATGGTGCTTTATAGTTTATAAAATTTGACTGATTTTTTTTTTTTGTCCCTCCCTGAAAGGTAATTATTTTTTGCATTAACAGGAAATCTGGTCTTATTCTAAATCACACGATTCCATAGTTCTAGCTAGGACTAGAACTATTAAGAGTTTAGAGTATTAAAAGTCTGATTTGGGCTTGTGTTTTCCATTCTATTTCATTAAAAACAAATTAGCAGATTTTTTTTTTAAGGTGCAAATTTTTTACATAAGATGTCTTGCCTGTTTTTGCTGCAAGCTATCGATGCTTACCCCTTCATCTTTGAGGTTCATCTGTGTTTTTTATGTATGCTTTTCACATTAGGTTTATTCACAGTAGTTGGGAAAGTTATAATTTTGTTTTAGATTTAGATATATTTTTCCTCATTTAATGGCTATTATGGTTTGTGCCTAGATATATACCTTCAAAGCCTCATGCAGACAGGAGGGGCTTTTTCAGAAGTGGCCGAATCTGGAGTGTGTGTGATCGATTCATGGTGCAATGCCAGGATTAAGGATGCTAGGATTAAGGATGGGTGATTACTAAATCAGTCCACTGATTGGTCTCGCACCACCTAAATCCTGGTAGCCTGGATACAATATAAAGGACAGGAAGAGTGGAGTCTTGTCTCTTGCTTGTTTGCTACCTCTTGCCCATGATGTACTGTTTCTCCTCTACAATGCCTGTCTGCTGTGCCACCTAGCCTTGGAGCCAGCTGATTATGAACTGAAACTTCTACAAACTGAACTAAATAAACCTTTTTCCCTTTAACTTTGGGTGTCAGGTATCTCACCAACGGGAGAAAAGTAACTGAGATAATGACCCTTATTACTTGGGAAAATGGCTACCACAGTTATTTTTATTTATCTCTGGAAGGACAGTGACTTGCTCAATATTTACTTAGACTTGTTATTTGAATTAGTTGTATTTATTTTAGGGAATTTCTTGACCAGAAAGCTGTTCACAGCCATTATTACTGTTTGTAAAAAAACATACTGTAGGTGACATAAGTTTGACTTTTTTTTAAAGAAAGGAAAAGGGACAGAATTCCAGTATTGTAAAGTTAATTTATGCATGAGCTACAATATTCTTTTACAAAAGGTGCAGATTTAATGCTGGCTAGAAAAAGTTTTAAGTTGATTATCCAGCTGAATGGTAACCTTTAGCTGAGTAGTAGAGCACTTGCCTAAAGTGTGAGGCCTGATCTTCAACATCACAGAAAGAAGAGAAGATTGGCCAGGTATGGTGGCACACACCTGTAATCCTAGTTCTGGCAGGCTGAGGCAGGAGGATTACAAGTTTGAATCCAGCCATTTTAATGACTTCAGGAAACTCTGCCTCAAAAAAATAAAGGGAAACCAGGCGTGGTGTATGCCTGTAATCCTAGCATTTTGGAGGCTAAAACAGGATCGCTGCAAGTTTGAGACTAGCCTGGGCTACTTAGGGAGTTCAAGGTCAGATACAGAAAGATCCTGTCTCTAAAGATGTGGGGCGGTGTGGAGATGTAGCTCAGTTTGAAAGATCCTGTGTTCAATCCCTAGATCCCTAGTACCTGCTTCTCACCCCCCAACACAAGATAAAGATTGAAAAAAAAATTATTATTTTTTTTTGAGACAGTCTTGCAGTGTAGTTCAGGCTAGCTTCCAATTCACAGCAGTCCTCCTGCCTCAGCCTCCCAAGTGCTGGGATTACAGACTGTAAATGTATTCTTTTTACTTAAGATGTCCAAAAGACTAAAGTGAAAAGTAAATTGTTATGGTAATGAAAAGAAAGGTGACAAACATGTAGTGTCCATTCCAAATTGAAGAGTGAGGACATGACTGTTATGTCTGATCCTTTATTTATTTATTTTTTCCTCCAGTACTCGGGATCAGACTCAGGGCCTCGCACTTGCCAGGAAGGCTTGGCACCACTGACCTACATCCCTGGCTCTCTGATGCTTCGTTTTAAAACTTAAGATTAATAAGTTTTATTTAAGTGCTTGTATTTAAATGATTGCAGTTTTAAGTTTAAGCATAGAGATTTGTACTGGGTCCAGGTTTTTCTCCCTTGTCTCTTCCGGCATGCTTTGTTTCCTTTCCTGGGCCTTAGTTTTATCTTTATAAAATACAGATGTGATTGCACCATGTACTTGCTTATAAGCCTTTTATAGCTTTTTTGCTATCTGCAGGGTAAAGTCCAAACAACTTAGTAAGGTCTGTGAGGCCATTTAGAGGCCTTTATAAAACTGTGTAGTCGTATTCTCCATTACTTTCACCTATAAATATAAGCCTTATCTGAATCGAACTCCAAACTGCATTTTGTTTTTTAGGGTTTCTTTTGTGTATAATTGTGTTATTTCTATAGTTTTATTAATGCTTCTATTACTAACTGACAACAGTGAAATGTTCTGCTTTATTTTATTACTATTTCATATTCCTTTTATATGAAGTTTTTCTAGTTTTATAGTTCTCACCTACTGTTTGGTTATATGGCCCATATATGCCCATGTATGTGTATGTTTGCTGGGACAGAGTGTGAATCATTTGAAGGTAGGGATTGTATTTAGTATGCTTATTTCATCTTGGAGGATATGTTCAAATGTCTGAATTGAGTCATTAAATCTTAGTTCATCCTTTGAAATGTGCACTTTCCAACTACATGAAAATTACACTTTCCTTAAATTTAAGATGTTTTGGATTAATATTTGCATTAAATTTTATGGAATGATTTAAGTTAGATGAACAGTTTTTGTCCTAATCTTTGTTTATGGTCACAGACTCTAAGAATACGATGAAACTAGATGATCTCCCTTCCATTCCAGACTGTTTTCTCAAAAGTTAATAGATTGATTTAGAGGATTTGAAGATTCCTTGAAATAGTCGTGTGTCCTATGTTGACAGTCCTTGGCTAGGTATATCATACTTTTATGCTCTCATTGTTTAGTGACATGGCGTTAACAGAAAATCACAGATCTAGATGTGAGATAAGAATGGCTTTGTTTTTTTGGTAGTGAGTAAATTATATAGGGGTCTTATTCCCAGTGTCTTTACTCCTGATCTTTAGTGGAGGGCAAGTATGACATAGTACTTAAGGGTTTGGGTTCTAAAGTTAGGCTTTTCCTAGTTTTAAATCCTGTCTTGGCCATTTGATAACTGTGTGACTTTGTTTCTCAGTTTTCTCATCTGTGAAATAAGGATAATAACTTTAACAATAAAATTGTTTTAAGGATACATGATATACTCATAAGCTTTATTATAGTACTTTGCATATAGAAGAGAAGTTTAACTGTTGTGTATTATGCCAGTGTGGTGGGACATGCCTGTAATTCCAGCATACTCTGGAGGCTGAGGCAGGAGAATCACAGGTTTGAGACAAATCAGTGTTACATTGTGAGTTCAAGGGCAGTCTGGACTATATAGCAAGACCTTTTCTCCTCTCCCCCATATGTGTGTGTGTGTATGTATGTATATACATTTTTAAAAAAAAATTAGTGTTATTAATCCCTTTAAAAGAAACTACCATGTGACATTGGTGTGTAGGAAATTATTGCTTTGTTTTCCTACATTGGAATTTTCCAATCTTGCTTAATCTGTAAACTTTTGGGACAAAACCTGAGATTCTAGCGGTGTACAGAATATAAAACATTCATGCCTGATAATTCTTTTTAGTCTGGAGGTTAAAACCACAGTATATATCTCCCAGCTTTCAAGATTGTCAAAAAACTTTTCATACAAGGTTGCTTTACTAAGTGGTCTAAGGGCAATGCCTTTTCCTCATTAAACTTTTTAAAGATCTCCCAGTTCTTAGGAAGGTAACGGTGGCTTGCTAATGGAATAGCTGTTGCTATGAGTTTATTCTAGGGTATATTAATGTGCATTATGAAAGAGTAGTTCTAATTGTTTAAAGTTTATATATATCCAACTCAAATGACTTGATAACTGCACCTGTGTTTTTTCATAAATATAGTGTATCTGATTTAGTCATATATTTTTAGTGAATTGTATACCTTTTAACTCTCTAGTTAGGTAATGTTAAGTTGAAGTAATGTTAATCCCTTCTAGCTAGTTTTACCTCTAAAAACATAGTACAACGTTATAATTGAGGAAACAAGATTAATTCAGATATCCAGGCTTAGTGGCCCATATCTGTATACCTAGCTACTCAGGAGTCTTAAGGTAGGAAGATCACAAGATCACATATTTAAGATCAGCCTGGGCATAAAGAGACTCTGGTGCCCCCCAACCAAAAAAAAAAAAAAAAGAAAGAAAGAAAAAAGAAAAGTAAAATAAGAAACATTCTAGAATAGAATGTTCTGGTTAATATTTCCCCTCTCTGCATTTAAATAGGATGGGCTGTCTTTGCAATGAATAACAAAACTAGAAGAGATAATTAAGAATTCACTGTGTTATTAAGATGACCTCCATTTTCATGTAGAATTTATACTAGTTTAGAGATTTGAATATTGGTTTAAACATAACGTAAGTATATCACAGCATTTTTGTTTTTTCATCCAGACAGGTGATTTGGCTTCTGCACAGTTAGGAGGAGCACCAAACCGATGGGAGGTTTTGTCAGCCACACCTACAACTATAAAAGATGAAGCTGGTAATCTAGTACAGATTCCAAGTGCCGCTACTTCAAGTGGGCAGTATGTCCTTCCCCTTCAGAATTTGCAGAATCAACAAATATTTTCAGTTGCTCCAGGATCAGATTCATCAAATGGTACAGTGTCCAATGTTCAATATCAAGTAATACCACAAATTCAGTCAACAGATGGTCAGCAGGTTCAGATTGGTTTTACAGGCTCTTCAGATAATGGGGGTTTAAATCAAGAAAGCAGTCAAATTCACATTATTCCTGGCTCTAATCAAACCTTACTTGCCTCTGGAACACCTCCTGCTAATATCCAGAATCTCATGCCACAGACTGGTCAGGTCCAGGTTCAGGGAGTTGCAATTGGTGGTTCATCTTTTCCTGGCCAAACCCAGGTAGTTGCTAATGTGCCTCTTGGTCTGCCAGGAAATATTACCTTTGTACCAATCAATAGTGTCGATCTAGATTCTTTGGGACTTTCGGGCAGTTCTCAGACAATGACTGCAGGCATTAATGCCGATGGACATTTGATAAACACAGGACAAGCTATGGATAGTTCAGACAATTCCGAAAGGACTGGTGAGAGGGTTTCTCCTGATATTAATGAAAGTAATACTGATACAGATTTATTTGTGCCAACATCCTCGTCATCACAGTTGCCTGTTACAATAGATAGTACAGGTATACTACAACAGAACACAAATAGCTTGACTACTTCTAGTGGGCAAGTTCATTCTTCAGATCTTCAGGGAAATTATATCCAGTCGCCTGTTTCTGAAGAGACACAGGCTCAGAATATTCAGGTTTCTACAGCACAGCCTGTTGTACAACATCTACAACTTCAAGAGTCGCAGCAGCCAACCAGTCAAGCCCAAATTGTGCAAGGTATTACACCACAGACAATCCATGGTGTGCAAGCTAGTGGTCAAAATATATCACAACAGGCTTTGCAAAATCTTCAGTTGCAGCTGAATCCTGGAACCTTTTTAATTCAGGCACAGACAGTGACCCCTTCTGGACAGATAACTTGGCAAACGTTTCAAGTACAAGGGGTCCAGAACTTGCAGAATTTGCAAATACAGAACACTGCTGCCCAACAAATAACTTTGACGCCTGTTCAGACACTCACGCTTGGTCAAGTTGCTGCAGGTGGAACCTTGACTTCAACTCCAGTTAGTCTAAGCACTGGTCAGTTGCCAAATCTACAGACAGTTACTGTAAACTCTATAGATTCTACTGGTATACAGCTACATCCAGGAGAGAATGCTGACAGTCCTGCAGGTGAGTCTTAAATGATATGCTATAAAAAGTGCACTAATAATCTATGGGAAAAAAATGTTTTTAACCTAGTGTTTATCAGTATCAGTCTCTCATTAAAGGTAATACATATTCCTATATTTATATGTGAAAGTAGATGTTAAAGTATCTTTCAGATTGTTCTATTTTTGAAAGTTTGTAGTTTTTGAAGTCAAGGACTCAGTTTTCTATTAGTCCAGTTGCATTCATGATAATTCCTTACAACAGTTTAATGCTTGTTTTGACATTGGATTGGTATTGTCAAGCATTACAGAATATTTATTTGGCAGGAAGTATGTGTCATGGTTGGCCTTATGATTTGGGCTGAATATTTGGTTGAGTAATGAGGTTGGCACAGTGAATATATGGCATTGGGAATGAAGAGTACTTAGGTAGCTGTCTCATGTACTAGCTAGATGTGATTGATTGATTGATTGATTGATTTGGTACCAGGGATTGAACTTGGGACCTTGCGCTTGCAAGGCAGGTGGCGGAACCACAAAGCTAAATCCCCAGCCCTAGATATGTGATTTTGGTCAGATATTTTTCTCCCACAAACTCAGTTTCCTCATTCTGTGAAATGAGGTGTTGGAGTAGGTAACTATACTTAGGGTACCTTCTAGACTAAAAATTCTTTGGATTTATTTTTGTGGGCATCACCACATTCATGACAGGGCTATATTTGTATGTCTTGTCGCTAGATGGCTCTGATTTGAATTCGATTGTTCCCTTTGGCTTGAACCACTGGTGATACATGCATAACTTTCCCATTGGATGGCTTGTACCACTTCTCACAGAGTTTTTGGTTACAGTAATGGAAAGAAAGGCATTGATTTAGCAGACCAGATGTCATATTACATTTCTTTAAGGAAAACATTAAAATGGCATAAAAATTGGAATGTAGGTAATTTGTGGTACAGCAATAGTAAATGCATATTATATATACTAGCAGTGGGGTACTTGTAAGATTTCCATCTTAAAGTTTAGAGAATTACTGATAAACTATTCACAAATACAATTTAATGAAATAAATTTGTTGATTATTATAACTTTAAATTGGTATGAATAGTATTGATATTTGTATTTAGGCAGTAATTGTATTCAGTCAAATAACTAGATTTGGTCCATTTATAGATATTTTATTTTTATTAGTAAAAAGATCCATAAAAGTGATTAGGTCCCTTTGTACCACCAGTGTCAAAGCCACCTGATGGGACAGGTGGTTCAAGCTGTATACTACTGGGGGTTTAAGTCAGTGGGAAGGTAAACTTAGTTGGGCTAGAAATATTAATATTCTTTGGTTCTGTGATAGTGGGCATTAAATTTAGATGTGTTAAACTGGATGTGGTGGCACACACCTGTAATCCTAGCACTCAAGAGGCTGAGGCAAGGGGAACACTGCAAGTTGGAGGCCAGCCTGAGTTGTTCAAGCCAGTCTGAACTATGTAGTGAGAGCCCATCTCAAAAAATCCAAGCCAGGGTGGGGATTTAGCTCTGTGGTGCCACCACCTGCTTTGCAAGTGCCAAGGACCTGAGTTCGATCCCCATTAAAAAAAGCAAAAACCAACAACAACAACAAAAAAACCCAAAACTTAGGTGTGCTAGAGATAGCTATTGATAAGTGTGGGTAGTAGAAGTCTCTTAAATCTACTCCTTGAGTATTAAGCTAGAATTAAAATATTAAAAAGATAGTATCATTGTTACTCTGTTAACGTTACACTGTATGTCAAAGTATTATTGTTTTGTTGTGTACTACAATCTGAATTTTATTACTGTAACTCTTCTACTTTGTAGTTGGATCTCTGTAGAGATTCAACTACATAGTAAAGCCTTCTGCTAGATCAGTGATTCCCAACTCATTAGGGGCATTTGAATTAAATTGATTGGTTGCAGTAACTCCCACCATCTATTTGATTTATCTTTTTTACTTCCTTCAGGGAGATGTTTGATTTATGCTTAGAAAATTGAAATTGTCCTGAATTCTTAGATCTGTATTTGAAAATCCTTTTAATTATATTTGAGTCTTCTGAAGCTGGGTTTAGAGCAGCAGTGCTCAGTGTGACCAGTGGATCCCTGAGACCCTTTCAGAAGTTCTTCATGTTAGTCTTTTTCATAGGAATGCTAAGGAGTTGCTTATGCCATTGTGTTCACATTTTCACAAATGGTGCCTTAAACTTCAAATGTACTATTAGTTTCTGTATTCATGATCATATACTTGCAGCAAAATTGAGTTTTATCAGAGAATGATCTATATGAACTAATAAAAATGGTTATTTATACTAAATATTGGCCCTTAAGTGCCATATAT
>NW_022900938.1:21942057-21960672 GCF_012274545.1 Fukomys damarensis
TTTTTTTTTTTTTTTTTTAAGGTACTGGGGATCAAACTCAGGACCTTGCCACTTGCAAGGCAGGCACTGTGCCACTGAGTTTAATCCCTGGCCCAAGTGCTATATATCTTTTTTAAAAATAATTTTATTGGGATATAATTCATACACCATAAAATGTACCCTGTAATGCGTATAGTTTAGTAGTTTTAAAATATAGTCATTGACTTATACAATTACTATTACTAATTTTAGAGTATTTTCATCACCCCAAAAAGAAATCCATACCTATTAGCAATCATTCATGAATCTCCCTTCAGCCCCTGACAGCCTGTATAATCTACTTTCTATCTCTTGGATTTGCCTGTTCATATCAGTGGAATTGGAATTGTACAATACATGGCCTTTTGTGTTTGCCGTCTTCCATGTAGCATAACATTTTAAAGGTTCATCCATGTTGTAGCATGTATCAATACTTCATTTCTTTTTGTGACCAATAATATTCCATTGTATACCAATATTTATCTTTCTGTAGATGAACATTTGGATTGCTTCTATTTTTTCTTTTTTTTTTTTTTTTTTTTTTTTTTTTTTTTTTTTTTTTGAGACAGAGTCTCACTACGTACTTGAGACTGACCTGGAACTCGCTGTGTAGCCAAGGCTGGTCTTGAACTCACAGCGATCCTCCTGCCTCAGCCTCTGAGTGCTGGAATTACAGGCATGCACCACCCACCACACCTGGCTGCTTTTACTTTTTGGCTGTTAGAACAAATATGCTATGACATTTATTTGTTCGTTTGTTTATTTATTTATATTTTGTGGTGGGCTTACATGGTTTCTTGAATGTATACCTAGGGATGGAGTGCTTGGTTTTATGTTAATTCTACGTTTAAGTTTTTGAGGAACTGCTAAGTGGCTTTTCCATGGAGACTGCACCATTTTATATTCTTACCAGCATTTTATGGGGTTTCTGATTTCTCTGTATCCCTAGGCTTATTACTGTTTTTTTGTTTGTTTGTTTTGTTTTTTTATGGCGTTGGGAGTTGAACCCAAACCTTTAGCATGTACTAGGTAGGTGCTCTATCTGGGCTACACTCATTCCCTGACCTATCATTCTTTTTCTTTTTCTTTTTCTTCTTTTGAGACAGGATCTCACCATGTAGTCAGTCTTGCCTTGAACTCACTCACTATGTGGCCCAGGCTGGTCTTAACTTACAGTGATCCTTCTGCCTCAGCCTCCCAAGTGCTGGGATTACAGGTGTGTGCCACCATGCCTGGCATCTGACCATTTTTTAAAATGGCCATCCTAGGGGTATGAAGTGGTACCTCCTGGCCTGGTTTTGGTTTTATGGTGCTAGAGATTGAACCCAGAGACTCATGTATGCTAAGCAAATACCACCTAGCTCCTCATTGTGGTTTTGACTTGCAGTTCCCACTGCATGTCTTTATACTATTCTTTGTGATATCTCTTATTTATTTTTCCAGACTGTGGATTGTACCACTGAGCTATATCCTTGTTAAATTTTAGTATGAGATAGGGTCTTGCTAAGTTGCCTGGGCGGCCTCTTGCTTCAGCCTCCCAAGTAGCTGGGGTTACAGGCACGTACCAGCAGGGAAGTATCCTCCGTGACAGGGCACATTTAATATGCATGGGGCCATTAACTTAGTATCCAGTACACACAAAAACAGTCCTGAGATCAAAAACTTGGAAGACTACTGGTAGGGTGGCAACCTTTTTTTTTTTTTTTTGGTATGGGGGTCAAACTCAGGATCTTGTTCTTGCTCAAGCAGGCTCTTGGCCACTGAGCTAAATCTCCGGCCTGGTTGACAAACACATTTGAAAGTTCTCAAAACATTCTAAAAACATTTGAAAATAGTTTTTAGAAACCAGTTTTAAAAGATATACATGTAGGGGCTGGGGATGTGGCTCAGTGGCACTGTGCCTACTTCGCAAGCACAAGGTCCTGAGTTCGATCCCTGGTAGAGGGATATATTATATGAAGTTATGGAGCTTGATATGTTGATTTTTGAATTTCACTTCAACACTGAAGGGATGGGGAAAGGTTTTGAGAAAGTAAAATAAAGGTTAAAATACCAGATGGGGTGTACAGCATATTTAGTAATGAAAACAAAAGAAATTTTCATTTTAAGAATATGAGGTATTGGGAAAACTTTCTCTTGGTGTGCTATGTTTAATTGGCAAGAAGAGGAAGGACATGGGGTTGGGGGGAGCTCAGTGGTGTAGAGTGTGCTTAAATGCACAAGACCTTGGGTTCAAGCCACAGTACCCCCCCCACAGATCATTTTAAGATTTTTTTCTTTAAATTTTTTTATTCTGTAGCAGGCATAGTATGCCCATAAGAAAAAGCTTAAAATTTTGACGTACTTGGCTTGCATTTTTTGGTAAGTATGAAATTAACAGTTTTCCAAAATACAGTGGTGCCTCAGTCCATGAATTTAATTCCTCCCACAATTCTGATCACAAACTGAATTGAATGAGAACCATTATCACATTCGGTGCTTAGGTTCAGTGTTGCCCTTACGGTAAACTTTGGTTCAGTTCTCACCCAATTCAGTTTGTAACCAGAATCATGGAAAGAATTAAGTTGAACTGATGTATCACTTAAAGCAGAAAGCACTTCTCCCTTCAAGCCCCCTTCCCCCCTAAAAAAACCCACAGGGTTCTGGAATTTATTCTTGAAAAAAAGAGTTGTTTTCCTGTAACAAAAATGAACTCCATTCTGGCCTTTAAAGAGTAGTAAATCTCATCTTTGTTTCCTCTTGTGAGATACTTTCGCTGTCTCTCTTCCCTTAGGAGGAGATCCCTGCAACAGAGGAAGGACAAGACTGATAAATCATATAGGCAAAAAGAGAGTGACTTTGGCTAGGCTAATAGTAAGGAAAAGTGAGGAGGGGTGGAGTAAAGAGGGAATTTTGGCTTTGTTCAATTTGAAGTTTTTATTAGGTAGCCAAGTAGATGGTTTAAGTAAATAGTTGGATAATCAGAATTGGTGTTTAGGTTGGACTGGAGATATGATGTGGGGATATCATTAATGGCTATAGATGTAATTGGATGAAATTATTTAGGTCATAGCGTCTTAACTTCTGTTGCATGGTAGACTCTCTTGGAACTTTAACAGAATGTCAACAACTTCTGTTTATCCTTTTCTCAATTCTAATGCATTTCCGCTGTGTGGTCTAGGAAAGAATTCCCCAAGAGATTTTGAAGTACAGCTGTTTTTTGAATTACCTGACTGAGTAGGGAATATGTATAATAGAGAAGAGGTTGGAAAATAGTATCATTCCAAGCCTGAAATTATTTTTCCATATTTTTCAAATGCAATGTTTAGCACAGAATTGAAGGTAACTAGGTCATGTGAGGAGATACGACACAAGAAAGAACTAATAGAAACAATAAAAATATACCACTGGAACTAAAATTATCAAATGGTAAAATTGTCAAAGATAGTATGGTCTAGGACAGTGGTGGTGAACCTATAGCACATGTGCTACCGTGGGCTGTTTGTATCATTGGAAGCTCTGTTTTTCTTTTAATATATTAGTTTTTTCTAAGCTAAAAACCTCAGTATTCAGGTTTAGTTGCATTGTTAGCACTTTGTGATAAATACAGTAAGTGGATTTTGGGTTGCAGTGTGGGTACTCAGTCTCCAAAAGGTTTGCCATCCGTGAGATTGTCTGCATTGTACAGTGCTGAGCAGCATCCCTGCCTTTTCCTGTAGATTCTGCTAGAAGCCCCCTACCTGTTAGAATGGAAAAATGGCTGCAGACATTGCCGCATGTTCCCTGGAAGGCGGAAATGCCCTCCCCCTCTTGAGAACCTTTGGATTACACAAAAATGCAGTTGATTTAGGTATTGTATGATGAATGGTACATTAATGTATTACAGCACTTTAGGAATAGAGAGGTGACTTGCGGTGGACATCTTTAAAATCCTCCCTCAGGCCCTACCATTGTGTTTCTGTTTGCTTTATGTTACTGTTAACATTTCTTTTTTGGAGATTTAGCAGTCATTTCTTATCTCTCCTTTTAAGACTGGATAAATGAACAGGTATTAGTAATACAGAATGAGCATAGGTTTGTGTGATAATATATAAAGTCAGTATTACCTGTCTGATTCTGACATTTTTTGTTCACATGTGGGAGATGTGCATGGTATTTATTTTATACTACTGTGGATTAGGTGACAGTGCTGAAATAGCTTTTTCTTTTTTCGCATTGTGGAGGATCGAACTCAGAGCCTTGTGCATGCTAAGCAAGTGCTTTTCTGGCCCCTAAAGTTATAGTTTTTTAAAAAGAAAACTAGCTGGGTAGGTGGTGCACACCTGTAATCCCAGTAATGGGAGGGGAGGGTAAGGTGGGAGGATCGCTGTTTGAGGTCAGCCAGGGCTATATTGTAAGTTCAGGGCCGGCCTGAACTGCATAGCAAGGGCTTGTCTTTAAAAAAAAAAAGGAATTGAGTTACTTCAAAAACTATGAATGTGGGTGGGTAAAAACTAAAATAAGTTTTGATTGCCTTGCTTGTGTAGGAGGTAATTTAGAAGAATTAGTGATTGGCCTCAAAGTCTTTTTAATACTATTTTCATACCTTGGTACTTGACTGGTTTGAAACTGGTCAAATTTGATAGTGAATGCATTTTGACACGAAAATTTTGTCCTGGGTATTTATATTTTTAGTACTCAGTGTGCAAAGGTAGGACTTGTTGGTGTTGATTGACTTCTGATTCACTGCCCTTTCCAGCCAAAACAATTTGTTTGCACTTCCTGGAACCAGTTTTAATCATGAGTACCAAGGTACCACTATAGATTTCATGTAGTCTAAGAATAACTAATAAAATTAAAGTTTTTTTTTTTTTTTAATGAAAGATTTTAAAAATTGCATTTTTTTATCTTTGAGGTAAAAGGTACTGAATGTATATTGTGGGTAAAACGTTGTATCTGGGGTTTAAAAAATTATGTGGGGGCAGTTCGGATAGGTGAACCAGAATGGACCCAGAGTTTGTTGAAGGTGGGTGGTAGGTACCTTGGGGTTTGTTTGGTCTGTTTTGGTTTTTTGAGATGGAATCTTGCTATGTAGTTCAAGCTGGTCTTAAACTCATTGTGTAGTCCATGCTGGCCTTGAACTTGTGGTGAGTTTTGTTTGGTCTGTTTTGGTTTTTTGAGATGGAATCTTGCTATGTAGTTCAAGCTGGTCTTAAAACTCATTGTGTAGTCCATGCTGGCCTTGAACTTGTGGTGAACCTCAGCCTCCTGAGTGCTGGGATTATAGGCCTGTGGTAGCGTGCCTGGCCTTTGGGGTTTGTTGTGTACCATTTTACTTTTGTTCATATTGAGGTTTTATATAATAAAAATCTTTTTTTGGTGGTAATAGGAGATTGAACTCATGACTCTTATATCCCCAGTACCCCTTTATTTTTTATGAATAAAAAGCTTTTGAAAAATGTTTTATTTTCTCATATTGTTGATGAATGGAAGTTTTGGATTACACATTTTATAAGAAAAACAAAATACTAGTAAGATCAGACTTGACTTTTGGTGTCAGAAATTCCCTGTGATGCTTGGGTTAGTGAGCCTTAGTCATTGTAACAGCTTGGGTAGGGTGTGACTATTTAATTTGGGTCACACGTGTGAAGATGACTCTGTAGTTCTGTGAAAGTCTATAAGAAGGTAGATTTTGACTTCAGATTGTTTTAATGCTTTATCTCTGATGTTAGGAAGATAGTAGTTGATACATTTCAGGGGGGTAGCCACTCAAACTAAACTATGGTGAAGTATTCTTGGCTTTTCTTGCATATGAAGGGAAAAGCCACTTTTTTGGGAGCAGGGTCTCACCATGTAGTTCAGGTTGTCCTTGAACTCATACATAGCCAAGGCTGGCCTCATGTTTATGGTGATCCTCCTGCCTCAGCTTCCTGAGTGCTGAGGTAATAGGTGTATTCCAGCACATCTGGCTTCCCAGTCCTTTTATTTTTTGGAACAAAGACTTACCAGATTGTGATCCTCCAGCCTCCAGCTCCCAGAGTACTGGGATTACAGGTATGCACCAAACCAGCTGAAAGCCACATTTTTTGTAAGTATAGGTGCTTACGTTTTGTCCGTCTTATTTGGGCAACGACAGTAAGGACTGAAGAACTTGCAGAAAGAGAGGCAGTGAACAAGTACATAAGTACTACTTTCTTCACATTGGGTGGTGTGTAGAAGAATATGTACATGTTCATAGTCTCAAGAAGCTTACCAGTTTAAGGTATTTAGTGCAGACATAGAGCAGTAATCAGCAATAAAAACATAATTGATAGTAAAAGTATAATAAGTTACTAAATTGCACTATGCCAGGAATTGTAGAACACTGTACTGAGAAGATCAAAGAGAACTTCAGATGTTAGGGAGAACAGAAAAGAGAATTTGAACTGCAGGGAAAGGGGAGTCTTTTTATTTATAGGTGGAACAGTGAGGGGAAGATCTATATATATTTTTTTGTTGTTACTGGGGATGGAGCTCCGGTCTTGCATTTGTGAAGCAAGTGGCACCACTGAGCCAAATCCCTGGCAAGGGGAAAATGTATATTAACAAGGTGAAAAGCAGTGAGTGAGTATGGAAGCAGCCTATCAAGAAGCAGTTAATTTCCCTCAAAATAGTTTGTAAGATGTTAATAGGTATTAAGTTATGAAAATGCTTATTAGCATACCAAAAGTTTCTGAGAAATTCTGTAGAAAATCTGCTTGAGAGAAAAGCACCATCTTTAGATTGTACATCTATAGAAATTAGTAGTATTTCTTTGGTTTAATCATGAGAAACTACTGTACTTTGGTAAATAATAGCATAAATAGCAATCTGGGCTATTTGATGCTAGTTGCTGATAGGATGCATTAACTAAGTAGGATAAGTGTGAGTATAGGTCACCAGCTCCTAATGGTAAATTATTTTACTATTTTAGAGTGAAGAGTCATTGAAAATTTCTGAAGAGGAGTAATATTCATTGTCTGGAAGGCATATTTAAGGTTGGAATGGGACGAAACTAACACTCAAGGAGTTGTAGGATACTTTAGTTATATAAGGATAAAATAAGGGTGCTGGGCATTTATAGGAATCTATAGATTGGTAATCCAATAAAAGATGAATCTTTTTGTTTGTTTGGGTTTTTTTGTTTTTTGAGACAGGGTCTCACTATGTACTTGAGACTGACCTGGAACTCCCTATGTAGCCCACGCTGGTCTCAAACTCACAGCAATCCACCTACCTCAGCCTCCCAAGGGCTGGGATTACAAGCATGTGCCACCACGCCCGGCTATGAATCCATTGTTTTAAGAAAAGTCATTCTTGACAATTTAAGGATGACAAAAGATGATCTGAGGGTTGCAGAATGATCTGAGGATTGCAAATTGATAAGTTTTAATAGACTGAATGTGAGTGACATTTGATAGAGGTGAGAGAGTTCAGGATATATGACTAGAATTGTATAGGATAGAGATTATAAGACACCCCCCCACACACCTGTATTGGGAGTTGGACTCAGTGAGCTTTGAGCTACATCTTCAGCCCTTTTTTGTTAATTAGGTTCTTAAAATTAATTAATTATAGAGTCTTGCAGAGTTCCCATGCTGACCTTGAACACGTGATCCTCTTATCTCAGCCTCCCAAGTAGCTTGGATTACAGGCAAGCACCACCATGCCTAGCATTAGACATTGAAGTCAGGTTTAGATAAACTGAAGCAAAGGGAGTTCATAAAAGGTAGATGTTTTGGGAAATTTTAAGGGTTGAGTAGAAATATAAATTAACCACTATACTAGATCAGTAAGACATGCAGGAAGAGCTGTACATTTTCATTTTTAAGGTAGTCTTTTAGGACATTAAAGTTTTAGAGGATAGTACATTTCTTTGGCTCATAGGATTTCTCTTTCCCCTGACATCTGGCTTCCGAAAGTTTACTTTGGAATCTATGGATAGTTTTAGTTTTGGTTTTGTCATCTTATTTTCCTTCAGAAAAAAAATAACTGTACAGATTGCTTATCAGTTCTAGATAATATCTACCTCTCCTTTAAAGATTTGTCATTAGTAAGTAAGTTTTTTGTGTTTATTTTTGCAGTACCAGGTGTTGAATCCAGGGCCTCAAATGTGCTCCTTCATTGAGTTATATCCCTAGCCCTATAACACCCAACTTTAAAACAAAGTGTTTTTTGTTTTTGTTTTGAGACAGGGTCTCGCTATGCAGTTCAGCCTGGCCTGGAACTCACTATGTAGCCTAGGTTGTCCTCAAACTCACAGCAAAACTCCTCCCTCTGCCTCCCCAGTGCTGTGACTACAGCATGCACCACCACACCTCATTAGAAACAAAGAGTTTACAGGGAGGAATTAACTATAGTCTACAGTTATACCAATGCATTTTACCCCTGAGTAACTGCTGTTATATTTATGTGAGCTTTTATATTTTATGTAATTTAGCCATTACTATGAGTCCCCAATATACCAGGATTCTTGAATGCTCAAGTGAAGATAAAATAAAATGTAAACATTTATAGGAGAAAGGAATTTCAGCCTTAAATCTGTGAAACCAATATTTAGCTGGAATTGTAGATATTGGTTATTTCTTAGATAAAGTAAGCAGTTGATCTAGTTCAAAACGGCAAGAAGTTAACTTATAAAGGTCATGAAGAAACCTTTTTTTTTTTTTTTGGTACGGATCAAATTTAGGACCTTATATTTGCAGGGCAGGCGTGGTGCCAGTGAGCTAAATCTCTGGCCTGGAAATCTTTTTTTAAATCTGGTAAAACTATCTTCAGTTTTTATTAATATTTCCTGTTGATTAGTTAATTAAATTTATTTTGAGACAGGGTCTTGCTGTTCATTTCAGGCTGGCCTTCAACTCAGTATGTAGCCCAAGCTGGACTTGAAGTAAGGGCAATCCTCCTTTCTCAGATCCTCTGTTTTGTTCCTTTTCCTTTTCCTTTCCCTTTTCCCTTTTCCTGTTTCCCATTTCCCTTTTCCCTTTCCCTTTTTTCCCTTTTCGTTTTGTGGTGCTAAGCCACATCCCCAGCCCTACCCTGTTTATTTTCTTTTTTTGTGCTACTTTTTTTTTTCTTTTGTTGTAATTTTGAGGAATAAATGTGATCTTTCCCTCCCTAATTTTCCTTCAGCGTACAGTTGTTTAGCAACAATAATCACTGGGAAACTTGGTATGAGAAGTCTTTTTTTTTTTTTTTGTACTGAGAATTGAACTCAAGACCTTGGACTTGCCACGCAGATGCGGTGCTGCTAAGCTACATTCCAGGTTCCAGTAAGAGAAGTCTTAAAGTGGATTTGAAGTACTTGTTTGCTGAAATGAAGTAAAAGGAATAGTACTTTAGCACTGTTCACATCTTTTCCATTGCTTTTATCAAATCAGAAACTTTATAGAAAGGGAAATTGTATTGAAGGGTAGAAAGTTTTATTTTCCCTAGAGTTACTTCTATGTAGTTAGTAGTAACGTGCGTGTGTGTGTGTGTGTGTGTGTGTGTGCGCGCGTGCGTGTGCATGGGTGCATGTAGAGTGCCAGGGATCAAATTCAGGGCCTTTAACATGTTAGGTACTCACTCTACCACTGCACTATATCCCTAGCTAGCCCTTTTCCTTCTTTTTTTTTCCCCTCTAGTGAAATGATGTCTGTTTACCAGGCTGGGCTGCTCTGTCCACAGTTGAAATTGTGGAGATCCTCCTGCCTTAGTCTCCCAAGTAGCTAGGACTGAAAGTGTGTGCTACTACACCTGACTCCTTTTTTTTTTTTTTTTTCCCAATATATAGGGTCTTACTCTGTAGTGCAGGCTGGCCTTGAGCTCACTATGTAACCTAGGCTGGTGAACTCAAGGTAATCCTCCTGCCTCAGCCTCCCAAGTACATAGGCATATGCCATCATGCCTGGTTCTTCCCTATTTGCTTTTTAAAGTAGGTTTATATTGAAGGAAAATGGAGAATTAAAAAAGGATTCTCTGCATACAGTTTGGAAGTCTTAAGTATTGTTTAAAAAACAAGTACAGTAGTCATCAGTGCTATCTGTCTGGTATTTGTGGTTCTTTTCATGGGCATACCAGAGTTGGGTGTCACTGTGTAGTTTGTTTTAGTCACTCTGCCTTAGTGACTGACTGTTCTGTTACTGTTAATTTGGGACAGTATGCAGTACACCTTCAGCTGACCTATGACATGGTTATAAATAAAAAATAAACCTGTGTTTAAAGCTACTGCAATTTCAGGGGTTGTTACTATAATTTAATTTTGCCCTGCATAGTCTCATTTGGTAACCACTAGCTTAGTGATGCTCTTAAACACTTGAAACGTGCCTGGACAGAATTCAGGTGTGCTGTAAGTATAAAATGCACTACTTTGAAGGGTTAGCATAAAAGATAGAATGTAAAATATCTCATTAGTAACTTTTATATTGATTGTGCTTGAAATGTAATTATTTTGTACATAATTGGACTAAACAGTTAATTTTACTGGTTTTACTTTTACATGTGGCTTCTTGAACAGTTTATATATTTGACTTGTATTTTGTTAGACAATGCAAATTTATAGCCTACTCATATCAAAGAGTAATGTACTCTGACAAAAAACTTTAACTATGGTTTGCCAAATGATCATATGACAAAGAAACATTAGAGTCTGGGGAGACAGGATACAGAGGAGAAGCATTTTGTAAAAATTGCCTGTATTAACTTGGAAGGCAAGTAATGTACCCAAAGTATTTATAGCTTTAGGGAAAAAGATTGGAGAACAACTTATATTTTAGCTGCCATTGGCTTTTTCAGTGAGATACTATAATGAAGAGATAAATTAGAAAATAATTGGCTCATTGAGAAGCCGTAGAATCTGGAAATTTGGGGATTTGTTGGATGAGAAGAAGCAACTGCTTTTCAATTCTAATTAGTAAAAGATGAAACTCAGAAGGCTTTTTTAATGAATAATTAAATTAAAACTCAATCTTTTAGCAAGGATCCATTCAAGGTTATGACCCTCACTTCCATTGTTAAACTTTGAAAAGGATTAAGGTGACTCAAAAGGATTAAGGTGACTGGAGTAAAAGTCTATGGAGGGGTGTGTTTCATTTTCATTGGGGAAAAGAGAAAAGTATGAATTCCTTGCAAAAACTTGGTAAGCTAAAGTTACAAGTAGAAAGAAACAGACATGGAGTTTTAAGAGTCAAGAAGAAAGCAAAGAAATGTGGTAAACCTGATACGCTTCTCTTAGGAAGAAAGCTGTGGTTCTAGATGTTGGCACATGGAACCAGCTAGAATGAAATAGATGAATCCTGTAAGTTTTTTTGGGAGTTACATAGGCACAGAAACTAAACTACAGGCAAGGACAGAAATGTGGAAAAAAGGTAATTTGAAGAGTTAAGTGTCTCTGTCCCATCGCTTTCCTAACTCCTCTCTGCACGTGTGCTTAGAGTTCTGTTCAGCTGAGGAGGCACACACTGATGTCTGCTTCACTCGTGGTGGTAAATGGATGATAACAGGTAAGGAAAAACTTCCCAGAAGAGGCACAGGGCACAGTGGACCCACATTGGTCAGCGCATTCCTCACTCCAAAGCAGAGAGCCCTTGTACTATCTGTTTAGTTGGATTTATGAATTGTTGTGAACTAGCGAACTTGTTTTACCTTGTGTGTGTGTGTAGATTATTCCATCACATGTAAATTGATACTGAGCTTATTTGTGAGTCACCTGCAGATCCTGGTTTTCCAACTTAATACTGTGACTATATGAGATATTTGAGTTACGTTTACCTTGTTTGCAGGGCAACAATAGGTATATTTTGCATTTAGAAAAAAGTAAATTGATTATTTGATTTGCAGAGGGACTTGGTAGTCTTGATTCTTCATGAACAGTCTACTTTTCTTTCAAATGCATGATAGCATTGCTCTTTGTATGGTGGTGCCTTGGTTCATGAATCTAATTCTTTCCACAATACTGGTTGCAAACCAAATTGGATGAGGACCAAGTCAAATTTCCCCATTAAGTCAACATTGAATGTAACCACTGAATTTGATTCTATTCTCATCCAATTTGGTTTGTGACCAGAATCAAGTTTGTAAACTGAGGTACCACTGTAATTCTTAAAGTTAGGCATGGCCATGTACCTTTTTTTTTTTTGAGTATCAAGGATCAAACTCAGGACTTTGTGCTTGTGAGGTAGAGGTGAGCACAGCTCCCCTGAGCTAAATCCCCGGCCAGCCACATGCCTTTTTTTTTAACCAGTAAAATGTGAGCGAAAGTTGAAGAGCAGGACATGATTTGCCATAGGACCTTGGAAGATTTCTCAAGTAGAGCCTAGATTCCTGAGGGACTATTGGAGTAGATCTCCTCTGTCAACCTGAATTGTCATTATTGAGGAACCCTTGTTTTTGTGTGTAAAAAGTTATTGAGATTTGGGTTTTACTATAGCAAACCTACTAGTCCTGATTGATGATTTAGGATGTAATTTTGGGCGTTCAGTGTTTTTGTTAAATACATTGAAATTTGAAGGCAAAAGAAAAAAGTAGACATTCTAAAACTGGCTAGATTTAGCCTTTTAGCTTATGTTCCTTGAAGTAGCTAGCCCACATGTTAACTAAGTGCTTTGTTACATCAATAATATGTCAAGGGAGGTAAGTGGGAAGAATAAAGATGACAATGCTTATAACATAACTAGAAGTAATAATTCACTGTGACATGTAGTTGTGATTTAGTGGATCATTAAACCAGTTTACTCTTTCTGCTGATTTCAGTCTAAATTAGAATTGTTTTCAATCCACAGAAAATACTGTAAATAATCCTTAGAAAAATAATTTAGCACAGGTTTGAGGAAAAGGGATTTTTAAAACTCTTACTGAGTTTATTGGTACTTTTTAAGTATACAGTACAGTACAATTGCATTCATCATTGGGATCTTGTACCTTTGCATGATGTATCTTGGTTCTCATTTTTTCCTCCATGCACCTGTCCTCCCTTCACCCTCTCTACCCTCCCCTATTTACAAAGACTTTGTTTCCATTTTTTCCTTTTGTCATATTTTTTTGTCCCTTATTTCCTTTCCCCTACTCTTCATGTTTTGTTTTGTTTTAAAGCATTTTTTTAAAATGAAGGGGAGAGGACCCCCTTCCCCTTTATGCTACAGAAGCAATGACAGCAGCATTATTTTAGTCCAGTATTAGGGCAGAACCCTTTTTGTCAGATGAAGTCTTAGGTTGATCTGTGGTGTATAAAACTGATCTTAACAGGACTGCTCTGATTTATAGGAGGACTCCATCTATTCATCCTCTACTATTCTCCTTAAGTGCTTTTTAAGGAAATGGTTTGAAAGTCAAAGTATATTGGGGCAGATGGTTAGTTATTATGACTAGCTTCATTTTGGGGGGATTGGGTTTCTTAGTAACCCAGAGCAATATTTTATCTCCCAATTGCTATACTTTATTCATAATATGACTTCAGCTCATCTTCAGTTGTCTCTTAAAAGTTAAATCTTTTTTTTTTTTTTTTTTTTTTTGGTGGTACTGGGGATTGAACCAGGGCTTTGTGAATACTAGGCAAATGTTCTGCCACCAGGCTACATCCCCAACCCTTAAAAAAAATCATTCACTCATTCATTTATTGGATGATACTAGGGCTTGAACCAGGCATCTTTGCACTGAGCCATGTCCTTAGCCTTTTTGTATTTTTTAGATAGGGTCTTGCCAAATTGCCCAGGTAGAGCTCCAACTTATGAGCCTCCTGCCTTAGCCTCTTGAGTAGTTGAGATTACAGCTATGTGCCACTATGCCTTGCTTCACATCACTTTCTTGGAAAGCAGTTAGGAATTATTGGTAACTAGCATTTTTTTTTCTTTTTTAAGCTTTAGTCTTTCTTTTTTTGGGTACTTGGGATCAAATTTGGGACCTTGTGCTTGCCAGACAGGCAGCACCACCACTGAGCTAAATCCCTGCCCCCAAGTCTTTTTTTTTTTTAGCCAAATTCCCGCCCCCAAGTTTTTTTTTTTTTTTTTTTTTTTTTTAAATTTGAAGGAAAGGAAAAGTCTAAAGGCTAGGAGGTGGAAGAAAGAGTTGGGAAAGAGTGTTATCTGCAAATCTGAAATACTTTTTAACATTGACGTATATCCTTCATAATTATTCTGAGCTTCTTTTTACCTTTGAAGATTTTTATCCAGGATGGTCCTAAAGTATGTCCTCTGTTAAGTGGGAAGCAACGGAGGGGGACAGTCTCTGTTTTGTTAAAAAAATAATTGTGGTTTAAAAACCCCCACATAATAAAGTTCCCATTTAATATACAAAATAGCCATTTATTTAATTTTAATAAAAGATAACCATTTTTTAGTGTTCAGTTCAACAGTGTTATTCATATTGTTGTACAGCTGATCTTTAGAACTTTGTTGTCTTGCTGCAAAAGTGCAATTCTGTACCTATTCTGTTCCATGTGCTCTACTCTTCAGCCCATGGCAACTTTCTTTCTACTTACTTTCCATGGTTTTGACTACTTTACATACTTTGTGTTTATGAAAGCTTACAGCATTTGTCCTTTTGTGCATGGCTTATACTTAGCCTGACGTCCTTGAGGCTTGTCCATGTTGTAGCATGTGAAAGGATTTCCTTTTGTAAAGGCTGGATAATGCCCATTATGGTATGATGGATACTTAAAAATTTCTGTATGCTTCCCAGATTTTAAGGTGACATTAATCTTCTTTGATCAAACTGCAATTAAAATCACATTTATTTATAGGGGAAGCTAACAATGCTGCCTTTCCTGTGAACTGGTTCTAGTAAAAAGTGGATCTTTAGTAATACCTGCAGTGTGTTTTATGTTCCAGTCTCATCTATTTTAACTGTGTCTTTAGGCAAATAGGTAATGTCTTTGTTTTATCATCTAAGGGGAAACCACTAATCTCAAGGGAGTTGGGAGAATTTAAAGAGATAATGTAAGTTAAATGCTTGTAACAGTGCCTGCCAAGTAGTGACTCATAATGTGTTGGCTATCACCATCATCATCTGATAGAGTTGAGCACTGTTTCCTTCATAGATTTATCTAGTCCTTTAGTATATGAAATAGACAAAGCAGATAATTAATTGCTCAGTGTATTAATTGCAGGCCACATTGTCTTCCACACATTTCTCATAAGACTATAAAATGAGATCTGTAAGGCATGTTAGAAAACCAGTTATTTCCAGGTTTGTTCTTATGTATATATGATATGTGCATCTTCTATAAGGCTGTATTGTCTCGATTTAATAGGAAAAATGAACCTATTAATGTGTAATCTCCAAATAGAAAAGATTTTTATAGCCATTTTCCCAGTAAATCTGGAAAAGGTCTATTAAAAAAGGGGAAGATTAATAAAAGATTAATCTTAATTCAGGGAAAGAGGTAGTCATAGGATAATGATCCAGTAAGGAGATGGAGTTTGTGGAAAGAGATTATTTAATGTCAAAACAGAGATAATGACATATTTATTTTTTGGTAGTATTTGATAAGGAAGTAAAATTTGGTTTTAAAAGTTGACCCCTAATGTGTTAACGTAGATTAAACTAGTGAAGTTATACTTTTAGGAACCCATGTTTATAGTTACCAGAAAAGTCTTTCTGGTAACTCTGAAACATTCATATGAATTTGAATATTTATGAAAATCCGAACAATATATGAGATCTTGTAGGTCTATGCTGTAATTCTGTTAGGTAGTTTTTATGGCAGGTGATTAAAGGGAAAATGTAAATAAAATAAACTTAGAGTCAAATGAAGTAATTTCATCAGAGTTTAAAAAATTGAAGGCAGAGATTATAAGAACAACAAAATCCTAATGATATGCTGTTGACAAAGGAGAATGTCTCCTTTTATCAAAAGCACTCTAATTCATATTTATCTAGTGTTAGCTATTTAAATTAGAAATGCATCTTCCAGACTTGATAAACTAGTTAAGAATTTACTTTAAATATTCTATTAGCTGCATTGATAAAAAATTAGCAACAGCTGGGCTGGGGATTTAGCTCGGGTTTTGGTGCCTGCCTCACAAGTGCAGGGTCCTGAGTTCAATCCCCAGTACCAACAAAAATTTGCAATTACTTTTAGTAACAGATATTTAGACTTTTTTCCTGTAATATTTTTAATGGAAATCTAGGCATGCCCTGAATTATTAATGTTCTTTTTTGGTTTTTTTGTTTTGTTTTGGTACCGGGGACTGAACTCGGGTCCTTGCGCTTGCGAGGCAGGCCACCAAACCGCTGAGCTAAATCCCGGCCCTATTCTTTGTTTTTTTGAGACAGGGTCTCTCTTCGTAGTTCAGGCTGGCTTCATATTTACAATAATCCTCCTGCCTCGGCCTCCTGAGTGCTGGGATTATAGGTGTGTATTAATGCTTAACTAATATTGAAAATCTTATTTCTGTAGCCATATTGTATGCTTGTATATGCATTTCATATCTAAAAGTACCACCACACCCAGTGAGAAAACACACATTTTGAGATGGAGAATAGACATCATAAAAAAATAGTGCTATTGGTTTGTAAAGTTCTTAAATATGATATTTGTATTTCTGTCACTTTAACATTTAAACTTTTTCCTCAAATACCAAAAATCATTTAAATAAGCATATTTACTTTATACTGTGAATATTATTACTCAAAGCCTAGTGTACAATATTTCAGGTAATTTTACATGTTAAATCTACTTTTGTTGTCTAATGTAGGGAATTTACTGCCAGTTTATAATGCTTGCTGTGTTAGCTTTCAGCTGCTATATAGCAAATACTTGAGATATTCAACTTAGATATATAGAAAAGGTTTGTCTTGGCCTGGAGATTTGGCCCATTGGTTCCGACACCTACCTCACAAGTCCAAGGTCCTGAGTTCGATCCCTGGTACCACAAAAAAAAAGAAAGAAAAGGTTTGTCTTGGCTCACAGCTTTGGAGGTTCTGATGCCATGATCCATTGTCTTTCTTTGAGTGAAACAGTAAGTACATCATTGCTGGAATGCATGGTGGAGCCAGAACTACTTGCTTCAGGGTTGAGAACTAAAAAACAAGAAGAGCTGGGTTCTTACTAGCTCTCTTAAAGATTCTTCTACTTTCCAGTAGTGCCACTCTGGAGAATAAGCTTTTACAACCATCAGTTTGGTTTCACAGCAAAACTCTTGGAAAGAGTTGATTACTACACTTGTCTTTCTATTCTCTTGAATCTACTCTTCTCACTTCACTGAAACAACTCTTGCCAAGATTAAGAGTCAGAGGGAGAGCAGGGAGAGATGGAAAAGGACCCCCCCCAAAAAAAAGATGTGTTATGTACATATACCAACTCCCCACAATGATTGTAATCATTATGTACTGCAAATATGTACTAGTAAAATTAGACAAAAAATTACCATTATCAATGTTGTTACATCTGAAAGTAATTTCTTATTTTTTATTTTATTTATCAGACATTTGACATGGTAATGTTTTCACAATGATTTCTTCATTTGACTTCTGGTTTCAGTCTTCACTATCCAGACTTTATTTCCTCTACTTGTTCATTTCGAAGAGCCCCAGGATTTCGGTCTATTCTGCATCGCATTCTGTGTTCCTCTTTACCAGCTGTATATGCTAATGATACCCAAATTTATATTGACAGGCCAGTCTTTTAACTTCAGCTCCAGACCCATCTACTATCTGATTGGTGTCTGTTTATGTAATGATTTAAAAAATAAATTTTATTTATCCCATTTCCCCCCTCCCCTTACTGATCATTGTCTTCATCTGGATTTTTTTTTTTGAGACAGGGTCTCACTATGTAGTTGGGATTGACCTGGAACTGAGGCCCAGGCTGGGCTCGAACTCACAGCGATCCTCCTTCCTCAGCATCCTGAGTGCTGGGATTACAGGCGAGTTCCATCATGCCCGGTGGTTTCTGTTTTTATTAGAGAGATTGGCCTGTAATCTCTTTTTCAGTTGTATCCTTGTCTAGTTTTGGAATGAAAGTGTTGCTAGTTTCCAGGAATGACTTTGGGTGTACTCCTCTTTCAATTTCATTAAAGAGTTTTAGGAGTATTGGCATGTTAGTTCTTCCCTGATGTTCTTATAGAATCTGGCAATGAATCCATCAGGTGTGGGCTTTTTTTAGTTGGTAGGTTTTTTTAATTACTGCTTCATTTTTATTGCTGGTTCCTGTGTTATTCAGGGTTTTAAAGTCTTGGTTCAGTTTTGGTAATTCATAAATGTCTAGGAATTACTTCATTTCTTCTGAGTTCTTCAGTTTTTTGGCATACAGGTTTGTGAAGTAGCTGGTAATCGGATTTCGACAGTGTCGGTTGTGGTTTCACATTTTCTTTTTTGGTACTTGGGGATTGAACACAGGATTTTGCTCTTACAAGGCAGGCACAGTGCCACTGAGCTAAATCCCTGGCCCCCACTTTTTCATTTCTCATTGAATTGATTTGTGTCTTTACTTTTTTGATAAGATTGTGTAAGGGTTTGTTTATGCTTTCAAAGAGGAGTCAGGTATTTGATTCATGGGTTCTTTGTATTGTTTTAGTCTCCATTTTATTATTGATTTCTGCTCAGATCCTTATAATTTCCTTCCTTATATTACATCAGAATTTGGACTCTTGTTTTTCTACGACCTTGAGTTGCATTGTTTTTGTGGGTTTTTTTTTTTTTTTT
>NW_022900938.1:21960761-21965803 GCF_012274545.1 Fukomys damarensis
TTTTTTTTGTGGGTTTTTTTTTTTTTTTTGGAATTGCTCTGTTTCTGTTCTGTGGGGCATTCACAGCTATAAACTTTCCTCTTAGGACTGCTTTCATTGCCCTATAGTTCTAGTATGATGTCCTGTTTTATTTTCTTAATTTTTTTGTGACCCACTGATTATTCCAGAGTGTGTTGCTTTTAATTTTCATGCATTTGTATGTTTTCTGTGGTTATTTTTGCCATTTATTTCTAGCTTGCTCAGTGGCACTGCACCTGCCTCAAAAGCTCAAGGTCCTGAGTTTGATCCCCAGTACCAAAAACAAAAACAGCTGTCTAGTTTCATTGCACTGTCATCTGATAGTATGCATGATAAAATTTTAGTTCTTCTGTGTTTGCTTAAGCATACTTTAGTTGCTAGTATGTGATCTATTTGGGAGAAAGTTCCATGTACTGCCAAGAAAAACATGTACTCTGTTGTTGTTGGATGGAACACTCTGTATATATCTATTAAATGCATTTGTTCAAATGTTTGATTCAACTGGCTGTGGTTGTGCATGCCTGTAATCCCAGCACTTGGAAAGACAAAGCAGGAGGATCGCTCTAATTTTGAGGCCAGCCTGGGTTATATAGCAAGACTGTCAAAAAAACAAAAATAACTTTGGTATTTGTTGTTGTTATTGTTTTGTGTGTGTGTGGTTTATTTGATCTGTTTGTAATAGTGGGTTATTGCGTTCTGCCCTATAATTGTACTCATACTTATCTAATCTTTTAGGCCCAGTAATGTTTATTTTATGAAGTTTGGTGCACCATTTTTTTGGGGGGGTGCACATGTTTATAATTGTTACCTCTCCCTATTGGATGGTTCCCTTAACCAATATGTAGTAGTGACCTTCTTTGCCTCTTATCAGTTTTGGCTTAAAGTCTATTTTGTCTGAAAATAGAGTAGCTGCCCCTGCTTATTTTTAGGTTACTGTTACTTAAGTATTTTCCATCCTTTGGCTTTCAGCCTATGAATTTCTTTTTGGGTTAAATGTGTTTTTTTCATACAGCATGTTGTTGGGTCTTGTTCCTTGACCCATTCTGCTAATCTGTGTCTTTGGCAAATTGAGACCATTCGCATTGATGGTTATAACATACAGGTATTGACTTATTCCTGTCATTGTGTTATTTTATTATTGCTGATTCCCTCTTTTCTTTTCTACTTTAATTGCTTGCCTTGCCTAGTGTGTGTTCTTTTGGGCCTTTGGACACTGTCCCTACAGCATTCTATCTACAGAGTACTTGTAGTTAATGACAACTCATCTTTCTAGTTGTTTAGAGCAGAAACCTTTAATCTTTTTTGTTCTCGCATCTCATACAATAACACATTATCAAATCTGTTAGCTATCTTTGGTTCTACATTCAAAATGTTTCCTGGGTGGCTTTATTCTACTACCTCCTTGCCAAAATCCTAGTTTTAGGTCACTATCATCTTTTGCTTTAATAATTCCAGTAGCCTCCTAAGATAGTCTCCTTGCTTTTGTCCTTGCCTCCCAATACTGTACAGCATCTGAAGTGATCCTGGATTTATTTTAATAAAATGCAATCCAAGTTATAATACCATTTTCAGTCCTTCATGGCTTTCCTCAGAACAAAATGTAAATGCCTTACAATGGCCTACAAGGTATTACATAATTGCTTGTAACATTGATGTGATAACCCCCATTTTTTTTTAACCTCGGTGCTGTTTATTACTGCCCTTCTACATTCATTCTGCTTCAGTTACACAGATTTCCTTACTTATCTCATCATAGCAAGCACATATCTGGCTTGCTTTTCTGCTTTCCTTTGACTATACTTGCTCTGTTCCTTTCTTTAGGTTCAGTGTTATCACATTGGCAGAAGCTTTTCCTGTCCTTGCTGTTTCAAGTAGCAGCTATTGGTTCACTTCATTGCAGTAGCACAGCCTTAGAGTCCTGTCTGCTCAAGAGGTGGAGGTCTGAGAATCCTGAGTTTAAGACTAAACATAACTACTCCCTTAATTTTATTTCCTGTCCCTCCTTATCCTTCTTTTTCTCTAAATAATTACCACCTCAAGTACTGGGTATTTGTTTATTTTGTCTTTTCCCAATTAAAGATGAATTCCATAAAGGGACAAACTTCACTCTGCGCTCTTTCCTCCTTAGAACCTAGCAGTGATTGGCACAGTGTAGCCACTTACCTGTTTGTTGAGAGAATAAAATTACATTCTAAACTTAAATTACGAGCTTAATGTTTAGAGCACACATAAGTTTTTAGAGTTGTTTGTGTATAAATGGAGAAAGGAGCAGAAAGCTATATGGAAACTAGATGCTAAGCTACAACAAAATAAATTATCTTTAACAGTTCCTAAGAATTTCCTGTAGATTTTTGGAGACAATGTCTTGCTATGTAGTTCAGGCTGGCCTTGAGCTCACAGCAGTCACACCTAGCTTCCTATAGATTATTTCAAAATATGTTGTTTAGAATAACCTTTAAGGGAAATGAAATTCAGGGTACTTGTCCAGTATGCATGGCTCCCTGGGTTCAGTCCTATCGTTGAGGCAAAAAAACCAACAACAACAACAACAAAAAAAAACAAACAAAAAAACAAAACCTAAAACAAAGAGTGCAACTTTATTAAACTATAATATCCAGGAAATTTATAAATCATATATGTACAAAATCAACACATAGCATAAACTGTCACCTAGATCAAGAAGTTGAATACTACCAGCAACCCAGAAATCTTTCTCAACCAGATACTAACCCTCTCAGAAGTAGTTACTGTTCTTATGTTCTACAGAGTGGTCCTCTTCTAGTCCTCTTATTTTTTTTTTTTTTAAGAAGAACATTTGAGTTTCTCAGTAGAATTGAAAGGAAGGTAGAGAAATGTCCCATTATCTTCTGCTCCCACACTGGCATAGCTTCCCCTGTCATCAGTATCCACTTTTAAAGTGGTTTGTGTTACACATTATCACCCAAAGCTCATACTTTACATTAGGGTTCCCTCTTGGTGTTGTATATTGTATAAATTTGGATAAATACTTGACATGCATCCACCATTATAATTAGAGTATTTTCACTCCTCAAAGATTTTCCACAATGTCATATAGTTGGAATCAAAACCTGTTGATTTGAGAAAGAGAAATGGAATTCTATGAAAAATCCTGTGATCCTATTCTTTGTATATTATATGGGGGCAAATATATATGTATTTATAGAGTATGTATACAGATGTGTGACTTGTTCAAAATTAAGAGATTCCAAATTACTGCATGTAAGTTGTTAATTTTTATTGCTTTAGTATGTCCTATTGTATAAAGGAATATTTTCCAGTTCCGTTCTAGCAGGTATGTGGATGGCTTTCTAATTTAGGTGGTGACAGATAATATTGCTGTGAATTTTGTACATTTTTGGTGTCATGTACAAGTACATGGTGATGTTTGAAATTTTAAAATTTATCACCCCTCAAGAATAATCCCCCTAATATTGAACACACTTAATCTGTTGTTTTTACCACTTTCTGAAGTAGTTAATGGAAGTTTTATTTTGTGAATGTCTTTGCAGTGTAATAAATATTACAGTGCATGCTGTTGCCACGTGTCATCTAGTGGATAATCAGATTGTAAAAACATTATAGTGTGTCCTCACTTACCTTATTCACTGGATCTGGCATTGCGGTGCAACTTCTGGATCTTCTCCCAAAATCAAAATAACCATTTTAAATTCGGTTCACTAGAACTGCTTCAGAAAGTGGCAAGAAAAAGATGTTTGTTTGAATTGAGGGACAATATTTTGAGGGGTGGTAATGGTAACATATCTCTTACTGTCATACATTTTTTATATTTGAACATTCACTATAGCTTTTGGTCACACTTTGTATATGTGTTTTTGTTGGATACGTATCTAGGAAGGAATGGACTTTATGGTATATAGATAGACTCAGCTTTAGATGATAGGGTTTATGGTTGAAACATTTTGCAAAGTGGTTGTATACAGTTACTGACCTACCAGAAGTGTGGGAGTTGTAGTTGCTCCACCTTTTTGCCAACTTTTGACAGGGTCTGTTTAGAAATTTCAGTCAGTCCAGTGTATATGATAACTTATTAAACTTACTAAATTTATTCTCTTAATGTCTAATGTTTACTACTTTTGCATACTTTTATGGGTCATTTTGATGAATTACTATTTCCCTTTCTCCACAGCCTTAGAAATAGTAGATTGCGGAGAATACTTATGTACCATGTGTAAGACACTAACATAGTGCAGTATTTTCTTGTTGTGTACAGGAAGACACTGAGGAAGATTTAAACTTGGCTGCCTTATACTGAAAATTTACTTTTAAGGTATAGATTGAAAAATCCCTTATCAAAAATGCTTGGGTATTTCAGATTTTGAGGGTTTTTTGTTTGATTTGTATAAACTTTACCAGTTAAGCATCTCAAATCTGAAACACTCCAAAATATGAAACTTGTCTCAAGTTTTGGATTAGGGATGCTCACCCTCTTTGTCTCTTAAATTGGTATAAATTTGGCAAAGGAGACTTACTAAGGACTTGTAAGATTAAATTGATGTTTAGGATTCCAAAATACAACCAGATGCATATGAATAAGTGCAGTCGTTTAAAACTATGTCCTTTCTATATGAACAGTCTTAATACTTGTTGTATTATTTGCTCATTGAAGGAGCATAGAAAAGTAGAAGACCAAGTTTTCTCTTGTAGATTATAACCTATATTGGAAATTCTTCCTTAAGGAAGATTGGTTCATTTAGTAAAACATTTTCTGAGCATTTTTGTGTGAAGCATTCATTATCTAAAGGGATATATAAACAAATATTACTCTACCATAAGTGTGTATAAGAGAGATAACTTTCAGGCTAGTCTTGAAGGATAGATATTAGATGAAAAACAAATAGAGCTGAAGAACAGTCTGCAAGATGACTAGCTCATGTAAAAGTGTGTGACATTGGAAAAAGATACATGTTTTTAAAATGAGGAGAGGGCCGGGGATTTAGCTCAGCGGTTAAGTGGCCTGCCTCTCAAGCTCAAGGATCTGACTT
>NW_022900938.1:21966072-22003562 GCF_012274545.1 Fukomys damarensis
AAAAAAAAAAAAAAAAAAAAAAAAAAAAAGATGAGAATTTCAGTCTTTTAATATTAAAGTTGGAAGAGCAGGGTAGATCCAGACTGATCCAAGTCAGTCAGTTGAACTTTATGTGATAGAAAATACAGCATTAGTGCAAGTGTTAAATTAAGAAAGTGATACAATTAGATTTTTATCTAGAAGAACATTTTGGAAGCTGAGTAGAAGATGAATTGGAGATAGATGAGAGCCTGGGAATAGACTGATAGAATTTAACCAGAAACTTTATTTTGAGTAGTTAGGTTGATATACTACAGGAATGGAAGAATTTTTGGGTGCACGAAATACTTTTCAGTTAAGTTCTATGCGTGTGGTTTATTCAGATATAGTAAGAAATACTAGCCAATTTTACTTTTTTTTTTCCTTTTATAATTGGGGGTTAAACCCAGGGAGCAATGAGCTATAGCCACAGCATTTTTAATTTTTATTTTGAGAAAGAATCTTGCTTAGTTGTCCAGGCTAACCTCGATCTTGAAATCTTCCTACCTGAACCACCCACATAGCTAGGATTACAGGCGTGTACCACTATACCTAGATAAGTCTTTCTTCTTTCAGATCCTGTGTAGATGACTTCATCCATTCTTGCTATTAGTATTTTGCTTCACTTTTTTTTTGTCATATCACAGATGACATTGAATAAATAATCACAGAAGATTGAGAATTGAAATGACCAGCTTAAAAAATCTGGTAAAATTTCTCATTTTGTGGACTTAAAATGTATTCAAATATGTGTGTGAAACCCACACTGTCTTTATTCATTTTGTAAAAGCTATTACTCTGCAATATTTGTTCAGTGTTTGGTTATAATGATACAGATTTGGATACCTGATTATAAAGGAACAGAGGTTAAGACTTATATGGTGTCTGGGAAGATTTTATTTATACTTTCTTCTCACTTCATCTCTTCAGTGAGACTGTAGAGGCAACAGATTGGATATTCTTCATTTTATCCTTAATTTCCAGCCATCAAATGAAATTCATACTGCATTTGAGCAGATAGTGCCCTTATTTATCTTTTTGTCCCTCATTCTAACAGGAAAAGGTGATTGTGCTCCATCTGCTAAATCTGCTCGGGCTTATCATCTCTTTCTGACCTTTAGGAAATTTATTGCCCTAGGTAGTGAATCTTTTCTCATAAGCATTAAAACAGAACTTCTCCTTTCTCTTTATGTTCCTCTTAGCTTATACTGCCATGTTCTTGTCTCTCAACCCAACTTGATGAAGTTGTCTAAACCTGTTACTAATACTTTCTCACTTGTTTAGTTTCTTTCTTAATTCATCCTGAAGTACTTGATGTTCACCTGAATCTCTCTTTGGTGGGGGGAGGGGTTTGAAACAGGGTCTCACTATGTAGTTGAGACTGACCTGGGACTCACTGTGTAGCCCAGTTTGGTCTCGAATTCATAGTGATCCTCTTGCCTCAGCCTCCCAAGTGCTGGGATTACAGGCATGCACCACCACACACGGCTCTTTTCATCTTTCTTGAAGCATATTCTTTCCTATTTTCTTGCAGTATATTTTCTTTCCTGCTTTCTTTTCTCTGTAACTTAAATTAGGTTTGTATTCTTCATAGGCCACCTTCTAATCTCATAGTCCATGAGTGATATAACTTCTTTGGCTGGGGCTCTTCACTTTGTACATATTGTTAGGTCCTGTTTTAACGTACACATCTTTTTCTGTGCTTTAGACCTGTAGGTCTAGTTTCCTTACATACGGATGTTACAAATAGTTTAAACTCAGTAATCTTCAAGTATGCACTCATTAACTGCCCTCTTCCACCGACATCATTTTCAGTAGTTCCTCTCATTGAATGGCCATCTACCCTGTCACCCAAGCTAGAATCCCCTTTATTGTCCATCCTCTCCTTTGATTCTTTTTGTTTTTGTACTGTCAATTGAACTAGGAACCTTGTGCTTGCAAGGCAGGCAGCTGCACCACTGAGCTACACCCTCCCCATTCTTAATGTGGTTATTCTGATAAGATAAATAAGTTTTAAGCTATTTGAGATAGTTTTCTTTGTTGGTTATACTTTCTAGTTTTCATTACTGTTGTAAATACAGGTGTTATTAGACACGTTTGATTTTTCTTTTTTACCTTTGGTGCTACAAATTGAACCTGGGGCTTCATACGTGCTGAGTACACTCTATACCACTGAGATACATCTGAGCTCAGCACCCTGAATTTTTAAGGTTATTTTCTACCATATGTATTAGAGATTATTACAGATCTAAAATAAGAATGTTAGTTTACGTGTAGTAAAGAAAATTTTCAGGAATTAGTGTTTTAGTAAACAGGATTATATTCAGTATTTGTTCTAAATTATTTAGGTGTATTTTTACTTAGCCACCTTTTTGGGATGAAAAAATAGTTCATTGGGTCTTTAGTTTGATATTGTATTATTACCAATTAATACATAGAGATGTTTGTCTTTACTGATAAAATTCCTGCCATATCCCACTATTTTCACCATTGCATGCTCATTTGATTTCCAGTCTTGTTTTTAATAAAAAGAATAGAAATTGTCTCTTATCACTTCTAAATATCCTTCTACAGTCATGTTGTAGACCTTATAAACATCTTAGTAACAATTAACTTTAAAGCTTAATTTTTGTAAGTAACAGTTGCAAATGAATGTGTGCTTCTTTTTCATTCCACTTCAGTAAAATGGATGAAAATTGTGAAAGATTAAAGACATTAGAACTTGTTCTGGTCTGAATTGGTTATTGGATTTGTTGACTAATTCAGCAACTGTAATTGAAGTTTCCCTTTCTTACTGAATTCTTTAAAACAGTAAGCCCTTTTTCTGGCTTTATTTTATCTCTGATATTAAGTAGATTGGAAGGGAATGAGCTATGAGGAGCAAAGATTGTGCTGTATAAAGAAGTGATTTTTTTTTGACAGTAGATAATACTCATTTTATCTTAGGGCAGTTCAAATCTCACTCTTTTTGGGCCAGTGGGTTGTTTCTCATCTGTATTTTTTTCTTTAGATATTAGGATCAAGGAAGAAGAACCCGATCCTGAAGAGTGGCAGCTCAGTGGTGATTCTACATTGAATACCAATGACCTAACACACTTAAGAGTACAGGTGGTAGATGAAGAAGGGGACCAACAACATCAAGAAGGAAAAAGACTTCGGAGGGTAGCTTGCACCTGTCCCAATTGTAAAGAAGGTGGTGGGAGGTATGCAGACATAAACCATATTTTGTGGTGTTTGTTTGTTTAAGAGAGTGAATATCATCACCCTAATTTTTAAAAATACTGCATGCCATGTCACTTTTTTTTTTTTTTTAAAGATTTTTGAGACAGGGTCTCTGGGCAGTCCAGGCTGGTCTCAAACTCATAGCAGTCCTGCCTCAGCCTCCCAAGAGCTGGGGTTACAGGCATATATGACCATGTCAGGCTTGTGTCACTTAATTATGGGAAATTATTTCACTCTATGACTATTTTAGGTGTTTGACTATATGAGTGTGGCAGAAGTTAGAAAACAAAATGTGTGAAAGTCAATTTTCAGATTTGAAGGCCTTTTAGATTAAAATTTTACTTTTTAAACAGTGTTTTAGACACTGGTTTTACAGGCCCACATCAGAAATTAGTCTGCTTACAGATTAGCAATGAATTTTGCTTAAAGATTTAAAAAATTGATTTTTGGCTGGAGAATTGCGGTTATGCTAAAAATAAGCTGAGAAGTTCAGAAATAGTTGATAACCATAAACATTTCTATTTTTAACAAATGGAAAAGGCCCTAGTGAGGGGATTTAAAAGTGTTGTTATAGTATTTCAATCAGTGTTTTTAAAAATAAACACAAAGACAAAAATAATAGTAAACTCAGAACCATCTGTAATTATGTTAAAGGTGGACTAATAATGTTTATTAAGAGATTGTGATTCATGATTTTTACAAAACTCATAAAATCCATGCTGATAATTATAAGGAACACCTCAAATAATTGACACAATGATGTTGAGAAGCTGAAGGATGAAGACAGATTAGGTAAATGTTGACAAGAGAACTTGGATAGTCATGTTAATATTAGGCATAGTGGGATTAAGGTAGAAAACATTTAATGGACAAATAAGGATGTATTTCTTGTTAATAATAAAGCTTTACTTGTCTTGGTACTTTTTGCATAGCTTTGAAGTAGAGTAAAATCTGATAGAACTCCAAAACCGTATCAACCAAATCTTCAAGTCATAGTGAAAAGCTGTTGCTCTTAGGCACTGTGTAAGTAAGCGAATATGCAGTGTAATTATGTATGTAGATATGCACAGTTCACAAGCTTATTGTCTTTCTGCCTCTTTGGGTTGGTCTTATCAGATGCTTTGTACTTGGCCAGCCCATCTGCATTCATTAATAATAATGACAACTGCTAACATTGAGAACATATTATGTTCCAGACAGTCTTATAAGCGAGGCATAGTGAGTCTAAATTACTCCTGAGAACACAGGTACCTGGGATTTCGGCCCAGTTACTTATGTAGAGCCTTAACCACTATACTGTACAGCCTCCAGAGTGGATCTGCTTCTGTATCTGATCCTTATATATTTGTATTTATTATAACCACTCAGTTGTTTAAAATAATTTATTTGTTCCAGTGTGGAACTCTGGTTAGGCATTGTCTTTTCTGAAATTGACTCTCATTTTAGAGAGGAGCTTCAGGATATAATTATTTATGTAAGTCAAATCTAATTTGAGGCCAAGCCTGGCCTCTTATTTTACTTACTCTTGAAGTAAAAATCTTTTAATTAATTATGTTTATTAAACTAACACTTGCTTCTAAAAATTCAGAAGTAATGAATATTTTAAAAAGCACCCAAATCCTACTGTTTGAAGATAAATAACTATTGTGAACGTTTTCTATGTATTCTACACATTACATGTATTTTTAAGTAAAATCATTTTTTCGTGGTTTTACATGTCTCTTCTTTTGAGAATTTTTGTGACCATATTTCCAAGTCTTCATCATTATCTATGGCTATATAGTATTCTTATTGTATGAATGTATAATTTCAACATCTTTTGTTGGGGGCTTGTCATAACCCTCACACACATCTTTACACATTTGTCTGATAATCTCGTATAAGTTTGCAGACGTGAAATTGCTGGGTCAAAAGGAATTGTCTGCTAGAAAGACTGTTTCAGGTACTTTTTCCACCAGCAGTGTATTAGAGCGCCTGCTTCCCCATATTCTGACCGACAGTGGAGTTTGTTTGTTTGTTTGTTTTTGTACGGGGGAAGCCAACTCAGGACCTTGCAACAATTTCATCATATTTTATGACCTTTTGGAGTTTGATAGGTGAAAAATAATTCCTTATATTGTTTACTGTATCAATTAATGACTTGGTAAGGCTGCACTTTTTTATTGTGTTTAACCATCTTAAAATTTGTGAATTATTTTGTGAGTCTGTTAATCTGTATATTAACTGTGTTGTATGTGCAAATATATTTTTCTTGATTTTACATTACCTTCAACTTTGCCCATGTCAGTGGTCTGCAAATGTAATATAAGTAAAGGAGTTCCACCACTTAACCATTTGAACCTTTTTTTTTTTTTTAACTACAAACAATTTAAGTTGGTTGATCTTTTATGATGCCTCATTACCATACTATTAAAAGCTTTACTTCTCCCAAGAATTACAAAAATACTGTTATTTTTCTCTAAAATTTGTATCTGTTTGTTTTTGAGACAGGGTCTCACTATGAAATCCAAGCTGACTTTGAACTCACTATGTAGCCTACGCTGACCTCAAACTCAGAGTAATCCTCTTGGCTCAGCCTCCTAAGTACTGGGATTACAGGCAGCAGCACCATGCCTGACTTCATTTTTAATAGCTTATTCTAAGCAATAAAAATTAAGGTTCTTAAGGAGAAAACTATTGTTTCTTAGAGCTCATTTGACCAAATTTGATTAGTTATATACACAGTAGGCACATTTATATATACAATTGTTGTATCTGATTAGTAGAAACAATAAATTCAAACTCTTCTGAGGTACTCTGCAAAGATGAGATGGGGGCACTTAAGTTTTTTTTAAAGAACAAAATATTGGCTTTTTTTCCTCATTTAAAAAAAAAAGGGAAGCTGGGAGTGGTGGCACACGCCTGTAATCCCAGCACTCAGGAGGCTGAGGCAGAATGATGACTGAATTCGAGACCAGTCTGGGCTGCATAGTGAGTCCCAGGTCAGTCTCAACTACATAGTGAGACCCTGTCTCAAGAAACAAAACAAAACAAAACAAAAAAAGGGATATAGACAAGATAGTATTTTTAGAGAATAATTTCATACATTCATCTTTAGAGAACTGTTTTATTTTTGTGAGCAAGATGTAAAATAAAATATTCAAAAATTATAATCATTTAGCCAGTTTTCATTGAGCACAGACTAGTAGGAGAGACCGTTGCATTAATGTAAAATACTTTCTCTCACCCTAAGCAAAAGACACTGGATGTTTTCTTCTCCATCCTGAATTTACCTATTCTATTTCATTATATTGTCATTATTAAAATATTGGGAGCAAGTTTTGGCATTTAAGAATACAAACTTAAAATTGTTAATTTTTTCAAATTATGTGATAGTTATTAGTGTGTTGTGTTAATCAGGAAGTAAACATGCTTACTTGATATTTGTTGGGAAATTCACTTCAGTTCTCTTCCTTCATAGGACAGGCCATTAATGTATATATAGCATTTGGAGAACTTAAATTTTCTATTTAGGGAGAAAATTTGATCTGAGTGTTGAGCATTTTTCTTAAAAAATTACAAGCATTTAAATTACATGTAACTCTGCCTTCATTTTTTCCCCTTTAAATGTTCTATTTTCAAACAATATTCTTTTCCTTATATATAATTCAATTGAAAATACCTTTCACTACTGTTTCTTGGTCCTTTGAGAACCTTGTTGCCATTAACTTGTTTTAATTTTGTGCTTTGCTAGTGCTCCAGACTAAATTTTGCTTATTTTGTGAAATAGCGCTTTTGAGTTTCGAATATATTAATTGACCTGAATGATAGTATTAGAGGAGAGGCAAGGAGTTGTGAGTTGATGAGTGAACTGAATTGGGTTCTCTGTGAAATTGCTCTGGTGAATACAATATGTAAAATTGGTTTGTACACCAGTAGCCAAAACAAACATTGCTCTTGTCTTGGTTGATTTAAGACTATAGTAAATTTTAAAAGGCTAAATTAACTGGAAGCAGTCTTTGGAATAGCCATTAAGGCAGAAAACCTGTTTCATTCAAACCATCTTTTTGGAATTGTAGGAAGTGGGGGTGGACTGGAGCAGAAACTAGAATTGTGTTAGATTATGACATCCTTGCCCGTGAGACAACAGCATGACTCCTCCTTGTCTTTACTTATGCTATTCCTCTGCCTGGAATGCCTTCCCTCCTTTCTATCTAAATCCTATCCACCTCCACGAAGCCTTCTCTAACTACTGGAGCCCACATTGATGTCTCCCTGTTCAGAACACCTATGGCATCTAACAGCCAGCACTGCACCGTTTAGCATTTGTCCTATGGCAATTTCACATGCTACTGAGTGTGAGTACATTAAAATATAAATGTGGTGACATATGCATTTTCTAGTAAAATTTGAAAAACAACAGGTATATTATATACAGGAGGATTTACAGACTGTGGGAAGTTTACAGGCTACACCTAGACTGAAATTGGGGGAGGAGGGAGGGAATTGGGATTTAAGTATACTTTTTTTGTTTTAATCTCAAACATTACAGAGTTTATGCAAAGTGATTTTGCTAACTACAGTGTCTAAAGTCATGGTTTTAAAAACTATTTAGTAGTGAACCTAATTTTTGTTTTTAGAAGTAACATTTTGTAGTGTTTATACTATTCAAATATAATTTCTGGAATCAAGAGTTTTCTTCTGGCTTAGGCTAAGATGCTACGGTTCTCTCATATAAGCACATATCTCAAACTCTATTCTTACTATCAGATACAGAAATATGTGAAATTTTGCGATGAGAAAATGGTATTTGTTGCAGCTCTTGTGTATTAATTTTGGATATCTTTGCATGGCTTATGGGAGGTAAATTTTAACTGTGGAGATAATTTTGATTTATATTTGTTTCATTGAATGCTAAGGGAGTTAAGACCATAGCTTTTAGCTGGACTTTTAAAAACTTTCAGTCAGTATATATTCAGGTTTTTCCATTTGAATATTTGAGTAAATATGCTTAAGTTGTGTTAGCTTAATTGTACTTAAACTGTCTATCCACATTTAATTGTACCTATGATCACTTATGTGTACATTCTTTGATTTATATATTTTTAAAAATTAGCTAATATCATGGCTTTTTAAATAAAGACTAGTTTCCCATACAGTTAGTTTAATTGGGCCTATGCATAGTCTCTTGAATGGTTCTGATGGAATAGTAATTAGTTTTGTTCTACATTAGTTAAATTTAAATGTCCTTTTAATTACATATTTTTTAGCATATTTATATTTGGACAGCAGTCATTCTGGAGTAAAATGAATGTGTAAAACATTACAAATATATATTTTCCTTTAAATATATTTAAAATGGTCTTGGTTTTATTTACCTCATGGTAATAGAATAATATCTTCTATTTGAAACTGAACTTGAGGATATAAGATCTAAGTGGTAATGTCTGACTGAATACTTTCATGAAAGTGTATCTTATTTTGTGTGTTTTTTAGAGGTACCAATCTTGGGAAAAAGAAACAACACATTTGCCATATACCAGGATGTGGTAAAGTCTATGGGAAGACCTCACATCTGAGAGCACATCTGCGTTGGCATTCTGGAGAACGCCCTTTTATTTGTAACTGGATGTTCTGTGGTAAAAGATTTACTAGAAGTGATGAGTTACAGAGGCACAGAAGAACACATACAGGTTACTAATATTTACCTTTTTGTTGTTATTGTTGGGATTCAAACCCCTAGGCCTTGCACATACTAAGCACACACTCTGTCCCTGAGCTGTACTCCTTAGCCTAATTATTTGCTTTTGAGACAAATGAATTACAGGGCTCTATGACTTGTTTGATATTTTTTGTACCATACCTTTGAGTTAATTATTTTTACTCCTGATCCATTTTTTTCTTAATGCTGTAACAAGAATAATTCTAATAAATTTGGAGTTTCACCTTTCCTGCTTTGATATCAGCAAAGTAAGGGAAAGGCATTTTATCAAGGAATAGCTACAGCGCTGTTACCTAAACTCTAATTTGTGTTTATATGGTATTGTATGGTTATTATGAGATGGACCTAGGCCTGACCCAAGCTGAAGTCTAACTTAATATAATTTTCTCCTGCCACCATGTAAAATTAAGTGAACAAAGTGTTTACCAGTCTGCTTAACAATGAAGAGCTGAAAAATAACTGTATTTACAATTCCTAGAGAACTTAGAAGGAAGAAATGTGGTGAAATAGAAAAACAACGTGCATTTTGAAGTCAGCTACATCTGGACTCAATCCGAGTTCTCTATTATTAGATCGTAGAAATAAGCTGTCTCTGATACTGCTTCATACTTAATTTGACCTTAAATATAGTGTAAAATAACCTGTGAAGTATGTAACTTACTAGATTCTCTCTGCTTGCTTTAGTTCTGATCTCTTATCAAGTAGGTAGACTGATAAGATTAACTTGTGTGCAGCTGCAACAATATAATTAGATTAAAAATATTTTGTTTTGCAGCGTTGTATGTACTGTTGAATATGCTCAAAGGAGAAATAATTATTGCTTTGGGTAGGAAGGTATTCTTGTTTGGGATAGTGAGCTGGGGTAGTAGACCTTAAAATGGTCCCCAGCAGAATTTTCCAGTGGTATTTGATCAGTAGATTATAAATAAGGAATAATATAAATGAGGGGAAAGGTCTTTGATCAAATAAATGTGGGTTACTTGTAGTTCAGATAAGTACTAGTAGGTATCAGGCAGTACAGTATTTTCTTGGACTTGAATGTATCTTTAAGTAGGGGTTTTAAAGTATGTAGAATTTCCCAACCTCATTTGATTATTGTGGCTTTTGGTGTAGACTGATGTCCCAAGAAAAACTGTTTCACCTAGAGAAATGATGATAATGTTGGCAGAAGTGAGAGGCCATTTTGTGATGCTAATAATGTGAGTTAAGATGAGCTTTTACATAACCCATTTCTCTTAAAGGTTTGAGACACATTATAGAAGTCTGTAAACTAGGCAGTGGGTACCTTCAAGTTACCCTTGCATTTCCATATCATTTAATACAAAGTTGAGATTTTAAAGTGTAATAAAATTGGGTATTTTAGGAAGAGGGTCTGTCATGGATTTGTTGGATTGCAGAGGGCAGACTAGAGTTTCTTTGCATTGTAGTTTGGGCATGAAATTTGGTGTGGACCTACCTAGAATAAAAGTGCTGGAATGAGAAAGGGAAAAAACTATGAAAATGTTATTAGATTTATTGATTGATTTCTCTCTGGATTCCTTTTAGGGTGGCCTTTGCCTTTTCCATATTCCTCTTGCATAGTAGATCTTTGATGTAATAGAAGTTCGGTCTGTCTTTTATTAAAAAGTATTTTATTCATGCTGGAAAATATGTTAACAACTGTAGCATTAACATATTAGGGTTGTGCATGGTTATCCATCTGAAATAAGATCAGTCAGCCAACTCCATTCTCAGAATTAATCTTATTGAACCTTGAGCTTACATCTGTGCTTTAATCTAGAAGTACTCTGTTACTTGATTTCATGTTGTTGGAGGTTAAGTAACATAGACCTAGACCATGACATGTTAAGTTTAAAAGGATACTTTTGTTCATTTAGACTTTAAAGAAGTCTGTTACAGATGGTTATTTTTTGCTTGTTTCATTTAAGAAGTGCTCCTGGACCCTTAGAATAGTTGAGGAATTAATCTTAATTGAATATGAAAAGCAGTACATTTGAGTATTGCTTTTCATCAAAAACTAAAGATAACATTTATTTTGGAGACATTGTGTAAAAAAATCAAGAAGAAGGGACAGCTCATGAAACCAATATGTTTTTTTTTTTCAACCAATACAGTTTTAACATATTCTTGCTCTTCACCATCAGCCGTCAGTGTTAGTGTACTTTGTGTTTCAGGAGAGAGACTGATCAGGCCACCACAATTGAATTTTAAAAACTAAGTGACCGACTTTTTTCTTAACAGGTGAGAAGAAATTTGTTTGTCCAGAATGTTCAAAACGCTTTATGAGAAGTGACCACCTTGCCAAACATATTAAAACACATCAGAATAAAAAAGTTATTCACTCTAGCAGTGCAGTGCTAGCATCTGTGGAAGCTGGGCGAGATGATACTTTGATTACTGCAGGAGGAACAACACTTATCCTTGCAAATATTCAACAAGGTTCTGTTTCAGGGATAGGGACTGTTAATACTTCCGCCACCAGCAATCAAGATATCCTTACCAACACTGAAATACCTTTACAGCTTGTCACAGTTTCTGGAAATGAGACAATGGAGTAAATATTACACAAATACTTATTCATTGTGGTTATTTTTATACAGTAGTGAGAAGAATATTGTTCCTAAGTTCTTAGATATCTTTTTATTGATGTGCAAAAATTTTTGGATTGACAGTAACTTGGTTATACATGACACTGAAATGCCTTACTTTGTATGATATTCCATAGTATATTAAAAATGGTAAAATTGCATGGGTTTTGTAGGTACTTTTGGAATCTAGAAGAAATGAAATTTTACCAAGTTATATAAAGAGAAAAATTGAATTTAACAATGCGAATGGTAGTCTAACCAAATGCATCAATCCTGTGTGGTTTAGTGTAAAAATGAGAACATGTTGGTATTTATCTATTGTAAGATAAAAAAAAAAGCTGGTGGGTGAAAGAAATTAAGAAATCATGTTATGATAAAAATTTTTGTAATTTTCTTGATGACTGGAATTTTTATTATGCATAACTGACAAATCAAGTTTCCAAGCAAATGTTACATAGTGTAGGCTTTACTTAGCTTTATCAATTTGTCATTTTGAAGCTAATTATTTTAATTAGGTTAACTATGTACAATATTTTAAGCATTACTCTTGTAAGATTTTGAAAACTACATTTTAACATGGAACTCTAGGGATAGTCACCTTTTAAATCCTGTTGAAAAGCCATGTTTAAGATTTAATTTGCCAAAATAATGTCTTGTTAATATTCTTTCAGTAATGAAGTTGGGCAATATAACCAATGTTTAAAAAAAAAAGTTTAAAATGTATAGGTTGAGGCATTTGGGTGGCAAGAAAATGTCATAGTGAATTATCCCTTTTCTTGAATATTGGAGGACCAAAAAAATAAGGTGTATTGCGTCTTAGCAGTGATTTTTATCGAATCTTGTTTCCAAAAACCGTATGTCTGCCAGGGCCTTAAAAGCCATTATGTAAATTACCAGTAAAGTATAACATATGCAAACATAACAAAATCACTTCCATAGTGACAATACTCCAACCATATGGATATTAGTCATAGAAAACTAGAGGTTTTATGATATTTTTTTAAGTCTTTTTTTTGGGGGGAGGGGTCTAGGTAGTCAGTCTGCACTTAAGTATCAACCATTTTCCTTTTTCTGCTTCTTCCCTTAAAATTTATATGTATCCAATAAACTTCATTGAAAAATGTATGTTTTTTATTATGCTGTATTTTCTTTTTATTTTTTAATTATTGTTTATATTTTCAATTAAAATGTACAAAATAAAGTTACATTGCTGGTCTTGTAAGAGCTATACGATTTTCTTAAATGTATACCTATAACTGCAGCAGTTCACCTATTTCAAAAATTTGGAATTCTGTTCATTTGTTATCTTTAAGACCACCTCAAATTTAAAGGCTACCTTATTGTACGTTTAAAGTGTATTATAACAGTGTGGTAGTTAATAAAACACTATTTTTTTTCCTTTTGAGCTTGTTGTATTCCTATGCATTTAAACTCTCGTGATGGGGAGAAAGAAAATCTGTGGTTTTCCTTTAACTTAGTCTTTTATATTCAGATTCTTGATTTCAAATACTGAAATTGTAAATGGTTTAATATTTCACTGGAAAATTAATTTTTGGGAAAAAATTGTTAACTTATATTAGTTCATATGAATTTTATTGATAGCATTTTGCAAAACTTTTTTGTGTTTTCACTTTTAAAACAGTTCAGAGAATTTCAATTTATCAAAATCTGGAATTTACATAAATATTCCCAAAAATGGTAGTGTTAAAAAAAAAACTCTAGTGACTATAGCAGGCAGGAACTATTCAGAAAAGTTGTTTTGAGTGTGTATTTAATCATGATAAAGGTAGAGGAGGAAGAATGCAGGAGATAACAACATTAAAAATCAGATTCCTTTCCACATATATACAGTAGTAGTAAAGATTTCCATTGTTTTCTACATCCACTCTGACATTGTTACTGAATGCATGTGATAACTAAACACACAGAAACATGGGCAGGTTTTCTAAATGTAAGTTGTGATATGGAAAGCAAGTGCTGCTCGGGATTACAGAAATGAATCAGTGGAATGTACAGTTACTTTGAAGTTTTGAGGATTAAAATTTGAATCTTCAAACTCCGTTAGGTAATTTCTAGAATTTATTATTTTAAATTATGTGAAGATATTAGGAGAGTGAACCTTTTTAGAGTGATAGAGGTGTTAAGTAATACTGAAATTTTTACAGTAGGTTTGTAGACCACTTGATTCGAGAATTTCTAAACATTTAGAGATAATTCAAGAAAGTCAAAAAATTATTTAAGTCTTACATTTTCTTAGTACCCAGTAGGAATATATTAGTGAAATTTAGATCTTTTTCCTAACAAATTATTCAACCTTAGGTTTAAGCAATTTTGCATAGTTCTGTATTTTTCTATTTTTAAAATGATGAATAAATTCTGAAGAACTATTTTGAGATCAGAGTTTTATAGTTACAAAATCCATTTTAGTATATGAGAATCTAATACATAAGTGTATACTCGTGTGTGCTCTTCACATTTGCTTTGTGTAAGAACTAGAGTTACTAGTGTATATTTAGTATATTTACATAAGTAATTCCACTTGTAGCACAGTCATATAGTAGATTAGATGTCTACTCTGTATGCCTCACAAATCCATCTTATTTTCTTTAGATGAATGCCTAATGACTGAAAAGTAACTCAACCGGAAAGTGCATAAACCTTTAAAGGAAGTACATCTATTGCAGAGTCAGGTGCTTTGTAAATAACTTTGGCCCTTAAAATAGTTAAAATGTTTAAGGTATTTAAAAATACATGTACAGATAAACTGTAGGCATGTCAAGCATTTTGATAGAATAGTTTTTAAACCAGTATTAATAAAATGCTGGGGAGAATTTTTAAAAGGTCAGTGTGCCTGGCCTCATCCTTGTTTTGCAGCAGGTCAGGTGGCTCTGGTAAACAGTATTATTAGAATCACTCAAAACTGATGATGTGCTGTCATGTGACATGCCATTTCATTGAGATTGAGAAATTAACTGTGTTGAAAGGTCTGCTTCAGCCTGTCCTTTTTCCTACCCTCAACCCCCATGATTGCAGTCTTTGACATTTATTAAAAGTAGGTAAAAATAGGCTCTACAGAGTGAGTTTGGGCCAAATAGAAGGAGGGAAAGGGCAGAAAAAAAAATTTAAAATGCACCTTACAGAGAGGCAGGATAGCCCCATTTCCTACTTTTAAACTCCATTCTAAATCCATGCTAAGCTGCCTACTAGATGTATGGTACTAGATAGTTTTCTTATGTCGTTAAAACCCAATTCTCATCCACAAAAAGGACATCTAATGGTTCTTAAGAGGATGGTTGTGAGGATTATGATGTAGGCATTTAACATAGTGCTGGGCTTACAGTAGGAACTCGGTAAGATCTCCCAACCTCTAGCACATCAAGTCTGAAGACTTGTAGAGAAAGGACCAGCATTCTATGGTTTTTATTGTTTTGACTGGTTCACTCCTTGAAGTTTCATTTCTAAAACAAAATATGCAAAGGGAGGCACTGAGTCTAAGTGACGATAATATCCTGAAGGGCCTGACCTGTCAGAAAGGGTGGGAAAGAATGAAGCATCTAAGTGTGTCATCTGGAAATTTCCTGATATTATTTTAGTATTTCTAAGAATCAGCCAGAGAATCTAGGCTCATTTTGATTAAAAGGTAAAGTTTCACATTTAGTGGTTAAAGCTTAAAAAAAGACCTTTAAAGCAATATGGCTTATTTCTCAAATGTCTATGACTGCAGTAAACAGACAATGGAAATGCAGGAAGTGGTAGAGTAGATGCCATCAGGGTATCCACCCAGATTATGCTCTTTTGGAGTATTATTTCCTGCTGCCTTCAGAGAGAAACTTTATTACTGAACAAGTAGTAGACATTTGATGAAAGTTGAGACACGTAGGTGCTTTGTCTTGAGAGCAGGGAATTGGAAAAATGTTTTGGGAGGCTGAATTTTGGAAAAATGCAATGGAGGGAAGAAGGGAATAAAGCATGATGACAGACAGTCAACCTTGGGAGAAAAACATGAACAGAAAAAAAAAATGTGTTTTTGGAAAAATGCAATGGAGGGAAGAAGGGAATAAAGCATGATGACAGACAGTCAACCTTGGGAGAAAAACATGAACAGAAAAGAAAAAAATGTGAGATAATGAAAAGATGAAAATAAAGTGTTTGTAGATGGGGAGGGGAGGGGGGGGTGAAGGGAGGGCAGGGGTAAGGGGAGAAAATGAGAATCAAGTCTTGTCATGTAGAGGTACAAGATCCCAACAATGAATGTAACTACTGTATCCCTAAAATGTACCAATAAACTCAAAGCTGCAAAAAAAAAAGAAAAAGAAAAACATGAACAGAATGGTTGATCTCTGATAACTGCAGCTTTTATCTTGGTGTTCATGCCTGCATTTTCTGCTCCTGGGATTCTACATCATTTCAGAACCCCACAGTGAAGCTGACCAAGCATGGTGGCAATATGTTGTAATCCCACCACTGGAGACGCTGAGCAGAAGGATTGAACATTTGAGCCCAATCTGGGAAGTTTAGCAACTCACAGAGCACTGTCTCAAAAACAAAACAGTTTACAGTAAGACTCCTCCATTCAACTTTTTCTTAGAGTTGAGGAGGTTGTTACTTGTGACCAAATAATGCCAGTGAGAATATGAGATAGTTAATTATGGCATAAAACATGGTAGTTTGAAATAGTTGGTGTCTTGGTCCTAAAGGAAATATCAACAGGAAAATAAGTGCCAGGGGAGTCAGTAGATGAAGGAGAGCTTTAGAACTTGGAACAGTCAGAAAGTGAGTACTCAGAAGGACTAATAGAAAGTGCTCATGAAGACAGACTGAGAGACTTAGAAAGTTCCTCTCTGGTGTCAAGATACCCTCTCACCAGGTTGCTGAGTCTGTGTGGTCTTAGAGAATAGTGACTTTCTGCCAGCATCAGCCTTACTGCACGCCACATGATCTTCCTGTGTGTTTTCATTATGTTTTTGAACTCAAAAAGTTTGTGATGGGGAGATAGTACTGGGGATTGAACCCAGGGTCACTCTACCACTGAACTATCTCCCCAGCCTGTTTTTTATTTTTTTGAGACAGTGTCTTGCTAAATTGCCCAAGCTGGCCTTGAACTTGATACTCTGCTGCCTCCGCCTTCTGAGCAGCTGGGATTACAGGTGTGTACCACAATGCCAGACTGTCCACCAGTTTGCTTTACTTTGCCCCAGTTACTTAGTGCTCATACCTTGATCCTTTAAAAATTCTTAGTTGTATTGCTTCTTCCTCAGTTTTACTCCTGGCAACTTTGTGACCTCATCATGTCACTAGGTGAAGCCTTTGATGAAATAGGGTAGCAAGGAAGTGTGCAGGTATTGGATTTATACACACCTGGACTTGTATCTGGCTCTGCAGCTTTGCTCTGTGACTTTGGATTCTACATTCTTCCTTGAGCCTCAGTTTTCTAATTTATAAGATGGCAGTGCTTGCAGATAAAGAATGCAGTGGTTAATGCACATAAACCACTTCTCACAGTGCCTGGCATGTATCAAGGCATTATTACTGTTAGCCTTTAAGGAACCAATATTCTTCTTACACTTAGAAATAACTGTACTTATGTATCAATGAGTTTGTTTACTTTGTTCCACCTGGTTATCAGCAAACAAAATTGCCAGTATTTGGTGCCTTTTTAAAGTGGGTATTGGAAACACCTGTATTTCCATCATTTGGCTTTTTACATTCATACCATTTTTATTCACATTTGCTTGTTTGGCTGAAAAAGAAATGGTTAGAGCTGTAATTTAAAATCTGTATAAGGGCCAGGGATTAAGCTCAGTGGTTCTGCTGCCTACCTTGGAAGTGCAAGGGCCCAAGTTCAATTCCCATTACCACAAAACAAAACAAACAAAAAAAACGCCACACAAAATCTGTATAGCCCTATCTCTCCTTTTATCCAGAGGTAAACTGCTGCTTGGATTGATGTTTATTAGAATGATACCCTGAATGGTTTCATATGCTTATTATTTGTATATATAGAACTATTTTTGCAACTATAAAAATGGTGCCCTGTATATAACCTTCTGCTATTTGTTTTATTGTTTGGGTTTTTTGTTGTTGTTGTTTTGTTTGTTTTTTTTTTGGTACCGGGAATCAAACTCAGGACCTTGCATTTGCAAGGCGGGTGCTGTGCCACTCAGTTAAATCCCGGCCCTATCACTTGTTTTTGTGATATAGCTCCACTAGCATGTTTCTCCAAATTCATTTAATGCTGTAGTTTATTGGGTACATCACAAATTTATTAGTTTTCTTGTTGGTGGACATTTCAGTTTTTCCTCGTGTTTCACTGTGATAAATACTTTAGTGCAATACTTGGCATGTTTACTTGTGCACCTTGTGGTAATTTCTGAGGTATATATCTAGAAATTGAATCAGTGCCCAATAGCATATTGCCAAATTGATCTCCACATTATACCTGTCAGTTCTACTCCTACCAGTGGTTTTGGGAAGTTCACATTTTCCCTACTCCTTGGTCTTGGAAGATATTTTATCCAGTGGAAAACAATACAGTTTTGTTTAGAATTTGACAAAATGATTCTTATTTATCTGGGGAAACGACAAGCAAGTATAACTAAAAATTTAAAAAATATCCCCCTCCCAAAACTATAAACAATTATTCACTTAATTTATATATGATACCAGTAGGCATAACTAAACATTAACTGTGGCCGGAACAATACACGTTTTTCTCACCAATCATACCTTTTAACTTGTTTAATCCTTGTCCAGGTATGACACTCACCTCTCATATGTTCGGATCTCAACACAGTACTGTGAGGTCCAATAGTGTAAAGAAAATTTAAGCCTATCTACCTGTTTCCCATGCTGTCCATTTAATATAAGGTCTGGGCATATAGGCCACTACATATGATGGATTGATGGGTATGAAGTGGAAACTCATGATTTTAATTCTTATTTCCCTGTATTCTAATGAGGTTGAGTATATCTTCATAACTCAGGCTTCCTCTGCAGAGAGCTGCCTATTGGTCCTTTGCCCATTTATTTTTGGGAGCTTTTTGCACTGATGTTTAAGTGTTGCTAATAAATTTTGCATACATATTATTTTAGAGGTGTATGTACTGGTACCATCTTTTAGCTATGGGATTGTGTGTGTGTTGCACTTTTATTGTATCTATGAGTTGTGGCTTTTTAAAAAAGTTTTTGTGTGTGCCAGTTCAGACGTTTTTGTCTTTCTGAAGAAATTCTCTACCTAATGTCTTTTTTTTTTTTTTCCATGAGAAATCTTTATTAAGGAGCCAAGGCAGCATGGTGGCCCACTGGGGAACGGGACGGGAAGGGGCTTCGTTATATATTGGGTGACTGGTGTAGGCAGGTCGGGGATTTCGTCAGTTGCACGGGCAGCACTCAGGGGCCACTCTTGGACATTTATTTTCTATGCAGACAAACCTTGTTCATGCTCCGGTCTCATGACCGGTGACGCGTGGAGTAGGAAGAGAAAACTAAAGTGAAGGAAGTTATTCATCGGAATGGCGACAGCCATTCTAAGGCACTTATCTTACATTCTTCCCTTTTTTGTTTGTTACGACCTTGGGAAGAGGGGCAAAGTATCTCTCTTCTGTAGCTACTTCCTGCTGAAAAGGGGCAGTGTGGGGTGATGAGAGGCCAAGGGAGGGATTTTTATTTTATCATCTCTTACCCTTGTGGGGGTGACACAGCTGTTGGAGGGCTACTTGTTTAGGAGCTTCGAGGAGGGCAATGATGGCAAGATTGTGGGGGCTGATCTAGGCACATAGCAGCTTGAGGGGCAGCACAACCATGGAGAGGGGGCCTCTGGGGAGCTGAAATCGCGGAAGGTTCCCTGGTAAAAAAAAGTCTGTAATCCATTCAGACTCTTCTAAGGGATAAAACCAGTGAAGATTTTGTTGTAGCTGAGCAATGAAAAGCTAGAACCGCTGTCGGGTCCGTGACATATCTTAACGGAGAGATGAGTGAACGTGTTCCTATAAAATAAGCTGGTTGACAGTTTGGTTAGAAATTTTTTGGGCCGAGGATTTAGCTCATTGGTTTGGTGGCCTGCCTTGCAAGCGCGAGGTCCCAAGTTTGGACCCCAGAAAAAAAAAAAAAAAAAAAAAAAAAAAAAAAGAAAAATTTTTTGAATCTGATTTTGAAGGAATCGGAGTAAGCAGGGGGCAATTGTGGCCAGAATGAGGATGCAAACGAGGGTCAAGAACAGAGATTATTTATGGTGTCCAGTGACATCTGAGATATAATAATAGCCTATTATGTCCTGGAGTTTTACCTCTGCCTTAAATGAAATGTAGAAAAATGTGCAACCTTGAGATACAGAGACCCATTTACTTAGTAAGTGATACCAAAAAAATTTGTACTGTTTTAGAAATAAGTTAACTCCCAGTTGGCTTGTAGATACAGAAGACAAAAACCTATTGAAAGATAAATTAATTTTTTTTGTACGAATAAGCAAACTTGAATACCAAAGCTAGAACTCACACATCTATTTTATTTTATTTTTTTGTTTTGTTTTTTTGAGACGGTCTCACTATGTGGTTGAGACTGACCTGGAATTCACTATGTAGCCCACGCTGGTCTCGAACTCGCAGCAATTCTCCTGCCTCAGCCTTCCAAGTGCTGGGATTACAGACGTGTGCCACCACACCCAGCTTCACACATCTATTTTACAATAATTAGAACAGCAAAACAGACAAAGGCCTATTATGGCCAGAAGACACATGCAGGTCAGCAGGCCCAATAAGCGAAGTAGCCATGGCATAATCTGCTGGAGCTAGGAGTAGTCCTGGGTCATTTTTCATGTAACCCATTGTTTTTAAGGTTTTTGATGTATTGTTGTAATTTTTAATCTTTACCTTGACTATGCCTGATTGGTTAACAAAATAACACTCTTTACCTAGAACCTGGCACATTTCCCCTTGGGCTGCTGTTAGCATGTTGAGGGCACATCTATTTTGGAGCAGGACAGCTGCTAGGGAATTAATCTGGTCCTGGACTTAGTTTAGGGATTGGCTTATTTTGTCCATTTTTTTGATCTATTGACAATGCCTGATAGAAATGTGTAGGGGTAGAGATACATGCTATACCCATCGCCGCACCAGTGAGGACCCCTGCTTTTATCAAGAAGGGGACCAGAAAGGGGGCCACTTGCGTTGACCTTTGACTGTGGGAGGATCCTTTTAAACATCTGGAATTTTGTATAGATGGTCAAGGGAGGCTGAGAAACACTATGTAACAGAAAATTTCAGATCAGTTGAGGCATCGGAATGTCTCCTGGCTACATATGAAGTATAGGCCGTTGGATAGGCAGACAGGGTGCTCTTCTGAGATAAAGAGGGAGTAAGTGAGGAAAGTGATGTTGTCATTTTGTCCTGTGTATGTCAGGCTAGTGGTTTGTGTAGGCAATGTCTCAGAACTATGGATAAATTGCCAGTATTTGAGAGAGACAGGTTAAAATCTAGGGGGATGGGAATTGGAGTGAATGAGTGGGGATAAACAGATATAAACATCTAACAGTCTGAGACATTGACAGGGAGATAGTAGAGAGTGGTATTAAATAGGTGTAGTAGCCTTGGAGACTGGGTTATCTGGTTTTCCACTTGAAGTTCTATCCCTTTATAGGGAGGTGGAGTGATGGGCCTCAAAAGTCTATCACTAGTGCCTGTTTATTCACTGTCTCTTTTGGTTATTCTTTTCTGCTCCATGTTTAAGACCAAATTAAAGTGAGACCTGTGTTAATCATTCTATTCTATTCTTTTTTTTTTTTTGGTATCGGGGATCGAACTCAGGTCCTTCATGCTTGCAAGGCAGGCAGTGGAAACACTGAGCTAAATCCCCGGCGCAGACCTGTGTTAATCAGTATGAACCTCTTGCTATCTGTCAAGGTCAGTTAAGTCTCTTTAGGCATCATCTTGGAACCAGGCATAGAGGCTCTTAACTCTTCTGTGTGTCAGCTGTTAGCATGAGTCACTGCCTTGCTTGATCATGGTGCTTTTAGTGAAAGTGTGGAAGATTTTTTGGTGACCCTCCTTTAGCACACATTACATTTGTCATCTGGTGTCCAGCAATCTCCCTGTTCAGGAGGTTGGGTGACTTACCGAAAATGTAGGATGTTGTAGAAAAGGTTTCTTCATACCTTGGATCTTTGATGACCTTGGAGGGCCAGAGCCAAAATATTGGTGATCTTCTTAGCCCAGTTACCTTTTAGTGTTGGTCTCTGCACTTTGGTGATTGAACACCCAGAAGAGAAGATCGGAGACTTCAGTGGTACAGCAGGAGCTTAACTATCATAACTTTATCTAGATAGCAAGTACCCTGGAACTTAAAGTATAGTTAGAGGGCTATTATTTTATCAATCATGGTTAAGTAGTTGATTTTCTGTAGAATATAAACAGAAAAAGCTTGTAATCAGGAGCCACACATAATGATAATATTTTAGCATGACAATCATGATGACATCTTGGTAACAAACTTAGATGTGTATTGTGGTATAAAATAGCCATTGTTAAATGTATTTATCTTTTTAAAAATATATAAAAACCAAAACAAAAATCCAGGAAACTTACTTAAGTTATTACCTTTTGATAGGGCGCCATCTAAGGAAAGTGTATGGGCCTACAAATGTACCTGTAACCATAAGTAGGTGGAGCAGAAGAGAAGGGCGAATACCTGGACAAAAAGGTTATTGTCATAAACAATATGTTGGAAAACCTGCATGGTCAAACAACAAATACATTTTGTACACCAGAAAAGTAGCAATAATAATTATTATAATTATATGAAATCTTATGTCCTGTAATGTAGCTTGGTATCAAAAGGATCCTTTTTTAAAAATAACTCCTTGAGTTTTTTTTGTACAGAAAATATTATGTTTTGAAGATGACCATCATAAACATATTACAATAACATATTAGAACTCAACCCTTTGATGATAACCAGTGTAAACATTTTATAACATATTTAATGAGGCATATCTTCCCATAAGGCTATGAAAAGTATTTGGGCTCCCATTAGGGAATAAAGATCAGAATAAATTTTTCTGAGAGGCTGCTTCTTTATTTACCAACAGGAGTGTACCTAAACTTAAAAGTTCATATTTAATTATCTTAAATTTTTTTATTTAATCTATAAAACCAGTTGTAGAAATCAACAATCTACTTGTATTTGACATCATTTTGATCAAAAACACTTAAACATTTAGACACAGACAAACATATAAGACAATTTAAACTAGAGTGCACTCAGATGGTTTTGGCCAATTAAATTATAAAATCTCTTAGTTATGACTAGTCAAAAACGTTTGCAGGTCAAAATTAACAGAGATCTCTTGTAATTAGGATGAGAAGGAGTAAAAGCACTTTATAACAGTAGCATGATCTTGTGAAACACATCAATTAAACATCTAGAAACCAAACACCATCAAACATTATTGTAAGTTGAAGGCAAAAGTTACATTTTTGTCAATTAGCTAGAGGAGGGAATGATAACAAAGTTTTTTCCTCAAGGTGGATGTAGGGTTGGAGGGTGAGAAGAAGACAGAGGGTGTTGGAAAGGATTATAAAAATATCATGCTAGGTTAGACTATAGGACTGGGTAATATACTGGAACTTGCAAACAAATGAGGCTGAATTGGCTGTGAGAGAACCCAGTCTTTTCTCAATCTGTGAAAGGTTGAACAAAGAAAAGGGAACATGAACCCTGACCATGCCTTCAGCTCCTGCCACTTCACAAAGTGGCATTTGTGTCGTAGGGGTTATTGGTGGTAGAGTAGGATAGCAGGAGCGAGTGTGGGGTGGAGTGATGCAAGATGGTGGAGGTGAAGGGGGATCACATGATGGTGGTGGGGGAGGATCAGAGTCACAAGATGGAGGTTTAGAAGATGGCAGCAGAGAGGAGAGAGCACATGGAAGATTAGGGTCACAAAATGGAGGTTTGCAAGATGGCAGCGGCGTGGAGGGAGCACATGGAGGAGGGGAGAGGAAGGGCAAGAAGAAGACTCATCTGCTGGATCAAACTCTTCAGAGGTGGAGGAGAAACTCAGGGGTTTAGTAGCAAGCAAAACCTGACGAGGCTGACAAGAAGAACAGAAGGAAAATTTCGATCTTAGATAGAAAAAGCCCTGAACGTAAGGTATCTCACTTCATTTGGCCATGCACTCACAGAAGTGTAAAAATTCCAGATAATTGAGAGATCAAAAGAGCCATTAGGTGGCCATTTACTCTAGTTATCTAATAAATATTGGGGCCAAATTTGAGTAGAAAGCCTAAGGCATTTAGGTCTTAGATCCGATCTGAGTCCAAGAACTGTGAGATTTTTGAGTAGACAGCCCAAGGGAGTGTCTGTCAGAATGGATTGTGCTGATCCCATGGCAGAGAAAGGAAACTTCTGTCGCTGCTCACTGAAGCATCCTGGAGTGAGGGACAGAGAGTCACCAGAGTAGAGGTGTCATTTGGCAGGGCTGTCACCACTCAGGAACAAACGCCAGGCCACAGTTGGCCAGGGAGACTTGGGACCTGAGCTCAGGAATTTTTAGTCAGAGGCCACAGCTGGCTGGGAACATGCCAAGTCTCGTAGAGGGGAAAGGCCAGTGCCTCAGGGATCTCTGCCACTGGGGTCAAAATCCAGACAGAGAAAACCCTCGAGTAAAGGCTGGTTACTCACCTATCGAAGAGGCCAGTGGTGGGCGTGGAGAGGCATCTGGGTGAATGGACATGAGCTGTTGGGTGGGAGGATTGGGGCACCAAGGCTAGGGGTCCCTGGACCCTCAGCATTAAAGCCAGAGCTGGGTAGCACCCAATCCTAGTCAGGGTACTAATGAAAGAAAACCCAGTGCCTGCCGAGGACCACTCCCATGCACCAACAGAGCTCCTATGAGAGATCTTTATTAAGGAGCCGAGGGGGCATGGTGATGTTATGCCCAGGTCGCAAAGTCCCCAAAGACCACCAAGGAGGAGTCTGGTCCAATGCAATTACAAGAGGAGTTTATTGCAAGCTCGAGACTGGACCCTCGGGTTTCACTGTCACAGTGGCTTCAGCCCGAGAGACCAGATCCATCTTTGAAGCAGGATTATATAGAGTTAGGGAGACTTCATTTCTGTAGGTTCTATTTTTAGCTCTCGCTTACTATTGGATATTTGAGGGGTACTGGGAGGGCACTTAACTGGAAAATTACTAATGCCTACATTCACAGAATCAATTCCTCTTTTTAAAGAACATTTGATTAAACAAATTCTATAATTAACAAAGACTACATATGTAAGCAGTGACTAACATCTATGTTAGCAGTGGCTACCTATGTAAGCTGTGAGTAGTACCTATGTTGGCTAAATCAATTCCTCCATTTAAAGAACATTGATTATCTTTAGCAGGAAGAATTCATCTTTAGATCATAAAAAGAGGAACAGAAACAGGGTGGAGATGCCCTAAGACAGCTTGCCCTAAAAAGAGGAGCAGAAACACAGGGAGACTGTCATACAGAATGGAATTTTACAGAATGGAATTTTTGCAGCTCTGTTCTGGGAAAGGGGCACAGAGGTGGGCAAAGGGCACAGAGGGAGCCCACCTCCACCTGAAAACTTGGTCCTTACAGTCCCCCTTCTCAAGGACCTTAGGGATCCAATCATGGGAATTTGGGTGTCATCCTCATTAAGCTACTTCCTGCTGAAAGGGGGCTACATGGAACCTAAAAAAAATGGGGCAAGGGTCCTCTAGGTCCTCAAGACCGGATTGGGTCCTGTATCGTTTGTGCTGGTGGTAGTTTTGATGTGCCTCGAGTTCTTCTTTTACTTTGGATCTGGCATCCTGTAGAAGGTCTTTTTGTTGTTAATTCTTGGAGAGGTCTAGGGGAGGTAAGAGGAACATATCTATTAGACAGGCAGCATTTTTACCAGTGTCTTTCAGCTTCTTTTAGGTATTTAGGCCTTACGTCTGCAACTGTGTCTTATATAATCTCTTGTTTTTTTAATTTAAGGGAGTCAGTTTTAGTGACTTGAGGAAAACTGCAACCCAATAGATCCAATAGGGATAAACTATGTGATAGGGTGTAGGGAAAGTTGGGTAATGGCAGAAATTTTATAGCTCTACCTATTGGGAACCAACTACACCAGAGGCTCTCCATTACCCAATTTGGTCTCAGATCTTTTATCAGATTGAATTTTAAGCTATATTGTATACAATATCCTGTAACAAAAGTTTTGTCTCCTATTTTGATTGACTCATTTACTCTCTCACCCATTACCAAACTTTGGTGGCACAGTAAAGACAAGATTTTTGAGGATACAGAATTGAGAGCCATTTCAGGGCCGCTGATGGAATCCATTTTTTTCTGATGGTCCCAAAGAACTTGTCTACCTTTAGAATGCTTGGGCTAAATACACGTTTGGCATTTGGAAAGAGAAAGAAAGAGGATTAGACAGAAAGGGGACATTATAATTTTTCCTGGACACTTGAGATTTCTTCATCTTAAGAAGGAGGCTGATATTGTTGTCTCAGTATCATTAATTGTATAGAACTTGTTTCTTGCCTAATAAAAGCAATCAATTTATTAATTATATAAGATCCTATGACAAGCAAAATCAAACGTAAAATTAAAGATCCGGCAAGGACTGAAAACAAAGAAGTTAGCCAGGGGGATGTGAACCAACTCTCATGCCATCCTTGGTTCTGCGTCCTCTCCTTTTTTGTTTTTTTTCTTCTTTTTCTAGTCCTTTCTTACTTTTAGCCATAGAATCTCTGACTATTTTTGAATGATCAATATCTAGGGGGGTTGCCTGTGACTGAAAAGACCCCTCTTTCTTTGATTGTATTGTAGCTCCTGGATGATGCCGCATACCAGTCCTTTTTTTTTTTCCTTTTCTTTTTTCTTGTTTTGTAGTGGAGTTAATACCGGAATCTGTAGGTTGGAAAACAGGTTTAGATTGAGAGACTAAGACTGAGTTTGAACCAACAACTGAGGAGGGATGATTAGTAACTTTAAGCTGTTCTTCAAATTGTCTAATAGTAAAAAGGATTCCTTGGTCATAGCCTGATTGTTATAACCGTAATCCCCAATATTGTCCAGCTTTCCAGCTAGGAAATTGTTTTTCTAGTGCAGTGAAGGACACCTGGATGGGGTTGCACAGGAAAGAGGAGCATCTCCCATAGATGGGATTAGAAGGTAGTCAGGCCTGAGGTACTCTAGTGACTACTATTAAATCATCTTTTATGGGGGGGGTCCAGTAAATCATCCCGGTGGATTCGCATCCCCATTGTTGGCAATAAAAATGCTCAGCTCCCCCCTACTTTTTTATCTGTTGTCGGGACCTTCTGCCTCCTGGGCAAACATAGAAGGACGTGTCGCAAAGCTCTGCTCTATCCATTAGGTGCCCACATCCTGGTCCTCCTCTCCTCGGGAGGAGGGTGCATCCCTTTCCTGTGTCACCACATTCAGGCCTTCCCTGGGAATCGAGATCCCAATTGCTGACATCCCAGGTCCCTATGGCCAACTTACATAAATCAAATTCAATATCTGGCCACCAGGTCCCCTGGGGGGCCCCATGGGAAGTACTATTTATAATTCTTCCTGTGGAGGCATTAATAATCATCCAGTTGATATTTTGGGGTTAATGGGGATTGATAGAATGGCTCTTTGCAACCACTTGGAAAATGAATACCATTAATAGACCAAGCATTCTTAAGTCCTGAAACTATTGCAAAAGATCCAATAATCAAGTAAAAGACAATAGCAATTTTAAACCTAGAAAATCTAATATAGGTTGATGGAGTCACTGCTCCTAGCCCTGTTTATCCCATATCAGGGAGGACTATTTTAAGAAAACTAGGATTTAACAATTCTTAGCTTCAGTGGGTATCAGAGGGTTATCAGTATCCTTGATTGATTTCCAAGGACTTGGAGGCTGAGGGGTCAGCCGAGGGTTGGTATCCTTTTTCACATGGGAATGATCAATCCAAACAGTAATCACATCCACTGTTATGGCTGTGGGGATGGACAATAATACAACATCAAAGGGGAGGAGCGACTCCCAATTCTGGCCAACTTCCAAGGTTAATCTAGTCAAGGTCTCTTTTAGGGTTCTATTCATCCTATTTGTCTTGCACTTTGGGGTTGATATGAACAATGTAATTTTTAATTGGCCCCCATTACCTGAGTTAAATCTTGTATAACATCTGTTATAAATGCTTATTCATGATCACTGCCTATGGAGAGAGGCAGACTAAACCTTGAAATTTTAATAAGATCTTACATATTTTTGAAGCCCTTTTTATTTTTATAGGGAAGGACCCAGGCCATCTAGAAAAATATAAACCCATTATAGGGGGTGAGTATAGTCATTAATTTGTTTAGTTACCTTTTTGGCTCATATGCCTATCTCAGCATTGCCATTTGCTATTATCTCTTTTCTTTTTTAATTATTTTAGCTACTTCGTCAGATTTCTACATTGACTTAAATAACTATATTATATCTTAGTTATTTTAATGTTTGTCCTCTGCTGTGAGAAGACCACACCTGTATAGACTGTGCCATAGATACACCAAGTGGCAATCAGGAAATCTGTATAAACATTTATCCTCTTTTCTTTTGCTCATTGGAGAGCCTTATGAGTGCCCACAGTTCCGCTCATTGAGCTGACCAATCCAGTGGGGAGGGGTCCTGCTTCGACCACTTTATCTTGAGTCTTCTTTGCATAGCCAGCATAGCATACCCCATTTTCCATGAAGCTGCTCCCATCCTTGAACAGGACAAAGTCAGCCTCAGGCAGCCAGTCTTTCTGCAGATCTAGATGACTGGAGAACAATTCATCAGTGACCCCAAGGCAGTTGTGATCAGGGGGCCAGGTTCCGAGGGCAAAAAGTAGCAGGATTTAAGGTTTTAATTGGAACAAAATATAGGTGGGGATTCTCACAGATGAGGGCCTGATATTATGTGACTCTATTATTTGAGAGCCATCAATGTCCTGTTATTCAATAGTTTTAAAAGGTATGAAGAAACCAAGCAATTTACTTTTTCTTAAGGTTACCAGGTCAACTTCTCTAATTAACATTATAGCAATTGTCAGGGTTTTATAAACAAGGGTACTATCTCTTTATAGCTGGATCTAAACTTTAAGATAAATATATCATTGGCTAATTTTTATGGGCCTGTTATTTTAATGAGCACCCCTAAAACAATATGAATCCTTTTTCAATCAGATACAAACTAAAAGGCTGGATCCCATTTAGGATCCCTGATACAGGGGGCGACAGATTAGTTTTAGCTGTTTAAATGCTGACTCATTCCTTATCTTATAATAATTATTATCTTTCTGGGCCCTTTAAAGATTTATATATAGAGAGAATCTAGATCTTATAAAAATCTTTTATCTAAAAAAATTTCTTTATCTGCTTTAAATCCTTTTACCTCTAAGCAGCATAAATTTTATATCTTATCTCTTAAAGCAACATTAAATCTCTCAATACCCTGTTTTTTTTAGTACACCAGAAAATTAACAATAATCATAATTTTATATATGAAATTTTATACCCTTTAATCTAATCAGATATCAAAAAAATTTTAATAGAACCTCAATCTATTTTTTACAAAATCTTATTTTGAAAATAAGCACTATAAACACATCACAATAACATATTTAAAATCTAATTTTTTGATGATAACCAATATAAACATTTTATAACAACATATTTAGCCCTGTCTATTGGGGATATCTTTTCAGAAGGTCATTAGTGAATAATGACCAGAATAAATTTTTCTGAATATCTATCTTTTTACTGTTATCAGAAATCTATTTAGACCTGAATTTATACTTAATTGTCTTAACAAAATTTGACTTATAAAACCAGATTATGGAAATTAACAAATTATTAATATGCTTTTATCATTTTACTCAAAATATAATTGGACAAACACCTTTTAAACAATTGGGCACAGACAAACATATAAAACAATTTATGAAACAGTGCCTGCAAGGCAGGTGACAGCACCACTGAGCTAAATCTCTAGCCCTAAAATCTCTTTTAATTCAGACTAATCAAAGCTTTTGCACATCAATTAACAAAAACCTCTTATAGAATTATAATCAAAAGAAATGAAAACTCTTTGTTACTATTAAAATAAGCCTTCTATAACAAACTTGAAACCAACAAGCAAACATACATATTTTTTGTTTAATCACTTCCATATACCTTCTCTACATACCCAAGCCTTCTGATCTTATACATCTTTCTTTATATCTTTCTAACAAGACAAACATACAAAATCCTTTCATATCAAAAGTATATCTCTTTTACCCATGGCTTTCTTAATATCTTCTTCTATCTCATTTTATAACAAACTTCAGCTGTGAAGGTCTTAAAATGTTCTTTTCCTGTTCTCAGATTGTTATATCTTAAAATTTAATTGGCTATCCATAGCACAGTATTAACCTTGAATTTTTATCAATAAAGTACAAAAAGCACACTAACCCTATAATTATAATTCAAAAATTTTGCAATATACTAAAAATATTTTAAACACACCAATTAAACTTCATTTAAATTGAAACAAAGATATATTTATCAAACAATTAAAAATTTTAATATATTTTTAAATTTGCGCCTTCTGGTGCAATAGAACTAAACAATTTTGTTCTTGCTTTCTATTTCTTTTATACTCTTGATCTTAGCAACTCTGGGAGGGGGAGGCAGTTTAATTTCCTCTAAAAAGGGGAAACACTGGGATTTGCCTGCAACGGTGTCATAATTTTTTTTTTTTTTTTTGAGAGGCAAATTTACCACAGGAAAATAGCAGGTTTGGCAAACAATTATTTTAAGACCAGAACTAAATAATTCTCATTAGTAGCTGATTATCACAGAGCAGAAGCTTGAGTAGCTCCTAGAATACATTAGGCTCCAAATTATTGAAGTCTCAGATAAGCAAAACAAAGGCAGATAACTTCCCTTTTGTCTAGAGTTGTCCAGGGGGTAAAGTCTGACTTGGCTGAGATTTAAGACTACATATGTAAGCAGTGACTAATGTCTATATTAGCAGTGGCTACCTATGTAAACTGTGAATAGTACCTATGTTGGCTAAATCAGTTCCTCCATTTAAAGAACATTGGTTGACTCACAAAGTTTCTTAAGCATCTTTGATTGCAATTTTATCTTATAGTCTCCCATAAAATTTGTATTAAAATTCTAAATTATATACTTAAGAACAGCCTGCCCAGCACCAACATATTCGAAGACCATTAGATATTTTATCTTTAGCAGGAAGAATTCATCTTTAGATCATAAAAAGAGGAACAGAAACAGGGTGGAGATGACCTAAGACAGCTTGCCCTAAAAAGGGGAACAGAATTGTCACACAAGAGGTTAATACATTCCCTCCCTGGGGCCCCTTCCAAAGACAAACTAGGGGGCTACCCAGGGGATCTTACCATTTAGATATATTTATTTTCTTTATTTTTGTTCCACTATGGGTGAGCTGGCCTCCGCATCCTAGAAAGGGAACCCAGGAAATCCCACGGGCGCGCCTCTTCCCTTCAGAGGAGGCGGGCAGTCGCTCTCTCTGGTGAGACTCTAAGGTCCAATATGGGCTGTGTCAGTTAGTTCCTTCTTTCCCGCTGGAGAATTTGACTCTGTATTTATCTTCCTGCCCAGGGAAAAAGCCAATTAAAATTAATGACAAAGCAATCTAGTGGGGTGTTTTTGGAGCCGGATCTTCAGAATTTTCCTTCTCTTTGGTAACCAATATTGGCTCTGGCAGCTGTGAGGGCAAAAGAGGTTTTAACCAATGGGGGGGAATTTCCCAAACAACAATAATTTGATACTTCCCTTTTTTGCTTGCGAATTGGGTTTCCTTCTTTGTTTGCCGGGCTCCATCAAGCCTAAAATGAATCTAAACTCCCAATTTAGTTAATAGGTCTCTCCCCAGTAATGGATAAGGGCGGTCTGGGATCACCATGAAAGAACGTTGAACTTGACCAGTGCTCAAATTTATTGTCCTCTGAGTAGTCTGTTTATATCTTTTAATACCAGTAGCTCCCTGCACCCAGGAAGTTTTTCCTAATGGTTTTAGCAGAACTGAATGTTGAGCTCCTGTATCTACCATAAATTTTATTGGTTTCCCTCCATCTTGAGAGTTACCCCAGGCTCAGGGAGGGGTTCTGAGCCTTTTTTCCCCTAGTTGTTTCCTTTCCCTAGAGTGAGGATGGGAGCCCCCTTCCTCTTAGGGTTCTTAGGACAATTCTTTGCCCAGTGTCCTTTTATCTTGCAGTATGCACACTGATCCTTATCTAGGTCTTCTCGAGATTTTTGATGGCTTTTTTTTCCCCAGTCTTCTGCCAATTGTTTTTCTTTTCTTTGTTCGAATTCCTTTATAATGGCTGCCACTAACATCTGTGCCAGTCTGTGGGTTTGGCGATCTTCAATTAATTTTCTATTATTATAGACTCTGCTATTTCTATTAGATCTTGTATGCTCTTTTCCTTTAGTCTTTTTATTTTCTGAAGTTTTCTTTTTATGTCTGGAGCTGCCTGATTGTTGAAGGCCATAACAATGGTCACCCTGGACTCAGGGGCCTCCGGATTCATAGAGGTATACCTGTGGAAGGCCTCTTGAATCCTTTGTAAAAAGGTGGATGGGCTTTCTTCATTACCCTGTTAACAAATCGGTGGGGCTCCTAGGGCCCCCCCAATAGAGTCTGGTGATAGACTCAGAGTCGCTCCTTACCTTCAGCTATATTATAGTCCCAATTAGGCCTGGTTAAAGGAAAAGCTTGGTTAACAAGGTCAGGAACCATTGCAGCAGCTTGGATGCCCTCCTCAGGAGCAGCATCTTGATTAGGATTGGGGATAGGAGCTGGAGGGGGACAATAGGAAGGAGTAAGGAAAGGAAAAATTAGCTCCAGATCTGTTTCTTCCTGTAAGAATAAGAGGGGATATATATGGGCTATTGATTTGGTATTTGGTCCTTTTGTTGACTCATGTGCTGTTGTCCTCGGTGGAGAGTGCAGGAATGACTGCAACCAGGGTGGTGGATTTAGGACCAAGTCTTCCCACAGGGCAATGTAGGGGACCTGGTTTGGGTGGCTCTGAAAAACAATCTTTTTAACTTTCTGAACAATCTCCAATGTAGAGTGCCACCTATTGGCCATCTAACTCCAAAAGTAGGCCACTCAGAATCACATATGGTTTGATAGTTTCCTTTTCTTACTTCCAGGGACAAGTCATTTACCCTAGCTTTTACATCTTTGAAATGTTCAATCATTAAGGAAAGGGGAATAACTAAGGATTGCCCCATTATTCTCATCTATCACAATCAACACAAACAACAAGTTAGGAGACACACAATCACAAAAAAAACATAAAACACAGAGGCCTCAAATCACACAGATGAGCGAGTACTCTCAGACTCAGATTCAGGTGAGCGAGTAACTTGTCACTCTCAAATTCAGATGAGCGAGTGCCACTCTCAGATTCAGGTGAGAGAGTGCTGCTCTCAGATTCAGTAGGATCAGAAACATCTTTCATGACCCCGCCAGTTGGACTTGCATAGGCCCGTCAGCCTGCAACTCACAGTGGGCATAAAAAGACCCGCGGGTTTCAGATCAGAACATTGACAACAGGAAACAAAAAAGACACAAGAAACAAAGGAAAAAAACACTCACATGTGCATATTCTGCCAGCTTATCTCCTCCGGAGAGAATCCTGAGGAGTTTGGGGATCCCGGACGAGCCCCCAAATGTTATGCCCAAGTCATGAAATTCCCAAAGACCACCAAGGAGTCTGGTCCAATGCAATTACAAGAGGAGTTTATTGCAAGCTCAAGCCTGGACCCTTGGGTGTCACCATCACAGCGGTTTCAGACCGAGAGCCCAGATCCATCTTTGAAGCAGGATTTATAGGGTTAGGGAGACTTTTCCTTTTTATAGGTTCTATTTTTAGCTCTCGCTTACTATTGGATATTTGAGGGGTACTGGGAGGGCACTTAACTGGAAAATTACTAATGCCTACCTTCACAGAATCAATTCCTCTTTTTAAAGAACATCTGATTAAACAAATTCTATAATTAACAAAGACTACATATGTAAGCAGTGACTAATGTCTATATTAGCAGTGGCTACCTATGTAAACTGTGAATAGTACCTATGTTGGCTAAATCAGTTCCTCCATTTAAAGAACATTGGTTATCTTTAGCAGGAAGAATTCATCTTTAGATCATAAAAAGAGGAACAGAAACAGGGTGGAGATGACCTAAGACAGCTTGCCCTAAAAAGGGGAACAGAATCACAGGGAGACTGTCATACAGAATGGAATTTTACAGAATGGAATTTTTGCAGCTCTGTTCTGGGAAAGGGGCACAGAGGGAGCCCACCTCCACCTGAAAACTTGGTCCTTACAGTGACCCACTCAGTGAAAAGAGAATGAGAGAGAGAGAGAGAGAGAGAGAGAGAGAAAGAGAGAGAGAGAGAGACTACCTAATGTCTTAATAGTCCTTTGCTTCAAATACTTTTAATATTTTTCCTTTCAGTTTAGTTTATCTTGAAGTTATTTTTGTTTGTGATGTGAAATCTAACTTTTTACATGGATAATCAGTTGCATTCGCAGTTTGTTGAGTGGTTCTTCCTTTTAATGCTATCTCTGCCATTTATCAAGACTGAATTTGTGTATGTATCTATTCTTCGACTCATTTCTCTCTGTCCCTGAGACCATATGCTCAATATCATGGCTTTAAAGTCTTATTATCTGGTAAGGAAGCCTTTTGTGCCAGCCCCCTCTTTGAGACAGTGTTTTAATTTTAGCTGTTTTTGAACCCTAGCTCTCTCTTTGAATTTTAGGGTTCAATTATCAGATCCAATCAATCATTTTAATAGTTTTATCGGAGCCACAGTGAATTTCTACATGAATTTAAGAGCAAGAACATTAACTTATTATTCATGGGCATTATGTGTCTTTTATTTTTTTAACTTTATCTTTTTAAAAAATTAATTTTATTGGTACACTTTAGGTGTACAATATGACATTCATCGTTGGAATTTTGTACCTTTATATAGTCCTCCTTGGTTCTTTTTCCCCCCCTATTTCCCTGTCCACCCTTCCCTATCAACAAAGACTTTGTTAGCATTTTTTCTTATTCTATTAATTCCATTCCCTTCTTTGTTTTCCCCTACTCCTCTCACTTCCCCTTCACCTTTCACCTTTTCTTTCTACTTTATATTACCTATTATATCTTTTAGTCCTTATTTACTCTTTCAGTTTCTCACATTAGAGAAACTATTTGGTATTTATACATGTGTGTCCTGTTTATTTCACTTGAGTATCACCTGTGTGTATCCATTTAGCTATAAATGTCTCTAGTTTCTCATTCTTTATGGCTGAGTGGTACTCTAGTTTATTTTTTTAAAAAAAGCACATTTTCTTTATCCAGTCTCCTGTTGATGGGCAATTGGGCTGCTTCCAAGATTTAGCTATCATGGACTGTGCTGCTATGAACATGGGTGCATGCATATCACTGTGGTATGATGCTTTTAATTCTTTGGGGAAGATACCCAGCAGGAGGATAGCTGGGTCAGATGGGATCTCCAATCCTGGTTCTTTGAGCTATCTCCATACTGATTTCTGCAGTGGTTGCTATTTTTTTTTTTTTTTTTTTTTTTTTTTTTTTTAGTGGAGGAAGTGGTGGAGGTACTAGGAATTGAACCCAGGGCTTTTGCACTGAGAGATTACAGTCCCTTCATTCATTCATTTACACATAGGGTGTCATTTTGTAGTTGGGCCATTGTTGAGCTAACTGTGTAGCCCAGGCTGGTCTTAAACTCACCACAATCTTCCTGCCTCAGCTTCCAGAGTGCTGGGATTATAGATGTGTGCCACCATATACAACTTCAAGTCTTTACTTCTTTTCATAAATTATTATTTTCACTTGGAAAGGTCTTATATCTCCTTTCTTACATTTATTCCTGTACAACTTCCCTTTGTTATTGCTATAATGAACAAGTTTTTAAAAATTAAATATTTAAGCCAATTAGTGGTGGTGTACATAAAGGCTATTGATTTTTGTCTAAATACTTACATAATTCTTTGGTAATTATAATAGTTTGTAGATTCTATAAGGTTTCTTGTGGAAACAGTAATACTGTATTATCCTCAAAAGATTTATCTCTGTTTCCAATTCTTACACCTCTTCTTTTTAAAAGAAATATCTGATAGCGTCGCAACTCTTTAGTAAATAGAAGTGATGGAGAAAGGCATTTCCGAGCTGTTGCTGAGTTTTGTTTACTTTTCTTTCCCACATATAACCTTGTTTGACACTATGAGATAGCCTTATTGCCACTTGTAGTTGAGAACTAGTTAAGTATAGCTTACAATGATGCTCTAGATTTTCTGACTTCAAATTCTGTGTGATTATTCCAAGTACCATGTCTGCCTTCTAGAATTTATGTGATTGATGGCCTTTAGTTCATCCTTCCATGAACATGAGTACAGACTATGTGCTCTGCACTTGGGATAAAATAATGATCATTTGGTAATTTCTGTCCTGAAGGTCAGAGAGGCTGATGACATTAGAACTACACTTACTTTTCTGGCTTTAACATTTTTCTATGTAGTTTCTCTAGTTTCCTTTACTTTTCCAGTTATAACAACATATTCCTTTTATTTAAACGTTAGGGAAAGACTAGCCCCCTGCCATATATTCCTTTAGGAGCTGCACTATAGTCACAGCTGTGACAGCGGGAACATCGCACCCCATGCATGTGAGAGCCCAGTGTAGGCATGGTTATATTCATGAGGGCACCTAATGAACCTTTCATGACAAAGAATATAGAGCCTTACGTAGAATCTAGCGCAAATCCCGAGACTTACGTGATAGGCCAAATTCAGGGTAAGAAAAGCAAAGTAGACCGGGGATTTAGCCTGCTTCGCTGAGCACAAGGACCTGAGTACAATCCCCGGCACACAAAAAAAAGCAAAGTAGGAAAAGTTATTTAGGAGGTTTATCTTTCTGATCCATGTCTCCTCAAATCTGTTTTAATATTGGAGACAGTGAGTCCACTCAGATGGGTGCTAGAAATAACAAGGTAGCAGCATATGTGTAAAACCAACTTTATTCACAGCAAAGAAGAAAAAGTAATAATCTACTGTAAGTCATTTGGCTGACACCTCAGAAAGGGCAGTAGTGTGGTAACACCCCCAAACCAAGGGACTCATGCTACCTGGGCTCCATTGGATTAGTTCCATTTTTCTGCTGACAAAGAATAAAGGATCATTTTTTAGATATTTCTCACGTTCCTGAATTTAAACAGGACTGGGAACAGAGGCTGGGGGAGTGAGTGTGCAGTTGGCAGCCATGTGTAGGACAGCAGCTTGGGACATGACAGGTCCTGGCGGCAGGGTTGAGTCTGCAACCCTGGGTGGGCGTCCCCTTGTCCCCTAATCTGTGAAGAGCTGCTGACACAGTTGGCTGAGGGCTGTGCTTGCTGCTGGTATAAAGTCTTACAATTCTTCCAACCTGGCTTTCAGGGTCCATTGAGATCTCCGATCCATTGAGATCACACTTTGTTCCCGAGCCTTTCCCCATAACTTTGAGAGCTATTAGGGAGCAAGTGGCTTAAATTTCTCTTTGCCAGAGCAGATAAAACTTTTGAGGACAGTCATAGGGTTAGGGCCATAGCTTCACCAAGTTGCTAGACTTCCACTGAGTTGCAGACAAGAACTTAGGTCATGTTCATCATTGATTTCTGAGGATTAAGGGCACTAAATTGGTAACTCCTTTGCTTTTGGCCCAATTTCTTCTGCCTTCTTCCACCTGTTGGCTCACCAGCAGCTGCTAAGTGAATGAAGTAGAGATTTAGCTCTTCACCCACCCCATAGTCCCTTGAAAGGGTCATCTACCCACTTTCCAGTTCCTCTTCTCCCACTCTTTTTTTTTTTTTTTTAATTGAGTTTATTGGTACATTTAGGGATACAGTACAGTT
>NW_022900938.1:22005723-22047711 GCF_012274545.1 Fukomys damarensis
CCTCAGACAAAGGACTATTATCAAGGATATATAAAGAACTCAAAACAATCAGTCCCCCCAAATATAAAGACCCGATCCAAAAATGGGCATCCGAAATGAACAGACATTTCTCATACAAAGAAGTGAAAGCAGCAAGAAAATATATGAAAAAATGTTCCACATCACTGGTCATTCGAGAGATGCAGATGAAAACAACACTAAGATTCCACCTCACCCCACAAAGAATGGCTGCTATCAAGAAATCACACAATAACAAATGTTGGCGGGGTTGTGGGGAGAAAGGAACCCTCCTCCATTGTTGGTGGGAGTGCAGACTAGTGCAACCACTATGGAAATCTTCTCCCACTCTTAGTTTGCCCTATCTGGTTTCTGCTCTATTACTCCACTGAGAATGCTCCCAAAGAAGAGATGAACAGAGGTCTCCTGCCCTGCTTGACCTTGGAGTGTCCACATCCAGTAGCTCTTCACTCCTTGGAACGGTCTCTTCCTTGGACATCCAGGGCCCACTTGTTTCCTGTGGTCTATCTTCTCTCCTCTCTCTCCTGTTCTGGCTTTTCTTTCTGTTCCTTGCACTTAGACATTGGGTTTCTCAAGGCTTGGTCCTGAGCTGATTTCTCTTCTTTCTGCTCTCTTTCACTGGTTGACCTGATTCATTCATGGGGTTTCCTTTTACTGCAGACATGCACAGGTCCCAAGTTCTACATCTGTACTCCATTCATTTAAGTTGCAGGCAAGATATTGAATTACCTGTCTGACCTCTCCATTGGAAATTTCTTTTTTTTTTTCCCCCTCATTGAGTTTATTGTTACATTTTAGGTATACAGTACATTTACACTTATTGGGGAAATTTCATAGGTACCTCAGATTTTGTATTTAGCATTCTGTTTCAAATTTCATTGCCCTAAACCTGGACCTTCTCAATGAAAAGCATCATCATATGTATCTCAGTGCTCATGTCAATAATGTAAAAGTTAACGTGGACTTCCCACTCCTTACATTGTCCCTGTTGATATTCCAAGGGTCTCAAAGCCATGAGCCTCTCTGTATCTCCTCTGCCAGCATCTTAGCCAGCAGCCATCATTTTTTTGTTTTGTCTTATTTTCTTGGCCTAGATTATAGCAGTATTCTCTAATTTGGTCTCCCCAGAAATTCCTCTTGACCACAACTAGTCTGTTTTCCAAATAGGAGTCTGGAGTGATCTTTAAAAATATGAGTTTCAGCTGGATGTCACGGTACATGCCTGCAATTTCATGACTGTGGGAGACTGAGCCAAGAGGGTCTAAAGTTTAAGCCCAGCCGGGGCAATTTAGTGATCCCCTATCTCATAGTGAAAATAAAAAAAGGATTAGAGATGTAGCTCAGTGTGAAGGCCTGGATTCAATTCCCAGTACTGCAAAAATTAATTTTAAAAAATGTAAAGGGTTGGGGGTGCAGCTCAGTGCAAAGGTCCTGGGTTTAATCCTCTATTAAGAAAACACTGGTCTTCTTGAAACTTTTGATTGGCACTTCACACAGTACCTCAAGTCTTTGCCAAGGCCTGCTGTCCTGGCTGGGCTGCACAGCTTTTCCAGGCTCTTTCTGGTGAGTCTCTCCTGCACTGGCCAGCCTCAGCCACACTGCCTTTCTGACCCCTCTGATAGCTCCTGTTCCCTCCGGCTCACCTCTGTGCATTATGGCATTTGTGGGCTCTGGACATTTTTGCCTTATGGACTCTTTTATGCGTTTTAAAAAATTATTTTTTATGACTATGTATTGGTATAGGGTAAGTATAATCTGGGAGTTTCATTTCTTTTATTTGTTTTGGTTTTGTTTTTTGTTTTTTGTTTTTTTTTGGTACCAGGGATTGAAGTCAGGACATTGTGCTTGTGAGACAGGTGTGGCGGCACCACCGAGCTAAATCCCTGGCCCTCATTTCTTTTATTGATATAAAAATTCACCTAGCTTAAAAATAACCATCAAATACTTAAAATATTTTTAACTGGGCTGGGAATGTAGCTTAGTGACTCCATGCCTGCCTGGCAAGAAAAAAAAAGGGCTCTGGTACCCCCAAAGTTTTTTAATTGACAAAAATATATATATTTATGATGTATAACATTTTTGAAATGTGTATATACTGTGAGTGGCTAAATCAAGCCAATGAACATATGCATAATCTCACATACTTATTTTTTTGATTTCAGAACCCCTAAAAATCTACTCTTAGCAATTTTCAAGTATTATGTACATTGTTATTTAGTCACCACATTGTACCATTAACCATTTTAAAGTGTACCTAATATATTCATAAAGTTGTACAACCACCACCTCTCTCTGGTTCCGAGTGTGACTACAAGGAAAATCCTGTACCATAAGTGGTCATTCCCTATTAGCCTCTCTTTGCAGCACCAAGAAAGTCACCTTTTTTTTTTTTTTTTCAATGGATTTGCCTGTTTGGGATGTTTCATATAAATGGAATCATATAACATGTGGGCTTTTGTATTTTAATTCTTTGATTTGTTTTGATATTTATCTATATTATACCATGTATCAGTATTTCATTTATTTTTATGGTTGAATAATCCCCCTTAGTATGTATACACTACCTTTTATTTATCCATTCATCAGTTGTTGGACACTTGGATATCTGCTACTGTGAAGTGCTGTTATGAACATTTACATTCAAGTATTTGAAAGTTTTGAATTTTTTTTTGTATATACCTATGAGTAGAATTGCTGCATTTACTATTGTCCTAATTTGTTTTGTTTTGTCTAAGACACAGGGCCCTGCTTATGTAGTTCAGGTTGGACTCAAACTCACTTTGTAGCCTAGGCTGGCCTCAAACTTGTGGCGATCTTCCTGCCTCAGCCTGCTGAGTGCTGGTATTACAGCCATGTGCTAGTGTATCTGGCCAGTTCTACTGATTTTAAAAGAAAAAAACATTTTTATGGGTTCCTAAATGTATTGTGAGCTGGGCCCTGCACCTGCCGTGCCTGGTGATCATGCTGACGCTGCATTCTGTTCTGTTTTGAACTGCTTCTAGTGCACCTTTGTCACACCAGGAGAGAGACAACCCCAGCCACAAAAAGAGGCAACCTAGCCAGGTCTGGTGGGAGACCACCTGAGCCTTGCAGAGTGGAGACCCACTGATAGGAGAGGACCTATTCTCAGTTCCCCTTCAGGAAGCTCAAGGCCTTTACCTGTTTGGCATGCAGGTGCAATCAGCTCTCTGGCTGGCTCAGCCGAGTAGGAAGACAGAGCCCATCCCAGGTCTCTGCTCCAGCCTGCGTGCAGGCAGCCAGGGTGCTCAGCTCACAGTGCCCTCCATTTCACCTGCACTGCCTCCCCTTGGAAAGCCTGATCTTAAAGATAGAAAAATAATTCATCCCCCTAGTTTTGAGTATGGCATGGTGGCGTTAGGCCATGGATAGATAGTTAAATATAAGTAAGTTATGCTGACCTTTTTTTCTTTTTTTTTAGACCTTGGGCTTATATTCTTGTGTGAACTGGAGAGTCTCAAGTAAACCTTGAACTTTATGAAGAAGAAAATTCAGTAGAATAGATTATAGTAAAGGGCACAGAGATTTCCCTAGCACCCCTACTATATATCTTCCCTGGTATTTTGGCAGCAACTGCAGAAAACAGAAAGGGAAAGGATGTTTTGTTTCAACACTGTTCTGTTGCTTTTTTATGTTAATACTATATTTCTTTGTTTTCCATTTCTTTCCTTCTGTTGCTTGGATGTTAACTTCTGCTGAAAGACAAAGGAGGGACTAGAACAGGGCTTTGTCAAAGAGGGTGAAGTATTTAAATTCTGTAGCCTCATGTGCTATCTTGGTCTTCTCACTGCGTATCTGCACACTAGCTCTAGGGGACAGGTCGGGACATATCTGCTCCCTTTGCAACAAGGCTACCTGTGCCGACATTTGTAACAAGCAGTTATAGTTAGGAAAAGTCCTTACCCCGCCGTCGTTTTTTTTTTGTTTTCTTTTGTTTTTAGCAAAACCCACAATATTTTCCATTCCCCTTTTTAATTACTGTTTCTCTGTGGTTTGGGTAAGCAGACCACATTGCTTGCTGCCTAAATTATTTTCCAACTACCAAATTGCTATGTCCCTGACAATATCCCCAAGTCATCCACCCATTTTTAAGCAAGCCATCTTTGTTTGTTTGTTTGTTTTTGAGACAGGATCTCACTACGTAGTTGAGACTGACGTGGAACTCACTATGTAGCCCAGGCTGGTCTTGAACTCACAGCGATCCTTCTCCCAGCCTCCTGATCTCACTACGTAGTTGAGACTGACGTGGAACTCACTATGTAGCCCAGGCTGGTCTTGAACTCACAGCGATCCTTCTCCCTCAGCCTCCTGAGTGCTGGGATTACAGGCATGTGCCACCACACCCAGCAAGCAAGCCATCTTTTATAACACTCTTTATGATGATATATAATCACTACATCATTGTCAGTACACCTTTGTCACAAATACATGGTCATTATTTTTCTTGCTTTAAAGTTACCAAAGTAGTTCTTATCCTTGAAGAGTACTGTGAACAGAGTAAGTACTGAACAAAAATTGGAAGAAAATACAGAGAAAGCAGTTTCTATAAATTAACTTACTAACTTTACATTAGCCATAATGTTTCTTAATATGTTTTTGATAGTAATTAGTGGATTTCTGTACTTTCTTTTGAATTAGTTTGTGAAAGCAAATGGATAGTTAAAACCCTAGATACTCAGTAATCTCCTGTTATCGTGTTAAAACTAGCTCCATTTGTTATTTGTTATTACTTAGCAAATGTTCCACTGTCCTGGAAAATTGCCTATTTTTGTCAAGAGCAGGAGATGATAAGAAATGATCATACAGAGTGGCTAATGGATCTGGGAAACCTGAGGATGTAGGACATTTCTTAGATTAAGAAAAGAAAAAAACAAACCAAACAAACAAAGTAAGGAACAGATAACTCTGTAAGAAAGGCTTTCTGAATCTAAGATACTGTGATTTTCCTCAAACTACCATATTTTATGAGAGAAACTATAGACATGAAAGATTTTTTTTTTTTAGTCTGTTTGATAATTTTTCTCCCTTCTAGTTTCACATCTTTCAACAGACTTTTAGGTCTGTCTTTAATTTCAAATTTTGAACATGGAACTTGGGCCTTAACTGTCTTATTTCTCAATGATAGATCTGGAGGCCCAGGAACATCCTGGAAGACCTAAAAAGGTACATTGTGAAGTCTAAGAATAAAGTCTGGGTGTGTCCATCTGGTGGCAGAAAGAGCTTTAGGTCTTTGGCCCTCAATACCAGAAAGGCAGGTGGAGGCGTGTGACTGGGAGGACATTGTTCACCAGCTACCTAATTAAGATAATAAAGCAAAACCTACCAAAGCCTTGCTGGAGTTAATTAGCTCTCTCCATTATCTAGTGTTTCATTGCCTCCTAAGTTTCTTACAGAAAGTCTCACAAGAGGTGTTTTATGAACAAGTTATAACTGTTTTATGGATGTTAGTGATTTAGACCAGATTCATGATCCACAAGCACATTTACCATTATAAGTGATAGAGGCTTTATTTTTTCCAGATTTTGTGCACTGAATGTCAGTTTTTCCCCTTGAGTGGTGTTTAAGTGATGTTTTAAAAGTATTGTATGGGATCCTTTACAATTGAAATGAAAATGAGAGGACATTTTGAAACATGTAAGGTAAACTTTGTCCCCTGTGAAATCTTGGGCACTGAGACTTCCCTTTCAGTATGAAGGTGCCGTGGGAACATACACAAAATGTCACAGAATGCAAAAGGGGCCCCTTGAACCATAGCTGAGATTCATGGAAGGCTTGGTTCCTGAAGGAGTAACAAATGCAGACGATGGAAAAGAGCTGGGCAGATAGAAAGGTCAGAGTCAGTGAAGTGCGTGCCTCTTTCGCTTAGCACTATTTCCTCCAGCTTGATAGAGGGCCTATTTAGGTACAGTAGGCAGTTAGTACGTGTCTTTTTCATGATCAAGGAAAGGGCTACTAATGTGGTATCCTTCCAAAGTCACACGCTTGCCCTGGCCCATCTGGAAACACAATATCATAGCCATAGCTGGGTGCAGATATCCCAGCAGCAGCCACTCTCAGGAGGAAGCGCTTAAGAGCAAATTGTGCCTTAAATTGTCTAAGTGGGTCTTTCTTCTGTTTTCCGAATGTGCTTTCTGTCACTATTGTGATACTGAGAGAAAAAAGGAGACAGATGCTTATGGAGGTCACCTGAGTGGACTTTTGGCTTTCATTTGGTTCCACCAAGGGTGTGTGGTGTGCCATGGAGCTGGCAGCAGTCCTGGGGAGACACCAAATCCCCACTGGCCCAAGGTGGGCCTCCATTCTGATACAAGCCAGAGGAAAAGCTTCTGAAAAGGGCTTGGGCAAAGTCAAAATGTTCCCTAACTTTGACTCTAGTAATTTCTGAAATAAATAACTTATCAGGAAAGAAGAGACAAAGGTATATTTTTGAGTTTTCACTGAGTAGGTTTCTTCAAGGATTCTTTCCTCCTTTGTCCCTTACCTCTAATCACCCCAAATAATACGTCACAAAGAATGTCCAGTAGGATTTGTTTCAGTGGCTCTGTCACCGAAGAGAATCGATGCTGCACAGCTTTCTCCTGAGTGACAGCCTCCCATCCTCTGCCTTGAGCCATTCCAAGCATGGATGCATAGTTGAGTGACAGGCAGTGAGGCCCCTTGTGATGTCCCCTGAACTGGAAGCGGCAGTATCCACATATCCTCCATGGGTGAAAAAGCCTTGAAAATTATTTTGGTGCAAGGCTGCCACTGCAAAACTGCTGGGTCAGTTAGACAAAGATGTCACCATGGGCAGGGCCAGGTCTGTGCACTCATGTTTTTTTGTATTCCAGCCCTAGAAGCATCATTTCTCCAAGGAATCCTGGTTCCTGTTATTGGAGAAAGGAATCTAGAACCTCAGACCTGGGTTTGAGGGTGCTCACTGCACCCAAGCTTTCTCAGGAGACGGAGCTGGGAAACACTTGTCTATACTACCCATGCTCATATACACATCTATGTTTTTGTCTTATCTATCTGGGTATGAATTGAAAAGAACCATAAATTCATATAGTACCTCCAGTTCCAATCCAAAGCTCTCCAGGTGCACCTGAGCCTTTCCTCTTTCCATTTTATGGACTTCTTTCTCCAACAGTGAGAAACCTGGTTGACTTTACCTACAACATATTTGCTCAACTCTCACACAAATATAGTTGCTGAACCACTAGCCTATGCTCTTCTACCCTGACACTGCTTCTCCCATGGAAGCCTTCTCTTGGTCAGGCTCTCTGCACATGGTGGCCCAGCATCTTCAAGCTTACTTTCTCCCTCTTCCCTAAGAACCCTTGAAGGAACAATGCTGTATTTCTTTGCCCAGCCAGGAGTTCCAGAGAAAGTTCTAAGGTGGATTCTCATTGGACTGCCTGAGTGCTGTGCTTGTCCCAGACTCATTCACAGTAGCCAGATGTGTGAAATAACCCAACTGGTCACATGCCTGGCAGGTGGTGACTGTCCCATCCAAACTGCATATGGTGTCGCTGAGCGGTGGTTATCTGAAGGGACATTAGGGTCCTAGAGCCAGCAGAGGGAACTCATTCTGTGTGGGTTAGACCCACAAGTACCCATGATATCAGCCTCCAGGCAGCAGGCAAGGGGTGGGGGAAGAAACAAGTGCAGGCAGTGTTGTGTAGATGTACAGTTGACATGAAGAAGAATGTTTCTCCATGTTCACAGAAATTATTGCCAGGCTTGATTGCTTGACTTAATTTAAGAGGAATTAAAGAGATGTTTGATGACTTGGACGCTTTTCGTCCACATTCATGCCAAACTCTGTGACATGGCCTCTGGGCTCTGTTTAGTTTCAACAGGGCCCTCTGCTCATGATTTGGGCAGCTGCCATCTTGTGTCCAGGGACAGGAGGGACCATTTAGACCTTCCTGAGTTGCCTCCAGCAGTTGCCCAAGATTACCTTTTCCCATTACTAATGAAGTGGCCATAGCTTACAGTAGAAAGACTTTAAAATTCAATCTGTTTTGCAAGGTTTCCAAGCCACACAGGGCTGGGTTACTGTGACACAAGTTTGCAGTCCCAGCTACTCAGGAGGTTGAAGCAGGAGATCACTTGAGCTCACGGGTTTGAGACCAGCCTGCACAACGTAGTAGCCCTATCTTAAAAAAAATTAGTCATAAAACGTATGTATATTTAAATTTATTTTAAAACAAAAATGTAGTGTTTCTAAAATTGTTTAGATCTTTAATTTTTTAGAAGACATAGTGTTGACAAAAATTGTCTACTTTGGGGTATGGATTTATTCTAAATCTTCCCTTCAGAGGGAAATCCTTTTAGGGCTTTTAGTTGCTCTGGTTTCTAGTCCTATTAAGAAATCAGTTATAGCCACTTGCAGCTATCCATTGTAGACACTTGTCCTGAGACTGAGAGTCCCAGCAACAAAGCTGTGTCCTTCTCAGCCTCGTTCTTGGGATTATTGGTATTTTCCTTGGCATGCTTGGTAGCCTTCCTCCTAATTAATACTTTATTTATATAAAAATTTTTTTAAAATGTTGCATTTCATTAATCTAGAATTCTCCTAAAAGTCATGTGTCAACAAGATTTTGTACCCCCCAGCCTCTTTTCCAAGTCATCTGTGTCTTTGAGGGAGAGCTGGCCTTTTTCCTCTTCCACACTGTTAGAATGTATCTATGTTAGAATACAACAGTTTTTATGCAGCTACCCAGTGGTTTAATCACAATGCAAAACCAACATTGCTAATCTCAACAATCTACACGGATGACAATTCATTGAAATAACTATCAATTAACAACATAATTGTCAGTTATAAGTTGCCAACATTAAAATAGGCAATCGTTACTTCTATGAGGCTTTTGTGTTTCTTCCCTCTTCCTCTTCATGGGGTGTGGAGATGGAGCAGGGGCCTGGGTTGAAGAGTTTGAACTAATGACCAAGTTAATTGTTGTTTTAATCAACGGATCATCTTTCTTATGGGAGTTCTGAAATGAAAACAGTAGTGCTAGTCATAAAATGCCAGGGCAGGATTGGCAAGGTCAACTTTGCCTGGGTTTTGCAATTCCTATAGCACCAAATGCAGTTCCAGGTCTACAGTCTCTTTAATTGGGTCTGTTGTAGACAGTGCATAGCATTGACTTCTCTCCTATTTTGTTTGGTCAGGATCATGTCAAAACAAACAAACAAAACCAGCCTCTGTAAAAAGGCAGGGTTAACTTTTGCTAAAGCAACTTAGAAAAAAAACAACTCAGTCCAGTACTGTAAGGATAGTGGTTTCAGTATCTGTACATGATTTGAAGATAGGAAGACCTCTGTTGCCCCCACCACACCAACCCACTGTGGCTGAGTGGACAAAAAAGAGCAGAAGGAAAAGAATCAAGATTTGGTGGGCAGAAGGGTACCATGAAAATCAGAAGAATGATGACCATCTTTCATGTTTACACATCTTTCACTTGGCAGACACGTGTCAAGGTGCAACCAGGTTCTTGGTCCTACAGGGTCACTTTCAGGAAGAATTTAAAGGCAGGACTCCAACTTGTGCACAGGCACAAGACCTTCATGTTCCGCTAGCCAGGAGCTGGAGGGAGCCCAGACAGAAATTCCTACATGAGTACAGCCGGCATTTTCCGTTAGGTCACTGGTTTGCCTGGCACCGGTGGTACTTCCTTACCGAAGACAGTTTGACTTGGATTTTGGGATGATTAGCCACCTCCTTCCATGGAATTTGTGACGGAGTAGAGGGAAACCGGGCTGTGGACTGGGAATAGCAGCGCTGTGAGTCACTGTCCAAACTTAGCCTGATTCTGCTCTGGGATCTTTCATTTCTTTAAGATGAGAATAATTTCATCTTTCCAGGTTGTTTAGAAGATTCAGTGAGTTGACATATATAAAATGCTGGTGCACTGATACCACTTATAAGTAGTTAGTTATTATTAAATTAACCAGTGACCAGTCCAGTTATTTAAATACAGAATGTCCAAAAATTGTGTATTTTTCTTTGATTTTATAAGGTAACAGGAAATATGAAAATGACAATTTTATTAAATTTATTCAATACAAGAATCGACTGGTTGAAATGACACCTGCTTGAGATGCTCATGACAGTCAGTGCATAAACTAATGTGCTGCCTGAGTGTGCTGTTAAGTGGTTAATGAGGGGGAAAACAACGATGCTCTTATTAACCTCAAATATTTTTAAGCTAATGAAGAAGTAGGTTTGCCTCTTTGGTCTTATGGAAAGGAATTTAAATTAAAAAATAATCAGTGTATTATTTTCATTTTAAGATTCGTTTTCAAAGGCTGGGTGTGATGGCACGTGTCTATAATCCCAGCATTAAGGAGGCTGAGGCAAGAGGATCTCCATGAGTTCAAGGCCAGCCTGAACTGCATAGCGAGATCCTATCTTAAAATTCAGGGAGCTGTTATTATGATTCCTAGGAAAGTAAACTTATTAACCATCAATGCCTGAATCAAGCTTTTCTGGGCAGCGGCCATTTATGAGAACAAGTTTTGCAAACAGACTGTGACGTGGACAGGTGGTATTGAATACAGTGTAGCACCCCCCCCCATGGTTAGAACATCATTTGATTGTACGTGGTACAGTCAGCATTCCAAAGAGGGCAAGAACTCTATTATCCCAGCTTAAAAAATCACACCACACTGGGTGAAGCTATGGCTGCTTTCTGTGCTCATCAGCTTAGCACGGGTGGGTAGGAACTTTCTAGGTGCCAGAGAACAAGGTTTTCAATTATCTAGTGTTTGCATATTTTCCTGTTTAAATGCTTCGCTCACAGACTATTGTGCTTGTCCTGTCTCCTTTGGTTGTCGTGGGAACATCTGTGTGCTTCTCCAGCTGTGTGGGGGTTGCGCTTCACCTCGTGGCTCAGCCCTTCAAAGGTTCCGTTTGCTGCACGGAAGAACAGTTGACTTTGCTGATAGGGAGCGTCTCACCGAGCCCCCTTTCCATGCCATCTGTCTGACCTGGACCCATTCCAAACACCACGGATTTGCTGGCAGAATGGTCTTCCTGCTACAGAAGTTTTGTAATCTGTTAATTGACAGGGTAAGGGAAATTTATATTTGGGTTACAGCTGAAAAGTTGGATGTTTCTTTGATGGGGCTTTAAATACTGACATATGCTGCGCGAGGTTTTGATTTTAGACATCCCTGTTTGTGCACGAGCACACGTTCTCCCCTGTGTTCTCTGCCTCATTGAGAAAATGGCATCCTTTGGAGAAGGAAACCAGTACGATCTACCAGGGAGTTATTCTCTACTTAGTTTACTCATTAAGCAATGATTTCATTATTATTATCTCTTTGGAGTATGAGACAGATGGCAAAGGAGTTTGCTTTATTGAACAAGAAACAGAACCGGGCACGGCACCTCTCACAGAATGGCTCACATCGTCAGTAGTCATTCTGTCTAAGTGCGTCCTTGATTTCGTACAGGGCCTGGTCCCACACTTAGCTCTTAATTTAAGTGAAAAGCTGTTATCAATTTTCTTTCCACATGTGGGCTGAGGACAGAAGAATACTAGAGAAAGAAGTACCACTAAAAGCACACGGTTCCCGTTGATATTTGCAATTGTCTTCAGGTTGAATTGCGCTTTAAAAGTCAGTGTGAGCAACCCCTACTTGAGGGACTGTGGCTGAGCCTGCAGATCTAGACCCTGTCCCTAAAGCATGGCCCTCTGCGTGAAATCCCATCCATGTGTCACAGGTGGGGCATGAGTGCTTCTGGATTCCCTGGGCCCCTCTTGCAACTGCAGCCCCCTAACCTGAACGTGAACAATGATCAGCAGCAGGAAAGATGAGAATGGAAGAGGATTTCTTCCATACCTTTGAAAACTTCAAAGTTGTTCCCAATCTGGTTCTGATGATCCATGTCTCAGTGCAAAGCGAACATAAAGGTCTGAAATCTGCACACAGATCGGAAATAGTTGTTGGAAAGTCAGATTTAATCCCATGAGCCAACTGATCACTACCAACAGCGATCAGGGAAAAACCAAAGTCCACAGCAAATTTTAATTTGGCAAATGCATAAAAGGTTCAAAAGAGCAGAGGTCTCATTTACATTCCTCCCTCTTATATGGGATTTTCTTCTATATTAGTAATTAAAGGGTGCAGGCTATAGAGCGCAACTATATCACATAATAGCCATCGGGAACACACTAACAACTTCCTTGAAGTAACGCACACTAGGGTGTTTATGGTTCAGTGTCACATAGACTCTCTTTGATCTAAATTAGGATTCATTGGCAAACTCACAATAGGCTCCACATGTACCCCTCTCAACCTCTTTCTTTTAATCATGGAAATTAGAGATGGAAAATATCCATTAAGTCACTTAGTCCATTTCCCTGCCAGGGTGAAATTGTTGCCTGTGATACAAGGGTAGTGCTTGGTCCAGCTTAAATATACATGTCTCGGGGGATACAGCGTCTCTTGATTTTATAATTTTCTTCTTTCCCTTAAAATTCAGAAGGGGGAAAAATAAAAGAGAGATAAAAGTTTCCTTCCCTCCTTATGGATTGGAGATAATGGTGGTGGGATGGGCAAATGCCTCACATAGTGTCAGCTTTGAAAACCACACCTCTTGAAATGGTAATTCCATTACTCACAAAATACACAGATAAATGCAAGCCCTTTCCCCTGGCCATTTTCCTCTTCAGCTCAGTGGAACTCTCTAGATTGCTGAAGTTTTCCTGTCCACTTAATGAGCGAGCACTCCCGGGTTTGTTGGGGGATAGTGAGACCTGGGAGGGGAGAAGCTGCCTTCTTTCTGTGCCCTTGTTGAACTCCTTATGGACTGCACAGCCCCTCTGATTGGAGTAGGAGGTCCCTGAAGTAGGGGGATCTCACAACTGGGTCACTGCCTATCCTATTCTGTGAGTGGCCTCTTGCAGTACTTGGACATTTGGTGTCTGCAAGGCACTGTGCTGTGACACCAGCACAGGGAGTTCCCTCCCTGACTCCTGTTCAGCCGCGGGGGGAATATTGTCACTCAGCCTCTGCCGTGGCTCCAGCTGTGGGTCTTGATTCTATGAGAAGGTCACAAAACCCACTGACCGGTGGGCTCTCTGAGGAAGCCGCTGAGATGAGATTTCAAAGGAGAAATAATGACCCTTATGAGGTTTGCCTTTTGAATTTGTTTTAGAGGCCTCCTTTTAATCTGCTAAAATCACCCATGGGGTGATTTTTGGAAAATCTGATACATGAACATTTCAAATTCTGATCTAGATGTGTAGAGTGTGATTATTCACATTGTAAGGTGGGAGTCTTCCCTCCAGAATTCACAGTGGTTTCATTAAGTAGCTGACTTCCCTCAGGCATTTGAAGGAGGATCAGGTTTGTCAAAGCCTATGTCCTTACTGAGGAGGCTACTTATTGTATCAAGCCATGGCAGGTTTCCATTAGACACAAAAAGTTCGTCTTTCATTGTGTCTGAACACATGGCTAATATTAGCTGAGTATTCTCAGAGCTATTTTCCAGGGCTTCTGTATTATATGGCATATCCCCAAGGTAATTCTTAAATACCCCCAGGTGGTGCTAGATAATGGCTCTTTGAGTGGACCAAAAAGTAAAATAAAATAACTAAAAAACAAAAAACAAACAGAAAAACCCCGACAGTCTAGAATGCAATTCTAATACTGGATTTTGTACTTTGCTAATGAAAAAAGTCTCAATTTGTAAGGCAGATGCGGTAGAGACTGCTTGCTGCTCTTCCTCATTTTTAGTGCCTGCCTTTCCCACCTACCCTGTGTGTGGGTAACTGTATTTTGCCTATGAGGTGTAGGGACATGGTAGGAGCATTCCTGTGGTGTGTCCTCAAGGCCATGGTGGGCCCTCCAGCTGCCCTCTTAGATCACAGGGCTGAGGATCACACTGTAGGAAAGTTCCTGGGTTCCAAGGGAATTTGTGGGGCATCCACAATAACCTTAGAGAGTCTTCCTTTGGACTGTTTTTCTTTTCCCCCCACACCGGAATAAAACCAATACTAGCAGTCAGGAGCCTGAGACAGAAGGATGGTGAATTTGAGGCCAGCCTGTGGTACACAGTGGGTTCAGGACTAGTCTGGACTGTATAGTGTCTCAACAAGCAAACAAAGAAAAAAGAATAAAACCTAGCATGAGAGTTTTTTTTTGTTTGTTTGTTTTTTGTTTTGGGTTTTTTTTGGTACTGGGGATCGAACTCGGGTCCTTGCGCTTGCAAGGCAGGACACCGAACCGCTGAGCTAAATCCCTAGCCCCTTTTTTGTTTTTTGTTTTCGTGAGAGTTTTATCATCAATTTTTTCTTAATTGGGGTCCTGCTTTTTGGTTTGCCCAGGCTGGCCTCCTACTTCTGAGCTCAAACAGTCCTCTTGCCTCAGCCTGCCAAGTGCCTAGCTGGGACTACAGGCACGTGCTGTGGTGCTAGGCTTCTGTCACCAGTCGTCCCCTGACTTGGTAGATCCTTAACATCTCGTGAAAGTCTAAATATTTCAGTTTCACTTGCTAACCAATGCTAGCTCATGTTTATTCTGAATGTAACCTTGAATATAGGTGCAGATATAGGCGCCTGACAGAACCTCAGATTTACCGATTCCCAAACACACAACTAAGGAAGATGACAAGACGGTCACTGAGAGAAATAGGCCTTGTTCAGTTTCTCATATCCATTCTGTTCTCAGCACGTAGGAATGTGCACTCTCGTTCTGTTAAAGGTTTACTGAGAACCCAGGCAAAAACTATTGGTGAGTATAAATTTTAAAAAAGTGAGGGCAGGGAGAGAACACAGGTCAAGACAAGCAAAAGGTGGGCTGGGGATTTAGCTCAGTGATTCTGCCACCTGTCTCACAAACGCAAGGTCCCGAGTTCGATCCCTGAAAAGACAAGCAAAAGGGAAAAACAGACAGGGTCCAAGAGAGTGAACACACATGAAATGGCTTGTGGTGTGGAAAGAAAATATGTTTATATTACAACTTTCGTTCAGATGAGTCATTTTTCCTCAAGAGAGAGGCATCAGGGTTTAATAACATTTAACACGCAGATTGTTGTGTGCTTCATGCTGCTGACACAGGACACAGGAGCCACTGAGTCCTGAGGCGCTGGGGCTGGCGCCTGCACACCTTGTTCTGCAGAGCTGCCTCACTGATCTAGTTGCTTTCTGCAGGCAGAGGCATCTTGCAGTCCATGTGTGACGTGTGTTTGGCAGTACGGGTTTCTGGTTTGTATCATCTACATTTAGTACATCCTCAAGAAGATGGGTAGTAGCTGGAAAGTGTTTCTGCCAAACAACTGCTGGTTTTGCTTGTCCTATTAGCATTACCTTCAGACAAATGAGAAAACAGCAAGGCCCGTACTTACACCTCTTAGGTCAGCCCTTTGTTTACCTCATCAAAGTAAATATGACAGAGCAAGGTGTTGTGTCGGGAAGAAGCTAAAACAACTTGGAGGGCATTAGAAGAGCCCTTTGCATGGGATCTGTATCCCCAGTCACCAACAATGAACCTTGGCCTCTTTGTAGATTATGATTTAAACTATTAGGGAATGATAAAGGTACATAAATATAACATAAAAGTAAATAAATAATTGTATGTTGGGCCAGGGATTTAGCTCAGTGGTGTTGCCATCTGCCTCGAAATCACAAGGTCCTGAGTTCGATCCCTGGTACCAAAAACAAAAAACAAAGGAAAAAAAATTGTATGTCTGTTGGAAATTATTCTTAAATTTTTCCCAATGGGAATGACAAGATCTAAAACAAAGAACCAAAGAAACACAAACAAACAAAACAGGTTTTGAGATCCCCCCCATGTAAATTATAAAGACCTACACTATTTGAATTTCTTCCTTCCTAACTGCTTAAAGAAATGAGAGGGAGAGAGAGAGAGAGAGAGAGGGGCAGTTAGGACTTAACAGTCATACTCAGAAATAATACACACTGCTTCTAAAAAGGGGACAGGAAAGGCAGGGAGGGGAAGGGAGAGCAAATGTTTTTATGAGGTCTGCCATAGTTTGACCTAGAGAGTATCCTCAACTTTCTCCCATGGCAACTATTACAGGATTTTATTTGGCTGCTTCACCAAGGATTTCTGAGAAGTCTGTAAATGTGTTGGCCCAGGGCTAGGCCTCGGGGAGGGAGAGCGCTGTCTTCAGCGCCGCAGTTGCATGTGCTTGTGCTTGTGGCCCCGTTGAGACATCTGGGACCTCATTAAGAGTGGGCTAAAGAAGATACCAAAGGGCTCTGCAAAATGGAAGTATCTTAAACCACAAAGCCTTATGCTCTCTGTCAGCTCCAGGTCAAACCAGGGATTGCGTTGCCCGCTATGCACTGATATTGTCCACCGGTTGGGGGAAGTGGAAATCCCTCTGCTCACTGGTAGGTGACCTCTGCCCAAGCCCCCTGACCGAGCACCTCCCTCAGCCCTGCTCTGGACTCTGTAGCAAACCCCTTCCTCCCTCTAGACCCAGACATGCACCTGTGTCCATCCGGACAGCAAGGGCGATTTCTGTGCATCTGACCCAGCGGGCCCTGAGTTCCCTTCAGTCTCTTTCCTGCTCCCTGGCATCTGTGATCCGTCCTGAACCTTCTAATCCTGATTGATGAATATTTCTGCCACTCAAAGATGTGGCCTGGGGCCAATCCACCAGTCTTAGTCTCAAATCGCTCACTGCAAAGTGAGCCTGTAATCCCAGCACTTGGGAGGCTGAGGCAGGAGGATTGCTGAGTTCGAGACCAGCCTGGGCTACATAGTGAATTCCAGTTCAGTCTCAACTACATAGTGAGACCCTGTCTCAAAAAACAAAACAAAACAAAACAAAACAAAAAAAGTGGAGCTGCTCTGTGAGGCTAAACAGGAAAATGATTGAGGCCCTGACGGTGGCATCCCGGGACTTCTCAAGGTTACCTCTCCTCCTGCCCGCCCCTCAAGCCTCCTCGCCAGGGCTTCCCAGGTAGCAGTGTGCCCTGTGCCAATCCCTTCCAAGGCAACTGATATTGATGAAAGTGCTGTAGAGGTTGGAGAGGGCCCAGAGGAGGAAGGAGTGCTCACTCCTACACTTCCTGCCCTGCCTTCTTTCCGCCTTCTGGGGCCTTGGGAAGCAGCGGGAGGAGGCAGGTGTGTTCCAGGCTCTCCAGTGGCTGCTTTGCTAACCAGGTGCCCTTGATCCTAAACACTTCACACTTCGATCTTAAACACTTTGAAGCCCTGAATAAATGAGAAAACTCCCTCCTGGGCCCTCTTTATACTCTGCTAGCCCCTCACTCACCTGTTTACTAATCGTTATCTTTTGTGGCAGAGCTTTGACAGGTGCTGCCTATACTGGTGCCTGGTCCCACCTCCGAGGTTCGAGGCCCGATTCTGAGGCTCTTCCTGGGCTTCTAGAGCTTGACCCGAGCTCTGCTGCTGCTCCCTAACACCACGAGGTGCAGAGACACCGCCGGGCTTCCTGCCGGTTTGGGGGCGTGAGGGGCTGTGTGTACTGGTGAGGTGAGTAGCATTTAGGTTTGCTCAGAGTTTTGTTCACTGCCTCATTATCAGTTCCAGAAGGCAGTGGTTCTGGTCTGGGGTGGAGCCTGAGAATTGGCGTTAGTATCAAGTTCTTGGCTGGTCCAGGGACCACACAGCGGGAGCCACTGCCTCAAGAGCCAGGGGATACATGCCTATAATCCCAGCTCTCTGGGAGGCTGAGACAGGAGGATTGCAAATTCAAGCCCAGCTTGGGCAATTTAGCAACCCTGTGAGTCCCTGTTTCAAAAAGTAAAAAAATAAAATAAAATAAAATAAATGTGGAGAGGTAGGTCAGTATGAAGGCTCTGAGTTCAGTCTTTGGCATTGCGAAAAAACAAAAACAAAATAAACAAAAAACTCCAAAGATTCCTGGGTCCCACTCTAACCCAATGAAATCAATCTCTCTGGTGGAAAAGCCTGGACTGAGTTTTGTCAACAGACATCTCTTATCCTTAGCATATTTGGAGACATTATCTTAATGCCAAAAAAAGAACCAGGCCCATGAGTTTATGTTAGAATAACAAATATTTGAGTTTAGATTTTGGAGTTGCTAGTGGTTTAGGGAAATAGAGAGAGAGAGAGAGAGGAGAGACTCAGTCTTGGATGTTAGTACTGGCTAGTGCAGTAGACAGTGTGAAATGAAAGCTTGAGCATCTTAATTGACTTTTCATTTGAAATTCTAGAATCTAACAACACATTATTCTATAAAGTAAAATGAGTTGAGCTCAACAAAGCAAAAATTAAGAACAAAAGGTGGATCAGTCATTTCAGTTATCTTCCTTCCAAGACGATGACAGGAGGACAGAATAGACAGATAATCAGTTAACTTTGGGTTGCCTCAGGATTGAGACCCAGGGAACTTTATTATCGTGCACAATGAAACTGGCCTGGTTAGATTTTGGAAATTTGGCTGTTATAGAGAAGGCCAGTTTATGACTCAGCTTCAGTTTGGGGATGTGGAGCCCAGCCTGAGCAACTCCATTTTGATTTTCAGTCTAGTCTGTTGGGGCCTAGTATACAGGAGCTTATCCAAAATGATGTGCAAAATGATGACTTCCTGTGACTTTTATTTAACAAATAAGTACTGTGGAGCTTTCTCTTTTATAAAATACAAGTGATCACAGTGTATGTATGTATGTATGTATGTATTTTTTGTTTTGTTTCTGGTACTGGGGATTGAATTTGGGACTTTGAGCTTGTGAGGCAGGTGGAGGCACCACTGAGCTAAATCCCTGGCCCTGATCTCAATTTCTTTTTGAACCTCATTCAGTAGATGACTTGCGAGTTGGGGAAGAATTTAAATGTGAAAACTAAAGACAGGTGACAGTACTTCTGGTGTAAAACAGTGCAGGCTCTTATTGGTCAATGTGCACTTTTAGTGATTGCTGTCTTCCCCCTCCTCCTGCCGAGCTGGTTTCTGGCATAGGAGAATGCTTCGGGGTCCAGGGTGTCTAGGGAGAGGGGACAGCAGGTTCCTAATTCCAACGGTCCTTCGTCAGTGGTCTTATGGCCTGGCAACCTTGTCATGACAAGGTTTGTCTGTAGGCTCCAAACTTCTCTAGCTCTGAGGAGTGCAATCAAGTTTTCTTCTGGAGTGAGAAGTTTTGAGCTAGGTTAACAATGGCCCCATGACTTAGAAACTTAGTACTTGAAATGGATGCTTCTGACTCCTACTAGAATTTGTTCTGTAGATAAAAGGGTAGAACCTGGATACACACACAAACACACGCACACACACACACACACACACACACAATATGGATTTTCTTAGGTTCAGGTCTTTTGTTGTTGTTGTTGAAACTCACTTCACTAAAAAAAAGAAATGGTCATGAACAATAAATTACAATCATTTCCCCTTTTATAAATTCTTCATAAAATATATTTAGCAATTTTTTAAAAATTTCAAAAGTTGCTTTCCTTTCTGAAGTGCTGATGACTCATTTTTGACCATTTTGTCATGCTGGCGAATTATTTTGTAGCCGCTACAATAGTTTGATAACTTCACTCTGAAACACGGAACTTGTTTTTGTTATTGTTGTTGTTGTTGTTGTTTTGTGATTGATCAAGGACACAAGGCAGGTTCCTCAGTTCTTGGATCGGATTTGGGATGCTTGCCCATTTCCTGTCTCTGTTCTCATCCTATACCTGGGCACAGCTAAATGCCACCCCTTAATGATTCCCTGTTTCAATCTGTCTTCGTATGTGATCTTAGCTTTTCCAGATCCATGAGACAATTTGATATAAAAATGATGGACAGTTTTGGGCCAAAATTTGCTGTTTTAAGTCTGACATAGACTTTTGTACCCAAAGACTAAAAATGCCACCCCACAGAGAACCATTCTACTCCCTCATTCATGCCTGCACTTGTGGTGCCTTAGCATTGTGCTGGGTGGGGTGTGGGGTACTAATGAATAAATATACAGACACAGGTGTGAGAAGATTAAATGGCACTACCAAGAAGCCTTTGACTAAGATCAAAGTACTAATGCCACAAGTAAGTGTTAGAGGAGGACACCTCTGTGTGCAGGACTGAGAGCATTCATAGAGGAGAAGCATCTTGGAGCCAGGATCTGGCCTGAGTCAGAGCTCCAGGGACAGACTGAACCCAAGAAGTCACAGATCAGCTATCTAACACCCAACCCAGGGCAGGTGAACTGTAGTGAGTTGTTAGATGTCGTGGTCATTTGCAATCCGGAGGAGCAGATGATATGGGAAATACCAAAGAAAAAGACAAGGAACAAGGAGGAGGGCAGAGTTTGATTCTGTGCTACCATTAAGATATTGGATTTCGTATTATTTTATCAAAATTGGATGTTGGTGTGAATCAAACTGATTCAGTGTAAAAACACCTAGTCCTAGGTATACTAATTCTTAAAGCTTTGGGAAAACTGGAGATTTTACCATCTATGGATTTTGTGCTCTATGGGTATAGGAATCTTACCTAAGAAATATTTAATATGAAGTCTATTTTTCCTCTCATAAAACTTAAAGATGAAATGTATGAGGGAAGACAACACAGGGAGCATTTTGTAGAAGCGGTAGTAAATTCCAGTTATCCAGCTGCACAGCTGGGTAGGTGCCTTGGCCGGACTCCAAATAGTTATAAAGTGAATAGCAGCAAATGTAGCTTTTGTTCCTCAGACTTCATCAAAATCTAAATCTTTTACAATACTTTTTATATTGACCCTAAAATGTTACTTGACTGAAATAATCTTCCCCTTGATAGTGAAAAATGTCTTACCAGCTACAGATTAATTGATCAACTTGACATTCCAAGTTCCCAGTAGCTGATGTTGGCCCCCCTTTTTCTAGAACACAGATCTTGTGGGTGATTTATGGGTGGGAATGATTTAAGGTTCAATTACTTTTCTTTTAACAATTCCTATAGTGCCTCTTACTCTGAATTGTATAGCATTTCCCATCCAGTTCCCTGCGCTTCAAGTAATTTCCTCTCTATTTTAATGTGCTGACTTCTTCCTTGACTTTAAGGCTCACCTTGGAAGAAAAACGAACGTTTATCGATGCTTCAGAAGTAGCAGACACCCCACCAGCCTTCAACACTGGCCATCTACGTAGAGTGATCAGTAGCTCTTCGGAGAAGGTGTGGTTTGTCTCCACCCACTAGCCTTTTTGTTTTACCTTGAAGATCCCGAGGCTCAGAGAAGTTAAGGTCTTTGTCCATTGTCATATGTGATGGTAGATATGAATTAAAATGAGTGTTGGGGCCTCAGTGGTTTCCCTTCAATACCCAGGGATAGGGGTTAGTCCTTTACTCTCAGACCAACGAGTCATTGCTCGGGGGATTTGCAGCTGGAATTAGAGAAAGTGAGCTAATCCTACTCTTGTAGTTAAGCTGGGGAACAAAGACAAGCTCATGGTTTCACTATAGGGACACAGTCAGTGTAGGGGAAAGAAGGTGAATCACAGAGAGATGTAGTGGTGGGGGGGAGAAAATACACAGGGACTTCTTGAATCAATGATCCAGCCATCTCTGATGTCCAACAGCACTCTTCTATTCCAATGAAATGTCAGCCTTCTAATAAATTTCTCCTTTTGTTTTGTTTTTGAGACAGGGTCTCATTATGTGGTTCAGGCTTGACTTGAATTTACAATGTGTAGCCCAGGCTGTTCTCAAACTCCAGGGAATTCTCCTGTTCCACCCTCTTGAGTGCTGGGATTACAGGCATGAACCACTACACCTGGCTCAAGTTTCTCTTTCTGGTCCAGTCAGTTTGGGCTGGGTGTCTGTCTTTTGCAGTTAAGAGTTCTCATCTTCCTAGTGAGCAGGGCAGAGATTCTAGAATATATGCTTTTCCTGACGTGAATTTTCTTTCCTTTAGATACTTGAGATTGGCCCCAGGGTTTCCATAGTGAGCTAACCTCTAGCCTGTAAAAGTTTTTTTTGTTTGTTTGTTTTGTTTTTTTAAATTTTGAGACAGGAGTGGAGGGTGGGGGTGGGAGAGCGTGGTAGGACTAGATAGGCAGTAACTCTCTAGGTTGCCAACTTGCCAGGCTGGGCTCAAACTTATGATCCTCCTGGCTCCAGGATAAGAATTGAATGTGTCCTCATTGTGACTTTCCTGGCTAATAATCTCCAGTTGGCTCCCTGGTCACTGTCCCCCATGGCTTTCTTACATTTACCAGAATAAGGAAGAAAGGCAAGAGTCTGATGGCACAAAGCTGAGATCCATGCTGTGACCACAACTAAAGCTATGTTCCATTCAGAGTGAGTTACCTGGGAACAGACACCAGGACTTATGATGAGTTCTTACATAGTTGGAGAACACCTTACTGTAAACCCATTTAGGAAAGCAAATTTGAGGAGTGGATCTAAATGATGTCTTGTACAACACTCTGGAATTAGACTGTCTTTGAGTTAACAAATAGGAAAAGCTCAGAGTATGCTCCAGGCTAACTTAGGTGGGGAGAAAGAAAAACACAGTGGTTGGAAAGGTAAATAGCACTGAGATTGTAGGAAAGGAGGAGTGGAAGCCTGGTGGTTGTCATGAAAATGTATCTGCATGTGCAAGATGTCCACTTTCCTGAGGACAGGGCACACAGGCAGGGGTCTCCCATGTGCAGGAGCCCTTGTTTATTTGCAATCGGAGCAGCGAGGGTCCTGGATTTAGCAGACAGGCTCAGTGTGTGGAAGGTAGGACTAGAGAGACCCCAAGAGGTTGGAGATCCCAGTTGTGTTTTGATTTCTTGGACACCTCTCTGAGAATTTGAAGCTAATCATACATGTTTCCTTCCATCTCTGAACTACTATTGTTCTGTTTGGGTGGCAAGAATAGCATATGCTGTTTTCTAGTGAGACCCTGTGGTCTCTTAGATAATGCATGGCTTCTAGAAAAACCAGAGTCTTGGTTAGCCCAGTTGCTGCTCTGCTTGGTTGCAGCTAATGGAGGAAATGCTCTGATGGGAGCTAGAGACAGTCGGACTCCTGTTATTTTCCATGACTGGGTTGTCTGTGTCATCTGCTTTTAATTAAAAAAAGAAAAAAACATTTTTTTTCCTTCTGTCCCTCCTCAAACTCCCCACTGCTGGCCTTTTACAAGGAGTAAAATCAAATCTAAAAATAACAGGAGGGGTCAGGCTTAAATTGAAGACAAGGAAAGCCTGGAGAATGAGAAATGGAGTGAGCAAGAGTTTGAGCTGGAATCATCTGCCCAGCAATTGATGGTATAAATATAAGATCACCCTTGTAACCCTGGAACTGAATTTCAGATCCTAGCCTCTGACTCCTCACGGAAAGTGGCTGAGTTCCTCCATGGTGGGGAGAAAACACAGAAATGCCAGTGTTTACTTCTGAGCGGCGGGAAGGCGCAGCGTCTCCAATGGGTCGTGGGGCAAGTCTTTGTCTGATTTTTGGAAAATGGGTGGTGAACTGAGTTCAGCAGGCATTGTAGAGGAGCCACAAGTTGCGGGGGGCAGCTAAGGACAGGATGTGTCTATGTAGGGCAGAGAGCTGGCTTCTGGGCCTGAGATTCCTGGGAGGACAGTCCTGGCTGCAAAGGACTTACCAGCAGCCATCTTCCCAGAATGCATGGATGTGTTCAGAAGGAGCAGGATCAGAGAGCCGAGGTGGCCTAATGGTGATCGGGGATGTTTATTGATGGGGAGGGCACCTCTGAGGAGTTCCGGGTCTGCATGATGAAATCTGTGTGTCCTCCTCCAGGGTTGGAAAGCAGGCTTGCTGGGGCATGGCCAAAGCATTTTTGGGAACTTCCTGGCCCAGGTGCTCTGAAGCAATGGCAACCGATGTCTTTGAATTTGTCAGAGAACCACAGAAATAAACAACCCCAAAGCTTAGCACTTAACAAAGCACCTTCCTCTCCAGCACCTGTTTTTAGACAACCCACTTGAAGCAGATACCCAGTGCCTCAGGGTGCTGCACCTCCTGGGCTGTTGTCCACATGCCCTGGACACTTTCGTGTAGGCTCCTCTATGCTTGCTTTAGAAATGACGGTCCCTTCCCTTCACAGACTGTCATCGCAGACAACTGTGCGGAGCTGAGACCCAGGAGGCCCAATGAGTGGGGCTGGAGGCACCCAGCGGCATTGGTCACTGGCAGAGCTGAAGACTGACGTAGCAAAGATGGGTAAGCGCGACCTCCGACATGCAGAAGACCTGGAGGGGTGGGGAGACACAGAAGCCTGTCCTTACGTGTACAGTGCCATCGCCCCAGAACTGGGTTAAGTGTGTTAACATCTGAGTGTGTGCGTCTGTTTATCCACAGTAAAAAAGGCGTACTTTTTCAGAAGAACACATTGTTTAAGCTATTTGAGGCTAATATTGATTACATATCCGTATAAAGTCAGACGTGATTCTGTGTACCAAGCCCTCCTCCATCCCCAAAGAAAGAGCAGAAAAAGAATATAAATGTAAAAGCAGAGATGAAACTTTCTACTAAATAACTCTTCAAAGAATTAAGTACTATGCATACAGTTGAAATCCTAGAGAACACAGAGGTACAAAGTATGCAAGCTCATCTAATTTACAGCTGTATTTTTCTAAGTGAAAGGCTTAGCCATTATTCTAAGGGCTGTACAAATTTCAATGAATTTGTATCATCTGTGGATAAAGAAATACAGCAGTGAACAAAAGGTTTTGCTGTTTTGTTTGCTTGGGGTTATTCTGTGGATTATTAAGCAAATATTCTACATACCATTCCGATGACAATGGGTTGATGGATATCTGTTGGATTTAGTCTCAGTGAATCTATTTTTTTAAAAAAACATAACTATTTAACACATATTTGCTGTTTTATTTGACTGACCCCAAAACTATCTATTTTTTTCTCTTCTGCGGCTTAGGAAATGCTTCTGTAGTATTCAGTTAAACCAATAGTGAATGTGATCACCCTTTGTCATTATGCTTGACCGATACTTACTGAATATGTCTTTCATGCCAGACTTACATACCTCTTGTTCCTAAGAAGGCATAAAAGTTGGATCCAGAAGGCCTTAAAATGGCTAGAAGTGAGGAAAGAAAGACTTTGAGAAATACTACCAACAGTTCAGAGTTTTGAGCAGCTGCATACTGACCACGAGGGAGTGGTCAGCCCTGTGGTGTCCTCACTGAACCCGGTGTCCTTGCTGGGTAGAGTCACAGTGGAGTCGTGCCCAGGAGGGGACCCCTGTCTCTCCATAGGGCACATTCTCCGGGCATCTAGGGTGCCAGAATATCTTTCCTTCGACATTAAAATCCCAAGTTGTAAGAGGCATGGAGGATCATTAGGGGCTTGAAGGGGCTGCAAAGTAGAGGACACACACCTTGGTATACTTGAAGGCTGCTGTAAAAACGCCATAGAAATATAACAGAAGTCCTGTGGCTCCATCGTAAAGCATTTCCAGAACATGCTCCACAGTTGGGGTTCATCCCTGGCACCACAGACAGAGAGACAGACAGACAGACAGACAGATGAGTTCCCTAACCCCTCTCACATTGTGGCACAGTAAGCAAATGCCTCGTGTGAGTGGCACTAAGGGGGCAGGAGCTGTGAAGTGTGGCCCCATGCAGAAGCTGCACTCCAGCCTCACAACTCAGGTCATACTTAGGATGTTTCCAGAGAGAGCCATACAGATCTTCACCAGACGTAATTTCAACAACCCACATTTCAAAACAGGCCAATGTTGTCATCTTTATGACAGCAGGAGGACCATTACCATCTCTTTGCACGTTTGTCCCACACTCTTGGCTGAAGGGAGCTGCTCCACATGGACTTAGAGGCCCTGTGTGATGAGGTAGGACAGGGGTTTTGTTTTGACTCTGTCCCTAACTAGCTGGCTAACGGCAGCTAATCTGCAGACTGTTTTTGCCATCTGTAAAAGCATTAAGTCAATGATTTTTAAGGACCTCAGCACTGTGATTGTATAATACAAGGCAAGTGTTCTTCAGAGGGTGGTGTATAAATTTATCATTAAAAAAAAGAGGATGATCACATTTTTACTTTAAGATGGTTTTGTCATCTTTGTTGCTGATTTTCACAAAGGATGATATCTTAGTCTGTTTTCTGTCACTATAACAAAGTATCTGAGACTGAGTAATTTACAAAGAATAAAAGTTTACTCAGCTTACAGTTCTGGAAACAGCAAAGTCCAACAGACAGCTGCTTGGTGTGCCGTGGCGGTTTTCTTGCTGGATCATAACATAGCAAAGAGCATCACATGCCAGAGAGAGCTCGCAAAGACATCCCCTTTAAGCTCATGAGTCTGTTATCCCACGGATAGCTTTAATCAGTCCATGAGGGTGGAACCTTCATGACCCACTCATCTCTAATCACCATGTGTGAGTCAAGTCTCCTATTGCTGGACACAACACCTGACACCCATAATTTAAAGAGGAAAGGTTTAATCCGGACTACATTTTAAGAGGGTTCAGTCCATGGTCAGCTGGCTCAAAGGCAGAAACATGATGGTGCAAGCTGCTTAGATTATGGCCACAGGGAAGCAAGGCAGGGGAACAGTGCCAGAGAGGGGGTGAGGAGAGACCAGACATAGAGTCCCATGGTCATGTCTCTATGACCCACCCAGAGGAGGACTCCCTGGGTGTCTCCCAAGACTAATCAAATTGACACTCCACCCTAGCCACCACACACCATTAATATATGAATTTTGTTGGGTTTTTTTGTTTGTTTGTTTTGGAACAAAGTCTTGCTATTTTGGGACAAGATCAGGCTGGCCTTGAACTCATGGTGATCCTCCTGCCTCAGCCTCTCAAGTCCTGGGATTACAGGTAACATATGAATTTTGTGATTAATTCCAACAAATGAACATTAGGGGATGCATTCAACCATAGCATGTAGATAAGGGATCCCTATATTGAGCCAGCATGGTCTTTCTCCCAGTGCTAATGGAGCCGGACCATGTGGTGTACTGGGCAGGTCTCCTGGCCATGTGAGTGGTGTAGTAGGCAGGGAAAAGCTCTCCTGGCCCATGACTGAAGAAGTCAGGCACCAACTGGCGCTAGCTAAAGGTTTATTCTGAGAGAACTGAGATGGGGGTGGGGGGTCCCAGAGCTCGTGGCCAAGAGTGGGTGCTTGGTGGGTTTCCTGAGTAGACCCAGCCCCGGGTCTCCACTGCAGTCAGTGGGGTCTTGGCTCTTGTCTGTTTGGGGTGACGTCCTTGCCTGGGCTATGTGGAGCCAGCTCACTGCTGCCATCTGGCCTGGGCTTGGTAATCTGATAGTTTCACTTGGCCTTGTAGGGAGGGAGCACCTAACTACCTTTGCCAACTCCTCCAAACCAGTTGCTCTCAGAACATGTGAAATAAAATGACGACACATGGTTTTCTGTGAGGGCGCTGCAATATCCTTCCTTGCTCCAGATTGTTTGGCCTGCCCTACCCACGGTTTCCCCATCACAGACGGGGCAGTTCCATCTTCCAGTTAGTCAGACCAGAAATCCTGGCTTTGTCCTGTACTCAGCTGGCCGGGAAATCCTCTGGCTTTCTCTGTGCTAGAATCCAGCCTCTCCTCACCACCTCCACTCCAAGTTCCCAGCATCTCTTGGCTGACACGGCAGCCAGAGCGATCCTGCCGGGTCACACTTCTCTCAGGGCCTTTTCTGCTCACCATCCCAGCCACATAGAACAAGAAACCTCTCACCGTGGACCCGGCCCCGTGCTGTCTCTCTGAGCTCCTCTCCGACGGCTCTGTTTATCTTTAGCCACATAGCTCTGCTCAGTTTTTAAGTGAGCTGGGCACACTGTGACCCCAGGATTCCTGCACAGGCTGTTCACTCTGTCCACAGTGCTTTCCCCTGAGATACCTGTCTGGCAGCCTCCTTCCTTTTCTTGGGTTCTGGTGTAACATCACCTTCTGTGCCCCATTATCTGAAAGTACCACTGCCCCCATACTCTCTGTACCCTTTCCTGCCTTATGTCTCTTTGCTGCCATTCACACTGTCTAAATAGTGCATATTTATTTCCCCTTTCCATTAGAATGCAAGCAGGATTTCTCCCCAGCAGCTAGGAGAGCACCCGGTGCACCATAGGCTCTCAGTAACGATCGTGTGGTGGTGGGAACACCCAGCCAGGTTTTATTTTAGTTGCAAATCTGTAAAGATTTCTCCTCATTTTGGAGGTAAAGGGAGTAAGGGGTCAAACTCAAAACCATGCATGTAGCTAGGTATGGGGGCACACACCTAGAATCCCAGCATTTGGGAGACTGAGGCAGGAGGATTGCCAAGAGTTTGAGGTCAGTCTGGGCTACACAGTGAGCTCAAGACCAGCTCAAACTGCATAGTGGGACCCTGTCTCAAAAAACCAAATCAAACCAAAACAAAGCAAGGCACACACAGACACAGACACACAGACACACACACACAGACACACACACACACACACACACACGGTGGGTGGGTCTGAATGTTACCTTGAAATACATCATTTTGGCATAAGGATTGTTTTGAACTGAAAGCAGTGGAGAATTCAGAGTTGATGGAGGTTCTCTGCCATCCCCTTCTTTGCCTAAAATCAGGGACTCTGAAGGTGTCCACTCCTGTCTGCCCCTTTAGGATGGAAAGAGTGACTTAGACTAAAAATGGGGAGTCAACACTGATATGATTTTGCAGAAGCAGATCTTGAAATAACACTTATCTTCCATTAATTTCCCCATATATTTCAGTCATTCCCTTATGATTTTTCTTTCTTGAAGCACAAACCCCCTTTCAAGTCTAACTGTTTCTTTGGGTTTGACTTCTTTTCCATGAAGTCTTGGGCATAAAAGGATATTTTTCTTGGGGGTAGAGGAGCAGGGTCTTACTATGCAGTTCAGGCTGGTCTTGAGCTCACTATGTAGCCCAGGCTGGCCTCAAACTTGTGATCCTCCTGCCTCAGCCTCCTGAGCATGGGATTATAGGTGTGCACCACCTCTGGCTGAGGGCCTTTTTGAGGGCCTTTTCTCGTGTTCATTTTGTGGGCCTTTTCTCCTTTTAATCTATTTTTGTTAGTTTAATTCACAGGCCCCTAGATACTGAACCTAAGCGGGCAGACGAGAGGTATTTCTCCCTCACATTGTAAATGTAGTTCACGTGGTAGTCCCACAGAACCTTTTCTCCCTTGTTCCTGCTGTGCCTGAACCTGGACCCTCTCTGGCTCATTCCACTAAAGCAGGAGCTTCTTGGCAGTTCTGTGCCTGCCCAGGGTGTTCTTTTCCCATCCTCACTCACACCCTGCCAGGGAGTTTTTAGGAGCAGGCCTGGGAGCACCTGGTACCAGCAGAGTGGCCCAGCCTCACTCTTTGCAGCCCCGCACCTGTCCCAATCTTCCCAGACTTCCTCCCAGAGCATTCCAGGCCCCTTTGGTACATGCCTTCTCCCTGCTCTGGAGCTGGGCCTGGATGACCCGTGGCACTCGCCTTTCCAGGTTCAGTGACAGCCTCCTCTGTGTCACAGCCAGGAGCACCAGTCACCTCTTCCCTGCGGCTCCTGTGTGCTGCTGCTTAGACCCTTTCCACATTGCCTTTCGCCATCAGGGTCCATGCCCATCTCCCCCTGCACCCCTCTCCTGCCCTGCTGTGGGACAAGGACTGCGGTGTGCCCACAAGGTGGCAAGGGGCTGTGTAAACGTTTCATAAGTGACATATGACAACTGGCTTTAAGGAATAAAACAAATGGCTCTTTTATGTCTCCATTTACTGTGATTTGCTGTGAGAACTATATGTTTGGAGAGTTAAACCTTAAGTTTATCTATTCCAGTGCTGTCATTTTCATAGGGAAGGAAATGGTGGTGAACCAACTTCCCCCAGGCAGTGACACAGCAGGGCTAGAGCTGGGGCAGCCTCAGCTCTTCAGTCCAGTGGGCTGTGGTACTGCATGGTTTGAATGAGTCCAAGGTCTGTGCGTTAAAGGTTTAGTCCCCAGGGTGATGACACCGAGGGGCAGTGAAGCTCTAGGAGGTGGGGCCCAATGGGAGGGTCCTAGTGAATCGGGCCCTGCCTTCCAGAGGGATTAAGGCATTTCTCCTGGGATCCTTGAGTGCCTATGAGAGAGGTGTTAGAAAAGGAGCAAACGTGGCTCTCCTCTCCCGCTCTCCTCCCTCTCTCCCTTTCTCTCCTTCCTACCTTGAGGTATGACCACTGTGAGGTACCCACACACGTTCCTGCCATTATGTGACACCATCCACCACTGTTACCAGAGGGCAAATCCCCAATCCATGGGGCCATCCAGTCTTGCACTGTGAACTTTTTTTTTTGGTACTGCGGATTGAACTCGGGACCCTGCACTTGGGAGGCAGGAAGCAGCACTACTGAGCTAAATCCCCAGCCCTGCACTGTGAAGTTTTAAGGCTGTGAACTAAAGGAACCTCTTTTCAGAAAGTTTCCACCCTGGGCATTTTATTGTACTGATGTAAGGCTGACTAATACAGTCACCCAGCACTGAGCAGAAAAGAACAGATGCCAGTATACTGCGTCCTGCTATTACACAGCTACGTTCAGCGGTAGGAAAATAGCTCTCTTCACTAATGTCTATGGTTCTTTCATTTAATGTCAGGCACTGCTGACATTGCTGAATTAGAACAAGAATATGGATAATCATTAGTGGGACTCTAAAGTTATTAGTGTAGTTTGTTATAAGTGATGAGGAAAAAAATCCCTCAGTTTTATTTTACTTCTGGAAAAGAGCTACTTGAATATTGGAGAATATTAGAAATGGGTGGGGGAGTATTTGCTTAAGGTCACTATAGAGTTAATACTTTTCACATTGCATCTTATTAATGATTATAACTTTGGGGAAACAGAGCCTTTGATGTAAAGTAATTTAAGTTGCTTTCTAGTATCTTAAATGAGCAACCAGGGCAAAATCTTACCTGGTGAATACTGTAGGAGTAATTGTTACGGAAGTGGGGTAAACATTTAGTATTTTGTTTGCTAAGGACCTCCCTTCTGAGACTATGTTTTGGGAAATGCTTAGTCTAAGGTGTTATGCAAAACGGAGTACATTTTTAAAATTTGACCTCAGCTCCCTGGCATTGTGTCAGGCAGTAATGATTTTGGCCTGAGAATGGGCATGTGTCCTGAACTAGGTGGAGTGGAATCTTTCCTTGGCTGTTTTTCGTTTGTTTGAGACAGGATCTCACTCTTTAATTCAGGCTGACCTAGAACCCACTATCCTCCTGCCTCAGCCTCCAGTATGCTGGATTATAGATTTGTACCATCATACCCTGCTTTCCTTGCCATTTTAAAAAAGACAGAAATTGGTAGGAGGGAAGAAGAGTTTCCCTACTTTCTTGCGTTGATGCCACGAAGATGCAAATGTACAGACTGTAAGTGGCTCTGGTCCTAGCCCCGGGTGGATGAAGGCAGCCAGCAGAGAGAAGCAACGACAAGGGAGGGGGTGGAGGTCTCTGACAGTGCCACAGGCTCTAGATCTGCAGGTTCACAAGGCTCTTCCCTTTCCGTACTCTTCTCTGACTCCTCTCTTCCTGTACTCTAGCATTAACTGGTGCTATGATTTTTCCTTTGTTGTTGGTTTAGATTTTGAAGTTTTGCCATAAGACATTGATAAGAGTTCTAATACAGCAGGGTTTTTTCTTTGTTAGCTAAACAAACTAATCAAATGTGCCTTCTCTATTCTAGAAAGTGTGCTTCTCTTGAGGCACATATTGGCAAGCATGTCATATATATCTCAAGGTGTCTCTTACTTTCATATTTACTCTTGTATTGTTCATGTAATTGTAAATGAGAAAAATAAAGTTTGAGAAATGTGTGCAGCAACCTGGCTAAACGCCCAACTTCCAGGCTGTCTTTAATCTGGAATATTTCAGAAGAAACTCACCAGTAAATACAGAAGTTTCTGATAAAATGGTTTGTAGTTCGGAGCAGAACTGGCTGTATCAAGAAGCAGCCTATTGATAGCAGTGATTCCTTTGAAAACCTTTTCTATTTTTGTCCTGAGAATGATCAAAGTGGCAGCAGAACACTAAATAGATACATTAATAAAATAAAATATTTACACTTTGTATTAAATTCTGGAGATTTGAAAGCAGGACAACTGAGATGAATTTCACTCAGCGTAGTATAAATCATAGTTTGAGAGAGAGAGAGAGAGAGAGAGAGAGAGAGAGAGAGAGGCTTGAAAATAAAAGCACCTTAGCGATTCTTTGGGATTTTTCTGCAGGACAATGTTGGGGCCTGGTGAGTGGGTTAAAAAAAAAAAAGAAAAATATCACAGTTAGCTTTATAAGAGTAGCACAATATGCACGAACACTTTTCCTCAAATGCCATCTATGAGCCTTTGAATGGAGGAAGTGCTCCTTTCATAGGCAAAAGTAAAAACAGAAGAAAATGACTTTTTCTGTTGAGCTCTGCAGAGTCAGGCAAACAAATAGCTACCCACCTCTGATATTCAGACTTTATTGGAATGAATTTGTGTCCAGCTCTGTACAGATTGGGGGGTGGAATAAAGACACGTGCCTGAATTTAACAACTCCCCCGTTGCTGTTTGCAACCCTTCCCTTGCCCAGAACCCAACAGATGTGTGATGGGATCTCTGGCAGGAGGTTTGGATGAAGTTACCAAGGAACTATTTGGTTAGTGACTCAGGATTTGAGTCTGATTGTTTTGGCAAAGTCACTAGTTGTTCTGGTGTAGGAATAGAAAGAATGAGGGGATTTGGGTTACAGCCATTTCCCATATTTTAGAAGGGTTGCTGTAGAATTTTGGGTCCTGAACAAATACAGTGGAGATTAGGACCCAGCAAAGGAAGACATGGGAGGATGGCACCCAGGGCTTAACGAAAGGTATGAATGAAAATTTAGGTCACCCAGGAAGAGACATTCAGTCCCTGAGAAAGAGTCTTGCAAAAGAGGGGAAACATTTTGAATAATGGTTTCATTTGTGAATACTAATACTTTATAACTTGAAATTGTGTTATGAGAAGAAATCTCTACTTTTGGGGGACATTGACCCGTGTGTGTGTGTGTGTGTGTGTGTGTGTGTGTGTGTGTGTGTGTGTTCATGTTTATGGTGACACTCAGCGGAGAGTTTCTTTACTGTCTGCAACTTGGCTGAGAACCAGACAGTGAGAATAAAATGGCTGAACTAGATCCCCTGGAGTGTGGTGAGTAAAGCTTGTGTATTTTAACTACAGTGTTCTTGGAGTCTTCCAGTTTTTTTTCTCCTGAATGTCCACCTACTCACATAGATCAGGCCCCCTGGAGCTGTCCCAGGGACCTGCTTCTCTTATTCCAGCACAGCCTCTGTTTGTTCCCCAGGTCAGGCCACACTGACCTTCTGCTCTGCTCTCAAGCTATTCACTCCTCTCCACCTGCAGGGCTGGGTGAGCTTTGTTAGTTTTATATTTTTTCAAGGACATTCTTCTTCAGCAGGCTGATAAATCCTACCCTTTTCAGGACAAGGCTTTCAATGCATGCATTACAACACATAGGATTACAAAGAAAGTCAATTATGTTAAAATGCAGCTATGAAAATATTAATTTTGAGTTCTGATACCCTGGGTGCCTCTTTTCAGTGCATTATGTGACGTGATATAGTGGCAAGCCCAACAAGCACAGGATTTTCACTAGTGATGACTTTGTCACTATAGTGACCAGGGTGTGTTCTGAAACCAGCGTGGCTTCTCCTGGGGGCCAGGTGATAGGTGCCATTAATAACCTTGTCATTTGTAGAGTACAGTCCTGATGGAAGGTGATACTGGATTTCAGGGAAAGGTTAGTGAGAATAAAGATGTGCTTGTTTCCCCATCTGTTCCTGGAAGTCTGCGGAGCCCAGGGTGAGAACGAGGCTTCTCCCTGGATTTACTGCCACAGACACCTGTTACCCACATTCCCATAGTCCTCTGCTCCTCACCTTCTGAATGCAGATTTGTTGCCCTGCATCTCCCTACCGGCACCTGACTGTCTTTCATTGTTGTTGAATTGAAATCAGAAGTCCTGGGTCTCAGCCACAGGTCCTCCTCCTGCTCAGTGGGTTCCCCGTGTTTGCCTCCACCACAAGGCTTTTGAGTGTGTTTTCCTCTGCCAGGATGCTCTCCACACCCTTCCCCACTAGCTAACGCTTCGGGATTTCAGATCAGCCATTACCCTCCTGAAGAAGTCTTCCCTGAGCCGCCGGATCAGCTCTGTGTTCTCTCCTGTTCCATAGCCTTTGTTTTCTCAGTGTTGCTATTACATTTATTTATGTGATTTTTTGACTAAATGTGTATCTACTCACCAGCTGTAGTTCCTATAAGAAAGGGTTTCGTGCCTACTCATGGCAGTGCCACATATATAATAGAGATTAAATATTTGTAGCAAGAAGAAATGAATGAATGGTTTAAACAAACATTTGAGAAAAATATTAATTGAAGTGGTGGGATTAGGGTTGGGGGTATGAAGAGTGTTAGAAGCTGTGATGGTTGATTTTGGGCGTGAACATGATTGGATTGAGGAATGACTAGAGAATTGGCAAAGCACACTTCTGGTGTGTCTGTGAGGGTTCCAGAGACACATGGCATGTGGGTCAGGGCCATCCAGTAGGTTGGGAGCCAGCTAGAATGACAAAGAAGGAAGAGCCTGTGCTCTGTTAGCCTTCCCTTCCCAGTGTGTTTTTCTGTTATGTGGCATGAGACCCTAGGTTCTTTAGCCTTTGACTGTGGACTTGCACCAGTGACTCTCCATGGGGCTTCTGGGCCTCCAGTCTCAGACTGGGGCTCCACCATCGGTCCCTCTTGTTCTGAGGCTTCTGGCTTCTTGGACTCAGCAAATGCTGATTTCTCTGGCCCTCCAGCCTGCAGGCAGCCGTTGTGCGAATATCCAGCCTAATAAATCCCCTCCTCCAGGGCTGGCTTCTGTTGTCTCTGACTCAGTACAGAGACTGACCCACGATGGCAGCGAGAAGTGATGACCTCTCACTTAGGGAGAAGACGGAAATGCTCAAACAAGCGAAGCAGTTAACTGAAAACCCTTCTCCTGAACTGAAGTCTTTCTCTGTAACTGCAAAAGGGAGTTCTATGTACATTAATAGGACCCAAGAGCACTATGGTGGTATAGGAGAGAACATTAACTTACACGTCTAAGGTCAACTCTAAATATTAAGAAAAGGCTAAGTGCTATTATCAGAATTTGCATATTAAAAAAGAAATGCAATAAAAATAATGAAAATCAAGATTTACCCTGGAAAGGAAAAGATTATTGGAAAATAATATGCGATGTGAGGTGACTGTAATATATATAAATACACACACACACACACATATATTTAGATTACTATATGTTTCTCCTGGAAATATATTTTTATTATTAACACTTAGATGTTTAACTTTATCATTAGATCTAAAACACATCCCTTCAACAATTTAACCAAGACGTGGAAATTTTAGAGAGCTGATGTAAGAATAAAGTGCAGGCTGAGGGCAGTGGAGGAAATACATGAGTGCATGGTACCGCGACTCCTTCAAATAGCACAGGGGTGCTCAGGGCCGCTTTGAGTACCTGACTTGTTCGAGGGAGTAGGTGCTACGCGTCGTACCACTGGCTCTGTTTTCCCATATGAATGGATGTTTCATTGTGAAGCGAGAGCGTTGTTATGTGGAGACTCCTATTTTGGGGAAAGAGATACAGATTATTAGTCCTGGGCTGGCACAACGTGGAATCCTTTTATTCCTGGTCCCCATAGGGAAAAGTGAATTACTGGGCAAAGCCTGGAGCAACAACCAGGCAGATTTTCTCCCATGCTGTTCCTGGCAGGGAATGTCTGTTTGGTGAGCCCTGCAAAAACCCTGCCTAGGGTTGGAATTCAAACACTGAGTGAACTGACTGACTTCTTTCTACATTTGTTGCTTACCATCCTTTTACAGCAAACCCACATACAGTCCTCCCGCCTGTGGGTCAGGTTGGCAAGCCCAATTGGGAAAAGCCACCCACTGGGCCAGGTGGGGCAAGGGGCCTGGGCTGCAGCCATCAGTGACTCACTGGGCCATCTTCGTTCGTTCTTTTCCACTGGGCTTGGACCCAGCAGCTTGAAACAAGGCCTATGAAGCTGTCATCATCTGTTGTGTCAAAGTAACTCAAGCACCTTTGGGCTGGGACCATTGAAATGATGTACTGTTATGGTCTTCCCATGTAATGCCCATTTAATGCCTGTTCAGGGAGCACTTCATTTACACATCATTTAAGTGCTAGACTTCTGCAACTTGGGGTGAAAATTCAGCATTGCTTTTGCATAGGAGCTATGCTTTCATTTAAATAGGACGAGCTCCTGCCACTCTAAATGCAGGCCTGCACATGTATTTCTAAAGCATCTGCAGTATGACTTATCATGGAACCGCAGTACAATTTTTAATGAAAATAATGCTCAGGTCTCACAGAAGGAAACGTAGATTCAAACAAGAAAGCATTCATATTTTGCTTGTGGTAATTCTTAAGAAGAATTCAGAAGAATTGCAGGCTTGGGTAATAAGCTTTAGACTAGAGGTTTATTACCTTATCCATGTCTTAGGTTTCATAGTAGAGTTACCAATGTCAATGTGAAAGGAACCTTGGAGCAGTCAGTGAAACCATTTATTGAGCAATTTCAGATATTATCTGTAGATGTAGCTTCTGATTTCTGTGTCATTAAAAAGTATAGAAGCTGGCTTTATTATGCATAAGAATCTAAATTTAAGATAAATAGAAAAGGCTAATACTGATCCATGGAGATTTCATCACATTCAGATGTTAAAACAAAAGAAAATTCTGTTTTAAGTTAAAGTTCTAATATATTGAAGAAATGGCTGGGGGGAAACAGTGTTCTTTTTCCTAGTAACTAGGAAATTATTCCACTTATCTATGGTGGTTATAAACGACCAGAATGAGAATTGTAAAGTCTTCATCGCAAGGGTAATATCAATCAATTTTAGATCATTTTTGCTTTTTAATGGGTATATAAAGTAACAGAACATGCAGTTCTCACCCTGTTCTTTGAACTAAAATTAGAAATTAGTTACATTTGGGATGAGTTTTGAATGAAGAATATTTGTGTATTCAGTTGAATTCTAAACTGAGTTTCCAATAAGTTGGGATGCAAAAATTTCTCTCCCAACATTTTAGAAGATTACAGATAGCTGAGTGTAATGGCGCATCTATAGTCTCAGTACTCAGGAGGTTGAGGCAGTTGAAGGCCAATCCAGATTATGATATCAAGATCCTGTCTCAAAAAAAAAAAAAAAAAAGAAGAAGAATTAATGACACCATTTTGAGAGTTAAAAGGACTTTAACCAGCTTTTGGTAGCAGAAATGAACCACTGTTATTTCTACTTTAAAAGTTTCCCCAGCTATGGTATGAGATACACAGATAACAGACAGGCAGGTTCTGAAGTCTGGGGTTGCTGTTCCTAATTTATGATGGGCAGTGTGGTTTGCAATGGTTTAACCTGTTGTGGACTTCTGTCCTCGGTAACCTCAATCCCTCACCTAGGGTTTTGAAATGCTGTTTCTCCTCAGTAATTCTGAAGCTGGAAATGACGGTCTATACCTGGTCCACAGTTCTTTCTACCCTACAGTCTCCCATAAAAGTGACACCCTGGGGTTGGGGGGATTTGGGTGAGGGTTTTACTTGTGGTCTATGCGTGTTGAGACAGTGTAAGTCTGTGGGCTCCCTCTGCAGCGGGGCTGAGCACTGTGAAGGAGAGCGTGGTCCCGGTAGCAAAGGTATTACAAGGCAGCAGCACAAAAATGGAAAGCACCGAAACCAAAATAAAATTCCCCAAACCGCGCAACAGAACGATTTTTTTATACCCATGGAGAGCCTTTCAGCACTGTAAACCCCACCTGAGTGGGGATTCGCACCCCCTGAATAGCGATTAAAGAGCTGGCTTAGATACAGTGAAGCTTGCCCGTCTGTCTTTTGCTTGTTAACTTCCCAGGTTGGCACTGCTTTTTGTTTTTGTTTTTGTTTTCAGGAGTTTTGCGACCCACCTATTGTTTTCATTCTCTTTTATTTATTAATACTTGTTATTATCATTTTTGTGGTACTGAGTACTGAAAACAAGGGCATACCACCCCTGAGCTACCTCTCCAGCCCTTTCATTTTTATTTTTTGAGATAGAGGCCTTGCTGAATTGCCCAGGTAGGATTTTAACTTGCCATCCTCCTGCTTCAGCCTCCCAAGGGCTATAATTTTAGGCTGGCACCACCATACCTGGTTTCATCTTCCTTTAGATAGTGATACCTGGACCTCCCCACAACGCGCGCGCACACACACACACACACACACACAGTCACAACCTAGAGTGTTAGGCCAGGCAGGAGCTGCAGCGGACTATAAAAGTCACCTAATTCACGTACAGACTGCTCATCTAGGCTATAATTTCATTTTTTCTTTTAAAATGTTTATTGTTATTACTACATGTTTGCAGTACATAACAATTACATTTGCTCTTCTTCTTCCTCTTCCTCTTCTTTCTCTTTCTCCTCCTCCTTCTTCTTTTTCTTCTTTTTGGTACTGGGGGATAGAACTCGGGTTCTTGAGCTTGCAAGGCAGGAGGCAGAACCACACTGAGCTAAATCTCCGGCCCTCTTTGTCATTGATTTCTAATCCTACAACATCAAATCTTTTTGTGATAAAAGGACATGTTCTGTGTGACATGAAGTTTTTAAAATCGGCCGACATACCACCCTGAATGCTCCAGATCTTGTCTGATGTTGAAAGCTAAGCAGGGTCGGGCCTAGTTAGATGGGAGACCGCCTGGGAATACCAGGTGCTGTAGGCTTTGGGTCAGGGATTTAGCTCAGTGGTTCTGCTGCCTGCCTTGCAAGTACAAGGTCTTGAGTTCTATCTATTAAAAAAAAAAATTGGCCAACTTCCTTCTTGACCTAGAAACAGAGGTCAGCTTCTGTAACTGTCCCCTGTGAGTTCTGGGGAAGAATATTGCTAGGCCCGGGGCTCTAATCTCACCCGGTAAATTCATCCTGCAGATCATGCTCAGATCATCCGCATCTGCGCCATCTTCTCCACCTGCCCTCCTGCCCTACCTTCCAGGTAGCCCTGCCCTGCTTTAGGCTCAGTAAGGCTGACTGCAGGGACTCTTCAGGGACGCCTGTGTTCCCGCTTTCCTTGGGCACTGCCTGCCTGAGCAATACCTAGAAACGACTGCGAAGCAGTAGGAAGGCCATAGTGTGCAGTCATTCAGCTCTCTCCTGCCAGTCTGTGATCCCCTGTCCAGGACCATGGGGCTCTGGGCTGCATCCCCTCCTTCAGCCATGCTGGTCGCATGCTGGTGTTGGCGGCCAGGCCCTCGTCCACCCTGAGCCCTGCTGCTGGCCCCAGAAGTGCTTCGGCATCCGTCCTTGGTCTCCTTTAACACGTCCATTCCTTGAGAATAGTTCCTCATGAACTCTGTCCTCTCTGCCTCCTCTGCCTGTAGTATTGGTGTTCAGCCGCCTCGAACTGTGGCACCTGCAGTACTGTCCCGGGGGGCGGCTTGTACCACCCATGGGACTTCCCATGTCCTGATGGGACAGTCATGCTTATACCACCAGTGTCTCACCAAGACATGAATTACAGCCCTCTCATGAGTGTGTTTAAAAGACGATTACCCCACAGTGTGGAGCTTTCTGTGCCGAGCTGGAGGAATGGGCTCAGAACTGAGGTCTTTGTTGATCTTTCGGAGACCTGTCGCCATCCTTGGTCCTCTTTCTGTCTCCGAGGGCGGGGCTGCCTGTCTCTGAAGTGCTCTCATTTGACCAGGGGAAATGTGCTTGTTAGGAAATCTCATTAGGCAGGAAGGTCATCCCATCCGATATGGCTCTGAAAAGCAAACACCTCACCTGCAAGCCAGAGTCCCCTGTCCCAGACCAGTGTCTGCTCTTTGGGCTTGTTCATTCCCCCCAAAACCACTTGCCACCCCCTAAAATGCCTACAGCCCCCACATGGCTCTTCTAATTTCTTATTTTAATTAATTAATTAATTTATTTATTTATTTTGTTTTTTTTGAGACAGGGTCTCACTATGTAGTTGAGTCTGACCTGGAATTCACTATGTAGCCCAGGCTGGTCTTGAACTTGCAGTGATCCTCCTGCCTCAGCCTCCGGAGTGCTGGGATTACAGGCATGTACTACCACACCCGGCCTTCTAATTTCTTATTTTAGGTGCTTCCTACCTTTGCAGGGGGAAGGTGAATTTATCTTGGTCCCTAAGGTCACATCTCTTTTCTGCCAGAACCTGACAGATATTTTCTCTGGACTTATTCTCCTCGCTTGGCCTAACAATAACTGGGAGAGATGGGTTGAAAATTCCATTATTATAATAGAGGATTTGCCAGTTTCTGTTTTATATATTTATTTGCTAATGTATTTTGAGGTTTTTTTAAAAAAAACTGCATACAAATTATTATTGTTATACCTTCCCGGGGAGGTGAATCTTTTATCATGATGTAGTGGACTTCTCTATACTTTATAATAATTTTTGTTTTAAAGTTTATTTTACCAGCCAGGCATGATGGCTCACACCTGTAATCCCAGCACTCAGGAGGCTGACGCAGGAGGATTGCTGTGAGTTCGAGACTAGCCTGAGCTACATAGTGAGTTCCAGGTCAGTCTCAACTACATAGTGAGACCCTGTCTCAAAAAACCAAAAAAAAAAAAAAAAAGTTTATTTTACCAATATTAATATAGCTAGCTGTTTCTATAGCAGTTTTCAAACTTGGTAACACGATCCATTTGCAATCTTAAAAATTACTGAAAACTCCTAAGATACTTTGTTAATATGGATATATATGTAAACATATATAGATATTTTCCAATTAGAAATTAATTAGAAATTAAAGCTGAGATTAAAAGATTAAAATATTTAGTAAGTGGTAATAAAGCCATTAACATACTTAAATTGTTTTTTAAGTTTCATTTTCTCAGACAAAAATACTAGAGAAAAGAGAGGGCTTGTTTCATGTATTTGTAAATCTCTTAATGTTTGGTTTATTAGGAGGTAATTCAATTCTCATATCTGTTTCTGCATCTAATCTGTTGGATATGTTGTTTTGAATGAAGTATATGAAAGAAATGTAGCTTAACAGTTATGTACATAGAAAGGGGGAAAGTAGCTTTTGCAGGTACTCATGAATATTCATTTTTTATTTTGTATTGACACTTGCCAAGAGAGTTTCTTTTTTGGCAGTGCTGGGGATAGAACCCAGGACCTTGGGCATTCTAGGCAAATGCTCTACCACCGAGCTACATTCCCAGCCTCCAGAGGCAGTTTCTCAAAGGCTATTTATAACAGGAAATGGGAAATTATGTCAGTTAATTTTTCATATTCAATTGCATTAAAGCTCGCTGACCTATCTTGTTCTTTGAATGGATCTCCTACCCATGCAAGATTTTGTAATATCAGTCATTGGCCATCTAGAAAGTAGTATTCGCTGAGCTATACATTTCTTCTAAATGTTGAGACATTTCATTATATAGCATAAAGAAAAATCACATTTGCACCATGAATTACATGTAATACATGGAAGGAATTCTGGCTTTAATTTTGCTTCCAATTCCTGTCCTTAGAAAAGCATTCTAGCTGGGCATGGTGGTATACATCTGTAATCCTAGCACTTAGAAGGCTGAGGCAGGAGAATTGCCATGATTTTGAGGACAGCTTGAGCTTCATAGTAACTTCAAGGCTAATTTGAACTACATAAGGATCTATACAATGAGACTCTGTCTCAAAAAAACAAAAAAACTTTTTATTTTATTTTTGAGAGGATCTTGCTATGTAGTTCAGGCTGTCCCTGAACTCACTGTGTAATCCAGGCTGGCCTCAAATTTGTGGCAGTCCTTTTGCCTCAGCCTACTAAGTGCTGGGATTATAGGAGCATGCCACCACACCTGGCTTAAAAAAATTATTTCTAAACTTAGTTTTCCCACATATAAAATAAGGATCATAGCTGGGCATGGTGGCACACCTCTGTAATCCCAGCACTTGGAAGGCTGAGACAGGAGGACTGCCATGACTTTGAGACCATCCTGGATCACCTAGCGAGACCCTGTCTTAAAAAAA
>NW_022900938.1:22048038-22074124 GCF_012274545.1 Fukomys damarensis
ATATATATATATAGTGGCCATAATTAATGCTTCTTTCTCTGTCAGGGTCTCTTGGAAGGGGAAATGAAGTAAAGATAGTGAATACTTTTGTGAATGTTCAGATGTAATTTAAACAAGTGCAAGGTTGAAAGGTTAAAAGCTATGTCCTAATTGCCCCTTCTAAAATATGTGCAGATATTAATATTTTAATAGGGTAAAAGCAATTATTATATTATCATTCCTATTTTCCAGTTACAACTTGGTACATTAAATTCACTATAACATGATACAGTAACTATGTAAGTAATTTCACCTTTTTAGTAGAGCAAGTTGCATTTTGAATGAGCAGAGGCACACATTTAGCCAGCTGACATGTTGATTTTTCTCGAACTGGCTTCAGTCAGGAGGCTGCTCGGAGGGATTAGGTTCCCTTTCTGTGGTCTGGATGAGGTGCCTGAGCACCAGGGCCCAGCGGCTCCCCAAGACCATGCGTCATGTGGAAGGCAGGCCTGGGCCAACCCTATACTTTCTGAAGCTAGTGTTTGCTTCATTAATCTGTCTCCCAAGGTTCTATAGATGATATTTTGGGCATCTTCAGAGAGAGAAAGAGCACATATTAAATATTAATTTTTGTTTCTACTTTTTGGACTTATAAAATTGTCATCCACTCCATTGATTCTTTCTGAATTCAGGCAAACTTTGGGGGCTGGGAACCTGATACTGCAAAGTAAAGGGCTAGCTCCTGAAAACTGTGAAGTAAAGACTGGAAACAGTGCAAAAGCCAGGTCTCTCTGACCTTCTCCCATCTCTCTCTCTCTCTAGAAGACAGAATTCCTCTTCTCCAAGGCAGATGTTAGAAACTATATCCTCTCTTGCCCGAAGTAAGTCATAGCCCCAAGAAAGACCATTCTCTCACTTTTCCCTTGAAGATCCTTCCTGTCCCATAACCAGGAACAAGAAATGCTGCACAGAGTGGCCAAGAACACATGGACAGGCCTTGTGGGGTCTCCCTCGCAGTCTCTTTCCCATAGATCACACCTCCTTTGCAGTCCAATGTCTGTACAGCTGTCCATTCTCAGTCAAACTTAAGCATAAAAACGGAGAGCTTCCCCTGGGTCTTTGAGTCTTTATTTCTAAAGGTTCCTGTGTCAGGTAAAATTTCCATTAAATCAATACATCATGCATTTCTCTCATTTACTTGCTTCTTTTTCTTTTTGGTTTGGTTTTTTTAAGGCAGAGTCTTGCTGTGTAGTTCAGGCTGGCCTTGAACTTGCAATGCCTCTTAAGTGCTGGGATTATAGGTATGCACCACCACATCTGACTGAATACTTGATTTTTTTAATGGCACACCTGAAGATGAATGCTGCCATAAAGGGGAAAGGAAGCAGGAGGAAAAAGAAAATTGAAAAAGTTTTTTATAGTTAGCATCGTATTATTTATTTGCTGTTTGCCTACAACTGATCACTGTCCAGGCAGCACTGTCTTGTAAATTCCTAAGGGCAAAAGTCAAGTGTGTTGCGTTGGACATGGGCTCTGCCTTCCAGGATGGCTTGACATTATACCATATCTATCTCCTTCTACTGGCAGAAACTTGAACCAGATCCCAGGCTGCATACTGTGATCCATTCAGCCCAAGATGTTATCTGGCAAACATTGCCAGTGCGTGTTTTCAATGACAGCAAAAATACAGCTTATACATTGATCAATCTTTGGTGGCACCCCCTGCAGCATTCAAGTTCACCATGAGACCCTGGCATGCTGAGGAAACATGATGTGATGCAGGCAGTCGTCGTAGTGATGGCCAGGAAGATATTAGGCTCTGCTCCATTGCTGATGGCCAGGAAGATATTAGGTCTGCTCCATTGCTAGGGCTGTGGGTGAAAAGTTCATGAGCCTTATTGTGGAATCTGTCCTGCCCGAACCAACCAGGAAATAAAACAAAGGCTCAGTATTACCTTTCCACCACTCCCTTGCCTGTTCTGTGGGACTTAGGATGAATTTGATCCTTCCCTGACTCACAGTCCGGTGGTTCAGCTACAATCATGTAGTCTCTCATTTGTTCATAAGGTACATCCACTATCAGTTCATAACCTAATGAAAGGACCACCAGTGATCTGCATCTTTCTCTTCCTGCACCCCCTGCCATCCCCAACCCCTTTCCATGACTCTATTGGCCTGTTCTGAGCACTACTACTGTGCATGAGGGCCTGATTTCTGTCTAAACATTGCCACTGCACTTCTTTGGGGCTAGAATGTTAACCTTCAGAACAAGACAGGACAAGGGAATGGGGCAGGGTGGGGTGGAGGTAGTGGAAGTGAGAACATATCTTCAAGTGTTGATTTGTTTTAGCACCAATGAAATAGTCTCTGTGCTGTGGTTTGGATGAGTGTCCCTCAAAGGGGGCTTGTTAGACTTGGTTCCTAGTCCATGGTGCTATTAGAAGGTGTCAGAAATTTTAAGAGAGACCTAGTTAAGTCAAATGGAGACATGAGCTTAAAGGGGATATTGGGACTCTGCCCTCTTTTTTTTTTCTCTCTTTCATTCCTTCCCAGCTGGCATGAGGTAAGTAGCTTTCTCTGCCATGTCACCATCTGATCCCTATGATGATGTGCTGCTTTGCTATAGACTCAGAAGCAACAGGGCCAACTGACCATCAACTGAACCCTCCAAAACCATGAGCCAAAATAAACTTTTTTCTCTTAGGTTGATTATCTCAGGTATTTTGTTACAGCAACAGAAAACTGACTAATACAGCCCCGAATTGTTCTCAGAAATGCACGCACACACACACACACACACACACATGTACAAGCATGTGCGCACGCAGATTTTACTTAAGGAGCAAGCTTTTAAAACATAGAAAAGATACTGTAAGTTGGAGTGCAAGAACACATTTTAAGTTTTAGCCCTTATGCTGTACCACAAAGTAACATTACTTTACCCCCCAAAGTAAACCAAAATCTCCCCCAAACAACAACAACAAAAAATCAGCAAAACAGGCCTACAAACAACACAGCTGGTAAGTTCACAGACTTATTATACAGCAAGTAATACAAGTGCCAGCTAGGTCTTCTGAAATCTTGAGCCACCCATGTGGACATAGATCATCTGCAGTGTGAGAAACTGCAGATCAAATAGGCATCAAATTATTTGGGGAGAAAATAAGACAAATGCCCAACCAAACATAAAAAATATATGGATGGAAAAGAAATGGCCAAATACCCCGAGTTATGTAAGAGTCTGAGAAGGGATTCATAGGGTTTCTGGAAGCTCAATTTCATCAAGAGCTGAAGGAAAATGAAAAGGAAGACAGCAGGCGTAATTGCTGTGAGCAACAGCTTCCTGCTGAGACAGAAGAGTTTTACCATCAGCTCGGTAAGAAGACATCCGGGCAAATATAGAAAACATGGAAATAAATACTCCTCATAAAATCAGAAAGGGAGGACAAAAGGGCACCCAGTGACATGCCATGTGCAGCAGTAAAGAGAGTGAGCAAAGGCCAGATAAGGTGGTAATAGAAAAAGAGAAGTGAGAAAATTACATCTCTGTGGGCATCATTAGGGTGAAGGAAAGCAGGCAAATGGAAGATACTTAAAATGTAACAGAGCAAAGCATCCAGAACAGCACAGGTCAAATCCTGTTAGAGAAAATGGTGCCACAAAGAAAATCTCTTTATAACAAAAGAGTGGAGTGGATGTGCAAGAGAAAAATGGCAGCTAGGCATCAGGGAAACTGGGTCATGATGCAGGCTCTCTTACCCCTGGCTGCATTTCCTTGGGCATACTGCCTAACCTTCTGGGTCAGAGCTCTTTGATTTGTGACATCAAAGTCTTCGCCCAGTGTAGTGATACTTTTTGATACTTAGCCCAATGTCACTTTTTGGCAGCATGACCCCGTAAGAACCTGAAGAATTTATATGTCCTCTTCCCAGAAAATTTACGCAGGCTTATACTAGATTTTTCATACCAGGTCCAGAGTCATACGTATTTTGTAAGGAGACACTGGATTTTAGGTTTAGAATTATAACCTTACCTACTTAAAAAAAAAAAAATAGTTCCACACCAGCTTGAAGAACCTGTGGTTCTGTGATTTCCAGGTGGGCGTCTACTTACTTCAAATCACATTTAATCTAACGCTACTCCAGTACGAAGAGACGGCGGGAGTATGTTAGAGATTGTGTCAAGGGGAATGTACTGCCTAAGAGTGAAATGTATATGGGAAGGCAGTGAAGAGACTGCCACACTGGTTCACAGTGGTTGCCTCTTTTTTCCTTTAGCAGTCTTGGCCTTTTAATCCACTCCAGTGAAATTTAACCTAACATATTATTAGTGTTTGTCTTGGCTCAATTCTTTCTACTTGATTATCCCATGTTCTTTGCCTTGTCCAATCTCTCTTTCCTTTGTCTGGACTTCTCATCCTTTTATTCTACTTTTTAATGAAGTGATGGGGTGGCTAATGACTACTGGCTTGGGAGTGGACAACTTCTAGAAAGAACTTTTCATAGCCCATAGGTGATACCAGGGTAGAGGGAAAGAAAAAGAAACACAAGACCAAATTTGAATTTATAATGGTTCTGGGAAGATGAGATATAAACACATAGAGAAGGAAGCCATCACAAAACATTAGATTACAATAGAGAGGGTTACAAGATGTATCTTCTGAGAATATGTTCTGTCGTGTGGAGGAGCCTCATGGACCATTCATCTGTAGGTTTAGAGGAAAATGAGTGGCTGGTGGGAATGCATCATGAAAGAGATGCATCTTGGTGCTGAGCAGGAACCAGGCCTGGAAGGATAAGGGAGTGTGGATGGCCAGGATGTTCAAAGAAGTTGGTGAAAGGATGTTCATATGCAGATCCCCCTTAGTTACCCTCCCTTTCTTTCCAGAGTAGCACTGCCTTCCAATCTGTAACTCAAATTAACATTTAGAGGACAATCAACATGGCAGGCCACAGAAAATGGCGCCCTTTTTTGGGCTAAGGACAAGAGCATCTCTTTTGCATCTGCTAAGAAATGAAAGAAAAGTTGGACTAACTACTTTTTGGAAAAACCCATTTATTCATTCAATAAATACTCATTAAGCATTGTTATGGCGTGGATCTGAAATGCTCCCTAGAAGACTCTTGTGTTCAGAGGTGGGGCTTAGTAAGAGGAGGCAGGCATGTCACTCGGGGTGTGACCTGAAAAGGTATGTTCTTGTTCCAGGCTTTTCCCTTCTCTCTTTGCAACCATGATGTGAGTAGCTTTCCCCTGCCGTGAACTTCCACCGTGCTGTTTCTGTGTTGGAGTTGTCTGATTGTGGACGGAACCCACTGACACTGTGAGCCAAAATAGACCTCTCCTCCTTTAAGTAGTGGATGTCATGTATTCTGTCTCAGCAATAGGAAATTGGCTGATACAGGTACCTACTGTGTGTTAGGTCCTGAACTACATGGTGGGGATACAGCAGTGAACAGAGAGTTGGTGTGCACTCCTTGGAGCTCTGTGATGGAAAAGCATTCTTGAATTTTCCCTGTGTCCCAGGGGCTCTGTACACAGAGGACAGCGGATGACAGCACTGTTATTTTAGGCAGGGCTAGACGTCTGCTCTAACCCATTATACTGACCCACCTCTCATCTACCAAGACCTATCCTAGTGCCTCATTGGCTGTTGGTGGGTGGGTTCTACCTTGAACAGCCTCTCATCCAGGAACAGAATCCCTGATTCCAGAAAATGACAGACATGCTACTAGAACATCAAAGTCAACCCAGTATGTGGAATTTCAGCATTCAGCTCCAGATTAATGAAGATAACAGGTAGCAGGAATACAGCATAGACTTTCTGAAGATTGGGAGACGTACAATATAGTGATTGGAGGTTTTACCAAAAATACAAACAAATAGCAGGTAGGAACAAGTAGGGCTTTTGAAAAACTGCCCCAAACTAGGCAGCACGAGAGGCAAATAAAATACACAGGAAAGAGGCAAAATAATAAAATACTATAATTTGGCCTTCCAGCATGAAGAAGAAAGCTGAATCTGCAAGAATAGATATGCACAAGCCACTTTCTCAGATCCAAATTGATGAAGCCCTGGCTGGTTGCAGACGCTGGAGCAAGCCGATTGTTCTCCCAGCCCTGAGGTCCCTGTAGAATGGACATGCTCTCTGCTCCTTCCTCTGATGAGGCTACACATTTGCCCTGCAGGAAATACATGGACAGTGGAGTTCAGAGTGGTTTATTCTAAAGTTACTATACAGCTGCAGCTAATCCTAACCTTAGTGATTCTGTTGTTGGTTCTTCTCTTTCTACAGTCTAGTACTTCTTGTCTGGTGGCTTCCTTTGCCCTTGATACTTATAAATCATCTCTGTTTGAGAGAGAAAAAAGCTTCATCAAAGTGAGCTCCAGGGAAATGCATCTTTTCTTGGAATTAAGGCAAGGACATCCTTTTATTTATCTTCTTCCGGGACTATCTTAAATCAGGATCTAGTAAGGCAATGATTTTGTAGTGCAGAGAATAAGAATGTACTTAAAACAAAATACCACATTGACTAGAGGACATGTCAAAGGGAGGCAGGAGCCAAGTGAAAGAGCTTTTAATGGCTAAAGTTGGAAAACTTTGCACAACAATGTAAATAAAATAGTACTGATTTATAACACAAAGTATAAAAGAAATACCCAAGACCCCATACTGATATAGATGAAGGACTGGGTAAATAAATAAATGGAGAAGAGACAAATTATGCAAAAGAATTACAAATAGTTTTTATAGGTATTTTGCCTTCAAGGAGGGGACAAAATTTCCCACCCCTTAAAGTATGGGCTGCACAGAGTGACTTCTCCCCAAAGTACAGAACGGAAAGGGGAAAAGTGTAACTTTCTGGTGGAGAATCCTGACAAGCATTACCTCAGCCTCTTGATCCAGGCCAGCATCAATGTGCAAAGCCATGTGGGAAGCAGGTACCCTGGGTAGGGTGTACAGAAAATATCACTTGACCTTTGTGATCTCCCAAGCACCCATGACCCCAGGAGAAGGACACCCTATAAAATGAGCGACCAGTACACCTCAGATGTGTGGAAGTCGTCAAACATGTATATCTGAGAACCTTTGAGAACTGAGAGACACCGGAGGGGTCACACAGAGAAAACAGAAAAAGTTTTAGGTTAGAACTAAGAAAATATGAATAAATATGGATGTGAACTAGCAGTAATGTGTGAATACCGGTCCAATAGTTGTAACAAGTGAACCATATTAAGGTAAGATGTTGATAATAGGGAAACCTAAGTATGGGGTTTGTAAGAACTCTGCACACTGATTGTTATTATTTTTGAGATGCTGGGTCTCAAACTCAAGACTTGCTGAGCTCCATCACTGAGCTGCATTCCCAGCCTTCTCAGTTTTTCTGTGAATGGTTTGGCCTAATGTGCACAGGAGTGTGGTGTACCGCGACGCTGTACAATGCAACTCCAGTCTTGGTTTTCACCTCCTGCTCTACCAAGGGCTGCCCGGGCTGCCCTTGTGGAAAGGTTGGGTAGAGTGTGCGGACCCAGGCAGGTAGTATGCCTGGGAAATGGAGCCTCTCTTGCCCCTTGGGACTCCTGAGGGTGAGCAGGGTGCGCTGCATATGTGGAACAGCCTGGGTGCTGACAGCTGAGTTGGCTGGGCTGGGGCTGGGCTGGGTGGGGTGGTAGTCATATTGGAAGCCAGGTTTCTTTGCTGGTCTTCTCCTCAGACTAATGGGCTCATTGTTTATGCTCGAGCTGCCCCTCCTCAGAAAGCCCTGTACATTTTCACCAACCCCAGTCTGCTTTGTTCTTCCCTCCTTCCGTTTGGGATATGTTTTCAGAGAGCATTATTAAGTGTCCTGCACCATGGTAGGTGTGGGGTCTGTAACCCTCATGTTCTAATAGGGAAGATTGGTGAGAAAAGTCGAGTGATTACAACGAGCCCCTTGAAGGGGAAGGACGGCTAGGATGGAGAATCAAAGGAGGCGTCTTCATTTAGGTGCGACAGCTTAACAGAGTCTTTCCTGAAGAGACGGCATGGAAGCGGAGATCAGAAGGGTGCTAAGCCGGAGGCCAGCAAGGCAAGGGCCCTGGTAGAGGGAGCAGCACACGAGAGGGTGCTGAGGCGGAAACGAGCCTGGGCCAGACTGGGTGAGCACAGGGATGGAGGGAGAGGGGCTCGGGAGGAGAACTGGAAAAGCCTCACAGTACAGCAGGTGCCCGATAGTTACCACACACCTCACACTGGCCAGAGCTGTTGCTTCTCTCCCCCGAGCACGACACCCCCATCCACAAAGCCAGATTTCTGTGGTCACGACTTTCCCGGTAATGAAAGAAGACCGAGAGATCTCACACTGAATTCGGGTGCTCACGGAGAGCCTGCTAGGTGTGAGCCCTCGCGTGCCATGCTGGGGCCCGTTCTCTTCAGAGCTGGGTGAGACAGAAAGGGACTGGGTGCTCACATATTCACACAGTGACACAGAGGAAAGAAAGCAGGGCCAGGGGCCGAAGCATGTGAGGCGGGAGGGCTTTGAGCAGAGTGGGCCCTGAGGCAGTGTCTGGGCAGAGGGCAAGTGGGAAGCCTGGGGGACTTTGGGTGCAGCCTGGGGTGGAGGAGAGTGGAGATCAAGGGGTCTTTGTACAGTGGACTGGAGAAAAAGCCTGCTTGTGTGAAACAGCCATGTGGGTAACACATGGCAATAACAACGATAATGAAGGGTTACCAATTATAGAACGCTTGTTATAGTCTCTAATTCTTAAAAAAACCATCTTGTTATTGTTTCATGGCTACAATATCCTCTATATTTCTGAATATTTAAAAAATACATCTTAGCCCTCGGTGTGTTTCTGCCCTCCTTTCCCGTGTGGCTTTGTCCTCCGGCCCTCACTGCGGGAGGTTCCGGGATCCTGAGCTCCCCTCTGAGATGCAGGAACCCAGCCCCAGCCGAGAGGCGACAGGAAGCCCCGGCAGTGTACAGGCTGACAGCTGAACTGCAGCGACGGTGCCTGATGGCCTGGGGGGACCTCAGATGTAGGACTTTCCTTTGAAGCTGTTCATTTTCTCCAAATGCGAGCCCTGCGTCCGTTGTTGGCGTGGGGGCGGGCTAGAAGTACACGGAGGGGCTGGTGTCAGCACCCCAGAGCAGGGCAGCGGAAGGAGCCGGCTGTCGGCACGCAGCCCGCAGCCCGTCACAGAATTCCGCTTTGGTCCTGTAGCTTCCACCCATCCTCCTTCACGCCTCGCTGTCTTAAATTCTCTGGAGACTCTGCTTTGTTGTTGTTGTTGTACCGGGGATTGAACTTGGGACCTTGCACTTGCGAGGCAGGCCGCGGAACCACTGAGCTACATCCCCAGCCCTGGCGACTGCTTTGATAGGCTCTGGAGACGGAAGTGTGAGAGTTGGCTGCTACTGGAGGTCAGGAGGGAACTTGGGGTCTACCCTCCTGCTTCGGCCTTACGCTGGGCCTCCTTTTCCCTTTGTGCTTTACCCACGCCTTCCTGGCCCTGAGGCCTCAGCACCTAGGTCTTAACTCCTAGGTCTTCCTGGCCTCTATGGGAGCAATTCTCACCACCTCTCAGGACACCCACTACCATTCCTCCATGTACTTTCCACCTCCTGAAAGATGATACTTTGTTACTGTCTGTTCTCATACTCCCTGTACGTTTGAGTTTGTATCTATTTTATTTCTTTTAGGAGGGAAGTGTGTATTCACTGTGGGTCTTCCACTGAGATTCCCTCAGCATCGGCTGAATCTCTCAGATTTCTCATGACAGTTTCATGAGGTGGAAATAGGCCTACAGGTTCACTTCTGGGAAGAGAACGAGTCCAATGGCAGGGTTTTCTGGCTTCAAAATCTAGACCCTTGAATTTTATGCTAATGTGCTTTCTATCATAATAGAGTTAAACTTGCTTTCAGCTTACTCTGAGCACTTATGTTCTATAGAAAACAATGTGCTGAGCCATGGATTTAGCTCAGTGGCACCATGCTTGCCTCACAAGTGCAAGGTCCTGAGTTCGATCCCTGGTACCAAAAAAAATGTGCTTCTTTTCTCAGGCAAGATAATGATCATAGCCTTTGTTCTTGATGGGAGTAGAAATACAGTCAACCTGAAAAAAATTATTTCCTATAGAATGTAATAATTTTCACATTAATCTATTTGAATCATTATTAATATGGAAACTTATGTGAAAAAATGTATATTCATCATTAAGCGGATTTTCTAGATACAGTCAACACAGAACTTTTTTCCAAAGAGAGCAATTACTGCCAGGTGATGCTTTTTGCTTTGCCCAGAGTAAACACTCGATATTTGTTGATTTGTTGATTTGATTTATCCGTTCCTGAGTTTTAGTGTTTGCACACCAGGTGTTAAACCCATCTTTGCTTGGCTTCTGGGAAAACTAATCCAACTCTCACTGAAATCTTTGCTTCTCATTTTTATCTATGGTTGATAAGGAAATTGCTCTCAAATAAGTCATTCTTAAGAGAGGAAAGAACAATTTTAAAAAATGTTTCTTTCACACTGTAGATATTTTGGAAATGTGAAACTACTTAAAATCATCTATAAATCAATTTTAATGGTGTTACACAAAACAATCACAAAAGAAGTATAGCATATTTAACTTTTATCTAACCCGGTCCTTTTCTTTACATTTACTCCAGAAATTAGAATATAAAACTTTGGTATCCAGTCAGTAATGCACTGCATAATATTCTAGTCAAAGATAGACTACATCTGTTATGCATAAGATTATAACGAAGCTGAAAAATTCCTATTGCTTAGTTACTAGTAGCTGTCATAAGTTGTGGGACAACACATTACCCAAATAATGTGCTGAAAAACAAACCTACTCTGTTGCCAGTCATCTGAAACTATAGCATGTTCAGGTATGTATGGTACAAAATAGTTGATAATGAAAATAAACAATTATGCTACTAGTTAATGTATTTACCATACTATATATGTACTTTTCTTTCTTTTCCAGTACCAGGGATTGAACTCAGGACCTTGCACTTGCAAGGCAGGCATGGTGCCACTGAGCTAAACCACTGACCTCATATTTACTTTTTAAAACCTTTACTCATTGAACTTTTTTTAATCATCCATTGATTTTTGACTGAAACAAAATTAATGCCACAATGATTGGGAAAGGGTGAGTTTTAATTCCTGGATAATACATTTTTCATTAGTGTACATTTGTAGCACATAATGATTACATTGTTGTGGGAGTTGCTCCATGTCCATAACACATCTTTATATTTTTAATCCCTTTTTCTGTTCCTTCTCTCCCTTTCTCCTCCCTCCATCCTTGGTCTCCTTCCTTTTTGCAAAAGTTCTACCTCACTGTTTTGTATTATCTGCCTTTTATTTTGCTCTTTAATTTATTTATACTTTGGGTTTCTCATGTAAGAGAAACCATGCAATGTTTAAGCTTGTGTGTCTGATTTGCTTCACTTAACATTCTAGTCTTAAGGGGCATCCATTTTCCTACAAATGAGTCAAATTTGTCTTTATGGCAGAGTAGTACTCCATTGAGTATACTATGTATTTATCCTTAGAATGCACACTGATTTATAAAAACTGTCTGCTATAAAATATATGCTGGGCTGGAGAGGTGACAGTAGGTGAGTCCTTGCCTACCACATGCCAGGCCCCAGGTTTGATCCCCAAAACCACAAAAAAATGAACAAACACAAACTCCCACCAAACCACAACAAAAACTTATGTCCTTATGATGTCTTTTGAATGCATCATTTTTTCTTGTGTTTGATTTAATCTCATGCCTTGTCCCTAGAAGCCATAGGACATCCCTCCGCACACACACACATGCACACACACTCACAGCCTAGGTAGGTAGGGGGCTACAGAGCACCTACATTGGTGTAAACCATCCCAGTGTTTGCACAATTGTAAACTTGCCTAGTAATGCACTTCTGAGTCCCCATCAAGTGCCACATGACTGTAATTGCCATTCTTTGTAGAACACTGTTTTTGACCTTTATTTCACTGATCAGAAGGCAAAAAGGCTGATTTCATCGCATGGTTTAGATGCAGCAAGATGTTATTTTCCTGATTTCTCCCTCCCCCTTTGTTTGGAATCTTATCACCTGTCAGAAGCAGTCTTAACAATGGATCCCAAAGCCTGTTGTGTAGGGCAGTGGATATCAGCAGGACAGAAGTTTCACATTCTTCTGCTCTGGCAGTCATGAAAGTCCTAGGCCTGCTCTTCCCAAGCTCTGAGAGCCAGCTGGGAGGCCATGCCCTGTCACCTCCTGTCCCACTACTCCTCTGGGGACTTCTTTCCAGGCCGAGAGGTGAGCCAGCTCATTCCTTACTTGCAGTCCCCTCCAACCTCCCCACCCCCAAAGTCAGCCTCCAGGTCCAACCAGTTTGTCTAGAAGAAATCCAGAGATTTTTTTTGCTTCCTGTCAGCCTCATAGGGATAGAGACAGAGAGGGAGGATGGAGACTCAGCAGAGGCTCACTCTATGGGCGGGAGTGGAAGACCCAGTAGACCTCCTGTGCTGGCATGGAGGTGTGGTCAGCCTTTAGTGCTTACAAGGTGAAGCGTCCAGATCCTTCCAGGCCCAGGTGTCTCCCATGGGGTCATAGTGAGAGTCAGAGTGCACGATTCTCCTTCTGGTTGCTCTCTGCAGCCTCATTTAGCTCCCCCATGTTTCTCTTTTTTCTTGTATGCTGTGGTGTTTTGGCCCACTTGTCACTCATTTCCAAATACTCCCCTCTCCTAGAGCTGAATAAAGCAACCTTCCCAGCCCTCAGGGAGGCTGTGGCAGGAGGCGGAGCCTGGGCAACTCAGTGACCTAGTGAGAACTTGTCTCAAAATAAAAAAATTAAGAAGAGGCTGGCGATGTAGCTCAGTATAAAGGTCTTGGGTTCAATCCCCAGTACCAAAAAACAACAAAAAAAGTGGGTGCAGCACTTCACACCAATTTGACTTCCTTGCTTTCACTGCCCTCAGTTTGTGGTGCCTGCCATTTTTAAGGGCCCTTTGCTGTCAACCTCTCTAGGGGAAGAAGTTATATTAGATAGAAATATAAACCCAAGAAATAGCAGTTGAACATTGTCCCAAGTTTCATCCTGAGATATAAATGGCCTGGCTTTTTTAAAAAATTCTTTTTCTACACTCCTCTCCTGGGCAATATTGTGGTCTTTCTTCTGGCTTTTGCCCACATTGTCTGTTCTTTCTGTTCAGGCTTCTCCGGGTTGGGTGCTCCCAAGGAATACTGAAAACAAAACTGTTGTCGTCCGTGAGCTCAGACTGGGAGGGCAAGGTGCACAATCACCAGGCAGATTCCAGGGAGGTTTCTGGAACTCTTCCCCTTTATTCAGGAAATGCACAGGCTTACATAGGGACAACCATGGAGAAGGAGCATGGGAGGAATAGTTAACATTTGGCAATATCTTATTGGAGGCACGGTGGAATGATTTTTCTTGGGTGAGACAAAGGAATCATGGACTAGGGGCGGAGGTGCAGCCTGTTGGACCCAGCATTTGCACACTTGGGCGAGTTAGCTTAGCCTCAGAGAGGGTCTTCGAATTTGCTCAGAAGACAGGAGTGTGGCATACCTGGCCCAGCCAGGCTTGAACTTTTCCCACAATTCCCCCTTTTGTCTTTGACTCCAGAGCCTCGGCCAAGAGGACTACATCTTTATGAGTCTGTCTATATCTCTTTTGAGCCAGGCACCTAATTTTTAAGATGAACAATAACAAAATGATTCCCCAAATGGTTAACACATAGAGTGAGGAAAGAATCAGACCTTTCGCCCCAGTACTTGTGTCCAGTATCAAGAGTAACCACATCCAGAGCCCGGGATTTAGCTCAGCGGTTCAGTGGCCTGCCTTGCAAGCGTAAGGACCCGAGTTCAATCCCCGGTACCAAAAAAAAAAAAAAAAAAGTAACCACATCTATGCCTGGGTATTATTAATTTGTATGATATGAGTCAATTTTGACAAATGTCTACAAAACGAGGGATCCCAAGTTTTCTAGATATAATTTGACAAATTTTTGTAAGCATCATGATTTTTATAAGGATATGGAGTAAAACAAATATCTGGGAAGTTGTCGTGACTCCTACTAAAAACCTTTGCTTGTAACAATTGTAATTTTTCCCACACCATATCCATCTGAGTCTATAAGGAGAGCACGGCTGTGCGGACAGCAAGAAGAAGTGTTGCCCACTGTCCGAGAGCCAGGGAAGTGTTATGAGCCCAATTATTAACAACTGTAGTGGTGGCAACTTGATTACAGAGCATAACTACAGCTGTGGTGGCCGCGGATACTGAAGCAACAATGGATATTATGATAGCAACAATGACTGAAATGCCTAAATCACATTTATGGCAGGGGTGGAGCAGCAAATCGAAGAGGGGGTTGCTGCCTTTCCATTCCTCAGAAGTTAAATTAACTAGGATCCAAACTGCTGGTGGATTCCTGCCAATATAAATATACCAGGTAGAATTAAGGGGAAACAACAAGGGGTTGATGCAGGGAGTAATACATACTTGTGCATTCTCATCGAGGCTAGAATTGGCCAGAATAAAAAAGAAGGGGCATGGAAGGCAGCCAGCAAAGAGGAGCATAGTAACATTTGGGGTACACTGAAAATAATAGGTGGGGGATGCAACAACGGTGGAGCAGAAGAACAACAGGTATCAAAGAACAGGGAATATGGAGGTAAGACCATACTAGCTTTGTCAGACTCGGTGCAAATAGGTACTGTGGGAGGGTGAAAGCAGACTGGGGACCTTCCTGGAATAGAGTGCATCTTACAGGGTCAACAGCACTCCTCCTGACCCTCGCAAATCGCGTCTTTGGAGTAACAAGCAATTCTGTGTGGAGAAATTATTTGTAAAACACACCAATTTGGGGAAACGGTGGAGTTTTCGGAGGTGGAAATTACAGGTTGTGAAAAGTTTCCAAAGGAAGAGAGGTAGATATTAAACTAGGGACGAGAGCCCATATTTGAGTGCTTGAAGAGGGAGAAGTAGCTTGTTCTGAATTGACAGTGAATGCTGCGCACAGGAGAACCACCATCTTTGAGCCCGAAATGGGTTTGGGAGTTCCAGGTGGCGCCATACTCATTGCTTGAGGTCTGCGGTCTCAATCTGCCCTACGGAAGTCCCCCCAAACCCCGGGAGAGTAGGGGACCATAGCGGCTCCCCAGGGCTGCGCAGTGCAACCAGACAAGCCCTGAAGGGTTGGGTCCCCATCCCAGTCCTCTTGAACACACTCTGAAAGAAAGCCCCACTTGAGCAAGACTCTTCATCACCAGAAGATCCACCATCAGATGAGGTATCAGAAGAGTCATGAGACCAGTAAGATGGCGGCTCCTGGGTGGGGGCTGCCATCTTGGGCCCGGAAATGCGGCTGCCTCAGGGTAATGTTTCCGGTGAGGAGGGGGTTTTGGTGGAGGTGCGTCAGCAGCAGGAAGTGATGAATCGGGGGGAGGGGCTGATGCTTCAGGAGAGGAAGAAGGCAGAAGAGAAAGTCCGCCTGCGCCTTCTTTCTCAGGAGATTCCTGTTCATTATCTTTGGGGCAACCCTGAGGCCCTCCCTTGGGGTGCCTGGACAGGAAAGGCCCCAGACGCCCCCACAGCGTGAGACAATCATAGAGGTGATGGGGAAAAAAAATCCAGCGGGAGGTAAATCCCCCCACGCCCCTCGGTGCGCTGCGAGTCATGCATCGCACGCTCCCAGAGCTCAGCGTCCACCACATCCACACCTTCCATCCAAGGGGATGATTTAAGAACAGTCTCCCAGAAGGTAAGAAGGCGTTCTTTGGAGACCTTTATGTCTCTAATTTTTAATAATGCCTTTACCAAGGCGGACTGTGCTGGCCGTTCCTGACTTAAGATATTACCCATGGCAGGGATCCTTTCCCATGGCTTCAATATTTTCCCAGTATACGTGAGCCCCACGTTAATGAGCCAGCTGTTGTCCTCCGCAAGTTTGCTTGCGGAACAAGGTTGGGGAGCTCAGGCGCAGAATCACCAGGCAGACTCTGGGGAGGTTTTTGGAACGCTTCCCCTTTACTCAGCAAATGCACAGGCTTATATAGGGAATCATGGGGGGAGGAGCATGGGAGGAACATTTAACATTTGGCGATATCTTATTGGAGGCACGGTGGAGTGATTTTTCTTGGGCAGGAGAAGGGGTCATGGACTAGGGGCGGAGGTGCAGCCTGTTGGACCCAACATCTGCGCACTTGGGCGAGTTAGCTTCTTTGTTCAGAAGACATGAGTGCTGTGCACCTGGCCCAGCCAGGCTTGAACTTCTCCTACACAAAACAAATCACCATATTTCTGTTTGTTTTCTTGTCTTACATAGTACTCAACACAGCCCTTCTCATCCCACATGCGTGTGGTTTTCCCCGAACACTGAGCAGCTCCCTGGAGACTCCAGCTGGGTGTCCTCTGGTCTCCAGTTTAGATAGTGTCAGATCCTACAGGTTGAGGGCACAGTCCTTTATAACTTCCCCTGCAGCCCCAGTCACAAGTAGTAGACTGTGACCAGGACTTCTGATGGGCCAGCCATGAATTGGGTTTCCTTGAACCACTCAAGGAAGCATTTTATTTTCCCAATTATTCTAAGGGAATTACAAGAACATACATGGACAGTCGGATGAAGGGAGGCCTAGGGTGAGGTAAGGCAGGAGGGTGAGGAGCCTCAATCTACCAGCCATCTCCACGTGTTCAGCTCTCTGAAGTGATCCAGTTGATCCAATCCCAGGTTGTTATTTTTTTCCCTAGTACTGGGGATTGCACTGAGCTACATTCCCAGCTCTTTTTATTTTTCATCTCGAGACAGGTTCCTGCTGAGTTGCTCAGGCTGAGCTCGAATTTTCGAGCTTTCTTCCTCAGCCTCCCAGAGTCCTGAGATTAGAGGTATACACTAACATGCTGGGCTCCTTTTGGGTCTTTGTGAAGGTTTCATCAGGAGGCATCATTGATTACCTCAGTGGTCATTGGTGTTCAAATCAACCTTCAGGCTCTCTCTCCTCCTGGGAAGTTTGTCATGAGATGGGAGTGAAAATTCTAACCCTCTAATCACATGATTGGTTCCCCCTGGCAACTAGGCCTCAACCCTGAAGTATCTCAGAGCTTCCAACCACTAGTCATTTCACTCTTACCACTCTAGAGAGCCCAGGGATTTTAATAGTTGTATTGAGGAAATGGGAAGACCAAATATATATTTTACAATATCACAGTGCTAAAACCAAACTTCTTAGGTTTATGTGCTTTCAGCTTTTAGTTTCTTCCAGGAATTTCAGTCATTTGTGTGACAATAGTGGGCTCCCTGTAGAAGCACTTTCTGTAGGTTCCTTTAAGTCATTTCCTGTGGACTTCCTTCAGCCATCTTACCTAGTTTCCATAGCTTCCATTGGTATCTCTTGTTGGTCCCTGTGGCTCCAGCATCTGAACTTCCTCCCCTGTGCCCTGGCCTTCTTTCCTCAGTTTGGTTTATGACTAATTTCGTGCTGTGGTTTGTTTCCCTCAAAAGTTTATGCGTTAAGAGTCTTACCTTCTCAGTGTTGCAAGGTAGAGCCTAGTGTGAGGTATTTGTGTCTTGGAGGTGGAGTCTTCATGACTGGTTTAATGCTTTTCTTGAAAGAACAAATTAGTTATGGTGTAAATTCTGTTCCCTCTTTCATTTATGCGCGATTGCCCTCCCAACTTCAGCCGTGTTATGAAGAAACATGAGGCCCTCACCACTTTCCAGCCTCTAGAACCATGAGCCTGAAATACACTTCTGTGCTTTACAAATTGCCCAGTCTTAAATATTCTGTTATAACAACAGAAAAGGGACTTGGGCACTTAGTCACTGGCTAGTTGTTCATGCCTGCTTCATTCTTGGGTGAACAAGGCCTGTACGTTGCTATTGTTTTATACCAGTTTAGGGTCCCTGAGGGTCTTAGGATGAGCAGTATTGCACAGCAACCCTCCCAAAAGGGAAGAAGAGAATCTAAATTTTATTTTATTTTATTTTGGGATTGAACTCGGGTCCTTGTGCTTGTGAGGCAGGTGGTGGAACCACTGAGCTAAATCCCTGGCCCGAGAATCTAAATTTTAAACAAACCAACTTTGGGGTCTGATTACCTGGCTGTGGCCAGACTCCACCACTTAGAAGTATGACTTTGAGAAATTTACTTAGCTTCTTAATATGGCTACCCATACAGTTGCCATGGAGATTCAGTGTGGAGCTCTTAGAATAGGACCTATCTGTGGAAGGTGCTTGGCCATTGAAAGCTGTGATTATTCCCACTTCTGAGGAGGGGAAACTGAGGCCCACAGATGTCAAATTACTTACTCAAGGTCAACTTCGAAGTGGAGGAGCCAAGTTCTAAACTCAAAGCAGGATGGCTCAGATTCCTCTTAGCCATGTGCAGCACTGGCTGATGGCAAACCACCGCTGAACCCATCTCAGCCCTCTCAAACAGCTCCCGCAGGACCCACTTGGTTTCTCTTGCTTTCTGGCTCTCTTAGCAGACTGCTGATCAGATTGTCTGGCTTGCTGCTGTGGCTGTCCTGTGCCCATGAGCCACTGGGCCCCCTGTGGCTCAACACTGCCCCCACACATTTCCTTTGTCCTCACTGTTGGTCCCCAGGTACGTCTCCTGCCCCTTGGGAGAGTGCGCTTTAAGAATGCCACACAGTGTACCATTCATAGAACAATAACCCGCATGCATTATTTCCACCCAGTGTAGGGTGGTTCCCTGGTGCAGGTTTGTGCAACCCAGCTCAGGAGCCACAGAAAGCCCTTCAGGCTTCATCCCAATCACAAACACACAGGCAATAATTTATTTCTAGGTTGCGAATTGTTCAAGAATAACTTTCCAGTTTTCCATAACTTTGATTGTTCAGGTTTTACTGACATTCATAAGGCAGTGTTTTGAAATACTACAAGAAAGTGTAGACAAGGGGGAAAGTGCTGTGAGGAAGGCTTGAGGAGGGAGAGGGAGATTTTCTTTTTGGTGGCAAGCAGGAAGGACAGAGATCTTGGAGATCTTGGAATGGAGCCGGCTTTGTCATGTTTCTGGCCCCATTGTAACGCCTGAGGTGGTTTGGCTAAACCTCAGAATGCAGGGAATGTGGGGGCGTTTCTTTGAATTAAACTTTATTGCATAGGGAAAATATAGGAGAAATTCCATTTTCATGAATTTCTAAAGAGCAGCACCTCCCACCCTGCCTTCCTCTCTCCCCCCCTGCCCCTCCCTTTCCCTCCCTCCCTTCCATTTCCTTCTTTCTAATACCGTACTGGGGATTGAACCAGGGCCTACAAACTGGGCTTCATCCCCAGCCCTTTAAGATTTTTTAAACTTTGAGACAGGATCTCACTAAATCATTAAGTTTCCAGCGGGGCTTGAATCTGCAACCCTCCTGCCTCCATCTTCCCGAGTATTGGGATTGCAGTTGTGTGTGCACCAACCGGCCTCTCATTTTCCTTTCTCCTTTCTGTAGACTTCTAGAGGTAGCAACTCTAGAGTCAGGAAACTTGGACACTGCACAGGGCAGCCCCTGTGCTCTGGAGCTCTTTGGGCCTCGATTTCCATAACAAAGCAGGGCCCTGGGAGCTGCTTCACATCTAAAGGGACAGGCTTTTTATCTTCTTGTCCAGGGTGCCCTTGCCAAGAGCCAGCATCAGGTACAATTTAATAACTTACAATAGTTTCTGGATTTTTCCTGGTGAGGGACCTTTCCAGAATGGGAATGGCGCTTCCCCATTAGAGCCACAATTTTAGTTAAATCAGTTTGATGGGAACACAGTTACTATTTTGTTCTTTCAAATGGGAACAAAAGAACAAAAGGAGAAAAACATGTTGTTTACTATTTAAAAATAAACTTTTTAACATGTTTATTTTATGGTACCAGGGATCAAACTCAGGGCCTTTTGCATGTTAGTCAATTGCTCTGCCACTGAGCTATACCCCAGCCTTTTTTTTTTTTTTTTTTTTTTTTTTTTTTTTTTTTTTTTTTTTGTAATTGGTCGTTGTTTTTGAGACAGGGTCTCCCTGGCCTTGACCTCATTGTAGACTAGGCTGGCCTTAAACTCATAGTGATCCTCCTGCCTCAGCCTCCTGAGTTCTGGGACTACAGGTGGGCCCTACCATGCCAGGCTTACTCCAGCCCACTTTTTGACATAGTTAATCATAGTTGCAAAATAGAAATTAGGAGGACACTTTTTAAAAAGTTATCTAATTTAATGTAACTTTTTACTTTTAGAAACTTTTTTGTTAGAGAAATTTCAAACATATACCCATTTTTTTTTTAGTAAAATAGATCCCCATGTACCTATTACCAATTTCAACAACTATGAAACCCTGGCCAATCTTATTTCCAGTCCTCACACTTATGCCTTCCATATTATTTTGAAGCAAATCCAAAATATCATATAATTTTTTCCTTAAGTATTTCAATATGTATTTCTAAAAGAAAAGGATCATTTTCCCTTAGCATTTTATTAGGAATAAAATTGGAAGCATACAGCAGAGTTGTACATGAGCTACATGACTAACCAGCCATACTACTCTGTCATATGTCTGCCCATCTGTCCCTCCATCTAACCAGCCATCCTGTTTTCTTTTTATTTTTTTGAGATAGGACATTTCACTATGTAGTTCAGGCTGGCCTTGAACTCACAGCGATCCAATCCTCCTGCCTCAGCTTCCCAAGTGCTAGGATTACAGATGTGTGCCACCACGCCTGTCTAGCCATCCTGTTTTCTGAAATGCACTTTAAAGTAACTTGCAAACACCTGTACATTCCCCCATAAATACTACTGTGTGCTTATCATAAGCTAGAATTTAATATCTGTTTATAGCTTTCCCCTCCATTGGATGTAAAATTTTCATCCATGAGGGTCTGGGATGTAGCTCAGTGGTGTTGCACCTGCCTTGCAAGTGCAAAGTCCTGAGTTTGTTCCTTGGTACTGAAAAAACAGAAACAGCAACAAAACAAAAATTTGCATGGGCGAAATCTACAAATCTGAAGTACTTATTTGCTACATTTTGACAAATGTAACCCAAACTCTTATCAAGAAGTGGAGTATTAGGCCGGGAATTTAGCTCAGTGGTGCCGCTATCTGCCTCGAAAGTGCAAGGTCCCGAGTTTGATCCCTGGTACTGGAAAAAAAAAAAGAAGTGGAATATTACTGTCACCCAAAAATTCCCTTTGTCTTCTTCTTAGTCAATCCCTACCAGAGACTATCTTCATCTTGATGTTTTCCCATTATGGGATTAAGTCAAAACAGTGCTTTTGATGCTGGACATAGTAGTGATGCATACCTGTAATCTTAGTGCTCAGGAGCCTGATGCAGGATTGTTGTGGGTTCAAGGCCAACCTGAACTACATAATGAGACCTGTCTCAACAAACAAACAAGCTTTTGAAGATTTATCTTGTCACTGAAAGTCAAAGGTGTAGATGCAATATAAATTTTATTATTATTGTGATGATGATGATTATTTTTAGTAGTAATATTTGGTGCTGCGGCTTCAACCCAGTGCTTCTCACGTGCTCACCACAGGCTTCCCACTGAGTTACACTCCCAGGCTCTTACTCTCTCTTTTTGATTTGTTCCCCACCCTGCAAAATAATTGTCAGCAATATCTCTTCAACCACAGTGCAGTTCCCTGTGTGATGTGTGAGCATTGGGACTTATTGCTCTTCAAAGTGAATTTGAAAACTACTGCTCTGGTCCTTGCAGTTCTAAGTTAATTTGCATTTAAAAACATATCTGACTGCTTAGTAACTCCCTGGGCAGTTGAGTGGACCCAGAATCATTTTTGTTATAAGAGCCATGAGCTTAATCTTTCCCATTGCAAAGAAGTCTGAGGGCTGGGAAGGTTCTTTGGTGGTATATATAGCCAAGAATTATTCCATTTGAATGATCTCTTCGTAGCCCTGTCTCTCGCTAATGACACTCGAAACTGAGGTGGGGATGGTGGCGCGCACCTGTAAACCCATACTCAGAGGGTGAGGCAACAGGACCTCAAGTTCAAGCTCAGCCTGGGAAACTTAGTGACTTTGTGAGACTCTGCCTCAAAATAGAAAGGGTTGGGAATGTAGCTCAGTGTAAAGGCCTTGGATTTAATCCTTAGTCCTAGAAAAAAACCAACCAACCAACCAACCAAAGTAAACCTTCAAACTGAAAATCTCCCCCAAATAGCAATCAGCAAAGCAATTTATACCCTCGTTCCTTAATCTGTGTAATACAGATGTCAAGGGCCAGCTTGTGCTCTGAAATTCCAAAGGAATTGGAGCTGATGTCCTCTGGGACAGGAGCCACCTCTGCCCCTGACCACCTCCTTGGATGTCTGGGTTGTTGTCTGTCCTCCTGTCACCTTTGGCCTGAGCCCATGCCTCTGTCCGGGACCCGGGCTCCTCTCTGTACATCTCTCCAGGCTCTTGACACCTCTGAAGCAGTGCTTTTTTCCCTGCCTCTCTGCTAAAGCCACTCTCACAAGAATTTTGGAGCATATAGAAGACCTTTCTAAGGGTTTAGGAATCTGGAGGAGGTTTATAATGAAGAAATGCAAAACGATCTTAAAAATTTCTAATTCTAATCCCCTTGCTTCACTCTGCAGCGCTGGAAAAAGTGCTGTACCACTGAGCTACAGCCCCAGTGCAGTGGGTTCTCATGGGAAAGAGCTCTTGTCTGCTTGCTCGTTTTGCCCAGCCTGCTGACATCTCTCCCCTCTTCCTGAAACACCTGTTGGTTTCTTCATGCAGACCAGCTTCGTTTTCTCTTTTCTTCTTTGCCATCTGCCGAGCTGCTCTTATCCAGCAGGCTTATCAAGACTCTTTTCCTTGCTGCTGCTCTACACAAAATTTCAGTGCCAGTATTATGATTTTATATATGTATATATAATATATACAATGTATATGGATATTTGAAGAATACAGGATATGCATTTTTATTTTTATACATAGAAATATATTGATGTAAAAATATGTAATACATATGTATATTTACATAGAAATGTATATATGCATATAAAATATGTACTGCCAACATTAAGATTATCTATATAAAGGTAATAAGATCTTGGCTTTACCTTTAGGTGAGGCACATAATCTTCTGGACTGTGTACTTTCATTTGTAAAATGGAGACAGTACCAACCTTCATGAGGGTCTAATGTGATAATACATGTGAAAGTATTTTGGAAACTAATTGGTATTTGTGCAAATAACTTACATTTTCATCATCAGCAGAATGGATAAATAAGAGGTCATAAAATTGTACATACACATACTATCTATCCTAACCCTAAGAATGCACTTTGCCAGTCAGCATCTTAGAATATTCCTGGTAGACGGCAGATGCTCAGGAGTTATTTACCAACTCTAAATCATTATCTTTGCCTAATAGATTAATAAGTGTCTATTGACTTACGAATCCAGCCATTAGATTTCTTGTTCAAATTTAATTAATATTCTCTACACAACTGAAGCTAGTTTAATTATGAAGTGGTAGGAAATAACTCTGTTATTAAGATAAGTTCTAGGCAAAATTTGTGATGATGACAATAGCAAGAGCAGCTACTTTTTTTTTTAATTGCTGCACATATGGATATGGAATGTCTACTAGCTACCTGGTATGGACTAATGTTTTATGTGTATCATCTCATCTATCACTTCATTTTTATGCATATCTTCGTGATTCTGCAAGGGAGTTATAATTTTGACTATTTTATTGCTGAAGAAGTAGAAATTGAGAGATTGAAAGATGTACCCAAGGAGCCTGGGCCCAATGGGTCAAACCTGTAATCTCAGCTACTTTGGAAGCTGAGGCAGGAGGATGGCAAGTTTGGCCCCAGCCTGGGCAACTTAGAGACTTAGTGAGTCCTTGTGTCTTTGAAATTGTTAAAAACATTTAATTTTATTAGTACATATTTGCAATTCATGCAGTTTATACTCATCTTGGGGAGTGGCTACATGTACATATCACAGCTTGTTTCTGGGGTTTTTTTTTTAATCCTTTTCCCTTTCCCTCCCCCTCCCTCCTGTAATTCCGCTATTTCAGTCTTTATTCCTATTGATGTTATTGATCTAGCTCATGCTAGGGCATGTAATGTTTACATTAATTGGGATTATTAGGTACATGCATTTTTTTTTGTTTGTTTGTTTTTTGAGACAGGGTCTCACTATGTAGTTGTGACTGACCTGAAGCTCACTATGTAGCCCAGGCTGGTCTCAAAGTCACAGCAATCCTCCTGCCTCAGCCTCCCAAGTGCTGGGCACGCCCTGCGGTACATGCATAACTATTCTACTTATTTCCCCTTCTCCTCCTTCTCTCCCCTTGTACTTTTTCCGTTGGACCACTTTCCTGTTGCCAGAGATCCATCTCCTAGTCTCCTTTTACCTGTCTTTCATTATTCTCTTTCTTTGTACTTTGCCTCACTCAAATGAGAGTTACATAGTATTTAAGCTTGTGTGGTGAGACTTTATCTTAAAAAGTAAAAAAAAAAAAAAAAAAAGGGATGAGGATGTAGCTCAGTTGTGTAGGCCCTGTTTTTAATACATAGTACTCCCACTCCCAAACAAGAAAGAAAGAAAAAAGTGCCCAAGGCTATATAAGTGGCAGAATTGTCAATTGAACCAAGATATGGGTTCAAAACCCTATGTCAACAATTTAAAGTGACACTTGTCCATTTGTGCTTTTATTAAACACACACACACACACACACACACAGGCCGGGTAATTTATAAACAAGTGAAATCTATCTGACACATCTGGACAACTGATATATTCTGGCCTCACTGCTACACCCTCAATGCAGATAGCCTTCTCTTAGCCTCCAGAAAAAGGCAGGTGAGGTGTTAAGAGCAAGGCCCCGCCAGGCATGTGGCACAGTGAAGCAGTGTGCCTGCCTGCTGCATCAGAGGTCGACCTGGTGCCCAGATGTTGACTCTTGTCAGGCTACTCGGTGCAGAGAGAGAAGAGGTGGCTGGATAGTCAGGCTGGCAGGAGGCCACAGGAGGGCAGATAAAAACAGCCCTACCAGTTCCTGGGGGAAATCATGAAGATGAGGTCATTAGAGTAGGCTCTAATCCAGTGTGACCACTGTCTTTATGAAAAGAAGTTTAGACCCAGGCATGTATACGGGGAGAATGCTGTGCTGATGTGGGTCCACATCAGCCTCTAAGGAAGAGTACAGGGTGACTGACGACATTTTGGAATCAGAAGATTCTAGCTGAAGCAAAGGAGCCTGTGTGTACTGAAGGACAGGTACAGACAAGACTCTTGTAGTAAGGGCTCAGGAATGTCAGTTGTGTTGATCCGGGTTCTTTTCTTATTCTTACCTATCAGGATAAAGCTGGGGGCCAAAGAAATACAGAGGGAAACAAGGCAGCTAATAAGAGGTGAATCGCTGGGGGTGGGCTGTGGGTAGGCTAGAGTTGTGGTCCTTCCCTTCTCCCTCCATTTTCTTTCTTCTCTCTCCTTTCCTCTCTCCTTTCTTCTGTTTGCCTATTCCTGCAAGTTGACTGCCTGCTCTGTGCCCGACATAGATGCTGGAGATACAGAGCTAGATAAGACACACATTCTGACGGGAAAGATAGTAAACAAGAAGATAAAAATGTGAACAAGATCATGCTGGAAAGAAATAAGAGAAGGTGATGCCACAGATAGGCTCCCATGGGCTCACCAGGGCCTGGCCCACTCGCAGTCTCTCCCACGCCCATCGTGCAGGACCCACCCTTGGCTTACTGCTCTGTTGTTGCTGTCTTGTGATCCTCATACTGGTTTTTTGGGGGGTTTTTGTGTGTGTTTTTTTAAATAAAGGGTCTTGTGCTGTCATTTTGTACTTTTTCTAATCCTGCTGGAGGGGGATAGGGACAGTGGGGCAGAATAACGGGCTCATCTTGCTGAAGCACAAATCATTAAGAGGGTAGTTAAATTTTTTTTTTTTTTTTTTTTGAGTTTATTGGTACATTTAGGGATACAGTACAGTTACATTCATTGTTGGGATCATGTACCTTTACATGGCAAGTCTTGATTCTCATTTTTTTCCCCTTACCTCTGCCCTCCCTTCACCCCCTCCTCCCCTCCCCATCTACAAACACTTTATTTTCATCTTTTCATTCTCTCACATTTTTTT
>NW_022900938.1:22074290-22143678 GCF_012274545.1 Fukomys damarensis
TTTTTTTTTTTTTTTTTTTGGTACAGGGGCTCAAAGGGTCCTTGCACTTGTGAGGCAGGCGGTGGAACCACTGAGCTAAATCCCCAGCCCATTTTTTAATGTAGACAGTTAGTAAACCAATGAATAGGAATGAGCTGGTGGAATCTGCTTCCCTGAAGAGTTTGAAAATAGTACAAAGCCTCCCTCTTTTTCTGCTGTTTCAGTACATGATTCTGCCTGAAGGCCAGGATGGGGCCATTGTTCTTGAAGGACTTGCCTGTCTGTGCACAACTCCTTTGAGTGTGCAGAGAACTTCAAGGAGGATCAAGATATCTGTGTAGCATTGGGTTTTACCTTTTCTAGCTGTCACATAGAAGTTTTGTGAAGAAACCACTTTTCCTTTTTTTGAAGAGAGCATTGGACTTCACAAAAACTTGTCAGCGAGAACCTGAGATGACCACAAGAGACACAAAGGAGTCTCCTCGCCCCAGCACATGTGTTCTCCTAGCTTAAGGAGCATTAAGCACTTGCCAGGGCCATGGTAGACTGTAGTCCGGGAAGGCTGAAAGCTTTTCTGAAGATGGGCCCACACTATATACCTAAAAAGGAATTCATGATGAGGTCGATTCTGCCCTTCACAAGGTACCTGGGTTGAAAAAAATTGGGCTTTCCAAAAATATTGAAAATGCTTGCTCATTTGCCATAAGGAAGAGAGACATAATATGTCCCTTCGAGAAATCGAGGTTCTAGTTGCTTTTGTAGATTGCATTTCAAGCAACTAATTCTAGAATAATGGGTATGAATTATATGCTGCCAACTTTAATCCAGAGGTAAGTTGGGCCTCTCTCTTGGTATATTGTGGTATTATTTTAGAAACGTCTTCTCCGCATTGAAAAGGATAGGGAAACAGAGAAGGATGAAGAGACTCATAGGCGTGCACTCATTGTAGGCCAAGGTGTTTTGGTGGTGAAACAAATGCAAACTGAATTTATTACCTATAGAGGTGCGTTCTCCCATATGCCACAGGGGTACATGTTCTGCGTATTTTTCTATGAGTTGTTTACATTTATGTGTGTGTGGGTGGTATTTTTATTCCTCTCATCCAGGTAAGTTGAACTCCATACATGAAGGAAGAAAAATTACTAGACAGGCTTAAGGGAAGCAGCTTCATACAATTACAGAAAAAAAAATGATGTCTTCAGGAACTCCACCTCTCCTCTGGGTGGAGAAACAATTAGAGAACAATATGAGACAGTACATAATCAAGCTTTAAATTATGAGTGCACTTTTAAATAATGAGTGCACTAGGGGCTCAGAGAAAGGGAGCATAAGACTATGGAGCAATTCACAGCATTTTGTGTCAACAATTCCTCTTCCAGGAAGAGATGGCTGCATTTGCTTTGAGGGTTGAATGGAGACACATCTGGTCCACTGTGCAAATCCATCATTAATGGGCAAGATCAGGTCTTTTGTGCATTCGATTGCATATCAGTTACAATGGAATCTGGATAGATGGGATGTGGAAAGCAGTCACCTCCAGCGAGTCCTCCTGTTGTCCCCATGAGCAAGTGACAGGATGGCCTCTGCATGACAAGCAGTTGCTTCAGTCTCCCTGACAATTTCTGCCAAGTGGAAAGCCATTAAGAGGTGGATCTTTCGTTACCCGGGCGTCTCTCCTTCATGCGTTTCACAGAGCAACTCAGAGGCTAGCAGTGGCTGATGGAGATGGAACATATTTCTCATACGATGTGAGACGGTGGGTGGAAATCTCTCCTGATTTATAAGGAGACATCGCCTCAGTTTAAAGGGTTAAATCAGTCAGGCTGTGAAGCTTTCAGCTGTTCCCCAGGAAATCAAGGCCTACAGATTTTGAAAGATTCTAACATATCCAAAGTTTTACACGTCTATATCATAAAAAAGACATTCTCTATGAGGTAAATATGGACCATTTTCTCTGACAGCTTCTGGTAAAAACAAAAAGCTGAAGGGAGAGGTGAACTAGCCTGAGTAATCACTTTGACTATATATTCGAGTTCCAGTCAAACAATGCTATGAATTAACACCTGTTTACCCTTCTGCTGCAGGACTGTTAAGCTGTACCTCACTGCCCGTTGTAAACAATGCCAAGTTTGTTGGACATTTGTCAGTCATGGTGTGTAGTGAGCATCACCCTCAGAAGACTGGCCCCTTAATTTTTTTTGGGGGGGGAGGCTTTGATTTTTGTTCTTCTTTGTCTGGATTGTTATTATTATGACAGATATTTATTTGTTTTTTGCAGTTCTAGGATTAAACCCAAGACTTCAAACATGCTAGGCAAGCTCTGTACTGCTAAGCTGTATCTCCAGCTCTATGACCAGATTTTAATGTGCTTTTTAAAAAAATTAAGTTCTTTTGTAAGAAATTATTTTCTACTTCATTGGGCAAAGACATGATGAATAAAATAATATTTCATATTCATTAAAACATTTCTATTTTTTGTATAAGGGCCTCAATTTAATCACTGAGTCGAATTTGGCTATGAAAGGGCATCTTGTAGTTAAGGACCCCCCAGTTCCACCCATTTTGGCAATCAAAATGGAGAATGTTAGCTGGCAACTGAAATAAAAATAACAGCTAATATTTCTTGAACCTCTACCATATTCAGACACTATGGTAAGCCAATTATGTGTTATTTTCCCATAATCCTCACAACTATTATTCTCCTCATTTTGCAGATACAGAAGCAAGACACAAAAGATATGAATTGGCCCCAAGTTATAACAGTAAGAGGGCAGCAGAGCTGGGCTAGTCCTCAGCAGTGTAATGCCAAAACTATGCACTTTACCATTGAGCTATTCTACACAACACAGTCTCATTTGGCAGGTTCTTTATAAACCTGGGCACAGTTGAAAGCTGGACAAATAGGACCAGAAATTCAAGGGCAATGTAGAGCTTTTTCAGTGAGAGGCACGTTGATTGAGCAATGGCAGGTTTTCTTGAGATGGATTGTGTTAGGTGGCTTGCTTGCCTTGATGGTTTGAATTCTTCATTACCCAAGAATTTGAGCAACTTCTAGCTGATTCAGGTGATGGATAGGTCAAGGAAACTTTCAAGTGAGAGAGAAAAGGCCAAATGGGGGAGGTTTTTGTTTTTTTGCAAGAAATTTAAAAAATATAAGTGTAGGCTGGATAACAACTTCTAGTTACTCTTTCGAGGCTGTAAAGCCACTTGTTTGACTTTGTTTATACAGGCAAAGAGGGTTACTCACAGGTCAGCCAATCAAGGCATGCCATGTGGTTGGGCAACAGTGCCATTATGGAAAAAGTCAGATTTGCCCAGTTATTATTACATTGGTCCTCCCCACATATACCCACAATACTTCATCTTTTCTATAAACATAAACAGCAACATTTTACTTACTAAGCAAAAACCATTAAGTATTGATTTCCCTTCAGTGAATGTAAAACAGAAATTCCCCCTAAGGATTCAAATGAAAACGGTAGAAATACTTTACAATATATCATATTCCTGGAAAGGTTGCTGCTGATTTTTATTAGATACAGGCTGAATTCTTTAAGCACATTTTTATTTCTCTTACAAGATTGGATCTGTTTAACAGTATTTACTTTTAAAGTCTTTAAAGGGCTTGCATGGCCTGGCTGTGTGAAACTCATGTCCAAAGAATGTGTTTTAATGCTAGTGCAGTCTGACCACACCCAGGAGAGATTTAATGTTATCTTGCTGGCCTAGGCAGAGCCTTGAAATAGTTGAAGTCAAAACTAGTTAAAAAAAAAGAAAAGGCCAAACCTCCCTTCCAGTGAAGTGGCCAATTAGCTGAAGTGAAAAGGAAAAGTCTTTAAGCGCTTTTTTCACTAATTTATTTTCAAGAAGAAGCAGAATTGAGTCTTAAGTTCCATTCTCATGAATGAGGGCCATCACTGTGATTAGTTGATCTTGCATGGCTTGCCTGGGATGCTTGAGTGTACATTTGTATCAGAGCCAGCATCTGGGGGAAGCACCAGGGGCCACTCCAAATCCATCCCTTCATTTGGTGCCCTTCTCAGTCGTGAATGACAGTGAGTTGACTTTCCAAACTTGTTGGAACTGTGATGTCAATAAAAGTGGCAGGAGTGGGCGTCTGGTCAGCGCTTGTGTTACCTCGTTTGTAAGGGGAGTTGGGAAAAAGACACCTGTCTCTTGTTCTTTCAACAATTGAGAGGTCTCCCTGGGGCGTTTTCCAGCAGCTGCCTTTCACCCCCTTCATCCAAGAGTTGCCAGGGAAGCTTATATTTAGGCAATACCTCACTCCTGTCTGGTTTCATTTTTCTGTCTGATGACCAAAGGGGGTAAGCAGCTTAAATCTTGGAGAAATTCCTAGGTAATAACCAAAAGACAATCAGCCAATTCAAACTGTTGGTAAAGTATAGGAAATGAGAAAGATAGTGGTTAACTCTCTTCCTTCAGCTTTTGGGATACACTCTATTTTCATTTTCTTTATGTAGAATCAGATCCTATGCCCAGAACCCATATATTCTCTTTTTCTTTTTTGGTACCGGGGATCGAACTCGGGGCCTTGTGCTTGTGAGGCAGGCAGTGGCACCACTGAGCTAAATCCCCAGTCCCTGTTTATTCTTCATTATTGAACTGCTTCTGTTGCACTCAATATCTCTTCCAATCATGTTACTTTTCTGGGGTTAGAACTGAACCAAGTCTGTGAACCACACCAAACATTTAGTGGGTACTAATTAGGTGTGAGTCACTCTAGAGAGTTAGAGGCTGCAAACCCTTTTATATGCCTTCTATCGAAAAGTGGGATCTTCGCCCCCTGCCTTTGAATCTGGGCAGGCCAGGGGACTGCTTTGATTAAGAGTATGGCAGACATGCTGCTGTTTGAATCCGGAGCTCAGGCCTCAGGAAACTAACAACTTCTGCTTCCTGTCTGTTGGAACATTCTTTGGGACCTCAACTAGTCCGAGCACCACGCTGGAGAGACCATGAAAGGGCACTTGCTCCACAGACCCTGCTGAGCCCAAACTTCTAACCAGCCCTGTTGAGGTGCCACATACGTGATGGAAGCTATGTGGAAACCTCTAGATGAGCCCACCTGATAAGCTGAATACCTTCACTATGTGGACAGAAGCCTCACCCAACTGAGCCCAGTCCAAGTTTCCAATGCACACAACCATGAGATATTGCTATTGTAGGCCTACCAAAGCCGGGTTAATGTAAATGTTTTGCTAAAATCTAAATTGTCACGTGGCTTTGAGAAACTGAAGTGGCAAATGAGCCAATATGGTTAAAGAGCTTAATGCAGGCTCTGGCCTGTAGTATACACTCAGCAAGAGGTAGCTTTCGTAAGGGTTACCATAACGTTTCAACTGTTCTTGTTCTCAGCTTTGCCCATGTTGCTGCCAGAATCTACTTCCTACGCAGTCATGGTTTCGGTGTGGCAGATACCTTGAACTGTCCCGCCAATAAAAAAACTATGTCTTCTTTTCCAGCAACAGAACTTTTGAGGACTCATTGGTTATATGGAGGAACAGACTAAAGAATATCATTCTCCAGCCTCCCAGGAAGCTGGATGGGGCCATATAACTTAGTTTGGGCCAATGGCGAGTAAGCAAAAGTGGTTGTGTACCAGGAAGAGACCTGTAGGGAGAGCCAGGCCTTCCTCCATCACGCCGCCTGAGTGTAAATATGCTATCTAGAGTCCAGTCTTTGTAAGCAATGCTGATGGGAGCCCCATCCTTTTGGGGGAAGGTGTCAAGCTGGAAGGAAGTAGGACCCTGGCACAGCTGTGGAACTGCCTCCCCAGTCCTGGATTCTCATCTCTGGCTTTTTATGTGAGAGGGGAAAAAATTTGTGAACTTGAAGCTCTCTTAGTTTTTGATCAAATGTAGCTTCACATAAGTTGTACTACATCCCCTACTCTACATTGGGTGCAGACTAACATGATGAATGAAATATGGTTACCACTTTCCTGGAGTCAGGGTCTTTGGGTAGAGGATCTGAGTGAATAGAGTAGTATGATAAAGGGCTATAGAATAGACAGAACAGATATTTATTTCACATTTTCTGTGTACCAAGGAAAGCTTTTGCTCACCATCTCACTTTGTCTAATGGTCAAATCCATTTTAGAGAAGAGGAAAGATACAGAAAGTTCAGGTCATTTGTTTAGGGCCCTGCTAGTAAGAGCCAAACCTCAGATCTGTGGCCCTCTCTTCTAGCCCCACTCATTTGCTATTTTGGCCACTCCACATTGCATTACTGTTGAGGTGCAAGTAACGTGAAAACTCACATTGGACTTTGACAGATGCAGATTGGGAGCAAAGGGATTCCAGACGAAGAGGACCACACTCGGTGTTCAGTGTTCAGGGCGTGCATGGTGTGTCCTGTGGAGCTGTGGCACAGGAGAAAAGGCTGGGTAATTGGGTGGGATCTGCTTGGGAAGGGCTCTGAACTTGGACCATGTCTGCTTTTGTGCCATGTTTCCCTACTTTTGTATTCTCATGCTTGCTCTCCCCCTTTGTAATCTTTTTTTAATGCAAACTTCTCTCAAATCCTGTTTATACAACAGAGTAAGATTTATTTCCTACTCTTGCAAACCCTGAAGTTGTCAACAGAAGCACGGGAATGTGTGTATGGTGAGGAGAGGACATTTACTCTAAGCAGTGACTTGAGATTCCTGGGTATATTTCATTTGGGTGCAACATTGCTACAAAGTCCTCTTGGAGTTCTCTGCTGAGGGTGACATGGCACTTGACATGGCATACCCCAGTGTTCATGTCCCGATTTTTCATATCCCAGTGACCAGACTAATGTTGTTTTTGTCCACGAGCCCAATTTCAGAACAAAGGTTCAGGGACTTGGACTGGGAGGGCAAGGCGCAAAATCACCAAGCTGACTCCAGGGAAGTTTCTGGAATGCTTCCACTTTTAATAAGTTCAGCCAAAAATTTATAAAGTTTTGAAAGAGGGAGTGGCAACAGGGGAGTAATATATTTGGCTTACCAGGATTGGTTTTTGGAGTGTCCTTGGACAGGTGATGGAGGCATCCAACTAGGGGGGACGGGCCAGGCCATGGCCAGACATAGACAAGGCTCAAGGCACGAGCTATGCCTCTACTAGTGTGCCAGGAGACAGACGTGTGGTGCACTTGTCCCAGTCAGACTTGCACCTTGCCTACAGACTAACATGGCTCCAATCAACTACATGGAAGAAAGAAATTAAGTTTGGGGCATCTGGGTAGTCTTGGCCACATTTCCTGAACTTCCCCATGTGGTGAGGGTTTAGCAGAATGATATGCATCAAAGTCCTCTATCAGAGTTTTGGGGTACAAACTTATATTCAGGTTATATATTCCTTTGTGTTCACATGTCCAGATCCTATTTTTCAAATGTTACCTTCTCCATGAGGCCATCTTCAGTTCCATCTTCTTTCTGCATTTCCAGAACTCACCAGTTGATGGTTATATCCATGCTATTTGAACCTTTCTAATTTGCTTTATACATCTTTTATCTCTAAAGTTTGGCATGCATAGTGTCTTGTATATAGAATGTGCAAGTTTTGAAAAACTGATTAATGTAATTGGTATAAAAAGTGAAATAAAAAAGATTTCAGTGTTTAGTCTAAATGGAACACTTCCCTCAAACACACTTGAGTCTCTTTATCCACCTTTTTCTCCCAATTTTCTCAGTAAGTAATTTGTTCCCAATGTTGAACAAAGCATGAAAATGGAAACCAGGCATCCCTGACCATGAATCTTGGCTGGTTGGGTTGGTCCTAGCTGGGAGAGAAGTAGGAAAGGTATGACAATGGTTCTCATAGTCCCTCATTTTGCTTCATTGCCCTCATCATAGTAGCACCCAGGGTGCTTGGAGCTGAGGAGGGTCTGGATTTCGAACAGTAAAAACTACAGAGCAGTCTCTGGAAATAGTGCTGACTCAGTTCTCCTGCTTACCTTGAGCTCCGTAGCTTTCTGAGAGAAATCTTCACGTTTTTCTATCACTGTTTGTGTCTAATTCTTGTGGTTCATGAATGTTTGTGATTAAAAAGTCTACTTTTCACCTATACGGAGTCTTAGTTGCATATTTTCCTTTTAAAACCAACATAGGTTCTGATGAATTCATATTATTCTGTTTCCATGTGGAAGATAAATTAAGTGGGTCATTTTCTCTTTCCAAAAGAATTCTCTGCTTTACCAAATGACTCACAATAGATTCCCTAAAATGAAAGATCTCTTATTGTACTTAGAGTGTGATTCACTTTACAGTAGTTCGGTTGGCATGCAGCATTTTAAAAGCTCTCATATAAACATAAACTCTTGCACTTAGTGGACTGAGCTTTAGTCTGACTGGTAGTCCTCCTCTAATGCCTCCCAGTTTTATTGCTTGTCTCAATTTTATTTTCCCATTACGAAGGAACATGGCTCCGACAGATGTGCTAGAGGAAATGCACCTGGAATCCCCATGCAGGGTGAAGTCAGTCACCATTAATGCTGCCAAGGATCAAAGCTACCTGAAGAAATGCAGCTACTTATGGATGGACGATAAAATTGAATTCATGAAGCAGTTACTGCTCCATGGGCAATTTCTTAGTGCTGAGGCCCTAGAATTGCTTGCAGAACCTGAGTGTCAGGGCTCCACACCACAGTCAGCACACTTTAAAGAACAAGTATTAAATTTTAGCTCTGTTTGGCATCTTTTTCAGCTTCAAGGATAGCTGTTAAATCCTAAAATATTTTGATATAAAGCTCTTGCCTTGGAGAGGTTATTTTGTTTTGTTTTGTTTTGTTTTCTCTTTAAGATCAACATCTATGAAATGTTATGTACAGGAGCTGATCACCTAAAAAATGAAAAGATATTTAATGGTGAGCTCCAGGTTATTAAACCTTTAGAAAAACCAGCGATGAATATTATTTTAAAAATGGATGTTGATGTTTAAGGAGCATCTGCTTAACCATGTAACCTGTAGGTAGAATAATTTGAATCTGATTGTGAAAGGAAATTAAAATAACACAAATCATTTGATGAAACCATCCTCATAGAATTCTAATTTAACTCAAATAATAAGTATTTTAATAGTTCTCCCTTGTGCTTATTTTTAGTCTTGTATTCTGTAAGCTACAAGAGAGTTCCTTTCATGCATGTGAAATGTAATTCTCTTCTTATAAAAACTCGACACAATGCTTATCCTTTAGGTTTTAATATTGCGTTTCCATGTTCATTAATACAATTGAAACATGTGTAGCTTCCCCCAAATTTCTGGGCTAATCCCTAATTAGGGCATTTTCACCTATTACATATTAGTATAACTGAACAATCTGTTGATGAAATGAGAAAAGGTTGAGCAGAAGAAAGGAAAGGAAGTTTCAACACATTGGGTACTGACTGGGGAGCTGTGGGCAGCCAGACAGCATAAAGAAATGGCCCTCAAAGTCTCTCTTTTTGATTTGCAGAACTGGAGATTGAACCCAAAGCCTCATGCTGGTTCACAGTGGCCCAACACCCGGGCCACATCCCCAGCCCAAGTCTCTATAGTTTTAATTACTCATCTGAATCTTAAAGCAGATTTGTATGGACACAAGTGGCATGCACTCCAGAAAGGGGTCATCTCTGAGAGACAGGAGGTATCATTCTTCTTCAACTGGGCCCCCAACCATAAATCAAAGGGACTCATGGTCTCCCAAGTATGGATTATGTTTTTTAAAATTGGTAGCAATTGTGTTAGTTACTTTTCTCTTGTTATTGAGACAGAACACCCAACACCAAAATTCGAAGGGAAGGGGTTTATTTGGCTTACAGTTTGTAGAGGTTTCAGTCCGTAATTGGCTGACTCCAAGGCAGGGGACAAACGGGCATGGCAGAGCAGAAACAACATGGTGTGCACAAGGCAGCAAAGATAACAAGAGAACCTTGAAAGGCCCCCCTGCCTTTTATCTTACTCAGACTACTCAGGGCAGGTAGCACCCACACCCTTAATCGTAGTGCCCTTAGCATCATGAATCAATTCCAGCTTCACACACTCTAGATCCAGCCTACGACCGCATGAGGCTTTGGGGGGACATCTAGACCCAAACCATAACAGGCATAGCAGAAAGGCCTGGGAGCTTGGAAGAGGAAATCAGAGGTTCTGACTTCTGCTGAGAAGCTTCCAGTCACTCAGCACATGAGTGCGCTAATCTAAGGGTATTTTCTCAAAGGACTATTGTGAGGGCTTAAATGTAATGGTATGGAACTTGTCTTGATGTCATCAACAAGTATATGCTTGTTGAAACGCAAGACACTTTTTTTTTAAACATCAAAGGTTAGAAATAAAATGCACAAAGGGGATGGTCAGTAAAATAGACAAAGGAGAGTAGTTAAATAGAGATAACTTGCCAAACTAAACGAAGTGTTGAAAGGACTTATTTTTTCCTACATGGATTATTATGGGAATATCTGAGGGAAAAGAATTAAGAACTCCCTACCTGGTTTTTCCTTTTGTATTATTCTCATTTCTCTGTGTTAGAATTGCTGTACTAACTGGCAGTATTTACAAAACCAATGGGGGTAAGTTCATACCAATCTGGACATTTTTCACTTTAAAAAAATTTTACTTTGTATTTTAATAGCATTATATGAAAACAATTTAATAGACAATTTGATTGGCACCCATTTAATAGCTGTGTAACAGCTTTATTCCCTTTTCTCCCATATCAGAGTCCCATCAGACGCTTGCTATCTTTTTTTGCACAAAGTCAATTTAAGCAGTAAAACCAAAGATCTTTCACCTCTCAGCCATGCAGAAGGAAAGCTCTATCAGGGCTGCTGGTGGGAGTAGAGGTCATTGAGGGTGGGGGTAGGAAGTCATAGGGGTTGTGCAGGTGAGAGGGAAGCCGGGCCACCAGGGCGGATTGGGCCCATTCAAAGAAAGTTGTCATTATTACAGATAGAGTTGACCCTGGGAAATCTAATTTCTCCTCAACAGTAAACACATCCGTATGTTGATCTGAACTCGTTGGAAATCTGTATTGGAATGAACAGATGTTTTCAGAGGAGCCCTGCTGTCTGAGGAGTGGTGGCTACTACTCATGAAATGCCAAGACTAAAAACGCTGAGTTATCTGCCATGTGGCATCGCCCCCACCCTGGAAACCTTCACCAGGCTCCCATCTGTTCCACAAAGATAAATTAGAGCTAGAAAATAAGTGGTAAATTCAGCTAGATAACCTGTGTTGTGTGTATTTTTTTTTTTTTTTTTTTGGTACCTGGGATCGAACTCGGGTCCTTGCGCTTACAAGGCAGGCCACCGAACTGCTAAGCTAAACCCCCAGCTATATGATTCTTAATGATCTGTTTGTTTCATGCTTAATCTGAGTTGGTATCTTACAGACACTATAGATTTGCTAATTTTCATTCTATGTATATAGCACAACAAAGGATCTCTCATAAGATCAATTAAAATACATACTTTAAAAATATGGTTTAAGACCTGCATCTGGACTGTAACATACAGCTTTTGAAGATGAGGAAAATCAAAATAATTTGGGTTTGGGAAGGAGACTTGCTAAGAATTTAGGGGGGGCCCTGTGGTAACTACAAAAGTATCTTCTACCACATGTAATTGCAAGATACTCATTCACGTTGGTATCCCCTCTACCACTGTATTTTTCTCACTTCATTTGTGTCCAATAGCTGTTCTATATATATTACATCAAATTAATTATTTATTTGAGAGAAAAATGCCCATGGGAAGGTAGAAATCAATAGTAGACAAAGAATAGCAAGTCAAATAGCCAGAATAGTATGGATTTTTCACAAATTCAAACTCTGCTCTTCTTTTTTTTTTCCTTTTTTGAGTTTATTAGAGAAAAATGCCCATGGGAAGGTAGAAATCAATAGTAGACAAAGAATAGCAAGTCAAATAGCCAGAATAGTATGGATTTTTCACAAATTCAAACTCTGCTCTTCTTTTTTTTTTCCTTTTTATTGAGTTTATTGGTACAATCTAGGTATACAGTACAGTTACATTCATTATTGGGATCCTGTACCTTTACATAATAGGTCTCGATTCTCATTTTTTCCCCTTGTCCCTGCCCTCCCTTTACCCCCTCCTCCCCTCCTCCCCTCCTCATTTATAAACACTTTATTTCCATTTTTTCAATTTCTCATATTTTTTTCATCTCCCTTATTACCTTTCCCCCACCCTTCCCACTTTCCCTACACCTTTAGCCCTTTACTTCCTATTTCACATTATTAATTATCTCATTAGGATCCTGTGTACTATTACAGTTTTTCACACCAGAGAAACTATTTGGTGTTTCAGTTAAAGAAATCTCTGTATGAACATTAAAAATAGGGAATAAAAAGGAAAGTAAAAGAGAAAAGGCAATGATGTAAGATTAAAATAATCCTTAATTCTGAAGATGAAAATGGGTAAGTCTGCTCTTATTATTATCTTTTTTTGATCCCAGGGATCAAACTCAGGACCTTGCACTTGTGAGGCGGGTGCGGCACCACTGAGGTAAATCTCTGGCCCTAAATTCTGTTCTTGAATCTGGAAATTGTGTGTAAGAGCTCAGGTTTTCTCTTTCTTTATTTGCTTTTATTTTGTTTGGTAAGCTTATATTTTTTTTTTTCAGATTCATAGGAGCAGGAGCTGTGAGGCTTTGGAGTTATAGAACTCAAAGTTGGTAGTTCTCAACCAACTTGCTTCATATGAGGCAAAGAATGTGAATGAATTTAGTTCATCAAGAAATAGTACTATCATGGAGACTTAGTTGTCCCTTGAGTAACAGCAATTTTACTAAAGCTAAACATGGAAAAAGAAGGGAATTAAAGAGGCTAGTACACAATGGAAAATAAGATCACACACTCCACTGCTCCCAGTGTGGATAGGTAGAGGGAGAAGACATTGCCAGAACAGCACAGAAGGTGGGATGGTTGGTATGTTTGTGTCTCCCACAAGGTTCATGTGTTGAAACCCTACCCACCCCCAAAATGATGAAGTATTAGAGGGTGGGCTTCGGGAGGTGATTGTCTCATGAGAATGGAGCCTTCATGAATGATATTACTGCCTTTATAAAAAAGCCCCATGAATGACTCCTCATCTCTCTTTCCCTGTGAAGAAACAATATGAAGAAACCATCTGTCAAACAGTAGGTAGGTCCTTCTTAGGCACCAAACCTTCCGGTCAACCATGGACTTCTCAGCCTTCAGAATTGCATGTGAAAAGTTCTCTTGCTTACACACTACTTGACATTCTGTTGTCATGAATAGAGTGGGATTTTATAATTTCCCTCAGATGCAGATCTCAACCTCTGTGCAAGTTCTCATATCTCCAGTGGGAACTGAGAGAGTGACAGACACATTGGGTCCATGGGACTAAGATCAAACTCTGCAAATGGGAGCTGCAGGGGAGACATCTAGAACTTAGCCTGATGAGGGCTTGGAAGGTAAAGGAAATAATGTAAACTGCTTTGGAAAATCAGAGCTGGTGGATATAAAATGTTAAAACATCTTCTTCAGAAGAAAAAGGGTTGGGGGGAGGCAAGGACAGACCCTGAAAGAGGAAAAGTGAATCTTTCTTCAGTCTGACATGGCCTGCATTCTAATTACTTATTTTTGATGGGTTAGAAATTAAAAAAACAAAACAAAAACATGGTTTGAGGAGCACAGATGTTGCAGTTGGAAATATTTGATATTGAAACTCTGTTAACTGTAACCTGGAGTATGTTTCCGTCTCTGTCTTGGTTTCTACTTTGAAAAGGGAACATTAATAACCTCACTGTAGGCTTGTTGAGTGGCTTAAAAGAGATCACTATGTAAATCAGAGTTTGGTGCTTTATTGTAACTATTAGTTAAACACACCAGTAATAGAGTAAAGCTCTATTTTACCGGAGGAGGAGTCTGATAATCAGTCACCAGTTGTAGGGCCTTATGCCAGTGAGCTCATCTCTCTGGATCTTGGTCTCCATCAGCAAAGTAAACAGGTTGGTCTACTCTGGGCTTTTGAACGGGAAGAGGGACTTCCGGGGCCTCGCATGATTGCAAGTTTGGGGCAATTACCTGGATCTCATTCAAAGGTCAGTCTGGACTCAGCCGTCTTCAGTGGGGCCAGAGAGTCTGCGGGTCCCTGGTGCTCACAGTAAGGGGTGTGAGATGTCATGTTTCACCTGCTAGGAGTTCACATAAAACACAAATCAAAGTTCAACCCTGGGGCTTTGAGAGGAGATGGAAGCTGAGTGTCTGGGAGGTAGGGGAGTTAGGCCCAGGGAAGCTGGAGAGAGTGGCTGATGGCTATCACAGAGTCAGCCTATGGAGTTGGGGGTGAGGATGGAAGAAAACCTTAGAGGCTTGAACAAGGTATATTACATCTAATTCCCTGTTATGTGTAGTCCCTAACTGGGATTCAGCAGAGCAACACAAACCCCAATCTTTAAGATTTTTCAAGGGGAGTCTCTGTAAAATTTTAGCATTTCTGAATTTAATCCATTATAGGCTCCTGTACTGGTAGTGAAATTACAACAATTCAACAAATGATATAATTGCCCTAACTACTGCTTAATATAATTATGTGTAACTCACTGGAACGTGCTATTGCATTCTATAATATAATTATGACATATACTGTTATAGAATTTCTTATCAAATGCATGCAAGAAACAGTTTGCATGTTACAGGTATCAGTGTTTCCATCTGAGAATGTCCTGCCTAACAAAATGATAGGAATATAATGTGTTTTTGAGGCAGCTAGGAATGACAGATGGGACAAAAGTGAGGGAAATTTAGGCCAGTGTTTCACAAAGGGAGTCCTGTTGTCACTTGCCTCAGATCCCTGGGAGTAGCTACACTGCAGTTACCTTCATATGTATGCCACTCTTTGTTGTTTTGCCTTTCAGGTTATTTCCTTAGGATAAACTCCTAGAACTAATAAGCACACTTTTTCAGCATTGTAGCACACAATGTAAAAAGTATTTCAAGAGAGCTGTTTCAACGAGAAGTCTTCTTATCTTTGTTACTTTTCTTGTTGCTGAGACAAAATACCCAACACCCAAAGCTAAAGGAGGAAAGGTTTTCGGTGGCTCAGTTTGTAGAGGTTTCAGTCTATAAGAGGCTGGCTCCAAGGCAGGGTGGCATGGCAGAGGGGCATCGCAAGAGCAATAGTCCATGGTAAAGCAGGGCAGGAGCAGTGAAGCAGCAAGCAGCAGCAAGTGACCAGCAGAAGCCCTTTTTCTTTCTGTTATAATCTATTCAGAAAAAAGTATATCTGTACTTATACCTATACGTATATCTACCTTTATCCCTATCTGTCTATCTATCTATCTATCTATCCACCCATCCATCCATCCATCCAGGGAGGGCCTTCCCATTATCTACTCCTAAAACTGCCAAACCAGTCAGTACACTAATTTAGTAGTCACACACCCTTGATCCCAGCATCAAACATACCCTAGATCCAACCACCTCTAAAAAACCCTGCATGAAGCTTTGGGAGGACGTGGAAACACAAACCATAACAAGTCTGCTCCACACCGGACCTCCATGAGACCCTTTCCAACTTGGTTGGAGTCCATCTCTCATCCTGGAGGGAGAACATCAGGCCTTCCCAGGTGGGCAGGACCCCTTCCACAACTGCCTCCTCCAACCACCTTTGGCAGATGAGTGTGGTTTCTTCTCTTCTTCAACCAAAAAAGCCAGAGGCATGGTTTACCACTTGGTCATAGGGAGATGACCAGGTGCCATAAGTAGATCAGAGTTGGTGGTGGTGGTTACTTGCTCCAGAATGTCTGCAACATTGAAACCAGAGGTATTTATCTCTGACCTCTAGCCTAAGCATGATGAGATAAAGCAATACAGGCACAATGATGGAGTTATGGGTAACTGAGTGCCTATTATATCATGGAAACCCTATTTTCATGTCTCCCATTTTATAGATGAGGAAACCTAGTTTTGGAGATGTTCAGTGCCTTACCCTGGGACACTCACAGGTAGTAATCTGCAACCTTAGGGATCTAGGAATCCACCTGAGGCAGAAAGACTATGGAAAGAGAAACCTTTGTACCATAGTATTAATAGCTCTATTGATATTATTTTGGCTGGAACATGAAGATCTTTTTTTCAAGCAGTTCTTAAGTAGCATTTAATGACAAGCCAGTTATAAAACATGGTTTCCAAAAATGAAAACTGAGCATGGGAATTCCCTTCTAACTAGGAATTCCCCAGTTATGTGTGTGTGGTTGTGAGTGGCAGGGGGTGTATTACTCATGTTAGACATCTGTTGCTGGTGTGTGTGTGTGTGTGTGTGTGTGTGTGTGAAGTTTAGCTTCTGAGGGATTTGCAGACCTGCCTGTGAAAAATGAAAACCAGGGCCCTTTCAAAGTATGATTGCTTACTTTTCAATTTCTGTCTTTCAAGCAGTCTAATACTTTCTGGGACAAATAGAGTTTACTATGAAATGTTTACTTTGAATGCAATTGAAAGACAGGATTTCTTGTATCCTCATTTGTGAATGCATTGTCAACAAATTGCACACATTTATTCAACTTGCCCAAATAAGAGTAAAATAAGGCTCAGAAATAGATTTCTCGGCAATTTGACTTCTTGAGGCAGGGAGTATAGTGAAGAGTTATGGATTCTTTCATTCTCCTGGTCTAACATTTGAGTCAAACAAAGGGGTATGAGGAAATGTGGCATGAGGGATCTGTTCTTTATTTTGTGGTGATGATTTTATGGATATATTTATGTTAAAATTTATTAAATTGCACATTTTCAATAACTGCAGTTTATTGCATGTCAATTAAACCTCAGTAAAGTTGTAAAACCAATAGACAAAAATTGAATCAAGCTAATTCCATTAAACTTGAATTGAACAAGTTGAGCCCCACCCAATTACACAAAGTTCATCCAAAAATAGCTCAAAGAAGACTATTAAAAAACCACAATGGGGGCCTGGCATTTAGCTCAATGGTTCTGCTGCCTGCCTCGCAAGTGCAAGGTCCCGAGTGAGCTTGATCCCGGTGAGCTTGATCCCCGGTACCAAACAAAGCAAAACAAAACAAAAAAACCATAATGAACCTTAAATGAATCTTAGTATTACATAGGAGTAAACACAACAGAACTTGATTATCACATAAAATTTTGCTGAAATTAAGAAACCCTGAAGGGAGTAGATTAAAGTGCACTACATCTCAGGCCTCTTTTCAAGTGTATTTGGTTCTTGGTAGCTATTGACTCACATCTGACCTTTTAATATCTGTATAAAATTGAAATTAAACAGATACTGTAAAATCAGTGATCAATTGAGTTAGTGGAAAGGGAAGGTTATTATTTCCCTGTCTCTGGGGAGACATATGCCTCTTGTGGTGGAATATTTTGTATATATTTCTATTCTCAGGGCTAAATATTCCACTTAGCTCTTTTTATATTGAGGAAAGGTGTGAATACAAAAAATATTTGGTGAGTCTAATTTTCTGCTGTGAAAAGCAGCATCTGTGAAGTGTTCTGTGTTCTGTGTTCTGTGACCCACAAGCATCCCTTCATTTGCAAATGACTACACCCGAGGCAAGAACACTTTACTTCCAGGGACTAGAAATGCCCATGAAAGTATAAGTGATACATTTTATAGTACACAAGCTAGGCTACTGTTAATTTTTTATCTTGATGTAGTTATAGTTTGTTAGAGAGCTGAATTTGGTGGACAAGAAAAAGGAGAAATGTTTCCTGTGTGTGTGTGTGTGTGTTTTACAGATGATCTCTTGATTTTAGTAACTTTCAAGTCACAAATAGGATACTGAAGTAATAATCAGAACCCAATCCTTCACTTAGCCATGTCTACTGCATACCATTTTGCATGACAAAATGAAATAATCCATCCTGTTCATACAACATGAGATGCTGCTGCCCTTTCCAGAAGTGAGAGACCCTCTTGAGGTGCTCTCTTGGTTATCACTGTGAATCACTACAAATCAGGGCCACTGATGACCAAAAAGAGTGTTCCTGAGAGCAAGTCCCAGTAGTTCATCTTCTACTTGACTTTATCTTGATGTCAGGCTCTGCCTATGATCCCTGAAAATAGTTGCCCTCATTTTTGCCTTTTGCAGGTCCACCTCCACCACACACGTGACTGCTCCTGCTTAGGGGAGAGACCACTGCCCTCTCTAACTCTACAATGAGGCCTTGGCCAAGTTGTGATTTTCAGCTTCCATGGGGGGTTGGGGGTAACATCACACTAATCAGTTCACGACTGACTTCAGAAGGGGCTGCTCTGGAAGCTTACAAGGTAAATTGTGCCTCATTCCTAGAGGTTTCCCAGGGGTGGGGGCAACCTAATCTCTACCACAGGGGACCCCCCAGACATTCAATCCAGTCAGCTTCCAGCCCCAGACAGAACCAGGTCTGTTCTGTTCATTTTCTGCGCTCACATGATTGGCGCTGGTTAGGGAATCCCCAGTGGTCCAGCTGAGCGCTCACCATACATATCCCTAAACTCAGCTTGGCCAGCCTTGGACAACACCCTGTGGGTGAGACTCTTCATAGAGTCCTTGCTGGGCTGGTACTGTGTTCCTGGAGTCAGCTGGAACATCAGATCTGGCCTGCAAATGCTAGAGAGTTTAACCTCAAGTCCCGGCTTCCCAAGAGGAAATGCCTGGGCACAAAAGACTCAAACTTCCTCCCAGGCTTTAGGTGCTCTCATTCTGGGCGTGGAGGATAGCCCTGCTGAGGTTCCAAGACAAAGAGTCCTGCCAAGGAGTTCAGATGACACTGTAAGTGGGATACTCAGCCTCTCAGCCTGCTGGGAACCATGGTAAGCTTTTGCATTGTGTCTGTGTGACTAAAAGGGCTCCCTGAAATGGTCCTTCTAGGCTAACTGGAGGGGTCTGTCCTAAAAACAAATCCCATTCTCTTTTTGGGAAGGCAAATGCTGCTTGCCACCCACAAAGTAGCAAGTTATTACTTTTAAAAAATTAAGGCTCCCAGCCTCCCGGCTGCATTGATGTCCTGGCCCCCTAATTAATGCTGATAACACACACACCTCTTCGAGACTGCTTGGACACCAGTAAAAACTCAGAGGGCTCACAGAGTTGGAACTCACTCACAGTTGGAAGTCAAGTCTGAAGCTGCTCTCAAAGGATATGTTTTCAGGGATCATTTCTATAGTTTGTTACTAGAGAAGTTTCTCCAATTATGTAGAGTACTGAAGCTGCCCTTGGATGAAGTCTGTCTCAGTTTTGCTCTCTTTATTGCAAAGTTGTTTCAAGTTTTGAAATTACTTTCATTTTTCAATATGTTTAAGAAGAGGAAATAGGATACAAAAAAGATAAAGTGAAAATTCTAAGAAAAATGTGGTTATCAGCATATGTTGGCTGTGAGAGCCAGTAAGGAAGCCTGGCCTCTCAAATCACTGCATTTGCCAAGAAGGGTGGGGCAAACACTTGACGCAGACAGGAGTGCACAGGCCTGTGTGGCAGTGAGAAAACACGCTGGATGGCCTGTGGAGGGGAAAAACCTCTGCTTGCGTGGTGTGTGACTGGATAGGCAAATTTGTAGGTCTAAAGAGCTAAGTACCAGTTTTGGCAAGCACTTTTTTTTTTAGGCTGAAGAATAGACTTACAGAGACATTCAAGGAATATGGTTTCAGGAGAACAGAGGACATTTTGGTTCCTCCCAGAGGACTTTATATAACTTTAGCATCCTGGAAAAGGGAAGTGGATAGACTCAGAGATGTGGCAGTAACTTGTTGAAGTAGAATTATGAGTGATCCTTGCTAAGGATACTCTTTTCCCAGCATTGCTATCATTCATTAAAGACTTTTATACTCAGTCATGCATATGGGATTGGAATAAGAAAAAATTTCAGACAAATCATGTTATTTATTTGTTGACTTACTTATTGATTGATTGATTGATTATGGGGTCTCTCTATGTTGCCTTGTCTGGCCCAGAACTTGTAATCCTTTTACTTTAGCCACTATACCCACCTCATAAGGACCCTAAGTTAAATCCAGTTCAAAGTTGATATAGCCATCAGAAGTCTTATCATGACCAGAGATATACTAGGAATGGAAGAAGGTAGTATACAAAGTCTTACCTGGGTTAATTGACCTGGAAAGTTCCCATCAATGGAAGTTATGATAGGGATTTTTTTTTTTTTAGCTTTAATTGAGTTTATTGGTACATTTTAGGGATACAGTACAGTTGCATTCATTGTTGGGATCTTGTACCTCTACATGACAAGTCTTGGTTCTCATTTTTTCCCCTTATGATAGGGATTTGATATTTGAGTCAAAAAATTAATTTTATTGGTACATTTAGGGTATACAATATAATGACGTTAATTGTTGGAAATTTGTACCTTTACATAATCAATCTTAGTTCTTATATTTTTCCCCATCCACCTGCCCTTCCATCAACCCCTCCCTCCCCCAAGTTTGTTTTCTTTCTTTCTTTTTTTTTTTTCAGCTTCAGTTGAGTTTATTGGTACATTTTAGGGATACAGTACAGTTACATTCATTGTTGGAATCTTGTACCTCTACATGACAAGTCTTGATTCTCATTTTTTCCCCTTACCTCTGCCCTCCCTTCACCCCCTCTTCCCCTCCCCATCTACAAACACTTTATTTTCATCTTTTCATTATCTCCCATTTTTTCCTTTTCCCTTATTACCCTTCCCCTACCCATCCCACCTTCCCTACACCTTTAGCTCCTTTCTTCCCATTTCTAAATGTCAGTAATCTTATTAGGATCTTATGTATTATTGCAGATTATTCACACCAGGCCCCGAGTTTGTTTTCACATTTTATCTTTCAGTTTTTTTTTTTTTCTCTCGGTACTAGGGATCAAATTTGCAAGGCAGGCAAGGTGCTACTAAGCTAAATCTCAGCCCGTTTTTACATTTTAAATACATGTTGGTGGCATCATTTGTGTTGTGGAAAACATGAACATGACATAAGGTTCTAAATTCTCTGTATTTTCCAATTTGCATTGTACCAAGCTTTTTAAAATGAAAGTTGTAACAGGGACTTCAGAGGTTAAGGCTATAGATTCCCAGTGGACAACTAAAAGCAGGATAAAGCTCGGCATCGCTTCCCTCATTGTATGTGTCTTTTATTACAGTGCCTTAAAGTTCTGGGCAGGTCTCTGCTCAGCTCTGCATATAGGCATGTTAACCACTCAGAGCCTCTCTCACCCCCTTCAAGTCTAAGGACACCAAGATATGAATACCTAAAGTAATTTTCAGGCTTTTCAGGCACATCTAATTGCGAGCCTTTACACTGTTCAGTCCACACATCCCCCACCCACCAGCAGTGCCTAGCAGTTTCAATCATTGTCCAGACCACCCCATGATGAGGTCCCCTTGCAAGTGGGACTCCATGATGGGAACCGAGGCTGCCACCCCTGCAAAGCAGTAGCTGTCATCTCTTGATAGGAGCCTAACTGCCCCCTCAGTTTGCCCCCTCAAGTGATGAGTGCTCTGTTGGTAGCTCACAGAATCAATCCTGTGATAATAATCAGCCAGACCTGACTTGACCAGGATTACCTAGGTGACCAGCTGTGCAACCCTAATAGATCCATTGATGCAAATCCCCACCCCCCACCTTCGTTCCTCTTTTCCGTACCCCACCGAGTTTTTGTTAGCCCCTTAAAGCCAGATCTTGACCCTCTTATCTGTGCTTCCCCTTATGGCCATGCTGATTCAAGTTTCTTTCCTGTGTTTCATCACTGTTCATATCCTTGATCAAGGTTATGGGACGGGGGGCCCTGCCTGGTCTGCTGTGGCCCTAGAAGCCAGTACTTTTGTCCCCAATCTCTTGTAATGATGTGACATCATTTAAACCTTAGGACCAAATCTAGAAGCCAGTACTTTTGTCCCCAATCTCTTGTAATGATGTGACATCATTTAAACCTTAGGACGGTGCTGCAGGAAAGTATTTTCCTCAGGTAGCGGGGAAAGCAGGGCTAGTAGTTTGCCTTTGTTCTCCTTGCTGGTTAAGGCTGAGTGTTAGTGTTTAACTGTAGGCCTGTATGGATCCCAGTCTATGTCCATTCCTAGCCAAAAAGGCTGCCTTCCAGGAATTACATGGTTAAAATAAATGCTTTCTGACTTTCAGTCTAAGTGACTTTCCTCATAGTACATGAGCACATGCTCAGCCCTGCCTCCTGCAGACACAGTCTTATGTTTTAGGTATGCCCACAATTATGTCTTAAAGATCTTCTTCAATTTAAATCTTGATTATTTAATTTGAATTATTTGGAAATCACAAAACACTTCAAAGTTTTTCCAGTTAAAAAATGCTCCCAGGGAGGTGAGTAACACAGAAAACAAAAGAATATACTGTAGAGAAAGAGCTGGGGTACATTAAAGTATGGATAGGAGACAGGACAAGCAAAGTCAGAGCTGGATGTGGGTGCATGCATGTAATACCAGCTAATAGGGAGGCTGAAGCAGGAGGATAGTGAATTCATGTCCAGCTTGGGCAGTTTACCAAGACTGGATCTCCAAATAAAGAGGGCTGGGGATACAGCTCAGTGGTCAAGACCTTGGGTTTGATCCCCAGCATTGAAAAAAGTTTGATAATCATTGATCCTTCAATTCTACCAGTGCTTATTAAATGCCTACTGTGTGTCAGGTAGAATATTTGTTTATGAAAGCAGATTTCTAAAACCTGTTGCTTCTGTTTAACACTTGGTAGAATGAAAACAAATGTATGTTTGTATACACACACATACAGAGAGGGGGGGGGTTAGAGGAGTGGCAAGGAGGGAGAGTATTTCTAGTTGTTTGTAGAAAGATTTTATTTCTGCCCTGGAAACTTTTGGACTGAAAGCTAGAGTTCAAAATTCACCTTACATGAAAGGATTTTGAGCTTTCTGTGACCTAGCTGGACCCCAATTTTTTCAAAATAATTCAATGTCTCCTCTTTTTTCTCTTCTCCTTATTCACATTTTTGCAGTTTAGGGGATAGAACCCAGGGCATTGCTTATGCTAGGCAAGCCCACTGAACTACCCTCCTACTTCCCTTACTACTACCCTTTTTTTCCTTATTTTTGTCATTAGAAAACTTGAGATATATATCTGTATATAGATACAGATATATATCTCTGTATCTAGAGATACATATCATATATTATAGATCTGTAATATATAATTCATATATACTCATATTTTATATCCATAATATATGCAATTAAAATATATTTCTATATAATATAGTCATAATATATAATTCGTATATATTATGAATATAGTTTAAGTTCATGTTTAGTAGCTTGTTTTTTGTTCTTTTGGCACTGGGGATCGAACTCAGATCCTTGGGCTTACAAGGCAGGTGGCGGAACCATTGATCTAGATCCTCAGCCCAGTAGCTTGTTTTTTAACCAAAGTAGTTTTCTGGTCACATGAAATCCTGAATTTTCTTTCAAATTCTGATATTTTTTGTATGAAAAGGAGCAAACCAAAAAACACAGCATGCTGTTGTGCCCAAGCTTAATTCATTTAACTTTCATTAATTAAATTTTGTAAACTTGCTTTGCATAATGAGTTCAACTCCATTCTTAATGAGAAAGATAGGAGGACTCCAGCAAAGCCAAGATGTTACTGTCGTGGAGTGTGCGTGTGCGTGTGTTCCTGTGTGTGTGTGCTCTTGATTGTTACTGTGGAGGGGATCAGTGTGTGTGGGTGATATGTATGATGTGTAATTAAGGGACGGAGGTGGGGCCTGCCCTGGAGCCCTATTGGTAAACAAAGCCTTTCTCAGGGATTACCTGGGAAGAGCAAGGAATGAGAAAGGTTGGGCACGAAGTGGCCCCTCTGCTGTCCAGTGAAGTGTCTGTTATCAGAAGGAAATGTGTACTTTTTGGGGTGAGATCGGTTCTGTGCCCTGAACCGAATGATTTTTCGTTTTTTGTTCTGATAACAAGCTGGTGGTAAGCTTCACTGAACTGAGAAATTGTAAACTCTTAGAAAAGGCTGTCTAAAGATAACAATTCAATGTTTCTTGGTAATGTATTCTGGATGGATCTGATAATTTAAAGCCCACTTCACCAAAATGGGAGTGGTGCTTGCGTCCTCTTTATCTTCAATTATGTGTAATCTGTTTCTAATTCAAACACTGTGCTGCTGTTGTCAGATCAAATATAGATTTTAAATGTTTTATGCTTCTCTGCTGGGAAGGTTTAAAATGTATGTGGGCTGTCTGTCAGGACTGTGCCAGTTGAATCTAATAAAGTTTTAGATAAATTTAAAGGAAATAAAAGAGTACTTAAAAATGAAATGATTCACAGTTCATGAGATGGAACATGTTTAATGAATGGCAGTTTGGGAAAAGTTATGGGGGAGTCTACGGATCACCTGCTTCACCTCTGCAGAGCTCTCCTTGAATAAATACATTGTGTCTTTCGGCTTTACAGGCAGGAGTTCAGAAACCAATTTAAAAATCAAGTCATCGTTGGCTTGGATGCAGAAAGGGCCTCATAAGCATATAGGCCCAGGGACTATAATCCAGGGTGTTTCTTTCCACATGAGGACACTTCCATCACTGCCAGCAGATTGGAAAACATAGTTGCCGTTTTCAATCACTGAATAGGATGCAGTTGTTACTGTTAATAGAATTCTTTTCTCTGCTGATTTATGTAGATGCACTCCAGGTATCTTAGTGCTGTAGAATATCAAAGCAGAAATATATTCCCAGATATCACTGGGCATCCTTAGACCCGAGACCCAAGAGGCCAGTGTCAAGGTTATATTTGTAGAAATACTACCCTGATAAAATTTTTGAGATCCCTTCCTCGGTTTATAAATTTAGGGAAAGCAGGAAAGAAATGTTTTACTGGGGCTCAGACCATATTTCTGTCTTACAGTATTACCATTTCATAGCCAGGAGCCTTTTGCTGGGGCTTAAAAGTGAAGGCGTTGATGCAGTTTGTCACCACATAGACTTTTTTTCCTTGGGCTTGCTTCTAATCCTTTTGGTCTGCCAGCGGGCATATCACTTGCTGCTTTGGGTTGTCTCTCCTGCTTTGGTTTTGGAAGGATTGTTCTGGAATATCCTTTAAATGTTAATTACAATTTGTGCTTAAAAGGAAAAGGCTTTGAAGTTTTAAAACCATAATCCTTCTAGGTCCCCATCCTCTCTCTCCCTCAAGTTTATCTTAAGAGCAACAATACTTTTAATTGGACTAAGCTGATTCCTAGGAGGGAAAAAAAATCAACTTACTGATCTCTTAGCTCACCTTGGCCCAACCCGTTTATAAAACTGACATTAAAAACCCAAGAAAAAAATGCATTTTCTTCACAGATGACCCCTCTTGCACCTTTTCTATGAAGTCTTAAGGTCAGATTTCTCTAAATAAGCAATATTTCTTTTTCTCACCCAGACTTTAGGATACAAGAAAATTCTCTCCATTTATTTGCAATGGCATTTCCAAACTCTAGCTGCTTTCGTTCTGGTTTGTATTTTCAGTGCATCTCAAACGTCTCACCTGTGTTTCAGGAAACAATTCCAATCTCCAAAGAGGTTGTATTAGATTTTTCCCACTGGGCACTGCTTTACATCTAGGGTCACCCTGACACCACAAATAAAAAGTGAGGGTGTAGCATGAGGGCAGGGCTCCAGCCTGCCTGGGGTCAGTGGGGCCTTTGGAACCAAGAAATGCCATCTGCGATTCCACACGAGACTTCCACGCATTGCAGAGCTGCTTCCTCAGGTTTGAAACTGCACATTTCTGTCTCTGCAGTGCAAGGAAACAAATCAAGCTTATTTTCCCAAAGGTCAGCCCTCGCTCTTTAACTCACGGAGGAAGTCTGCCCAGTTTCAATTCCAAGTTATTTGTTTTTTGGGTTTTTTTGGGAGGTAATACCAGGGATTGAACCCAGGGCCATTGCACTGAGCTACATCCCCAGACCTTTTTACTTTTTTTTATTTTGAGACGAGGGCTTGCTAAATTGTCCAGGCTGGGTTTGAATTCATAGTCTTCCTGCTTCAGCCTTTGAAGTGCTAGGATTATAGTGCAAGGCCTGACTCAGTTTCACCTCTTGAAGAATATCTCACTATTGAATCCTTTGAGAATGAATTCCTCTGAGAATGGAACTCCTTTAGGTACCATATAGTCTTTATTAAAAAAAAAAAAAAAGAAAAGAAAGCACCAATGAACGTCTTGTCTTCTAGCTCTGAAGCTGTCATTTTGGGAAGCTTATCTGATTCAAGGCATTCTTTAAGAACCTAATCATTAGTTGGGCATAGTGGCACAAGCCTATAATCCTGGCCTACACTGCAGGACCCTTTCTCATAAGAACCAATAAAAGCAAACAAAAATTTGTCTAAAAAATTCTCCAAATTATTCTATAGCTATAGAAATGTAGAGCAAAGAGTTACAATGGTATTGTTTTACTGTGTTTCAATCCAAGTTTTTTATAGCAAAGTGGGGGAGGAAGGGAAAGAGAGGAGATCACGCAGTGTCACAGGGTGTCTAGTTGGCTACTCCTATTACACTCTTTGTCCTTAGATGGAGAAAGGAATGAGGAGGTGAGTATCAGAATGTCATGGAAATCAAGGGTGAGAGGAGTGAGCCACGTGCAGAAAGCAATGCCCAGATGTCAGAAATTGTCACACCAGCATCTATAGTCAAAGGGATGTGTTCAGAGAATTGTCAGGCTTCTGACATTAATTGATGCCCCCAAGCACAACAAAGAGGAAATATACATTGCAGTGAGGAATTTTTTTTTTTTTTACACAGTATATTCTGTACCAATAAGCCATTTACACTTTTCACAGAACACAGTTGATTTGGGGATGCAGGATGGCTCCTTTAGAAATTTAATGACATGGCACTGAAAATGGAGGCATTGCTGTTTCGTGAAGGAAAGGTGAAATGGGAAGGAAAGGCTAAATTGGTGAGAAGGCCGAGAGTAGAAGAGAATTGGAGGACTGGATAGGGAAATTAATTGTTCTAATGCTTTCCCACTAAAGGCTGTGGGGGAAATACATACATATACAGCAAAAGGATGGTGAGTTAGGTCATTTAGCAAGGAGATGGCTGATGATTTTCAGGATATTAAAAAGATCCTGTATGTCTTGATCCATTTTGTGTTGCCACAGCACAATACCCCAGACTGGGTAATTTATAAAGAAAATAGCTTTATTTCTCACAGCCCTGGGAAGGTGGGAAGTCTGAGATCAAGGTGCTGGCATGGGCCTTCTTCCAGTGTCATTCCATGGCATGAGGTGAGGGAGGCAGAGGGAGAGGAAAAGGGGTACAAGGACAGGGAGGAGTGGGGAGCAACTGCTTAATGTGTCTTTATAGCAAAACCACTCTTGTGATAGTGAATCCACTCCCATGATAACAGAATCCACGAAGGCCACCTTTGCGACCCAGTCACTCCTTTAAAGACCCATCCCTCTCGGTACCATTGCATTGATAATTATGATTCTGACTTTGGGGGATACTTTTAAGTCATGTCACTAGACTACAGAATAGCACCCATGTTCTGTGGTGTTGCTAAAAAGATATTCCAGAAGGTTAGCAAAGAAGAATATATAGACAAGAGCCATTTGTTCTAAAAAAGGTGATGTGATGTTTACACCTCAGACCGAGTGGTATGGGAAATCTTGATGTTACATCCGCTGCTTGTATGCCATTTCTGTAAGTGTTACACTTGGGTCAGCATTCCTCTGATCTTTGGCTTCCAGAAAAAGGCTCTGGCTAGCTCTTCAGTCAGGAGCTACCCACTAGGAACTAGGTATGAATGAGCCTACTGTGACTCTGGGGTATGCGTATGAGATTGGGCCGCGAAAGGGCACTGCCACACTGATCGGAAGTGACTGTCACATTGAGTGAGGATGAGTTCTGGTTTCTGGGTTACCCATAGTCCATCGTGGGTCCTTTCAACTCAAGATGTGATGTTGGTTCTAACTATGGCATCACTGAAGCTGGCAAGGGTGGTGGCTGACATCCTTTACCCTGTGCCACCCCCATTGGTGTTGCTGTGGATGATCATCTCAGTTCTCCACCCATCGGTGCCACACAGACAGTTTAGGGTGTGCTGTGTCCAAGGGTGTTTGAGGCTAGAATTCCCCAAGCCCGTGCACCCTTCCAACTCATGTTGTCTCTTGCTCAGATGGCTGTGGCAGTGTCATGTTCCCCCGGTCAGTCTTAAGCTGCACTGGCCAGGGGATGGACCTTCCTTGCACTAAAGGAACCGCTCTTCTCTCCCCATGTACATACCTGTTGGGGACTAAGCTACATAACTCAGATCTCACAGTCTCAAGGTTGGAGTCATCTTACCTTGGGAACAGGGAAGTATTTGGAAGGCTGCATACCCCTGGCAGAACGCCGATAACCCTGCCTTCCTGAGGCAAGACAGCATCTGCGGAGGACACTTGGGTGAAGAGAAAGGCTAGCTCTTCATTACCTTAATCCCTATCCACCCATTCTCTATAGTTGCTGTTCCGCAAAACGAGTGCTACCCCTCCCACTGTGCTGCTCACTGGCTAACAAAAGCAGGCCAACTGCAGAGTTTTATGTGCCTCTCTGTGCCAGAGACAGATCTCCTCTCAGTCCCCCCTTTATATCTTAAAAATAGTTTCTGTCTCTTTTTATTTCTTGTCACTACCCACAAAAAGTACCTGAGGGTCTGAACATACCCCTCACTGACTCTTTCTGCTGGGAAGGTAGGGCTGTTAACATTGAAAGATATACTGATGCAGTGATTTGGCCTAAAGAGTTCAAGAGAAGGCAAGGCTGGAAGATGTAATGTCCTATCTTTATGCAGTAAAATTCCAAATGTTAACTGTAACACAACCAGAAAATGGATGATTGTCTTCATTTTCCTGCATTCTTTGAGTGAGACTCAATGGAGGACAATGACGACTTTTGAGAGAGTCATTGGAAATCACCATTCATGGGCTCTGTGGTGGATGATGCCATGTCAGACGTGTGTGTGTGTGTGTGTGTGTGTGTGTGTGATGCATTTTAAAATATATTTAAATTTTAACACATTATTCAAAATTTAAAAAGTTGTATTAGGGAAATGCAAATCACAAACCCATTCTGAAGAGCCATGCATTGTAAATAAAACACTACTACTACCTTTATTTCTTCCCTAGGACATGCATGATTACTTAGGAGTGGTGCAGTTCACAATAGGAACAGTAAGAGATGGTGCTGGAATTGACCAGGAAGAGATGGTACCTGAACGTTATGAATCTTCCTTTGCCTGGTTGGACCATAACACATGTCCAGTACTTCTTCTCTGCTACCTATTTTTCTAAAAGTTCACTGATAACTCACTTTTCTTCATATAGGCCCATATATTTTCTAATATTTTAAAATAAAAATGTAAAAATATAGTCATCAGGGGACTCACACACGCATGCATTTCACGTTTCCCATCTTCCCTTTACAGAGGTAGCCCCTCTCCTGATGCTGGTAAACATGTTAGTTTGAGATCTTCAGAAGGAGGTCTTAGCGTGAGAATTTGAGTGCAAGTAGTTTGTTTGGGAATTGATCCCAGAAGCACCTAACAAAATAGAAAAAAATGACACTGGGAAGGAAAAGAAGTCAACTCGGAAATTGGCAGGTTGCTGCTGAGGGCAACTGGGCTAAATTCCCAAGAGACTTTGAGGGATGTGTAGTTTTGACTGGCCAGCTCTCTTCTGTCTTCAGTTATAAACTCCTAGACATCCAGGCCTGGCCTCAAGGAGCTTGCAGCATTCTGGCAGAGAGGAAGCCATCTACGGTGAACAGCTGGGTGTGCCAAAGCAGTGAGCGTGTGGGAATGTGGGTAGTGCCTTGACAGCAGGGGCTGTAGCCAGTGTTACCCGGGGAAGGTGACCTGCAGACAGTTGTGTGCATGTGTGCATAAATTATAAACATGCATAAATAATTGTATATTTACTTATACAATTTAGAGTATGTGGGTTTTACGTTTTTAAGTACCTGGCATATCGAGGAAATGCTTCTGAAACCTTTTTTTAAACTCAAAATTACGTACTTAAGATTTATTCATGTTAAAATATGTAGGAGTAAATAATTTAACAGCTCTGGCGTGTCCAAGTTTATTATAAATAAGCCAGTTTACTTATCCATTTTTCCAGTGACAGGGTAGAGGAGAAAGAGTAGTATCTTTTCCTCACCTATCTCAAGGTTTATGGCTGAGATCACTACAGCAAAAGACAGATTAACAAGAGAAAAGCATAGCAGATTTATTTGTTTTATATAACAAAGCAGCCTTCAGAAATGCAGACCCAAAGAGCCAGGGAAATCAGAATGGGGGGCCAGTTGTACAGAAGTGTGACTCAGCACGAAGGGTGTGGTCTGTTGGTAGAGCCAGGCTGTTTGTTCCATTCCTCTTGGCTCCTCTGACTTGACATTTTGACACACCTTCAGGGAATGAAGGTCAGAGACTTTTCCCACCTGCCCCGTGGAGGGGAAAGGTTGAGTAGCCTCCTTGCTTCCGTGATTTTCTCAGTTTTCATCTAAAAATATTCAGTATGTCAAGGTGCCATATTTTGGATATGAGGCTCTGAACATCAGCAATAGTTGGCACCCACGTTTTCTGTTCTTATGACAGTGATATATAATGGATATTGTCCATCAACTTGAGCATCAACTCGGCATTTCTGAGAGTCCTAAAAAGTAGATTGCTGGTCACAAGGTAATCACATCTTCAGTTTCACCAGGTGTTGCCAAACTGTTGTACAAAGTATTTATGCCAGTTTAGTATGTCCAGAAGCAATATAGAAGAGTCTATTTGTCCCATGTCTATGCTGACATACCTGATACAGTTATTAATTTTATCTGTTGGATCGCAATATTATTTTATTGATTTATTTTGAATTTGTGTGTTTGACCCTTATTTTAGGTGAGATTGAGTATATTTCTTACATTTATTGGGCATTTAGACATTTCCTTTTGTGTATTTCTTGTTCAGGTCCTGGGCCTATTTTTAAATTTGTGCAAGCTCTGTACATACTCTGGGCATGAATATATTTCAGTCATAGATGGGAAACAAATGTCTTTTCTATCCTGGGACTTATCTTTTTATGTCATTAATTTTTTTGGAGGGGTTTAGTTTTTGCAGTGGTGCAGATTAAACCAGGGCCTTTTAGGTGCTAAGCATCTGCTCAACCACTGAGTTATGTATCTCTAGTTCCAAAATTTATTTTTATTTATTTATTGTGGTACTGGAGTTTGGACTTGGGGCCTTTGCACTTAGTTACATCCCCATCCCTTTTAAAACTTTTTTTTTTCTTTAATTTTGTGACAGAGTTGCTAAGTCGCTGAGTCACCCAGGTTGAGCTTGAACTTGTGATCCACCTGCCTCAGCCTCCCATGTAGCCGGGATTATAGGTATGCACCATAACGACTAGCTTAAAGGTTTTTGTTGAAAATTTTTTCCAGTGCCAAGGATTGCATTTAGTGCCTCATACGATGAGTACTGTACCGCAAAGCCACGGCCTCAGTCCTAGTTTTTAATTTTAATGTAGTCAATTCTAACTGTCCTTTATGGATTGTGCTTTGGTTTTACTTTTAAGAAATCTTTTGCTATCCTGCTACTGTAAATGCCTCCTTCCTGTATTTGAAGTTTTTTTTTTTTTTTTTTTTTTTTACCTACTTGCTTTCAGCCTCTGGGTTCATGGATGGTGGCCCCAGCATCATTTCTGGGGGTTTCCATTCTGTTCCCCAAGTCTGTAGTGTTGCTTTGCACCGATACCAAGTTCTTCTCTACACAGGGTCTGTTCCTAGGCTTTTTGTTTGTCCTTATCCGCATTGATTAGGTGGATCTACTCATTCAAAAATTTCTTGGTTATTCTTTGTTCTTTACTCTTCTACCTGAATTTCAAGATCACCTTCACAATTTATGTGAAATGCTCTTTTAAGATTTTTACTAGAAGTACATTGAATTTATAGAATGATTTGGGGAGAATTATCATTTTTATGTATCAAGTCTTTTTCACGAGCAGGATACATGTTATATAGCTCTTCTTTATATCTTTTGTTAAAGTTTTATAACTCTCCCTCGTACATCTTTCATTAGATTTATTCCTAAATATGTTAAATTCATGGTGCTATTGTGATATATCTTTAAAAGAATGACTGATTGGCTGTTGGTGATGTCTGAATGATGCTTGTACTTGTGCCTGTCTGTGTGTTAATTAAAAGTATGTAATTTTTCTAGGTCACTTTGTATTTTCCTTTGTTTTTTTGTTCATGTTATACTATTTTTTTCTGGAAAATTATTTATTTTGTTTCAATTTTCAATGTAAAAAGTTCTTATTTTCACATTTCTGTATACAAGTATGGCCCTCTTCCCAGCCTTAATATCTTCATTTGGGCCAGAACTCTTCTTATCCATCTTGGAGAAATCTGCATTCCCCCACTCCCTTTATTTTCTGGTGTTTTTGAGACAGGATCTTGCGGCGTAGCAAGAAATCTGAAAGGGAGTGTCAGAAAATTTTGAACACGCTGTTAAATACTTATATATTATATTGTGTGGCAAATATTAAACAGACTATACCCCTTTACTGTACACACTTCTAATCACATATTTATATATTTTACACTGTATCTGCAAAATGAATCCTATTACAAATATTATGCTTGAATTATAGACATATGCTATAATCCTTAACTGTAAAGGATTCCATGAAATAAAGAAACAGCTTTGGATAATGATACTACACGGGTGAAAGAATGATTTAAAATTATAGTATCACAGAACTTCAGAGCAAAAGAATTTAGAGATAATTTTAACACAGTAGTCTCATTTTAGAAAGAAGAAAATTGACAATTATATTCAAAGTCCTTGCAGAGAGGGATGGGGGCAAAAGCATAGAAATGATGGGGAACATTTTGCGGAGCATTTTCTCTTATGCTACAGGTAGTACAGAATAGTCAAGCGCTCAGAGGAGAGGTGAGGTTAGAGTCTGGTAAGGAATAGTTGGAATGCAAGAAGGTTGTCCTGGAGAGGTAGGAAAAATCACACAAGTGATGTGTGGGGGATAGGCTGATCCTGTGCAGACACATGGCTGGGCTGGGGGGAAGGGAGGTCTTGAAGCCAAGATGCACTGAGACAGGGACTTGTATTTAACCAATTACTCGTAAGTAATACTAGCTGACGTAAGTGGGTACCCGTCCTCTCAGCAGGTAGAATTGCTCCCCAGAGACCTGTCAGGACCTAATTCAGCCATGCAGTCCTCCTCGGAGCCTATCTGTCCTCTAGGGCCGTAAGTGATTGAATCAAAAGTGGACCCTAGCCCAACTTCAGCCACCTCTCCTCTTTGAGACACACCTAAGCTGCCGATGTGTCTAAAATAGCTACACTCTGCCACCTGCCTTCTTGTTCCACGCAGAGGAAGGTACATTTTGTCCAGTAAGTGAAGGATACATTCTCAAGGGAAGGCTTTGCTGTGAGCCTGTGAGGTTAGGCTTCTGACAGGTTGGGTGGCTGTGTTGTCATTCGCCCCAAGTAACTGAATCTTCGAAGTCTCCATCTGAGAGCAAGCTCTGCACATCTGTTGGCTTCGGTGGTTGCTCTGTATTAAAAGCACATGGTTAGTGCTCTGACGGTCTCCACTCAGAATGATGTTGCTACATCCTCCAAAGCTGCTCTTTCTCATTGATTTTAAAATGGAAGCATGCTGGGGTCCTGAAATGAGAAGAGATCCCAGAAGAGCTAATAAGGACGCCCAGTGAATAGCTGGCCTCATGTCTATATGCACATAGTGCAGGTGCCTGCTCGAACGTGTTTTATTTTTAAATAGTAATGAAAAGCAAATCATTGGAAAAAATGACATTTTTGTGATGATTTCTTAAGCATATCTGTAAGTGAATTTAGGTACTTGAAGTAACAAATATTTGAAATATAAATGATAAAGCCTGCACTATCTCTTTACTGCAAATTTAATGGCTGGGGGTGGGGATGAGGACTCCAAATAAAGGCCCACCCCAGACCCCTTTCAGTGAAGGACTGGATGCTCTGGTTTCTGGCAGTGCCTGTAGCTAGCCTTAGAGTTGGCCCTTAGGGTTTGTCTCAGAGATAGAGAGATTTTGGGCTGGCCTAAATATCAGTTGCTTTCTATGGGTCTACAGGCTGGGAAGTCCAAGATCAAGGTGCTGGTAGATTTGGTTCTGGTGAAGGCCCACTTCCTGATTCATAGACAGCTGTCCTCCAGCTGTGTCCTCAGGTGGGAAGAGGTGAGAGAGCACTCCGATAAGGCATCAGTATAATTCATTAGGTCCTACCACATGACCTAATCATTTTTTAAAAGCCTCCCATAATACCACCACCTTGAAGGTTAGGATTTTAGCATATCAACTTGGGGGTAGACACATCTATTCAGTCTGTAATCTCCAAGATCAGCCCCACCCAGCCAGCTACCTGCAGGGATAGTAAGGTTCCCTGGAGCAAGCTGGGAACTCTCAACTCCTAGAGTTCAGAGGAGAGAAAGTTATGGACTATGCTGTAGACGTAACCACCAGACTGAGCTCCAAAGAGGAAATCTCCCGAGGGAGGCAGGACTGCTATGTCAAGGTCAGGGCCCTGGTTGGAAAAGATGGGGGATGGTGACTAACAGGATAAAGGTAAGAGTTAATGACTTCAGAAATCCTGAACTTTTGCAAATGCAGTTATGTAATGACAACCAATGGCAAGGTCAACATGGGTATCTGGGGAATTCTAATATGTGGAGAGTGATGAAATAGTTACACAAATACCGAAAAACCACCAACAAGGACACGACGCAATTCAGACCACCAACATGTGTCAAGAGTGGATGATGAAGAAGCCAGCCAAGTAGTCATGATCCTTTGTGTAGCTTCTGGTCTTGAGCTAGTTTTTCAACCGGGAACCAACTGAATGAAGAGAAATCTGGGTTCCCAGACAGAATAACCCTGCAGCTCAGTAAGAAGTGCAAATGATAATTATTTTTATAGGCTTTTTCAAGGAGACCCATAGCCATTTATTTGGGCAACGGTGTACTGAGGAAAGGAAAATACACAATCATGTCAAGCATTATTAGACACAGATCTAGTTGTTACCTGATTTCCACATTACTCCCCCATTAGAGAAACATGAAGTGGAGTCATAACGCATTTCCTGGGTTCACGGCTGCATTCAGTATCACTCTTGTCTCTGAAGTTATAATTGAAGTCAATATATGTGGTCATTTGTACAACCTCCACATTGGGTCTTCTGCATGTAGCAGAAGAGCTATTGTGATAGGCAAGATCAGGTGGAATTTTATGAAAATACTTCATTTTCCTCCACTTCATTGTAGTGAATCCAGTAGTCTCCATGGTTTTAGCTAAGATGGTAGTGAGAAAAGTTGCTATGTGAATTTTTTTTTTTGACAAGCCCCAGTGAAAGAACTGCCAAGTTGATGTAAAAAATTCTAGTTCATTGGAGAACTAGCAGCCTTTTGAAAACCAGCTCTAGGTTGCTTTTGGGCCCTGAGGGAGATGGAGCATCTGAATGTGAACACCAGTGATCATGTAGCCATCATGAATGGGCTTCTGTCAGATTTACCAAGTCATAAGTTTGGGCGGCCCCGTAACCATCCGTTATACAATGGAAATAGAACATTTGGAGCCAAAATGAGCTGGGCAAGAGGACAGAAGCAAGCTGAATGAAGAGGTACCCAGAGGTTCATATCAACTACCATTGTTGTACCAACGCCTCTCTTGCAGCTCACAGCAACGGCTATGTGGAGATTCCTTTAACTCAGTTGATGGAGGAGAGTAAATCCTGTTTGACTGATAGGAAGGTTGTCTCTCTATGTGGGTACAAGCAAGCAGTTGGTGCAAATGCACTAAATCTAAGTCAGAGATGGAGGCTATGCAGAGGCCAGCAATGTAGACTTCTACTTACCAAGGCTGATCTAGCTACTGCACCAGGAATAAATACCACACCCTGAGAACAATGCTGAGTCGTTCATATAGCCCCAGCTCTTGTGGAATCCAACTTTGTGGCACTTGGTGGCAAGTTGATTACATGGATCCCATACAAGCCAGGCATTCATTCTAATGGGTTGTAATCCAGGCCTGGCTATGTTGGCTGGCTTTCCTCTACTACATAACAAGTATTTGAAAGAGCAAAGGTTTATTTTGACTCACAGTTTTGGAGGTTTCAGTCTATGATGGATTGTTCCCATTGCTTTTGGGCCTGTGATGAGGCAGCACAGTACAGTGGGGGGGCATCTGATGGAGCGAAGCTGCTCACCTCATGGCTGGGAAGGGAAAGGGAGGGAGAGGAAAAGACCTGGACCCCATATTTCCCTTTGGGGACACATCCCCAGTGACCTAGCATTCTCCCACTCCAGTCTGTCTCTTGGAGTTGAGAGTATTGTTCTGTGGTAGAACACTGCCCAGTATGTGCAATGTGCTGTGGTTGTCCCTTAGTACTGCCCCCCCCAAAGTTTACTATCTCTCCATAGATGAACAATACTATGCTGGGTGCCAAGCCAGGAGCAAAGCCTTTGATGTATAAGCCTTGGGAACATTTAGGAAGCAAACCATAGCACTGGCTTTGTCTTTCCTGCTGAAGGGTTTATGGTGTGAGGCCAGAAGGCCCATTCACTGGAAAAGGGGCCTACTGCTTGTCTCATACCACATTCCCAGGAGCTAGTGTCCTGGGAGAACTTCAGAACAGCCCTAAAAAGGCACAGCTGATGGCCAGCTCAGAGGTAATGCTTGGTGGGAGCAAGGCACTATCCTTGAAGATACACCTTTTATTTGGTTTTTGTTTTTGTTTTTTTTCGGTACCGGGGATTGAGCTTGGGTCCTTGGGGTTGCAAGGCAGGCCACTGAACTGCTGAGCTAAATCCCTGGCCCCGAAGATACACCTTTTATATGATGGTCTGTCTCAGAGTTAGACGTTCATTAGGTGTGACAAAAATACCCAAGAAAGAAGAGAAGATTTAAAGAAGGAAAGATTTATTTTTGGTTCAAGTTCCAGAGGTTTTAGTCCATGGTCAGCTAGCTGCATTGCTTTGGGAAGGTGAGGGAGGATATTTTGGCAGCAGGAGTTTGCCTCAGGGTAGGAAGAAGGGGGTGGGGATAAAATGTGCCTTGAAAGGTGACCTACTTCCTTTAACTAGTCCCACCTCCCAAAGTTTCCACTACCTACCAAAAGTGGCACCTGCTGGGGGCCAAGCCTCCAACACATGAGCTATTAGAGAATAGTTTATATCCAAACTATGAAAGTCCCACTGGCAGGAATATTTGATTTGGAAATTAAAAGGAGGAAACAGGGGTGGTCACCCTTGTTACCATTCCCAGTAGCTACCCACTGGTGGAGTTTGTTTTTCTTGAACTTGTATTCACCCTGGCCTCTCTTGGTTTGAAATTCCAGGATCCCAGATGAGAAACACTTCTTCAAGGGGACATTGAAAGAGTGCCATCCAATTATGAACCATAAATGCCTCCTGAGCATTTTTAGATCCTTGTGGTGAGGAATCAGTAGGCAAGAAGTGGGGTCATTATTCTGGCTGGGGCAGGTGGCCTTGATCACAGAAGTTTGCCCAGGTGCTGTTACACATGGAGTTGGGGTAGGTGTGTCTGGCTCCCAAGTTACTTTTAGGGTGGCTTTTGCTTCTCCTGTCTCAGCTCTGCGCACATACAAGTGTGATCTGTGGGTCTCCTCTGTTCCGTTTTTCCTTCAACTTTTGTTGTTATTGTTGAAGAAACAATTTCTCCTGTAAGGTTTCCCAAAGTCTGGATTTTACTGATTGCATCATTAAGGTATCAATTCATATGTTCTCTGAATGATTTATTTCAGTCTAAAACTGGGGAAACCTGATCAAATCCATGTTTGATTTGTTTTTCTTTGGGAAGACTACTCCATGGGTAGCAGCAGTAGGTCCTCTGTCATGAGCACAACGGTGTGTGATTGTCTTGTGATGTGAACAACCACTGTGACCATGGCCTCAATTTATTTTTCTACTAGAAGTTGTGAAGTGATGATTAGGGGGTGAGGTAATTTCAAGGCTAGAATACTTCTATAAAGAGAAATTTCCCTCTATCTGTGATTTGATTATCCAGTGATACAGTTTGTAGGGAAAAAGAGGCATACATGCTCAATTCTTTATCAATTTTCAAAGCAGTGAGTTGGTTCCCTAGCATCCTCCAAATATGATCTTTAAGTTATAATTTTAAGAGAACTACCACTATAAATCATAGATTTAAATAATTCCAATGCCTTACTGTTACTATCATTTCTTATATGTCACCTTTGATGAGTGGGAGGCTTTTCACATTAGCTCCTGAATCCTTTTGACAAGACCCCTATAGTCTTTGGGTAACTTCTTGGTTTTCAGGCTTTGTTTGCCTTCTGTTATAAGGCCTTGAGTTATCCTTGGGAAACATACGTTGAAAAGGAAATGTCTATGACTTCCAGCTCTGGCTCTAGAGGAACTGTGAATTCAGCAGGATTTTCAATTGCTGTCCTCAGTGGCAAAGGGAAAACAGGTGTCCTCAATTAAGGGAAGTGAGCTTACCCCCATCACAGCCTTGAGCTGTTCTCCGGCAATAGACTGCATGGCAAATTACACACGTCGGGCAGCAGGTCAAGTAGAGTTATAAATGCAGCCACGAAAGGCACTGATCATGGATACGAGTGAAGAAGTTATCTGGAAGCAGGCAGTTCAAGGTCTGCTTCAATATTCCAAACTTGGAGGTTTTATTCTGAAGTAGCCCAAGACACAATTATGGATTATTCCATCTGAGCACTGTATGCTATACAAATAAGAGTTCAGACTTGGTTTATCTCTTGTCAAGCTTGCTAAGTGAGCCCCACACATCATCCTGGCTGTTTTCAGGCCGTGTGTGAGGTGGCATCGGTGGAAAGGCAGCAAAGATGATGGAGAAGGAGGCATGTGTGTGGTCCACACCCTTGGGAGCCGCCATGCCCTGGTCATCTCAGGGAGTGGCAGGGAAAGGCAGATTGGGAAAGTCAAAGTCCAATGGATTTAGGTACTTGGGTGGTTTTTCAGGGCTAGCAGGAACTTTTTATTCCTTCTTTATTTTGGCAAAAAGCTAAAAAGGGCAGCTTATCACCATCATCACTCATTATTTTCTTTTTCAATTAAAAATGAATGTGTAATAAACAGTGGGTTTCAATGTGAGATACCCAAAGGTGAGGTGGTACAAGTCATAGCTACAGGTAGGCGGTCCTTTGAGACTCCAGGTGTAACAATCTAGCAGACTTCTTGTTCTTTCTCCCTCGTTTCATCCTCGGAAGGTTTTCTACCAGTCAGTAGCTATTCTTTGACAAAGCCCCAAGTGATTTCTTGCATTAGTCAAAGTCTGCTTTTTCCCATCTGAGAGGTGTGAGTTCAGCCATTCAGAATCAAATACTGGATCACCTGTGAAGCGGGTACTTCATTTTTTGACACACCCCTGTCTGCTATGGTCTGTGTTCCTCAGAATTCACATGTTGGAAACTTAATCTTTGTTAATGGTGTTTGAAGTTCGAGACTGGGGAGGCAATTAGGATTAGGTGAGGTTATGAGGGTGGAACCCTCAGTATCATGTTAGAGGCTTTCTAAGAGAGGAAGAGACCTGAGTTAACATGCTTGCTTTGTCCTGCCATGCAAGAAGGCCCAGATGCCAAAAAGATGCCAGTACCATGCTCTTGGATTTTCCGGTCTCCAGAACCATGAACCAAATAGACTTCTTTTTTTATAAACTACCTGCTCTCAGATATTTTGTTATAGCAACAAAAAGTGGGTAAGACACCATCCTATTTTGAAGGCAGGGCATGGGTATTATCCTTAGCAAAGCCCATCAAGTACCCCTGATGTGGATATGGAACAGGAACGAGCCCCTGGCAGAATCTATGACCGGACTCTGTAATAGTTTTGAGTTTAAGAGCAAGGACAGTGGATTTTAATCTTAACCCAAGAATTTTCACTTCTTTGTTTCTGCACAGTTTTCCAGCTTTCTCGGAGAATCTGTGAGCTTCCAGTAAATCTTACTTGCTTAAATCAGCCAGGATTGGTGCTGCCATTTGAAACCATGGTCCAGGAAGCAACATTTTTCATGAAAAGTGTATCTCTCCCAAACTCCTGCCCTATGATCCAACAACAAATTAGACTTGTGAGCCAGAATTACCCTCAGTACTTGCATTTTGGTAGAGAATATGATGTTCGACTTCAGTAGTGTGCTGTTTCTGCTGCTGTGCGATGTTTAAAAAGTGTCCCTAGGAACTGTCACCATGTCTGACATTTCTGAGGGATGACTCAGCTTTGGCTTTGTGCTCTTCTCAGAAAGGCACTCTTCCTGCAAAAAGCATTTGAAGAAAATCTCTTGTCACCTGTATGAGAAAAAGAAAATCACGGCAAAGGGGACAGCAATCTACAGAGCTCATGTGAGATGACACATGCTTTAAAAAAATTAACAATTTTTAACATATCATCAAATATCTATTCATTGTTCAAATTTCCAAGTAACTTCACATAATTCACTAATATCTAGTCATTGTGGATCAAGTGTCAAGCTTCTGTTTTTTTCATATTTGTCTTATAACACACAGACATTTTGAAACTGGTTCCTGAAGGGACGCTTGATAGTTGTTTCAAACAGGATGGTATCGGTACCTTTATATTTTGGGGGGCATTTTAGAGCCCCCAGAAGGAACTAAAATGGACAGGCTAAGTTAGCAGTTTGTTTGTTTGTTTTTCCCTGGCATTGGGGCTTGAACTCAGTACCTTGCACTTGCCAGGCAGGTGCAGTGTCACTGAGCTGCATCTCCTGCCCCTAAATTAGCAGTTTAGAGGGACAGAAAGGACTTTTGAGGGTGGTGAACAGAGAAAACCAAGACCCAAAAGAATAGAAAATGGGGGAGGCATTTCAAGGTAAGCGCAGAAGATACTGAAGATTCAAGGCAGCAGTTTCAAGATACATGATGGGGAAACACTTGGTTTTTGTTTACTCCCAGTGCTGGAACAATTTGTTAACATAGGCAGTGTCCCTGGCCACAATGAGAACTTCCTTTGTGGATCATAATACAGCATGCAAAGAGAGTAGTGATTTTTATAGGGGATATACATAGTAGAAAGGTCTAGAACTCTATAAAAAGGGAGAGAAAATGTCTAAATACAATAATCAGACTCAATAAAATAACAAAAATCTAGGTTATTTTAATTTTATTGTATAATAATCTATGCCACAGGGAAACAATCAGGTTTGGGACTCAAGGATGCAAACTAGGATTCTGGAATGTGTTTTATCAATACTGCAAGCACTGGGAACTCTTTGAATTTGCATTTCTATTGGGCTACTGCTGAGTACTATTTGGGAGCCACTTACTAAGTAGAATAACTCATCTTCCCACCCTACCCTGCCTCTCTCTGGTTTCATTTTGTCTTTTTTGCCTCCAGTGTCAGGATTTTCCAGATTGGGTTCTGAGCAACACTAGGCATGTGATGATTTTCCCCTTGGTCAGATGAGTTTGGGAAAAAACACTTGACTTCATTTCCCCTGTTGGAGAGTCAAAGTATACATTAATGTATAGAAGTTCTAATCCTCTGTTGGATTCAGCAACTGGCTCATGGGAGACAGTAATTCTGGAATTTGATGCATGAATAGATGTCACTCCATGCTTTCCAAATCTTTTTAATGGTGCACACTTTTTCTATACAATATTAGTGTCTCATGGTTCACTAGTGTCTAGGATATACTAATAGTAAAAATTATTTGTTGTTTATATTAGGTTCTTGTATTTCTGTCTCTAAATCTGTTCACCTTATTCTTTCTTTGTCTCCTTCCATCTCATTCATTCAGTGGGATCAGTCATGTTTGACCAAATGACCCCTCATAGCCACAGTTGATTGAATGGGTGAGCCCTCATCCAAGTTAAGCCAGTCTGATTCTGATTTTGGGAAAGTAGAATTAACTGCAAATGGACACAGGTCAGTAGAAATTTGGTCTTGAATGGAATGGAGAGTAGATAATGAGGAAAGTGCAAGTGATGGCCAATTTTCTTCATGAAGACTAGGAAGGAGAAGAATGAAGCAGACTTCATTGGAAGTCATGGAAATACATCCAAAGTTCTTTACCATGTTCCAGCTCTTTCTTCTTGTCCTTTCTGAAGCATGTCGTTTATCTACTTTTGAATTCTTTAAAACACCCCATATTTTTTATTATACATCTTTCCTTTGGTTAAGAGAGCTCAAATGTAGTTCTGTAACTTAAAAACAAACAAAAAATCCTCATGAAGTGTGATTCTTCCCAGAGAGGAGTCGATTTGCTCTATCATTCATGACCTCCTGTAATAGGCCTGGCTTAGAGGGCTGACATGCATTTTGAGGATGAGATAGCTGGTACTTAAGGGAAACACTGAAGCCTCAGGTGAGTCTGGGTGCACGAGGACAAAGGGGCAGCCACTTGAGCATTTCCCCAGTTTGCTCCATGTCTGCTCTGGAGGTCTCCAGCTTGCAGCAAAGGAGGGAAATCTCAGAGAAATTGCACCCCCTCCCCGGCTCATTCTCTGGGTAAATGGACAAGTTTACTCTGCATGCCAGACTGAGACACTGTATTTTAAAATCCTGAAGTTCCCAAGACTGGAATCCTGAGTGGAAAATTGGACCCCCCAAGGTCCATGGCTGTTGGCCTTGAGTTAAGTGTCACCCTTTGTTCTTACCATGGGAAGTTCAATTTAGAGCAATTTGGAATGATTCTCTCCAGTCTCAGGGCATCATTAGGTATTTCAAGGCTGGTGGTTAGCTTGGTAAAAACCACTTCCCCATATTAGAAGATCACAGGGACTATTGAAAAGGCATCACAGAGTGTATGATTTTAAGCAAGTCATAGTTTTCAGATTACCAGTATTTTCAGACAGTTTAAAAAGTGCTTGTATTTTATATATAAACACAATCTATATAGTAAAGCTCACGTTGACCTTGGAAAAAGCTTCTTTAATGCAGCGTGGAAATATTGTGGTACCATGGATATTCAAGAACATTTTATTTTGTTTTACTTTATTTTATATTATTTTATTTTTCTTAAACTCAAGATGCAAACAATTTACTGTGAACCTTGGTGAACAAATTTGGACCTTAGATTAGGGCTAAAACCTCTTTGGGCCGGGGATTTAGCTCAGTGGTTCGGTGGCCTGCCTTGCAAGCGCAAGGACCCAAGTTCGATCCCTGGTACAAAAAAAAAAAAAAAAACTCTTTAACTGAAATTCTCTTAAACTTCAGGCATGATGTAAAGAAGGTTATTTTTTTTTTAATCAGAATTTATTCATTGTTGGTTGGCTCTCAAGTGTGATTTTTATTTTAATCCTGTAAGATCAGTGTTCTTTAGCCAGACAACCTCAGGGTTGCTAAGCTCTTAGTGTGATGAGAGGGATATTACACAGTGTCCACACAGTGATACTGGACTCATGCACCTAATGGAGAGTACCACCATAAATAGGCCACATTAGCACTGAAATGACAACTGCATTGGAACCATAAGTTGAGATACACATTTATTTATTTATTTATTTATTTATTTAGCAGTGCCAGAAATGGAACCCGTGAGTCTATTGGAGGCAAGCACTCTACCATGAATGGATCAAGAAACAAAATCCAACAATATATAAAGAGACACATTTAACCCAAGAAGAAATTCATAGACTAAAAATATTCTAGGGCTGGAGATTTTGCTTATTGGTGCTGCTGCCTGCCTCACGTCTGGAGTTCGATCTCCAGTACCAAAACAGACAAACAAACAAACAAAAATAAAAGAACAAAAAATATTCCATGCAGCAGGAACCCCCAAACAAGCAGGAATAACTATCCTATTTTGAGACAAGTAAATTTTAAGCTAAAAACCAATCAGAACAGTCAAAGATATTGAAGAAGGGTACAATTCAACAGGAAGAAATAACAAGTGTAAACATATAAGCACCAAACAATGGCACACCCAACTTCAAAAAACAAACACTACTGAACCTAAACGATCAGATAAATATTAACACAATTGACTAAATCCAACATCCATTTATCGTAAAAACTCTGAAGAAAATAGATATCCAAGGATCTTAATCTGACAAAAGTCATTTATTACAAACTTATTGCCAATATCATATTAGATGGGGAAAATCAAAAGCTTTGCCTCTAAAAATCAGGAACAAGACAAGGATGTTCACAATAAGAGCTGCTAAATACTCAAAATGTTATTCAGATTGAATAGAAAACAGAAAGAGATAAAAAGAATATGTTTATGAAAGAAAGAAGTCAAATTATCACTACTTGCAAATGACATGATCCTCTAAATGAAAGGCCCAAAAAATTCCACCAAATGACTCCTAGAATTAATAATCAAATTCAGTAGTGTAGCAGGATACAAAATCTACACACAAAAATCAATAGCATTCAGCAAGGCATGGTAGTGCATGCCTGTAATCCCAGCACTTGGGAGGCAGAGGCAGGAGGATCACAGTGAGTTAGAGACCAGCCTGGGCTACACAGTGAGTTCCAGGTTAGCCTCAACTACTCAATGAGACCCTGACTCAAAAAAACAAAAACAACAACATTCCTCACAGAACTATAGAAAACAATTCTAAAACTCATATGGAATCAGAAGAGACCTAGAATAGCAAAAGCAGTCCTGGGCAACTTAGGAGTCTTGTTAAAATACAGGTTTCAAACGGGATCAGAGGGCCCCAGGAAATATCTTAAGTCACCTATTATTTTCTTCTGCAAGTATAATTATGTAAGAGAAAGTACGAAGAAACAGTAATAGTTTTTAATTCAAAGAAAACTCAGTTGAAGAATTATGTATGGCTATAGAGAGAATAAATACAAAGTCATTTTTCCATCTGTGCATGACATTTCTACCAATTTCAGACCTCTCTTTTGTGACTTTGATGGCACTCAGGAGAAATTATTTTGTGCCCATGAAAATATAAGATGAAATTTTGGATTCTATTTTTTTTTCCCCTTTGGTTTTTTGAGACAGGGTCTCACATGTAGTTGAGATTTACCTGGAACTCACTATGTAGTCCATGCTGGTCTCAAACTCAGCAATCCTCCTGCCTCAGCCTCCAGAGTGCTGGGATTACAGGTGTGTGCCACCACCCCCGGCTGGATTCTATTGTTTTTAAATGGATCAGGATCTTATAGTTAATAAAATGCTTAATAGTTGAAATGCTTAATGTATGTCAGTAATTGAAAAGGTAGCCTCTCAAAATATATGAAGATATTTTTAACTTAAATTCTGACAATTTGAGATAATAATAGGTTTATTATTATTGGGAGAACTCAAAACTACATACATAATTTTGAAAAGATTTGTATTTAATAAAGATAAGATATTTTCTACCCTCAGAGTATAAAGTTCAATAAAGTTGATTAGAAATTCATAGGGACTGAAAAATTATATTTTGTGAGTGCAGATTTTTTATTTTTTTAAAGTATTTTCCCCTTTAGGTGAAGAGCTCGTAGAGTCTTGATTACATTCCTAGAAGAAAGAAAATGTAAGTTTGTGTATGTACGGGTGTGTTGAACAAGTGTGATGAGTAAGATGTGATTGGAATGAAACTTATTTTTGACTTCATGCTCTTTCAGATTTATTCAGTGGGGGAGTTTCTGTTGGATGAAAGCTCTGACAGGTGTCAGAAATGTTCTAGTCGCATCAGAAGAAGAAAGCCCTACCATCAACCTGAGCCAAAACACATAGTCTTAATTTAGAAATAATATTCCAGTCTAATATACAATCAGTGCTTCAGTACACCTTTAAAAGTAAGATTTTTCAGTGAGTTATGGCTGTAACCCAGCACTCTAGGAGGTTGAGGGAGGAGGATCAAAAGTTCAAGTCCAACATGGGCAACTTCGCAATTTAGCAAGACCTTTTCTAAAAAAAAAAAAAAAAAAAGGCTGTGAATGTAGCTGGTACAAAGACCCTGGGTTTAATCCCCAGTACTGTAGGAAAAAATAGAGATTTTCCCTCTTCCTACTCTACTCACAGCTTGCTCATCACAGGCCACCAACTATGGAGAAGAAAATACGGTAGCTTTTTTGTTCTTATTTTCCACTTTCCAACGTTAAGCTTCCTCCGGTTTAGTGCACCAGGCGGCAGAAGAGGAAAGGGTAGAGTGAAATTGTCAGTTCGGTGGTGTGGTTGTGAGATAGCTTTGCACTGCCTGGGTCTGGAGGGTGCTTTAAAGGTAATTTTTGCTGGTGGGGCTTGCAGGTTCCTCTGAGGTCAGTGTCAGGCCCTCCACTGTCAGGCCGCAGAAATTGGGTGCACAGGTTACTCTTCTAGTTGCTGTTCTTTCTGTCGCTTGTTTCCTGGAGTTTCCACTCAGCACAGATTTGAACCCCCACTGCTGACTCTTTCCCAGGTGGGGTGAGATGGGGTTAGGAGTCATGCAGGGCAGCAGTCCTCAGGTAAAGAATGCGTTCCACCCATCCTTCCCTAATACCAATCCTTTTATGTCCTCCTTGCAGGTTTTAGGCCAGCCAGCTTTTAAACCATCTTATGAAATTTCCATAAGGTGGTCTCATCTGGTCCCTTATTTTGGAAATTCATATTTATTGAGTCTTTGGTGCATCAGTTACAAACTCAAATTTACTGTTCTATTACCCTATAACTTAAATTTTGATTTCTGTCCCAAAATAGTTCAATTCCTAGACCATTCCTATGTTAAAAAATATTTACTATGTATTAGAATTTCTCAGTCTCAGCACTATTCACTCTCTGGACCAGATAATTCTTTGCGGTGGAAGACTATTCTGGGCATAGTGGACTGCTTAGCAGTATCCCTGGCCACTTACCCACTAGGTGCTGACATCATGCCCTACCACCCCCTGCCAGGCGTGACAATAAAAATATCTCCAGACATGGTCCCTGGGGGCAAAATTGTCACCGGCTGAGACCCACTGCCTTGGATTTATAGGTACAGGTTCAAGGGCTACATGCATCACACTTGTGACCTAGACTAGAACAACACCCCAGGGGACAACCACAGGCCTCTGCTTCCTAAACAAAGAAACCACTACAGGAGGTCAAGTGGATTACCTGGGGTCGCACACTCCCCAGGGGGGTTGGATTGGGAAGAAGGGCTCGGACCCTCTCAGAGCACTCACTGTGAGGTTGGGGATAAATGACTATTAATTTTCAATAGCACTACTAATTTTAAAGTACCTATGCTTAGAATTTTCTGTGCCAAAAATAGAGCATGGAAAAACCTTATCTAATTAGTTAGTGAATAGCGCTGAATTGAAATTGGACACTATAATTAATCAATGCTAAATTGTAGTCAAATCCATTACCCTTGAGCAGATTATCTACGTGACCGACCGTTCCCTTGTGACACCTGTGCCGGGGGTCTGCAGACACTGATTGGAGGGCTCCGGGAGGGAGGGGCTGGGGGCTGAGGGTGACCTGGAAATGCGGCAGATGGTTTTTGTGTTATCAGTAGTTTGTTTTTATCCGTTCTGAGAACAAAGCTAATTGAGAATTGACTGTAGCAAACTCTTATTAGTGAAGGCCAGAGACAGAAAAACACATCCAGAAAATAACAGAAATTATTCAGTCGTCTCTTCTAACTGTGATCACTTTCAGGACTGAATGATCAAATTTTTTTTTTTTTTTTTTTAACTAGAAGACTCTTCAAGTTAAAAATTTAAAAAAAAAATCACTGATCAAAATATATGCTTTCCATACAACAGAGGAGAAGTAAAGCTTGGCAATTTGTCCTGAAGAGTTCATCACTGATGTGTGCCTGGATGGAAGGGGTGGGGTCCTAACTGCCCTAGACCCTCCTGTTAGCCCACACTGTGCCTGAGTCATGCCTTCCAGAACACTGCCCACTCCCCAAGAGGCCCCCTCTTGCCAGCTCTGCCATTGGCTTTGTTGTCCTTGGCTGGAAAGGTAGAAGTGATCAGTGGGTCGTCTCTCCTGATAGGAATTTAAACACTTAAATATTCAGAGCGATTATTAGGAATTTATTGACTCCCTACCTTGCGCCAGACTCTGTGCTGACACCTGTCCCTGCTTCGCCTCGTGATCTGTCTCTCCCCCCAAGGCAGGCATCACCATTCCCTTTCCCAGGTGATCAGTGTGCATGGTCATTCTGTGGGAGGTGGTGAGCCAGTACTTAGGTCTCCTGAGACCGGTGGCTCCTTCTTCAGCCACTGCTCTCAGAACACTGGATTATTCTTTAAGACGTCTCCAGGGCTTATTGCCCTTTTGTTTGCAGCCTTTGCCTCATGCCTAGATCCTTCTGAGCCTGCTCTGCAAATGGCGCACAGGTCACCCACTCTGCCCCATATGATGCTCTTTATAGTCAAAACCTCCCACCAGCTTCCCCTGCAGCGCCCTACTGTTCGCCCTACTGTTCACCGTAGGAAGCCCAGAGGCTCCGTCTGGCTCACTGCGTTTGAGCCTTTGCTCTCACCCCACAGTCAGTGCATGCCTATTTCTTTCCCTTCTGGAATCTTTTCTCCCACCTGGGAAAATGGCAGGCTTGGTCCTCCCATTCCTGAAGACTTACTCAGTCACTGGCCTGGTCTGAGACTTATTTCTGTGTATGTCCCACAATTAGAGCTGACTTGATCCTCAGTTTAGTTGGTTCAACCTAGTTAAATACCAGTTTTTCTCTTATCACTTTGTAGCTGTTTTCGGTCTAAATCTTATGTCTCGTAGAGTCTGAAGACCAAAAGGGAAATAAACTTCAGGACATTTATAGTACAGTATAATAATTGTTGGTTTGTTTGGCATCGCTTTTCAGAAAGAGGAAGTAATACTGGGATAAAAATATGAGCATTGCTGATATTATTAGGAGCAGCAGTACTCAATCTTGAAGGTTTTCTTTCCTAAAAGTGTTCTAACATCATCAGGGAATGCGAGATTCACACTCATTTTTAAACCAAAAGATGTTTAACTTTATTGTTATTTTTATTGTTTCATAATCTACATTCATATGATGTGTGTGTATTATAATAGGGACTAGTTGATTTTTTATGATTTGGAATTACTGGTTTTTTTTGGCGGGGGTACCGGGGATCGAACTCGGGACTTTATGCCTTCAAGGCAGGTGCAGAAATACTGAGCTAAATCCCCAGCCCTTGGAATTACTGTCATGAATTTGACAAAAGTATTCTGATTCTAAAATGGATGTCTAGTACTCCTAGTGAAATAAAATTCCACCAATTTCTTAAATGCATCTTTGGATTTTTTACAATTTCCTTGCAATGTACTATGATATAGTTTCTAAATCTTGAGTCATAGTAGTACATTGCTTTTTGTTAAAGGAAATTTAAAAAAAATGAATTATAACATACTTTGACTTATTGATGCCAGGGATGATGATGATGATGATGATGATGATGATGATGATGATGATGATGATTTTGGTAATAGGGATTGAACTTGGGTCCTTGCGCTTACACGGCAGGCAGCAGAACCACTGAGCTAAATCCCTGACCCTTAAAGTTTGCTTTTGGTACTGACAGAAATCACTAGGCTGAACAAAACCCATTTTTAAAGACTGTTCTGGTTTAGATCTGGATGTCCCCCAAAAGCCTGATGTGTTTAGAAGCTGACTGGATCATGGGGTGCTACACTCATTAACTGATTTGCTGTTAGGTCTGGGGCCTGGTTAGAGCAGGATCACTGGGGTGTGATCTGGAAGGGTTCCTCTGCCTCCCCTGCTCCTCCCTGCCCGCTCTACTTCCTCGCCATGACAAGACCAGCTTTCCTCTGCCAGTCTCTCCCACCATGCTGTTTTTCCTCTGTAGCTGGCTGGTGGTGCATGGACTGAGACCTCTAAAACTGAGTCAAAATACAACTCTCCTGTAAGTTCTGGATGCTGATGTTGTGTCTCAGTGTCAGGAAAGTGACTAAGACAAAGACATCCCGCAGAGATAGTCTAAAGTGTGCTAGTGGCTCTTTTCTTCTCAGCTTGCTTTATCTAGTTCAGCTAAGTCAAGATCAGCTAATATTACAGGCAGTGAGATTCTGACTGTGCTTTCTTTGATCCTGTGTTTGTCCTTTTGGCATCTATGGATTACAGGGCCAAACTAAAACAAAGTAGTTCCCATCTTTCCTGAGGCCTAGAGCCCAGACTCTGATCCACCCCTTTATTTAACTCTTACACACCAGCTATTTCTCTAGTGCTAAGTCACCCAGAGCCAGGTACCACAACACTGCAGACCACCCTTGTACCCCAAACTGTGCTATTACTCAAGTGAGACAACCCTAAGATGTTCCCCCTGCCCTGTCTGTCCCTCAGAAAACACACAGGGCTCAGACTTGAGCTTTCCCTTCCCTCCTTCTTGCCTTCTGACTGTACCTGTGTTTCCCTATGAGGCCCTGCATAGTGTGGTGTGTCCCTTCCTCTTGGGAAATGTGAGAAATAAGTTATTCCTATGGCACTGCCTCTCTGTAGTGTCACTCAGTCACCTCCATAAATTATAATCCTGAAGACACAAATGTAACTGATGACAGTGCAGTTTCCTGCGGGGGGGACTTTCCCTCTATCAAGTACATCTGCATTCTTTATTATGTCCCTCTACTAGCTGTCCTTGTCCTATGCTTTAAAAACCTGATGCCCAGGGCTTAACAAGCTATTTGACTATGCAAAATAAGTGCTAAACCTAACAACTGAAGGAGCCCAAAGTAGTTTCCTTTGTCAGAAATGGAGACCTACAGTTAGGGAAAAAAGAAAAATGGCAAGGGAAAAAGAATGGGCTGGGATAGTGGACCACCCATGTAATCCCAGCACTCTTGGAGGTAGGAGGATTGTGTGTTCAAACCCACTGATGGGTCAAGAAGATAAAAGGGTAGGAAAAATCATCTCTGGAAGTAATCTGGAGCCACCTAAAAATTATTTAGCCCAAGAACTGCATATGCTTTAGATTGAGACCCTGTTCAGCGGGCCAATATGAAATCATTGATTCATTTGTTTATTCATCCACCCTCCCACCCACTGGGTCATCCATCCACTTAACAAATATTTATTTAGTTCTCACTTACCAGGCATGGTTCTTGTACTAGGAACACATTGGCAAAGCCACGGTCCTTGCTGCTTGAAGTTTTTATTCAACTGAGAGGTGGAAATAGGCACGTAAATAAGCAGAAAAGTTGCTTTTAATGAAATAAGGCAAGAGGAGAGAGTAAAGAGGGTTAGCGGTGTTATTTTTAGGTGGGATGTGGGGGGTATGTTGGGAGGGGACCCTGGAGAAGAAAGACTGAAGTGGTGCAGAGATGACAGCACCTGGCGGGCCACGTCCTGAGGTCGAGGAAGCAGGAAAGGCCGGCAGGTGATGGAAGCAAACCTGGAATGAAGGACTCATAAAATCCGCTTTCATAGCCCTAATATGAACTTGGTTCTGTACATGGGGATGCCAGAGCCCCTCCCTGGCTGGGAGTAAGGGGGGACATTGCAAGAGCAGCCATGGCTTAGGGAATGTGGCCATAGCAGCTACCAGCACCAGCGCTGGAGTTGTCGCTTACTTTATTACATCTCTGAGTTAACGTCTAGTCAGGGAGCTGCTAAAGATGGGGACATGAGGCTTCTAACAAACAGCAATAGTTCTCTGCCACCCATCCTCCCCCATCTCTAGTCATTTTCTTCAGAGCCAACCATTTTTAACTCTCGCTTAACTGTTTTTTTTTTTGGGAGCTGCTAAAGATGGGGACATGAGGCTTCTAACAAACAGCAATAGTTCTCTGCCACCCATCCTCCCCCATCTCTAGTCATTTTCTTCAGAGCCAACCATTTTTAACTCTCGCTTATGTGTTTTTTTTTTTCCTTCTGGTATTTGCCCTTTTATTTCCAAAAATGTGATCATATCGATGCTTCATGTTTTAGTCTTTATCTGTTGACTTTGTAGTGAGTCAATAACAAGTTAGCTCTCTTGCCTCCCTCCCTCCTCTCTTACCCACATCCCTTAGACTGTCTTAATCCCTTTGTTGCTATAATGAAATACCCTAGATAAAGTAATATAAACAACAGAAATTTATTTCTCACAGTTCCACAGGCTGGGAAGTCTGAGACCAAGGTGATGGTGTGTTGGGTTTCCGGCGCAGGTCTTGTCCTCATAGGTGGAACTGTCTTGTCAGGTGTTTGCGTGTGGCTGAAGAACAGAAGAGTGAGGAAGGACCCAAGCTAGCTCTGCAGGCTCTTTATTAGACACTAATTTGTTCACAAGAGCTCCACCCTCCCGGCTTAACCAACTCCCTGAAGTGATTAACACGTCTCTTATGACCACCACCAAGGAGATGAAGTTTCACCTGAATTTTGGATGGGGCACTTTCAAACTATAGCATATATTTATATCATGGACGTCTCAGTCAAAGATATATACCATAGTTATGTTATATAATTATTTCCCCCTAAACTAGCTTTTTTTTTCTGAAGTAAATATTTGCCCTTGTTTTTCCCTGGCTTGATTCTAAGCATATGTCATTAAAGTTTCTCAAAATTTGCTAACAGATCTGTCAGATAGTATCTATGTATTATGTGTCCACCAAACAAACACTGTGTTCCTTCCACAGATTTCTGTCACCCAGTTACCCATCCCCCCTCACATTTGGACTGGGTGCACTCAGGTGTCAGGGAGGTCACACATCTGCTTCCTCATGTTATATTTCCTTCTTGCTGTGGCTCGTGTTTTTGGATGATTCTCTTAGTTAATGGGGGGCATCTTCTAGAAGTTTCTTAAGAAAAGGTGTGTGGGAAGCCAAGTTTTAAATTAGTTGTGTGTCTAAAACTAAATTTATTCAAACCTCATATTTCAATATTGGGCTCAGTAAATAATTCTAGATGGAAAATAACTGTCCAGAGTTTTGACTCTATTTGTCTACATCTTCTAGCATCTCGAAGTCCTATGTCATTCTGACTCTTCTCTTTTGAGAAGATATAGATTTTTTCCTCTCTGAAATTTCTTATATTTATTCTTCACCCATGTTCTGAAATTTGACATTGTTGTACCTTTTTATCTCCTTTCAAAAGCACGTTAGAAAAGTGTCCTAAAATGGTTTGGAGAGTTTCCAAGTTTCTGAGGTCATTAAAAAAAGAAAAAACTTTTTTGGGAAAAGAATAGGATGTTATTAGAGATAAGGGCTTGAAAGAAATCAGGTATTTTTAAAGCAGTGAAAATATTCAGGACTTTTCTCATTTCTGTTAAAGCAGTGGTTCTCAACCAGGGATGATTTTGCCACCCAAGGGCCGCTTGGTGATGTCTGGAGTTGTAGTTTGGGGTGTGTGGACTGCACAGGGAGCAGTCGCTCCTGATCTGGTGGGAGCAGGTCAGGGATGCTGGTAAAAACCCCATGATGCAGTGAAGCCCCTGTGACACAGGCTGTCAGGTCAAATTATCAACAGGGCTAAGACGAGCAGCCTTGCTTCTCAAGTGTCCTTAATGTTAAGTAGAAATGCCCACATCCCCGAGGTTGACTTCATCCTGCGTTCATTTACCTATCCCGCATGTATTGCGGGTCTGGTAAATGCTAGCTACTGTGCCTGCCCTCACAGAGCTGAGAGTCTCTTGAAATACACCAGCTTGCCTTTTTCTTTTAGTGCTAGGGATCAAACCCAGGCCTTTGTGTGTGTTAAGCAAGCACTCTATCACTGAGCCACATCCACAGCCTGGATTTGCTTTTTGTTTTTGATATATTTAGAGATTCTAGGAAATAGACTATCCCCCCCCCAATTTTAGAATTACCAAAAAAAAAAAAATTTACTTCTCTAAATTTTGCTGTATTTTAGTCTCGTACTTAATTACATGCTCCTATCCCTAGTGAGCATGTACTGGGAATGCAGAGGCAGGATGATGCCTGTGAATAACAGGAATAGAAACATCTAAGCTAGCTTGGCCTGTGATTCTGAGCCCTACAGAAGACACGTCTGCACCCTGCTCCAGAACCAGCTAGAATGCTAGCGGACAGTGCAATTCCTAGAACCTGTATCAGATAAAAGGAATCAGAATCACTAGGATGTAGCAAAGATTTCATACTTTTGGTTTTTTTTGGAGCTAGGAATGGAACCCAAGGCATCATGCATGCTAAACACACAGTCTAGTGCTGAGCTACACCCAGCCCACCCCAAACTACGTTTCGGCAAGCTCCCTGGCGGTCTTTCACTCACCCATGCCCAAGAACCTCTGGCCTGGTCCCGATACTGTTGTGAAACTGGGGGTCAATAATGGATCTGGGAGTGAAAGTGGTGGTAATTAGTGAGCACAGTGTCTTAATACTAGGATTGAAATGAATATTAGCACTGACTTTAGACCTACACCTAGACTGCCAAGTTTGGCTTCCAGCTTCACCATTTATTAGTTACATATCACTGAGGAAATGACTTAACCTTTCAGAGTCCCAGTTTCTTCATCTGAAAAATGGAAATAACAGCATATATTTTATAGGATGGGTGTTGGGAGCCATGTGAAATGCTTACACAGCCTGGCATGTAGTCAGTGCTCAATATTCCTGTTATAAAGAGACATGACGCTCATCATCCTTAGGAGAAAATTCTTGGCCAGGCATGGTGGTGCATGCCTGTAATCCCAGCACTCGGGAGGCTGAGGCAGGAGGATCGCTGTGAGTTCGTGACCAGCCTGAGCTACATAGTGAGTTCCAGGTCAGCCTCAACTACATAGTAAGACCCTGTCTCAAAAAACAAACAAGAAAAACAAAACAAAACAAAACAAAAAATTCTTGATTGAAATTTCAGTGATTTCCCCAGGAGAAGATGGTGTCTTGAATTCCTACAGTGTTATTTTTCTCTCGGAATGGTGAGATCAGATCACTGGTTGCATTCCTTGGACCTTCTCCACCCCAGGCCCAAGGCATGCACATGCTTGAATACGGTGCACACACACAAAACGCATTCCCTCTCTCGCACGTGTGCACATTCACACCCCTCAGCTACCATAATGCCCAAGCTGGTTTCCCCCTTTAAGCACCTAGCACCATTTGACCTTCTTTGTTCTGGAAAGGCTTCAAATCCACAGTCCCTTTTTTCCAGACCTGTACTAACCTGGGGCATGTGGGCGCTGCGATGTATCCCTCTCAGATGGTGACAGGCAGGCAGAGCTGGCGGCCACAGGGTGGGAGAAGGAGGTGGCAAGTGGCAGAATCAGAGGCTTTGTCTTGGGATGGCCTGCGCTGGAGTGCAGCACCCCTCTCTTTCCTTGCTGTGGCTTAGGGTGCCAGGTTTGGGGGTGAAGTGGTGACAGAGCACCCCCCTCCTGCAGGCCCTGCTCGCACAGCCTGAAGAGTGCAGAGTCTAATCAGACCTGGCGCTGAGAGCCCTCTGCGGGCTCTTCCAATCACAATGTTGTGATTAGTCACACTTCCTGCTTGGAAAACAGGCAGATATTAGAAAGGGAAATCCTAGCATGAGATTTGAATGGGATTTCAAATGGATCTTCTCTGCAAATAAGATTATAGGTAGGAGGAGGAAGGTGAGCAACCCCTAAGCTTTTCTGTAGGCTGAGGACTTGTTGAGCCTCAGGGGAAAGGAGCTGGCAGACCCTGGCAGCTCTGGCTTCCTGTGACCTCGTTATGGGCTGGGCTTTGCTACTGGAGTGACTTTGAGCAGCGCTCAGACTTGGGGCCTGCAGAGACAAGGATGTGGCAGGTTTCACGTGGAAGAAGACTTAGGTAGGTTTGTGGCTCTCAGTAGACATCAGTTGAGCATCTACAGGGGACAGCAAGGGAAGTCAGCTAGGTGACCAGGCTAGTTCCGTCATCTCTCTGGTTTCAATTGCCTCATCTTCAAACAGAGATGGTGACAAGATTTAGTTCACAGGACTGCTATTAGTACTGTGGGCACAAACACTAATAGCACACACACACCTGGACTGGGTGCACCAGCAGCCTTCAGGACACATGCCTGTGTTCCCACAAGGAGTCCATAGTGCTGTAGGGCACGGAGTTTGTGGTCAGACTTGCTGAGGTCTGGGGAGATTCATTGTTAGAGTTCACAGCTTTATATTACATTTTGAGGTTTAAAGAAGTGATTTCTTTATAGACACAGCATTTTCTGGAAATACAAATGTACCTTTTGAAATTTAGTCCTGAGAGGTAGCTCAGGTCTCCTGCTGTGGCGGCGGTGATGAGTGGCATGGTGAAAGAAAGCACGTTGGCGTTTTATGCAAAGCCCACAAAGAGTCTCCTTTGCTTGAACTTTAAACTTTACAGAGGAGCAGATGCAACAAAACAGGGGCAAAAAGTTCCTCAGCTCTCCTGCTACCAGCGGATAGGGTTAAGGGTCTCCTGGTTTCTCTTTGGACTTAAGGGGATTGTGTACTTCAGGACAAGCTTTGTAGGGCTACTGACTTCTCTGTACATTTTGTGCCCTAGGACTTTGGGGAAACAGGGAGCTGGTAAACCAAGAATATGAAAAGGAAGTCTTGTGTTGTGTTCATGCATAAGTAAAGTGGCAGCTGCTAGTTGAAAAGTATATTTTCGTTATTAAAGAAGCAAATTAAAATAGCAAGAAAACAATGGAATGATCAGGTTGCAAAAGTTATTTGCTTTGATTAAAAAGCACCAATAAATGTGTCTTGGTCCTATAACTGCTTCATTTAGCACTTGACATATAATAGATTTTTTTCACAGTATAATATCTCCATTGAAATATAATTATTTTGCAGATTGCTCAACTGAATACTCTCATAAACATGCTGTTAGGGGGACTCACCCCTGGTGATCATCAGGATATCATGACAGTGTGCACGATTGATGGACACGTGAGGGACGTGGCAGCCACGCTTGGAGCAGAGAAGGTGATTTTTTGCAAAGCAATTACCCTAATGCATTTTTAAAAGCATAAAATAAAGAATCATTTCATTTGCTGAAAAGATATTTTAGGTGCTTCGGTAGAGCAGTGACAGAATATTTTGATTGTCAGGGGTTCTTTTTTCTTTAAAGTTAGGTAATTACATTTACCAGTTAAAGAATTGCCATTTAAAAATAATATTTTGTCTAAATGTTTAAAGATGTCTATTAAAAATGTATACGGAACATGACAGCGGCCTTTTCATGCTGTAATTCTAGTCAGTGGTCTGAAAACAATTAGGAGGAAAAATGTACATTTATTCAGTGCTAGCTGGAGAGTCGGGAATCTATATAGTACATTACGGTTTTTAAGATAGTTCTATTTGTGCTCAGATAACACCTCTGAGACAGGTTCTATGGCAGTGTGTGCTCTGTATTTGGTTTCTCCAGTAACCTCCCCAGTGGCCAAAGCCCCCCAGGGCCTGTGGCCCCAAGGACATGTTGTCTTCTGCTAAGAAGGGAGAGAAAATGGAAGAAAACAAACAGAGTGGCGAAACGTTACCCACCTATTTGGGCCCTCCTCTGGTGGAATGTACATCAGCGTGACTATACTTGCTGCAATATTGAAGTATTTGCTTACCTCTTAGTAAAAATGTCCCCCTAAGCCAGGCCACTCCCTGTGGAGCTCCCTACACATCCCCAAGCTGGACCCAGCAGCCAAAAGACACACGCCTGCCTGAGCAGAGGCTGGCTTCCCTTCCAACCTGTGGGTGTCTGGGCTGCACTGGTCCTCACCTCCGTTTGGATGGATCTTTGAGGTGCAGCTTGGGAGCATGTGGAATACTCAAAAGCAAAAGCTGACGTGTGTGGTGCGGTGGTTACGCAGTACAGGACTGAAATGAAAGCACACCCAGCATTCCTGATGGTGCTGAGCTCAGGCCAGGGGTTCTGGGTACAGCGGTGGGCCCCAGGACTGCACCTTGTGGTGGTTCCAGGACCTCCATCCACCGAAGCCATTGACTTCTTTGTGCCTCTGGAGGGGCAAAAAGTCCTCTCGGGTCAGGAACAACCTCCTGGAGAAGGGAAAAGGCAAGGATAGGCTGCAAAACTGCACGACCATGATCAGCTAAAGCAAACTGAGGGTCGGGTCCTAGATTCTTCAATAGGCAAATTGAAGCCTGGAGTCCGACTTCCAGGGAAGACCCAGGAAGACCTTCACTCTCATCCAGAGCTCTGAAAGGAAGTGTGGCAACTGCAGTGGAGCATTCTGCACAGGGGCCCATAAGGTACCCAGAGGCTCAGGCCTTCTTTTCCTTTTCAAATTCAATCACGGTGAAAACCTAACAGGTCTTGCCACCTTCTGGCTTGCAGTCCCCCATCAACCTGCCACACCCCTGCCAGATTGCCTCTCACACTGCAAATCTGATCTTGACCCTCCCAACCTGAGACCCTTCTGTGCCTTCCGCAGCAGCAGTCTCCAATCCTTCCTGAGCATGTGCCCCCAGTTGATGTATTTATTTATAAATTATATACAGGTATATGGATAGGGGATACAAAAATAGATTTAAAAATCGTACGATTAGTAATAAGCATCTTAATATTCTTCTCCCATGTTCCTAATGGATTGTTTTGTGCACAGCACGCTGGGGACCAGTGGTCCATTAATGCCTTGCCAGTCATCAGGGAGCCTGGCTGACAGGCATGTTAGGAAGGAGGGGGCCACGCTAGGGCTTGGGATTCTGCTGTAAAAAGCCCTTAGGTGAGGTTGTGGTTTCTGACCTTCATAATCCTGGTGTATAGTTTTCCTTGGCTTCTGAGACTTGCCTTATGAAAGTAATCCTTGAATTTTTTATTTTAACTTTTAGAACTTTCTAAGTAAATACTGTCATTACTAAGCTAAGTGATAAATGTTTTCTGGCACTGCCTAACATCCCTGAGAACAATCACTTCGATTTTGCAACACACTTAATAAAGAATTAATTGAATACATCTTTTTGACTACAGTAATTTATTTAGTGTTAGGAATTTTGAGGAAAGAGATTTTTATTTGTGCTTACGACAAAGTAATTAGCGATAGTCATTTTACTGCAAAGACGGGTTTTGGAAGAGGTTTTACTTTTTTGTAAAGGTATCATTTATTATGGTAGAGCTTGTGGGAGAGACTCTTTGTCCAGGACAATAGTCTTTTAGCCTTGTTAGAGTCTTATTCTATATAAATGTGCCTAATTGTTACAGTTGCTAAACAGAACCCATCCTTCTGAGTGGGATCATTTAGCTACGAGGAGGCATAATAGCAGTTGCATATGAAATTTGCGGCAATTTTGCATATTCTTTCTGCAGAGAATTTCTTTCCCCTGTTGCCAAAGCCGCTGAGGAAGCGCTGCTGTTTCCCCCATTGTCAGGGGCAGCTGTCTCTCTGTGCTGAGGCCTGCACCCAGCAGCCGGGCAGATGGTGGCTGGGAGCTGAGGCGTCTTCTGCGCACGGGACCCACTTTGTTGGCTTTGGGGAAGCACAGCTGCTGCGCTGTTAGGGTGGTGGCAGCGAGGCACCGTCTGCATCTCAGACACGAGGCCCTTCTACTGAGCCATGTTCTGGGAAAGGGTGCTTGGGGTCTCCGGAGCATTGAATAAGCGCTTGCATATTCAGAGTGCCAGGGTTGTGTGAAAATATGGATTGCTATTAATTAGAATTTTGGCTAGGAATCAGGCAGGAGGTGTGTTGCAAGAGCTTGGGGAAACTGCTATGCCAGATCTGCATGTTAATGTATTCCCGATGGGAGAGGCAAGCCCAGGCCCTGCAGCCTGCTTCACACTGGCTTCTCACGCTCGCCCCTCCACGTCCACCTGTGTGGTTTTCCCACTCTGATGAGGCTTTGATAAAGCGCTCAGTAGCCTGGGGAGGGATCTACTCCCTGGAGGTGGAAGAATGTTTCCTGGTCCTGGCTGCTGGACTGAAGGGAGGCAAAGGCTCAGTGGAGAGGCGGGCAAGGGCCCTGGCTGAGCAGGTTTATCCCTGCGAGGTAGCTCGGGCTCTGCTCCTCCTTTTCCACCCTGCCTTACATTTCATCCAGTCTCCTCCAAAGTGGACACTCAGGCTTCAGCTAGGTACGTGTTTTTAAAAATAGCTCTACTAATACATAATTCACATATGGTACACTTGACTAACAGTGGCTTTTAGTATATTCATTTATATATATAGCATATCTATCTATATCTATGTTTATATCTATTCCCACAGTCAGTTTTTAGGACATTTTTATCCCCGAAAAGCAACCCTGTTGTTTCTTTTGCTATAGGATATTTCTTTACCCTAAGTATACTTAATTCCTCTTCCTCAGCTCTAAGTATCCAGTTATCTACTTTCTTTCTCCAGATACTCAGAAACTTTCGTGTATGACTAGGCTGGAGGTGTGAGGAGCAGTGTATGTGTGTGGGTCTGTAGGTAGGGTGCAGCCAAGAGCCAAGTGTGGTGGCACAGCCCTGCTCAGGTCTGTAACCCCAGCACCCAGGGGAGCCGAGGCAGGAGGATCACAAGTTGGAGCCCAGCCTGGATAACTTAGTGAGACTTTGTCAAAATTTAAAAAGGTGGGAGTGAGGTGGGGAAACAGCTCAGTGTGAAGGACCCAGGTTCAATACCCAGTCCCGGAGAAGGGCAGGGGATAGGACAAACTTTCAGAACAGTTGAGGAAGCAGCTTGAGCACATAAAATCACCATCTCTTGAAGTCAGCAGTGACCCACTTTGGCGTTGCCATCCCAGACTGATGCATTAGCTTACTAGACCACCACTGACTCTTTTTTACCCTTTTTTGCTTACCTAGTCAGGCTGCAGTTTATACATATTTGAGAAAAGTTAGTTTATATTCTACCATACCATGAAGCTGTATTTTTGTTTAATTGATTTATCAATAATGTACCTTTAGGGCTGGGCGTGGCGGTGCATGCCTGTAATCCCAGCACTCGGGAGGCTGAGGCAGGAGGATCGCTGTGAGTTCGAGACCAGCCTGGACTACATAGTGAGTTCCAGGTCAGTCTCAACTACATAGTGAGACCCTGTCTCAAAAAAAAAAAAAAAAAAAAAATTGTACTTTTAGGGACAGGGCTACTTAACGTTTCAGGTCAGAAGTATCAAAAGCTTGGCCAGTCACTCAGGAAATGGTAATAACAATAACGTATTTGAAGAGGTCCACAGATAGAATTCGCACTGGACAAGTCTCAGGATGATATTATCTTTTGAGAATTTTGTTAGTTTGTCATTATTTATTATTTGTAGATTATTTTCCCTAACAATTTCACTCTCCCCATTTTTAGTACTTCCCACCAATAAAAATGTTTTTTTATAAATGGCACATAGTTTCAAATAATTTGGAACTGGAAAAAATTTCAGGGACAATTTTATCAAAACTACTCATATTATTAGTTGAAAGCTCGAACTTTAAATACCATAAAATCTAGGGATTGGGTTCAATTCATGGAGCCACTCATTAAACTTTTCTTTTTGTTAGCATGAAATAAAAATATCTGTTTTGGAAAATACCATTATATTTCTAGAGATGGTTCTTGATTTGATAAAAAAAAATCATTTTCTCCCTGCTTTGGATCCTTATTGTCAGTGACAACTGTTGGATTTGGCAGAAGATTCTTGGAAATTCTGCCAGAATTGAGGCAAAAGAAAAGAAAAAAGAAAGAACAGAAAAAGACGCAGTGAATGTCTTGGAGGTGGAGAAGGGAAATCTTAAAACTATGGCGCAAACAGAATGGAGAAGAGGGCGACCTCCCTCTGTCCCTCTTTCCCTCTCTTCCTCTCTCTTCCCAAGGGATGAGTGAGGCTGGGGTCAGAACTTGGGTGGGAAAATCTCAGCATGGCTAAAGAGGAAGAACCTTTAAGTGGACTGTCCACACGTGCCTGTCCTCAGAAGACCTGTCCTGCAGCGAGCATGTGAGTCCCTGGTAGGCACCAACAGTTTCTCTACCCCATGGGCATCTTTCTCTTAGGGGGTCAGTGTAGGCATCTGCTGCCGGGCAGGACTGCACGACAGTCTCGTCGTGTGGAAATTGTTTCTAACCTTGAGTGACATCGGAGGATATTCATACCATCAAACGCCAGAAGTGACAGCCGTGGAGATGACATGGCTCAACCTTGATGATCATGAAAGTCGCCAACCTGGGGCCCTGGACCCTCTGTTCACCCTTTCATATACAAACTGGACATGACAAGGATTCATAGGGAGTGCATTCTCAGAGAATATGCTTTGGGATTCAAATTCAGCTTTTGTTCTTTTTTGACTTGATAATTTAGTACCCTGAGACTATTGTTATCTAAAAAAGGTATATAAGCAAGTCATTGTCTTATCAGAGGACATGTTTTAAATTCAGCGTTAGGCTCCTGTGCCTAAATGTGATCGACTCAATGAAGAATAAATGAGCACACAGCCTTTTTGGTCGGATATCTATGGGCAGCAGGGTGGACTTTCTTTGTGTGAAAGACCAGGCCATTCCATATGCTAACATGGAGAAGAGCTAACAGGTATTTTTCAGTTTAACTGAAAAGACACTGACCGTGAGGAAGGCAATTAGTTCTTCAGCATATTTCTTGTAATGCATGTACTGTATTCCAAAAAGTAGATTGTAAATTTTTGGAAGCGTTTACATAAACGTTGCCATGGACTGTCAAGAAAAGTAGGGTTCATGGCGACCATGTAATGTTGCTGACTAATGATGTTTTAGAATTGCTGACACAACACATAGGAGTTAGAACGAATTCACTAGACAGGCTTACCAAATATTTGCATAGATGGCAAGTATGTGCATGCAACATTCTTTAAATATTGGTTTTTATATTGAGTATGAAAATTTCTCACTTGTTAAGTTTCTCACTGAAATATCCAGTTAACTGAGCCAGTAATTCAATTTCTGTTTGGCTCGGGAAGTGGCTCCTGCCTTTCATATTACCACATGCCTGTTTTGGAAGTGGTTAACTGTTTTCACTGTACTTACACTGTTCTAAACCATACCCTCTACAGCTCTGTCTTCTTGTGTGTGTGTGTGTGTGTGTGTGTGTGTGTGTGTGTGTGTGTGATTAGCAAAAGCTACAGAAGAGAGAGACTGAGAAGAACTCTTTCCCTCAGTGAAAGAGTTTCTGAATTGTTTGCATGAGATCTCTAAGTCATTTTTATCATTGTTTGCCAAAAATAACTTTTAGTGCTACATATAGCTAATTTTGTTTTTGCTTTTATTGAGCTACAAAAAATCTAGCAGTTCTGACAAGGTTATGAAGTCATAAGCATTTCATGAAGTAATATTTGGATATGTTCTACAAGAGCCTCTACATTTTCCTCTCCCTCCCTCCCTTCCTTTTTTCCTTCCTTCCCGGCATCCCTTAGCTCTTTGATAGAGATGGTTCAAAGGTTGACAAATAACAAATTCTTTTTACTGTGGTTATGCTTTTGAAGAATTGTAGTAGAAAAAAATCATGGCTTATGCAAATTCGTTCAATTTATTTCCAACTAAGATGAGACTTACAATTTTCAAATCTTAGTTCAACACCAACTGTTGAGACTCTAGCTGAAATGTGAGCAACTAATAATTTTTTTAAAATAATAATTTATGAAAAGAAGAAAATTGAGTGTTTTCATGTGTCTCTGTTGCGAGCCAACCACTTAGATCTGTAGTCTGTCAAGTGGGTGTGGGATAGAGGGTAACTATTTTATACACAGGTATTTTATTTCTTCAGTGACATGCATGGGCTGAAATAACCGTTTAATATAATTAGTAATTATTAGGTATCCTGTATAGCAAATGCTTTGCTGCAGCAATAGCAAGCAGTTTCAACAACTTCACAAATAAATCAAGGTGTGTGGATTAAGGATTAATGGGGGCTTATCACAGAGTGGGCCCAGAAAGCCTTTTGGTCCTGGGTTCATATTTATGAAGTCTTGAAATTTATTTTTTGACATTATCCCCAAATCAAGCTACCCAGAGAGGGCTACATTGCTAACACTGAACACTGAAAATATTTAGTTGTTTCTGTAACTCTGTTTCAGCATATGTTTGTGTATTAATATATTTAGCACCTTAAAACATGGACACAGTACAAATGTTTCAGCATTTCCTGGAGACCAGACAAACCTTCCCAGCCATACTCTGTCCACATACAGAATCTTCCACTTTATGCTGTGAGAAGGAAAGGAGTTGATGGCTTTGCTTTTGCAGACTCAATGCTTCCAAAATGGCAAAGCTAAAGTGGGAACAAGGGTATGGTACCTGACACTGGGCTCATTCCTCCATTTGCCCACTGAACAAAGATTGATGGATGGTCAGACAGAGCTGTGAAGGAAGTTGAGCTCTGCCATTTCTTGGGTATGCTGCTTTCTGGGTGTCAATTTCCAAATTTAACTGGGAGCAACAGTGGTACTTGCCTCAAAGTATATAATAGGGGTGAAAGGAAGTAATGTGTTCCAGACTCAGCTCAGCCTGGTGTGAACCAAGAACCCAGTAGCAGTTAGAAACCATTATTAGCAGTATTACTTTGTATTGTAACATATGGTAGGTGCTGTGCTAGGCATTGGATCAAAAAGTGGATAAAACATGGTATGTGGTCTAGAGAGATGATGAAATGATGGCAAATTCAGTATGATAGCAATATAGCTGGCATTTGTGCAGTGTTCAATGTGCAATGTTCCGAGAGGCAATGCTCAGCTGTAGTTTGGGTGTTATGTTAGCTTTCCTGTCACTGTGACGAAAATACCGGAGGAAATCAATTTAAAGAAGGGAAGGTTTATTTTGGCTCATGGTTTCAGAGGTTTCAGTCCATGGTCACATTCCTCCATTGCTACTAGGTTCATGGTGAGGCAGAACATCATGGTGGAAGGGCATGGCTGAGGAAAACTTCTCACCTCATATTGTCCAGGAAGCAGGGAGGGAAGTACGGACAAAACGTATTCTCCAGGGACACACCTCTAGTGATCTACTTCATCCAAGTAGGGTTCACCTCCCACTAACACCACATGCTGGGGACCATGCTTTCAACTCAATGAACTTTATTTTTATTTGCTTTTGGTACTGGGGATTGAACTCGGGACCTTGCACTTGCAAGGCAGGTGGTAGGACCACAGATGAACTCATGAACTTTTGAGGGACATTTCAGATCCAAACCATAACAGGTATAGAGAGCACTTCATAGATGTCAGAGAAAACCCACATTTTTGTTTCACCCAACCACTATTAGCTTTGAAACTTTGGGCAAATTGGTTGCTCTGAGACTCAATTTCTTAATGTACAAATGAAAGAGCAAAGACTTGCTGAACCAACTATATTGATCTGAACTGTGTCAGGTACTTTCCATGACATAAGTTGAGCTTCTGACCTTGTTACTGATACATCCTTAGATCTTGGGGAAAAAAATTCAACCATGCTTGTCTCCACTTTGTCAATGTCTCATATTTAAGCTAATTTCCAGTTTTGATGAACTTTGAAAACAAATGTCTTATGCACACTTGGATAAATTTGTCTTGAAAGTCAATTGTCCACTTGGTGGCTCTTGCTCTGCGATATTTTGGTCATAGAGGACCCAGAGTGAGCTTCCCTTGGGGCTCTCATTGATATCTGCAGTGTCTTCTATTGAAGACTTCTCAGCCATTTTTTTATGAACCTAAAAATGTTAGGGGAGCAGGGAGGATGATGATTCAAGTGTGTTTGTATATTTGTGTCATCTTTCAGTGTCAGGGATTAATAACAACTTGATAAATATCCATTTCCCTGTCCATGTGACAGGAAGAGTTTTGGTTTTAGTATGTTCCAGAAATCCCTTGGCAGATTTTGAAGCAAAAATTCAAATAAAATGGAGCCACTAATCTCTTTTCCATGGCAAATATCTTACCCCTGCCTCAGCCAATTGAGTGATATGTTCCTTGTGTGGTGTTTTCATCCAACCATGGGCACCTGTGGGACAAAAGATATCAAGGACATAAGGCTTCCTCTGATAGGTTCTGGGCCCCTCACCTAAAGATGTCAGGACCAAATGTATCAGAAATGGTTAAATATGAGGCTGTTCCAGCTGAAAGGAAAGTACAATATAGTCCTTATAAATCATTTGCATTGCTTTGTAGAAAAACAAAATTTTTTTTCGTAGCTGGTAGAAGTTAGGGCTAAAATAATCCAGTATTAAAACTCATATATCATCCTTAGAAAGTAATCTGGAGGACTATGCATAATAACAAACCAAAAATATTCTGCCAGACTTGGTCTAGTGCCCAGAGAGCTGTACAGACACAGAAATACTCCCCTCCACCACCCCCAAGCTGGCTGTTCCAAGACAGCCTGGAAGCACAGAGATCCTGAGATCTTTACATGGTGCCGCCTACTGGGAAACTCGAAGAGCCGAGCCTTTCTCACCCATCCACACAAGGGAAATAAGCCTCGGACCAACCAATGGCTCTACCATCTTAAAAAAATATTGGAATACTGAAGTAGAAATCCCATTAAAGATGTATATGCAGCATTTCTAATGGCAGTGTTTTATGTTGTTGAAGTGAAGTGTTTCTTTCTCCTCTCCATCTGGTTCATATCTGTAGTGAGAGAAATGGATGGTCCTGTAACGTGTCACATGCTTGTTATTTCATGTGACTGAGCTAAAAGAATACAGTTGTTCAATGTGAAGGTCTAAGTTGTAAAGTAAATCTGTCCTGAAATTTTTTACAAAATCCTGAATATTAAATAATGTGTTAAAATGATTAAATCACCCTTTTAGGCACAAAGCAAAGGCTTTGTAGTGAACATTTATTGTTAAAGATGGAAATAATGCTTAATTTGAAAAGAACTATGTTGAACACATTTTGCAACACTTGGCTTAAAATTTTAATCAATACCTAGATAGTTCTTATACTTTATTTTTACAGAGAAGAAATTAAGATTATTTGATCTGAAGAGAAACCAGAGTACTAGTTCTTTTTCTAATAGACTTTTATTTACTTTATTTTATTTCTTTTTGGTACTGGGGATTGCACTCAGGACCTTTTGCTTGCAACACAGGTGGCAGAACCACTGAGCTAAATCCCTGGCCCTCTAATAGACTCTTAAATAAAAGCTGCCTATCATGACGGGCAAAACTAGATTCTTGCTTTGAAAGTTGATTCTCTTTAAATGTGATTGCTTATATATTTATACATTAATTAATTCATTCACAAATTTGTCTTGTCATGTCCTACAATCAAAACCAAAGCACATTGTTTATTTGAGTGGAATTGGCAAGGTTTGAACATTTATCCGTCTGGCAGTCGAATCCCACTGGAAGATAGATCTTGAGATTCCTGAGGGAGAGTGTAGCCTTCACAGTCCTTAGTCTTCTCTAAATAGCATTAATTACTCTAAACTTTTGCAAAGCTCTGGACAGAACACCAGACTCTGATGAGGCTTCAGAACACCAAAGCTCTACATCGCTTAATAAGGTGGATCTTTAGCCTGTGGCAACTAAGAGAGCAGGTGGTGGAGGGTGAAGCCTATTTTGACTAGCCAAGGAGGCATAGTGAGTCGTTGGTCACACAGCTCTACAAAGAAGTGGATGCCAAGAGTTTTGCAGGTCTGGCTATGAGCTCCCTTAGTGAGCACTCTGGAATTTGTTTCAGCCTGTTGTCTCCAGAGTTTCCTACCACAACATGGAGATTTTCAAAACTTTTAATCAGTGGAGTTTGCTTTCAAATGAAATTGTATATAGACTATTTGTGTATGAGATAACCAAAAATATTGCTACTTTCATTGAAGCAAGGTGATAAGCCTTGTACAGAAGAGGCTTGGGATGGGAAGTTTCTTGGTAGATCTACCAGTCATGCTCCATAGTTAAGAAACCATGATAAGGGCCGGGGATTTAGCTCAGTGGTTCAGTGACCTGCCTTCCAAGCACAAGGACCCGAGTTCAGTCCCCGGTACCAAAACAACAACAACAACAACAACAACAACAAAAAGAAACCATGATAATGTCCTCATGGGTCATGCCACTGTCTCCTTCGAGAACAAGTTAACTGCAAAATACAGAAAAGAAAGAGGGTAAGCTACCACATTTTATGGTGATTGAATAAATGTTATTTTTTATTGCAAAATATTCAACGGTACACTTTAGGCATACATAATGGTAATATGCATTGTAGGGAATTTGCACCTGTACATGATACATCCTCCCTGCCCATGGGTGAATAAATTTTAGAGAATATCTAAAATGATGATTTTGTTAGCATTGTAGTCAAAGGCAGTAGTTAAATAGCAAGGTGGTGAGGGTGTATCAGATAGTTAAATGTGTCTACTGAGCTCCAACAGGAACAAACAAAAAACTTAGAAATTCAATAAGAACTATGTAAGGTTTATATGAGTCAGATTATAAAACTTTATTAAATGATAGAGTAATCTTGTCTGAGTTACTTTCCTCTTATAGCTGAGACAAAATACCTGACACCCAAAGTTAAAGGAGGAAAGATTTATTTAGCTCACAGTTTGCAGAGGTTTCAGTGCATAATGGGCTGGCTCCAAGGCATGGTGGCTTGGCAGAGGGGCATTATGGAAGAGAAACAGTTCATGGCAAGCAGAGGACAGCCAAACAGAGCAAAGAAGAGATAAAACCAGCCTCTTTCTGTCTCTTAGATTGTCCAGGCTACAAGGGTTAGGGTGGTGCCAAACCAATCAGTGGACTGATTTAGTAATCGCACACCCTTAATCCTAGCATCCACTAATCCTAACATTATACTATGAATCAATCACACACTCCAGATTCAGCCACCTCTGAAACAGCCCCAACTATGACTGCATGAGGCTTTGGGGGAGACATCTAGACACAGCCATGACAGATTCTGATTAAATCTTAATGAAATTTTCTTAAAAAATATGTCAAGCTGATTCTTAAATTCATCTGGAAAAGATGTACAGCCAGTATTAGCCTAACACACACTTAGGTATTACTAATTAAAATAATTTCTGGCATAATAATAGATGAGTGGAGGAGAAGAGGCAGTTCTAAAATTGAAGATAAAGTTTTAATGTAGATTTTACATGGAAGTTTAAATCAAGATAAACAGCTATCAAAGTAGTAGAATAAAATATAGGCAATTATAAAGGAAATAATACATTTCAAAATTATTGCTCAGCCTCACTAGTACTCAATGAAATAAAAATTAAAACAGCAAATTGCTATTTTTGCTCCGTGGATTTATTGGAAAACCAATTATATCCAATGGTGGTGAAGACTGAGGAAATAAACACTTTCATTTATGATCGGTGAAGGTGTGAGTTGAGTATGATTCTTTCGCTGAAGCTGTTATAATTTATAGCAGTTCTACTTACAGTTGTTTGCCCCAGAGAAAAACTTGGACCTGTCCCAAAAGCTTTCCATACAAGAAGGATCATTACTGCAGTGCTATTACCACGATAGAAAATATAAGCGGCAGGGGAGTGATTAAACAATGTTACCACAGGCTATGCAGAAGTTTTAATCACACAGCAGCTAGATGGAATGAAAGAACTGGGTGTAACTCAGTGGTAGAACACAGGTGGAGCATGCATTCAATTCCAGCGCCAAAAAATAAAAATAAAATAAAATAGATATGTGTATACTGCCATTGAATTGAAGAACTTGTGTGGCCTCAAACTCACAGTGATCCTTTTGCCTGAGCCTCCTGAGTTCTGAGATTACAGGCACACACCATCATGCCTGGCAAGAACTAGATTTTTTAATAAATTAAGCAGGTTGGATATATAT
>NW_022900938.1:22143997-22199770 GCF_012274545.1 Fukomys damarensis
GAAAAAAAAAAAAAAAAAAAAAAAAAAAGGTACATACCATATTGATTATAGGGTTTATCTCCAGGGAGGGAAATGTAATTAAGGCAGTGGTGATGGAGGTGGTGGGATGGGACTTGCAGTCAAAGAGGATGTTGCATTTTTGACATTATTACATATTAGTTGGCATAAGTACAATAATGTAATTTTCAACAAAGCCAAAGACAAGTGGGAATATACCAAACTAAAAAGACTCTGCATAGCATAGGAAATAATCAAGAGAATGAAAACGTAACCTACTGAATTAGAGAAAATATTTGCAAAGTATTTATCTAATAAAGGGTTAATATCCAAAATACATAAGGAGCTCAGATAACTAAGTAGGAAAACAAAACAAAACCCAATAAAAATGGCCATAAGCTGGGGGATAGTTCAATGTTTGAGGGCTTGGTATGTTTGATTCCCAGCACTCTCTCCCCCTACCTACACATTCAAAGGACTTGAATAGACATTTCTCAAAAGAAGACATGCAAGTGACCAACAGATAAATGAAAAATTCTCTACATCACTAATTATCAGGGAAATAGAAATCAAACCAGAATGAGATGTCTCCTCACACCTGTTAGAATGGCTATTATGGAAAAAAATCAGAAGACACAAATGCTGGCAAGGATGCAGAGAAAAGAGAACTCTGCAGAATACATTGTTGATGGAAATGTAAATAAGTACCGAGTTTCCTCTGAATATTAAAAAAACAACTACCATGCCATCCAGCAATTCCACTTGTGGGTATATATCCAAAAGGAAATGAAGTTAGTACCTCCAAGTGATATATATCTTCATTTAAAAGATGAATGGGGCTGGGGATTTAGCTCAGTAGTTCCAGCACCTGCCTTGCAAACTCAAGGACCCAAGTTCGACCCCAGTACCAAAAACAAACAAACAAACAAAAACCCAAAAGATGAATGGATAAAGAAACTGTGGTTATGTACATAATGGATTATTATTATTATTAAACCTTTAAAATCTTGCTATTTGTGATAATACTGATGAACCTAGAGGACATTGTGCTAAGTGAAATAAGACAGGCACAGAAAGACAAATACTGTATCACCTCCCTTATAGATTGTCTTAGTGACATTCTCATCACTGGGACCAAATATCCAATACCTGCAACTTAAATGAGGAGAGGTTTATTCTGGCTCACAGTTCAGAAGTTTTAGTGTGTGGTTGGTAAGCTCCAGCACAGAAACGGCCTGGCAGAAGGGCCTCCTGTGGGCAAAGTTGCACATATCATGGCAGCCTGGATCAGAGAGAGGGGAGGAGCAGAGGAAAGATAGACCCTTTCAGGGCACACCCCTATGACCCGCCTCTAACCGGGCCCCACCTCCTACAGCACCCTCAGCTGCTGAACTCCTCAGTGGATGAATTCCCTGATGAGTACAGCACCTCTGTCATCAATCACCCTCCAAACACGCGAGGCTTTGGGAGACATTTTTGATTTAAACCATAATATATGTGGAATCTAAAGGGTAGAAAAGAGTAGAAAAATGACTGCCAGAAGATGCTGGTCACAGTACAAAGTTTCAGTTTTGCAAGATCAGTTCTGGAGCTCCAGCGTATGGCCTAGGGACTATAGTTAATACGGTATTATGTACAAATTTGCTAACAAGACTTCTTACGTGTTCTACCACACACTTGTAAATGTCGGGTGATAGTTGTGTTAACTGGCTTGATTCTGGTGATTATTTTGTGATATGCACATTTTTTTAATTAATTTCTTTTAAATTTTCATTAGTATATGTGTGTGGTATGTAATGATTACTTTCATTTGTGGGCAATGCATGCATTTTTCAAAAGATCAAGTTGAATATCTTAAATATATACAACTGTAATTTCTCAATTATATCCCAGTAAAAATGAAAAATATAATTTATTTTAAAAATAAAAGAAAATTATAAACTAAAATGATAATGTAAATATCACTAGTCTAATTCCAATACCTACCAGCCTGAGAAATAATATCAAAGGTAGGTTTATTTTGATTGATTGATTGGTTTTTTTGAGATAGGGTCTCACTGTGTAGTTGAGACTGACCTGGGACTCACTATGTAGCTCAAGCTGGTCTCGAACTCACAGTGATCCTCCTACCTCAGCCTCCCAAGTGCTGGGATTATAGGTATGCGCCACCATGCCCGGCTACCAAAGTAGGTTTTAAAAAAAAGTGTTAAAAGCCAGGTAGTGACACAAGATCTAGGAATCAGTTGTGCCCTATAAAGGAAAGGGAAATTTCTTGAACAGACAAGGTAGGTGCCCCACAGTCCTATCCGGGAACCCTCCTCTGAGGAACATCTGTGCAGAGGGCCTGAGTATGGATGTCCTGGCCCTATGTCCTGAATGCAAACAGTATGTCAGTTCTAGACTCCTTTGATGCCTCCAGAAAAGCAGACTACAGTGATTTTGTACACAGTGACTTCTCTGCTTTGGCAGCAGATGCAGACTACCTGCATCCAGCAGGCATCTATCCTTCGAAAATTAATTACATCATCCCTTCATTCTTCTCTATCCCCTTTATCTGCATGGTGCACACTTTTAGAATAAGCAAATAATTGAGAAATAATCCACAATATAACTCCTGCGTTATTTCAATTTGTCTGCCCATTTATAAGGCTACCATGCTGCACAGCACCAGGGGACAGAGATGCACAATGAACAATATCCCCGAATGTGCGAATCACAGGTCTCTCTGTTTCTTTTTGGCAGTCTTAAACCAAGACCCTGGTTACAGCAACTACATATCCTAACACTGTCTTGGTCCCTGCCCCCCATACCTCCTCCTCTTTATTTATATATTTATTTATTTGGTACCAGGGATCGAACTCCAGTCCTTGCATTCTTGAGGCAGGCGGTGGAACCACTGAGCTAAATCCTTGGCCCCTCTCCTCTTCTCCCTCTTTTTAAAACAACACTTGGTTGGGGTATTGTTTTAGTCATGTTTTCTGGGATTCAGACATTTAGGATGTTGACAGAGTAATGCTGTAGGTACTTGCAGCTTTCAGTGTTTTGTGTAGCGTCATTTCAGGCAGTCTAGGGCTAGAAACATGAGGCACATCTGACTCACCTTCTGCTTCCTGAGAAACAACTGGGTAATGGAAAAATCCAGGCTTTGAAATCAACCTGCTTGAGTTTAGATCTTAGCTCAACTATTTGCCAAGTCTGTGATCTTGGGCAAATTCTTTCCCTTCTCTAAACTGGCTTTCAGCAATCTGTAGATCTGCATTTAAAGACCTCCAGGGATTCCACAGTGAGGAAGAGGGATTCAGTTCATTTCCTGATATTCCCGGATTTTCACTCCCTCGTCATTCAGTTCTGGCCAGATGGCATTTCCTTAATCCATCTGTGCCTGATCACCGCCAGAGAGACTGTCATTTTGTTCTCAAACTCTGTTCCTCTCTCACTGCCAGTTCTGGTACCAAGGTCCTGTCAGAAAACCCAGTCCCTGTGCTTTGGGGTTAAGTGGCTGGAAGGGAGCCAGGCCTCTGGATCTGTCCTTAACACTTCTTTGTTGCAGCATGTAACTGCTCTGTGTAAATCTGCCAGATCCCCACGGCTTCCACCACCACGCTCCAGGATGATGAGAATGCAGATGCTTTGCTCTGTCTTCTGAGGAAATGTAGATTTCCTTTGGAAAGGGTGATAATTAAAGAAGGATTCTTGCTGATTAAATTAAGGAAATGAAAAACATCTTGTTTCAACCAGTTTCCAAACTTAAATATTAAGCTGTTTATTGTGACTTGGTCATGGGTTCATTTAGCAGTAAGTTTTTTTCTGATTTTTTTTTTCTGGCAGACCAACGATGTACACTTTTAGGTTAACAAAACTCCTGCTTTAAAAAATAAAGATTAAATATTACTTTGAGTTATTATGAAAATAATATATTTGAACATAAGGAAAATTAGAAATATGGGAAAAATGTAAAGAAGAAATAAAAATTATCCATATCTGCCACACAGTGTAACCACTATTGACAATTTGATGCTTATCTTTTTTCATTTGCACATGTATAGTATAGTGTAAATATATTTTTAAAAATTGATATCATACTTTAATGATCATACTTTAAGAAGGATATATATAGTTTTGTAACTTTTTCACAGTATAGTATCCCTTCTTCATAATAGTGTGATCATTAAATGCTGGATATGATCAAATGCTCCAGCTATGACTATGGTATAGCATTGTCAGTTTGACTCTTTAGATGTTAGTTTGTGCTTTGTGTACTTTGAAACTCTATTCTTAGGTACATTGTTATGCATTTTGTTTATGATTATAAAATGTTCTTTATTTAGATGTTTTGTCTTGAAATCTAAGCCTCGAGTTCACAGAATTTTTTCTTATTCCTCATAGTGGAGGAGTATGCTTAGCCTGGGATCTCAGCAGAGCTCTATTGGCAGCTCTTGAATGAACCCTTAAGGATTATTCGAGACGTAGCTTTTGCTTGGTCAAAAAGAGAGCAAATAATCCTGAGCAGTAGAAACAAAGCCAAGTGACTTCTTGGAGGCCACGTGGATGTGGTATCAAAGTGGTTGCTGATCTGGAAGGTATCCTGGTCGCTACACCACTCTGGGAAGATTGAGTCCTATGCTTTGTTGGATAACTACATCAAAATTAATGGGAAGGATTGCTCTGAGAGGGGGAAGTGTGTTGCTGGATGTAGTCCTGTCCTTGCTTGCTAATTTTCCTTGCTTAATTAATTAATTCAGGAACCGCCTGATTGACTAATTGTATATCCTTAATTTTATAGTTGGCATTGCTGATGAGATGATGTATGTTGAATTACTGTAAGCAAAAAGTTGCTTTGCTTTTGATTCTGATTCATCCTAATGATATACATGTTCATGTTTTACTGGGCTTGAGCTAAATCATTACATTAGTGGAACTGCCATCGGAGATTGCTGTAAACATTTCCGTTACACTAATTGCCATGATTTAGTCCAATTCTGTGAAAAAACTAAAGAGCAAAATGACCCTCTTATACACATTAGTTTTTTTGTTTTTGTTTTTCTTAGAACACAAAAATGTACCCATAATTGCCTGATAGACACAGTGCTTAATGTACAAAAATGGAATATGAAAATAAAATGACAGTAGCTTGACATGAAGGCGGCATATTTGATTTTGAGAATGCTGTCATTTCCGTGGTCACAAACTGCAGCGATTATATCTGCTGCTCTTTAACCCATGGGACTGTGTTAAAGCTTAAAGAAGATCCAAAGACCAAAGAGTATTGGAAAATGCACATATACTACAGGGATTCCTCCCAAGGTGGTTCGAGCCTTTACTGTGGACATATAGGAGCTCATCAGATGATCTAAAGAGGTCATTTCCAATGCCTCCAGGAAGTCCAGAAATTGGCAGAGCACAAGGTTTAGCTAATTATCTATCAAGCCTGGCAAGATTAGCTTGAGTGTCAGGTATCGATTGAAATATTTAGAGATGTATTGATCTTGGCTAGGATTTTGCAGCCATCGGGGATTATCTACACTGAATAAGTGTGATCGGATACATTGGATACATGTAGCAAATGGAGAAGGGAACAAAATACCATTTTATGATCCTCAGAAACATATTGCTCCCTTTTCCTCTATTTTTTTCTCCTTTCCTGAAGTTCTCTTCCCCTGAAGAGTCTGAAACTTATTTTTCCATCATGTGTGTGTGTGTTCTTATCTCCATATTTTATGATAGTAGTTTCCCCCAGATTCCTTATATGCTGTTTTCTGCCCCTAGTTAAGAGCAGGGAGCAAAACCTGATGGGAAGCCCTGGGGAAGATGGGTAGAATGGCTGGGGAATTTGTGCTGGCTCAGGGTTCCCAGACTTGTTCTTCCCTCCTGTAGAGTCGCAGTCATTCCTCATGGCACCCAAACAAATGCCCCATAGTTCTCCGTTCACTAGGCGATTTCCAAAGAACTTAGTCATAATAGTTCGCAGGATAACCAACAGCAATTCTGTTTTTCCCTTGAAAATTCAAAATACCCCACAGTACAGCTGTGAGTTCACTGTGGTGCCTCAGGGTGCTTTAGTTCACAGATTGGGAAATGCAGCTGTAGGATAACTTGGCTGAGATTTTCCATGTCAGGTCATTTTTGTGGGCCCTTTGAAATGGGCATCTAGGACGTTTGTGTGTCTTACGTGTTTAATGTAATACAGTGGATGTCAACTAGAGAGAGCCATTTGGAAACATTATCGAGTCTGGAATTACTTAGGTACACTAGACCTTCATTAGTATACCACAATACCGTATGCACTTCTTAGAGTAGATGGTCAGTGTCGTAGTTACTTTTCTCTCATTGCTGTGACAAAATACCTGCTACCCAAAGTTGAAGGGGGAAAGGTTTATTTAACTCACAGTCTGCAGAGGTTTCAGTCCATAATCATCTGGCTCCAAGGCAGGGTGGCTTGGCAGAGGGGCATCCATGCAAATTAGACAACACTAATATTTTGAGAGGATGTGGACCCTTCACTGGACACAGGCAGCTCTTGTGGCCTGATGGGTTAAGGTGCTGTGGACAGAATTGGGCTGAGTATTGTGATTCCTGCACACTGACACCACACGCCCCACCTCCGTAGCACTGTGGAGCGGCCTATCAGATTCTCAGAGATTCTTCATCTCCTCCAGAGGGCTTATGCCTGAGCGCTGGCTGTCTGGACACTGAGTGGGGAAGCATACCATGGTGTCTGCACTCTTTAGATTTCATAGTGCGTTAAAGGCAGCTTTCATTTTTTAAAAAATGTATGAATGGGTTGTCTAGAAAGTTCTTAGTCTTCTTCTTTCTAACCTCCTCCCCTCCTCATGCTTGTATTTTCCTCTTTTTACCTGTGGTTACCTCCTTTCACTCTCACTGTTAAAATTCTACAGCCAGTGAAATGGCCCAGTACTACCCTGGTCCAATGGGAACCATGGAGAGCACTTGGAGTTGTGTAAGTGCCTATTATTTCCCAGGCCTAACCTGTCTTGATCTTTACTGAGTGGTGAAGATACTTCAATTCCATCTCATCAGTACTGACTTGTCTGTCCGATGTGGCAAGCCTGACTGTGTGTGACCTTGCCTCCGAGAGCCCATGGATTGGGCTGGCTGTTGTTGCTCAGGGCTTTGAGATGTTAGGTAAAAGAGCTGAAAAACCAGGACCAGACCAGGACTACACTATGGGGAGGATCTGCTGGGCTGGATCTTAACAAAGGTAAAGCAGCATTGCAGAACAGGGAGCTTCTTTTATAGGAGTGGAGTGGGGTTAACCTGAGCTGGGGTGGAGTTGAGTGAGGTAGCATTAAGAGATTGGAGGAGCCTTTGACATTACTAGGCGGGTCTTGTGACATCACTGGCTACTCAGAAGTAGCAAGTATCAGGTTACTCTTGGTGGGAAAAGAGGCATGATGGTAGAAGAAGGCTGCTATTCCATGTGGCAGCCATTTTAAGGAGCAGAGCATTATGGGAGGGAGGCTACTGTTTTATGTGGCAGCCATCTTGAGACAAGGGAAATCTAACATGAGACAGTCACAATCACTGCTGCTCCTGCTTCTTTAAGACTGGGAGTAGAAGAAGGTTCCATTTGGGTTGTACTGGATTGAAAGGAAATGCTAGTTTAGATTCATCAAACCCTAAAACTGCTACACACTGGAGGTCAAGCATTTATGAGATCAAGTATCCCTAAGTGTCTATGAGGCTGGAGCTGAGAAAGCAGTTGATCTGGATGGGGCTGTGGCTCAGATAGAATGCTTGTCTAGCATGCTCCAAGGTCCTAGGTTTGATCCCCAGTACTGCAAATATAAAAGGAAAAAAAGAAGCCATCAATTTAGTCCCATTGTTTTTTTTTCTACAGAGGACATTCAAGCCATCTAGTGCCTAAGTCCTTGGGCCATGGTGATTCTTTAGAGGACTCTGCACTGGCTGCCTTCTCCTGCCTAAGCCATGGACTGAGTCTTGCCTTGCAGTTGGAGGGCCTTCTTAGCTAATGAGAAATTACTATACGGGGCACCATTGGTTTCCTTGTGCTGTGGCTCCTTTACCCTTCCCCCTTGGGCCAGGTTCAATGCTGTAGGTCATTAGATGGAACTGTATTTGCTTGAACTCCTGTCAGTCCCATAGGCAAATATAAATGACTGGATACAGATCTGTGTTGGAAGGAACCCGGGATGTTTCCTGGCCCATTCTTTACAGAATGGGTAAATGAGACCCATCCACAGATATTTGCATTTTAAATTTGGGTTTCTATCATTCCTTAGTAAAGGAATTTATAATATCAAAGAGCATGTGAAGACTATTTTTGTGGCTGGATTTGAAATCACATTCCAACCCCATAGAGAATTTATCAGTGTGACTCTTTCCCCTTCACTTCTTTTCCCTTTGAGCTTCCAGCATGCAGACTTCAGAGGGCAGGGCAGGTTGAACTTCCTTGTTTTACTTATTTATTTTTTACTTCAAGTCCAGCTGAGAGAAAAGGATCTTGCATATCGAGTGCATATTATATTTCCTACTTGGAAGCTCTCTGGAAGTAGAGCCAAAACCTAGTAGTAGAAGTCAGTCGATTAATTTTAACATATGCTTCAAGAAGTTTGAGATGTTGCAAAGCCTTGCATAGTTGCACCAAATTGAACACAATCACAAATCCCATGGTCACCTGACGTGTAATTTAGAGGAATGGATTAGTCAACCTGGGACTAGGCACCTTCACGCGTGAATATGGGCATGGGTTGCCAAGATACCCTCAAGAAAGTCCCATGTGCTTATTGAAGCAGGAATCCAAAATGAGAAAAATGCAAATGGCTGTCGTACATTTACACAGCGGAAGATGGGTCCTTGCCAATTCAGCTGGTTCCCCTCTAAAGCCCAAGTCTGTGTACTCCATGAAATAAAGAAGCTGTGGAGCCCAATACTGATTAGAAGAGGAGAAAGGATTCTTTAAGTGTTGGAGGAGAACTCGTACCAGTCTGAATCAAGAATACATTCGTGCAGGGGTGTGTGTTATGTGCAAGAAAGAACAATCCCAACTTTACTCATGCCCTCCAGTGGTGAGGAATCATTAGACATACAAATGTTTCTTTGGTTTAAGCCTCCACCAAATGATGCATTTCAACTCTTTCTCTCTTAGGACCTCCTAAGACATAGACACTCACTACAAGCAGATGTTCTCAGATTCCTGGGAACATGAAACTCTCCATGATGCTGTTTCTAAACATATGCACTGGCCAGGAAGGGAAATTCTTTTGGGATCCTGCCTGCCTTTCTTTAATTCATCTGCTGAAGCTTTTAAAGTGTATGTCGTGCCCTAACTCAGACTTGCAGATCTTTTCCAAGGAATGCTTTGGTTTTAAGTCTTACAGTGGGTATATTCTACAGTGTTTTCATTTTGGGAGTGAAATCTTGACACTGTTACGATCCCTGGTGCCAGCGGGCTTTCCTGCTCCTTCTCCCTCCTCTCCATTCCATTCCCTGAGTGGAAATGTCCACGGAGACCACAGTGTTGTGAATGAATTCCACTACTCCTTGGTGGAGGTGTTTGCCAGGGACAGCGGTCTCACTGGCAGGCAGGACACTGTACAAGCCAAGTCAGAGGAATGAGGGAGATGAAGGAGAATCGGTTCATGTCAGAAATCTAACTTCAAGGACTCCGTTCTGTAGGAGATCAGAATTTCAGAGTTCTTCATCTCCTACTCCATGCAAGGCCATATGAAAGCGATTCTTTTGCTTGATAATACTGCATTGAAAATTGCAATTTAATAATTATCAGCAAATTCGTTATAGGAATAAATGACTGATTAATTATTTTAAAAATTACAAAGCCCACTACTAAAACAATTTATTTACTGAGTTATTCACTAAGTAGTGTAGTCTCTGTTTTCCTATTCAATGTGGCATCAAGATCGGCTGACCATACAAGGTGACCCCACCTCTACTACCTCCAGTGCAATTATTGAGATTGATTCTACAAAGTCTTACTGGCATTCTGTTGCCATCAGACACTGTGCTAGTGTCTAGAGAATCACAGATCCTAAAAGGCATGGTCCCTGCCCTCTAATTCAGTTGGCAGGGAAATACACATGTATGCACACAATTTGCATTTCATGACAAATACAGTTCTAGCTGTAGAGCAGGGCCCACAGGACACTGAGCCAGCCAGGAGAGGCAGGTGAGACTTCTTGAAGAGCAATATCCACGTGATAAATGTTTTTGTATGCACTTGGGGAAGGGTTAAATCACAAAATTAACCCATATCAATTGAATAGGGTAGAAATGTGCAAACAGTGCAGGGAAAGGAGGTAAGTCCTAAAGGCTCAGTGGCTCTTGGAGTCTTCCCAATCCAGGGTGGATCTAAAGTAGGAGAAATCTGAATGTGATTTATAGACAGGCTGAAGGGGGAAAATCAGAAGAGAAGCAGATGGGACAAAAGATACCAGAGAAGGATAAACAAGTCCAAGACCATGGGAAACAAGGACTAGGGTTAAGAGGGAGGTGATGAATGGACCTTGAGCAGGAATGTCAAATCTTCGCCTGCAATCCAAGGGGACAGTCACTGTGGAAGTCAAAGCAATGAGTGTATGGAGGTGGGGTGGGGAGAGGCAGAGAGAGAGAGAGAGAGGGAGAGAGAGAGAGAGAGAGAGAGAGAGAGAAAGAGAGAGGGAGGGAGGGAGAGAGGGAGAGGGCTCCCAGGGTAGAAAGTTAAGGTTTATAGCATCTTAGTGTCACAGAAGCCAATATTTGTTGAACATATACCTGCCAATCACCTACAGCACACTAAGCCCTGCTCCAAGCACTGGAGACACAAAAATAAATAGATCAGATAAGTCCCTGCCTTCCAAGGGCTCAGGTGGAAGGGAGCCTTGGAGAAATGAGGGACCCCTTGGTGACTGTAGCATATTCACTGATGATATAGAAATACCTTGGCAAAGCTCAGAATCTTGTGATCTCTAATATCCTCTAATTTGATGTAAAATTCAACTGGGAATATCTCACCCTGAATCACAAGGCTAGGAGTAAAGTAGAATACAGCAGATAGCATTTGGGATGTCTGTGCGGGTTGTGACCTCTCTAAGGATTGTCCTTACCACCCACGTGGATGGGCCCAAAAGGGGAAATTTGTGCTTGCGTGCTGACCTTGATCATTCCCCTGGTAGCCAGTGGCTTGGCCTATGTTGGACCACCTAGATTTTTTTTCTTGAAAATCTGTAATTGGCTCTGAAAGAACCAACTCGTCTTTACAATCTCTTTAATTGAAGATACATAAGCTCAGAAACTGTAGGGGTGGCCGTGATGCTTGGCTCTATATATAGAGGAATGGAATAGAGAATTAATAATGACAAGAGTAGAGAGAGAGCCAGTGGCTTGGCCTATGTTGGACCACCTAGATTTTTTTTCTTGAAAATCTGTAATTGGCTCTGAAAGAACCAACTCGTCTTTACAATCTCTTATATTGAAGATACATAAGCTCAGAAACTGTAGGGGTGGCCGTGATGCTTGGCTCTATATATAGAGGAATGGAATAGAGAATTAATAATGACAAGAGTAGAGAGAGAGAGAGAAAAGAGAGAGAGAGAGAGAGAGAGAGAGAGAGAGAGAGAGGAGGCTATTGTGGGTCTGGATAGCTTTCTAAATCGTAGTCTTGGTCTTTTATGAGATCTGGCTCCATTTCTTGTTTCTTATGATAATACCCCTTCCCCTACCACCAGGCCTTAGCTCATTAGAGCGAGTCCATAATACTTGTGCCAGAAGAGTCATGATCAGTATTACAGCTTATATCTAAAATGTCCCCCAAAGTCTCATGTGCTCACAGGTAGAGCTTTGGGGAGGTGACTGGATCAGAGCTTTGTGATACTGGATTAGTCCACTGATGGGTTTACAGCTGGGTGTGTTGTTGAAGGTGAAGACTGGTGGGAAGAGGTGTGTTCCTGGGCATGGCCTGGAAGGAGGTACTGTGTGTCCTCCCTGATGGCTCTTCGCTTCCTGCCTGCTGTGCCATGAGCTATTCTCCCCATTGGCTGTGCTGCCCTGCTGCCCTGCCTTGAGACTCGCTGCCTACAGAGTGAAATCAATTCAAACCATGAGCCAAAATAAACCTCTCCTCCTTTAACTTGAGGGTGTTGAGAATTTTGTCCTAATAATCAGAAAGTAATGGATAATCCAATAGAAATCTGTGAGTTTTAACTTTTAACCCACTGACAGTCCAAAAGTAAAAATATATCTATCCAGACAACTACAAGATTCCCTCTGTCGTCCGCTTTAGAGCCCCAATAACTACCTTTTGGTGGGAGGTGTTGAATCTCTATAGCTAGAATCAATAGCTCTTTATGATAGGTCTGTAGTAAAGTAGGCCAGTTACATTTGTTTTTGTTTTAATTTTATTTACTTTTTTATTAGGATATGTTTGCTGTTCATGATGTTCACGTTCTTTGTGTAGACTTGGTATGACACATAACACATCTTAATTCCTGTTTTCATCTCCTTTCCCTCCTCTTCATCCCTCCCTCCCCACTTCATCTCTTCATCTCCCTCTCCTTTGAGTCAGATCTATCTCCCTACTTCCAGTTCTCTATCTTTTATTTTTATTTTGGGTTTCTCATGTAAGAAAAACCGTGTGACATTTAAATTTGTGTGTCTGACTTATTTCACTTAACATGATGGCCTCAAGGTGCATTCATTTTCCCACAAGCGCTGCAAGTTTATCATTATGGCAGAGTAGTAACCCACTGTGCATAAATACCATATTTTATTTATTTATTCATCTTTTGATGGACATATAGGTCGCTTCCAAGTGATAATGTCTTGAGCTCTTTTGGGAAGTCACCTGGGTCAAATGAAATTTCTAGTTTTAGTTTTTTAAGGAACCTCCACACTGATTTCCATAAGGACTGCACTAGTTTATATTTCCACCAACAGTGGAGAAGAGTTTCTTTTCCCTCACAGCCTCACCAACATTTGTTACTCTTTGATTTCTTGATGATAGCCATTCTTTCTGGGATAAGGTGAACTCTCAGTATTGTTTTAATTTGCATTTCTTCAGTGGCCGGCAGTGATGATCATTTCTTCATGTATTTATTGGTCATCTGTGCTTCTTTTGTGAAGTGTCTTTACATTTTACTTGCCCCTTTTTTTGCGGGGGGGTTGTACCGGGGATCAAACTCAGGACCTTGCACTTGTGAAGCAGGAGTGGCACCACTGAACTAATTCCCAGGCCCCATTTGCCCATTGTTTGATTGGGTCTTTTATTTTTAAGTTCTTTATATATTCCGTTTAGTCCTTGGTCTGAGGAATCACTGGCAAAATTTTTTCCTATTCTGTTGGTTCTTTTGCTGTACAGAAGCTTTTTAATTTGATATGATCCCATTTGTTGATTTTCAGGATTATTTCCTGTGCAAGTGGATTTACATTTATTTTTAACAGGTACCACAGATTGCATGGATTGATTTTAAAGCTATTTTGTGGAATAACTAATCCTGCCTATTTATTTTGTAATCTTATTTTCTTTTTAATTTATAAAGAATTTCTTCCCAATAGATATGATCAATCATCCCCTACTTCCTGCTGTATTTCTAAACTGTGCATTAGCGGGTAAGCATTTATATTGGTACTTCAAAGGTAAACTAAAGCACAGATTCTCAAATCACACTGTTAGTGCAGTGGTCGGCTCTACATCCTGTGTTTTTTAAACATGAAGACCAAGACTTAGCTCAGCACTAAGATGTCACACTTAGATGTAAGTGGAAATCTGCATTGCAATCATGTGCATTAAATAAAAGTGAAATAGAAGTTATTGTTGAATTGGGAAGTCACAGTTCATGAGATAAATTTTTGCAACTTCCTCCATGCATGCCTTTAAAAAACACAAAAAAATTAACTGAACGGCAAAACTAAAGCACTAAAAGTTACAGTGGACATATTTATAACTCAATCTTTGATGTGTGGGAAGCATTAAACTTTCAGAGAACTTTAAAGATCATTTTGGGTGAGAACTGAATATAATTTTAGATTTTTCTAATGGCTCAGTACATGTGCATTTTTCATTTTACCAATGATCTACTGGTCAACTAGAGAGGACAATTATTCTTTATAGAAACTACATATTTCAGGAATGTCTATAAATTTTATGGCTCCATTTTAGGAGCGTTCATATCATTAACGAACTTGAAAGGCAGAAAAGATTCTTTGAAAGTGGAATTTCAGGGTCAGCATTAAAGTGGGGTCTAAGAATTAGCTCTCCCATTCTATTTTAAAAGTTTTACTCCAGCATTTCTTATTCCTTCAACCTTAAGAAATGAAAGTGGAATTTAGTCCAGTTTTTGAAATGTTTTACTATAAAGAAGTTCAAACATGCATTCAAGGTGTCTGAGTAGGTGCTGGATCTTCACATATTTATCCTTTGACAGTTTTTCACATTTTCCGTATTTGATTTACCAGTCTTCCTTCTTGCTGAAAAACTTGAATTCTAATTCCAGACATTGTGACTTCACCCTCAAATACTTCAATGCACATCTCTACACCGACAGAGTATTGTCTTATAAAATTGCAATGCTTTGATGGTGCACCATGATAATTCCTTAGTACTGGTTAGCACCCCATCCACACTCAGCTTTTCTCACTTGTCCTCGCAGTTTTAGTTTTTTGGTTTAGGTTGGATGCTCCCTTCAAAGGTCCTCCTGTTTCCTTTGGTTGTTTGTCTTTGAAGTCTCCAAGTCTCGAGCGGTTACCCACCTTTACCTTAATCCCATTGTCTTCAGGAGACCCATTGTCCTTAGAGATGGTCTACACTCTGGAGGTGGCTGATGGTGTCTCCTTCGTGTCATTGTATTCATCCCCCCATCATTTTTATTTCTTTCCACTCTAAGAGCTTTACATTTCATAGGTATAATTTTTAAAGATTTTTGTTCATATTGCATAATATCAGGAGGCAAACAGTGTTGGTACTACTCACATTCAGTAGTGCCATGGTTAGTCAGTGATTCAGATGGTGACAGCCAGAACCTTCCAGTACAATGTAGCTTTCCTCTTAGGGCTGGAAGTAATCTGAGGAAAACATCTCGTTATTTATCAGTTTTTCCTTCTTAGCATCTATCAATATATGTTGCCTTAATGATTTATTACATTAAGGCTTACAACATGACTCTTTTTAATCTTTCTTTTATTATGTATTAACTGGAAGTGTATTAAGCTTTCATCAACTAGCCCTACTTGGCTATTCTGAAATATAGTTTGTGTAATAAGAATAGAATAAAGGCTTAAGCATTTCCTTTTATTATAAAATTTCAGAGTAATAGTTTATTGTGTTTAAGTACTGGTCATTGAAAGTGCTGAAACAGGGCCAGGGATTTAGCTCAGTGGCACCGCATGTGCCTTGCAAGTGCAAGGTCCTGAGCTTGATCCCCAGTACCACCAAAAAAAAAAAAAAATCTGAAGCAGTAGTACCCAACTTACCATTAAGGGAATGTAAGAATCTGGTATACCAGCGATGGACCCCTGAGGAAGACTCTGTCTCTACATAATAATAGACAAGGGCCACTCATAGGTACTTGTGTAGAATGGCCTGTTCATTGTGAAAAGTTTTGAAGGTATAATTCTTCTCTTTCACCTTTGAATTCATAAATATGTAATGTTTTCCTCTCCATTTTCAATCAATCATAAAATTTTACAAATCAGTTTGTGCTGTTCACAGTATATGTATGACTTACATCTAAAGGAGAGGCGCAGCAGGCACGATGGATGGTAAATGAAGATATTTAGACTACTTTTTGGGCCCCAGTGGTTCACAAGGTATAGGGTTCTTTAAGCAATGGGCCACATGACATTCCATTATTTCAGAGGTTTTATTTGAAAGAGGATTTAAGTTAGAACTATTCTTTGGCCATTAAATGTAGCATCTGTGTTACACAACAATATAGTCTTATCTAGTTATTTACTTCCACTGGCATCTATAAAGCAGCTAAAGTTTAGTTTTCCCTTTTACAAATGCTCACTGCATTTTATCATAGAGAAGTGATTTGACAATTTAGGTGATTCCAATAATTGAGTTTTCATGGAAAATTGTCTGTTGGACAAGGACCCTTTGAGTTCTGGGATGTTTGCCAGGACGTTTATGTATCTCCATGTGCTTTGATGACCATTGCCTTTGGAGCAGGTGACAGGTGTGGGCTTTTATCAAATTTATTTTAAAACTCTGCATCTTATCAGTGGCATTGTAGCAAGCTTCAAACATGTCTAGTTGCAAGGAGTGATATTTGAATTGAGCATGTTGACTCAAGTTATCATATGAGCAGCTCCTCCCTGGCCTCCGTCTTGTATTCTCAGCAGGTGGAAAAATGTTTATGGCCTCTTCCTGAGTCTAGGTTGTGAACAGGAAGCAAATCTCTCTCTTTCCTGGGAATTGGAAATAAGGCACACGTGTTCAGTCTGGAAAGATTTCTTTCCCTTTGGAGCAGTCATGGCAGAATTTATGTTCTGAGGAATCAGGGCAGAATGCCAACAAGAAGAAGCAAGTGGGATCTTTCTCCTTTTCACTTTTTGCAAATTTGGTGGTTATATTGCACTCTCAACTGTAATGTTATTACTCTCTTAAAGGCAGAAAAATAAGACATCTTAGTGACCTTAAAGACTTTTAAGAGCACTTAAAGGCTGTAATCTCCATGGAAACATGGAGGAAAAAAAAAAGTATTTTGTTGTTTTTATGTAGCATATTTCCTGCTATTGCAGGATTCCCAAAATGGAGTATAAGCCATGGCCACAACTGGGAATCAGAAATGTTCAAGTATTCCTGGTGTTTTGCCTTTGCCTCCGAGGGCACTTGGCCCCTGCTGTGGTCCTCCAGAGGCAACAGCCATGTGGGATAGAGGTGACTGTTCTGAGCTCCACAGCCACAGTGCTTGTGTTTGAATTTTGACTTCACTACTTAAGAACTATGTGATCTTGGGCAACACCTACCTTTTCCCACCATCAGATTCTTTTTCTTGGTGGAAAAATTATAACACTTTTTAGTTATTTTAAAGTCCAAAAAAAAAAAAAACACATTAGCTCTCACCTACTTCAAACAGAGCCCAATACTCAGTCTGCGCTGAGGCAATATTATCTTTTCTTCCACTTGCACAATTGTTACTGACTGGTGGGTGGGTTGGCCAAAAGCTGAGGCCCTTGAGCCTGGCTTGGGTTTAAATTCTGGCCTCCCACGCTTCCTGACTGCATAACTTCACACAAGTTCTTTAATCTTTCCAGGCCTTAGTTTCTTTATCTGTTGAATGGAGATAATACTAATATTAATCTCGCAGGGTTGTGCTGATGATTGGCTGATTGAGAGATTGACACCTTTAGCTGCAACTTCATGTTATCGGGGTTTTGGCTGTGTGACAATTGGCCAGAGGGACGGGGATGGGGGTGTTGGCTCAGGTTCATGACTGAACTTGTAGGTGGATGCCACAGGCAGATATTACAGTTTTTTTTTAGGGGGGTGGGGGCCAGATGACAAAGTACTGCACAAAGGGTAACACTTGACTCTTGCTGGGGCAAGGAGAGACTTCATTACTATGAAAACTGCTGAGAATGTGGTGCTGGCTTGGCCTGGGACCCCACAGGCTGTCACTGATGAGGAGTCTTGTTGGACAATGATGGCATCTGGCAGAAGGGGCTCATGGTGGACAGTGGGAGCAGTGGTGAGTCAGATGTGGACAAGGAGCTTTGCACAGGGCAGAGCTCTGCCTGGAGAAGAGCTGGGTAATGTAGGGGAAAAGAAAATGACAGTTACCATGTGGTCACAGGGAGAACATGAGCAGGAGCAGGGAGGAGACACCATCTGGAGGCTTCCACAGCTGGGCTATGGGGAGCTTCAGTGTCTGAGAAGAGGCCAACAACCTGGAAACAACCTTAGACAACACTCTACTGTGGCCTGTCTCTTCAGAATCTCTTTACGTGCCCATTCACCCAGCCTCTGAGATCTTTTGAGAGGCCTGTTCTATGTTTAGGAGCCATGCTATGTTCTGGGAAAACTCAGAAGCCAAACCAGGGTTTGGTGGCTTGTAGGAGAAGAAAGCATATTATAAGGAAACCTGAAAAGTTATTTAAAAACATCCAAAAAAGAACATCAGAAGTTGGTACCTAGTTAAGTTTGATTGTGACAACTTAATTGGCTTGGGAACTGCCCAGGGTTAGGGTAGAGATCACCTACCTCTTCTGGATGTGAATGGGTGGGTCCTGGAAGCATGACCTTGGGTACTATATCTGAGTCTTCACTCCTTCCTTTCTAGTTCTGCTCCCCGTTTCTGCTTCCTTGATGCCATGAACTAAGCCCTGCCATGTTTTTTTGCCATGATGTTCCTGCCTTGGAGGTTCTGACCATGTACTTAATCCCTTGAAACCATGAGCCAAATTAAACCTCCTCTCTTTTAAGTTTTGGACGTCAGGTATTGTGTTCCAGCAATGGGAAAGCTGGCTAATACAGCTGGTAATAGAAGATCATAGCCATCTGGGTGATGGGTGAACATGGATGGGCCTGGCTGGATTCTGTAAAAGATGCTCTGAGATGCCTCGTCTCACTCCTATAGTGGAAATCCACTGAGTGCTGTTGTGTGTTAGATACTGTTGTGGGATCAACTGTGTACCAGATAATGCCTGTCCTTCACTCAGTCTATGGGAAATGGAGGTTAATAAACAAACACAACATAAAATGTTATTCCTGGGTCTTAGGGTATGTATTTGTGTTCCGTTTTAGTAAATGCTGATAAAGAGTTTCTAAAGTAGTTAAAACACGTTACTCCTCTAGCAATGTGTGAGGGTCCTCATGGCTTCACATCCTTGCTAAATGCTTGGTGGTTTCTGTCTTTCATTTTAGCCATTTTGAATTGTGCCATAGTTTTAATGAAATTATTTCTGTAAGAGTTGCATGAAGTTGAGCACATTTTTATATGCTTGCTTGTCCTGTGTGTGTGTGTGTGTGTGATGAGCTTTTTCCAGTGCAAAAATCCTGAAGTGGCTGCTTGCCTGGGAGCAGCTCAGAGGAAATGGGAAGAGCGCATGGTCTGATGCTCCGTGGTGAGGAAGTGGAGGCACTCTGAATGGAGGGCTCGGGGCAGAGGGAGTGACTCTGCCTTATCTGTAATAGGACCACTCTGCTAAGCAGAATCACCACCCCTGAAGATGCGCCTGCCCTAGTCCCTGGATCCTGTTAATATGTTAGATTACCTTGGAGAGGGGAATTCAGGTTGCAAATAGACTTAATACTCTTAGATACTTGACCTTGGCATGGGGAGATGTCCCTGGATTATCCGATGGCTCTAGTGGAATGATAAGGATCCTTAGAAGTGGAAGAGATAGGCAGGAGAGGGAAAAGTGGAGAAGGTTTAGTTCATGTCTCTGGCTTTGATGATGGAGGAAGGGAACCATGCATCAATGAGTGGAAAAAACAATAAAATGGGCTCTTTCTCAAAGCATCCAGAAGGAACACAGTCCTGCTGACACCTCAGTTTCAGACCAATTGGATCCATTTGGGATACACAACCTCCAAAACAGCAGGGTGAAAATTTGTGTTGCTTCAAACTACTACTATTTGGTACTTTATTACAGCAGCAAAAGGAAATACATGCAGTCATTGTGGCTGCTCTCTTGTGTATAGACTTCGGGTGATATGTAAAGAAAAACAAAAGAGTACAGTTAAGAGCCATTTCCACAAACCAGGTGAGAGATGACAGCAGTTTTGATCAGGCGAATAAAAGGAATAAGCTATACAGAAAACAAACAAAGTCATGAGCTGAAATCTAACATTTTTTTAATTCCTAGCATGTACCAGACTGTAGGCTAAGCACTTTACATGTTTGTTTTACTTTTAATCCTCACCAAATGACAATCAGAGGATTAAGGCACCTACTCAAGGTATGGAAAGGGGCAGCCAAGATTGAAACCCAGGCTCCAGGAAGTCAAATCTCTCCTTTCCTGTTTTTTCCCTCCCCAAGTTCTTAACAAAATTATGTTGAGATGTTATTTATGTTGTCTTATCTGTGCCTCAGAGAGTTCTGGAAGGGTGAAGCAATCACTTCTCAGGACAGTGAATGTCAGAACACAGCAGGTGTGGGTGTTGCCCCCTCTCAGAGGGAATCTCCCTCCGCCCTAATCTGCAGGGGAGTTTGGGCTTGATTTCTCTAAGGAAACCTCTGGATTCCCTCACAGGTGTAAACAGCTAATTAGAACACAACAAGGTAGTTGCTGTAATCGAAGTTGGCCCAAAGAGCTAACCCCGGGATTTTTTTTCTATCCAAGTACCTGATTATAAAAGAATAAATGATAAAACAGGCCTCCCATGATTCTTTTTCTGGGGAATTGTGAAAATTGCTTAGTTAAGGCTCATTCATAGCGACTAATTCTGTAGGCCCTTCTGGAGTCAGAGGTTCGTGGTTCATCCCATCTCTTTTGATCTGATGGCAGATCTGGCACCCACAGTTGCTCACAAATGCTAAAAACTGTCTGCTGGGGGCGCCTGGGGCACGACAGCAGTGGGTGGACAAGTCTGACCTTGGAGGTGGAGAGAAAGCACTCACTCGTGCTGCTACTAGTCACGGGCAGTTCCTCCAACGACCAGTTTGCTATAGTTGCTCGGGAAAGTCCAGTGTGGTGGCCCTTTGTCCCCAGCCCCTGTGCACGCAGACTGGTGTGGGATTCTCTAGGCTTTTCCTAGTGTTACAACAAACTTTTAGCCTGGGCCTTAGCCAGATCCATCCCTTAACTTCTCTAGTGTCATTTTCCTTGCAAGTGGGTGGATAACCCACATCCCTCCACAGTTAAGAAACTCCTTGTTTCTATTCTTAAATTTTTTTCTTGAACAGTTAACTCCCAGTGGTATTTTCAGAAAGGATGTTCATGTTTCATGGGCACCAACTAGCTTTATATTAGGCTCTTCACAGGGCGTGCTTTATTTTATTTGCTTCTTCAAGTCCTGCACAGGTGTATAATATTGTTGTAGCCATTTTATGGATAATGAAATTCACATTCAGGTAAAGTATAGAATTTGCTGAAGATCAATAGTGGCCTTGGTAAATGGGAAAGTCATTGGGTCTTCTAAGCCACATCCCTGATTTTATGAGACAAAAAGCAAAGCTTTCTTTCTCCAGTGAATTAGTATCACTGGACAGTAGTATCAGGTTAGATGGGAGAATTATATTTCCCCTTAAAGTGTTCAGAATATCCACTCCCCCAACTTCTTGCTGTGCATACTTTGAAGTAGAGAGGGTAGAAAGGACAGATTGGGGGTTCAAGGAGAACAAGAACGTTTGTTTTTGAAGGCGCTGCTGTCTGCAAGAAGGAAATGCAGCAGTCTTCTGAGCTGTGAATGGCAGGTGTGCCTTTGATCCAACATGGGAGATGTAAGCAGACACCAAATCACAAACACATTGCCTTTTATATCTCATTTTCTCATTCACAAAATTAAGTAATTACATCCTGGGGGGAAAAAGCTGCAGCATTGGCTATATGGTATGCAATCGATGTCACTACAGGTAGCAGATTGAGTTTAACAAGCCATATGGGTTGTAATTGTCTAAGTATGATTAATTCATAATGTTTGTTCATTTTATGCTTTATAATATGATTTGTTATTATTTCATTTAATTACAGTCTGAGTCCTTTCTGTGGGCGATATCGGAAACCCTTAGGGATTTTAATATTCCCTAAGTGGTAACAAATGACACCCCACATTCCTGGACTTTATCTGGGGCTTGCTTCTATTGGTAGAAGGTCCACGAAAGAGTGGTGTGAACTTGGAGCAGATGGTGCGGTCCTCCATTGCTGAACTCTGCCTGTAGCCCGAGGAACACTTTACACTGAAGGTGGAATAATGGCTTTCTGCTCAGTTTGTTGTAAATTCTAAATGAGGTGATTGAAGGCTGTAATGATCAGTGTTGCTGGATGCCTCTGGCTTCAGCATCTGGCAAACGCCTGTACTAGCTGACAGCCCTCCGCCTTGGCACTGAGTGTGCTGCCCAGACTTCACCCAGAGTAGGCTGGGGATTATGCGAGAAACAAGTATCACTAGTTCTGTATCAGGGCAAAGAAAGAAAACAACAACCTTATTTTCAGGATTAAGTTCACCACGGTCCATTTAGTATACGCAGAGCCTTTTATATATGGTTATGGAAATGCTGCAATCTCTGCTGTTCAAAACCCAAGATTTTTATCGCATTTTTGTCTCAAGAATTTAAACAGATATTTTAAGGTCTGTGCAGCCTCTGTCAGAGACAAATCCAAATTGCTAACAAGCACAAGACAACTTCAGGAAAGTTGGCTCACATCCTGATATCAGGTTCAAGAGAGATGAGTGAAACTGATACAATGAAAAAGGCAACAATTTATATTCTGGAGCTAATGGATTAAAGGGAGAACAGTGCCTTGCACTGAGATATAGTTTGCCTATGATTTTAAAAAGGTTGCAATTTAAGAAGTAATAATAATCGAAGCAAGATGTTTGGAGTAAATATTTTCATCACTAAGATTATGCTAAAATACTTTTCAGATGGGCTTCAGGGTGATTAATACATTTCAAATAAGAGTAAAAGTAACATTTTGAAAAGGAAATGATCACTTGGGGTGTGTTGAAATCTTAAAGCAGAGTTCTTTCTCTTATTTTTCCAGTAGTTAAAAAGTCACTTTTAGTTGCCTACCCGTATTTGTGTTCACATTTTAAAAACGTTTTACTGGATTTAGTGGCCATAAATTTTGGGTCTTTTTTTTTTTTCTAAGTGCAAAAGCTGTTTCAATTACGAGTCAGAGAGAGAAGGTTGGTGGGTAGGCTTGGGTCTGTCTGTCTGCTGTTGCTGTTTCCAGAGCTAAGGGTGTTGACAGAGTTACAGTCCGTGATGGTCCAGCAAAACTGGGTCCATTCCATATTAAAACAGAGTGAGGCTTAAGGTGGAGGAGATAATGTATCATGAAGGAACTCTTCAGGGAGAAAAGGCCTGCTTTGTTGAGGCAACAGAGTAGAGTCTCTTTGGAGAATAGAACTGGCGCCTTTTCTTTTTTTTCTCTAGTACTGAGGATCAAACTCAGTACCTTGCACTTGCCAGGCAGGTGCAGCACCACTGAGCTACATCCCCCACCTTAGTGGAGCCTTTTCTAATATCTGGAAAGCTTCCCCTATGCTAACACAGAAATCAAAATAATTCCATGGTCTTCAGAGTCAATACCATGTCTACTCCCAGAAATCATGTAGCTCTGTGTTCTCATGCTCTGCAAAAATGCCAATCCCATTCATCAAGACGGATTCCTAGCTGGTTGCTGAGCCAGCGCTGGGAACCCAATGGATGTTCCTGCTGCTGAAGATATGAAGAGGAGGAGCAGGAGGAGGAGGAGGAGGAGCGGGAGGAGGAGCAGGATATTTAAGATGATGTTGGTGAGGTTGAAGAGGAAGTTGAAGAGGCTGAGGAGATTGGTAGTGACGTTGAGAATGTTGGTGATGAGGAGGAAGATGGGGATGTTGAGAAAGATGGTGAGGTGAATGCTGGTAATGATGACACTGAAGATGGCAGATGACCCTAACTGACATGGCGTCTTAGTCAGTTTCCCATTGCTGAAACAGTACCCTACACCCACAATTTAAAGGAGGAGAAGTTTGTTTTGGCTCACGGTTTCAGAAGTTGCAGTCCTTGGTTGGCAGGCTCAAATGCAGAAAAACTGCTTATGTCATGGTGGCGGGGAAGCAGGGAGAGAAAGGAGGCGCCAGGGAGGGGACACAGCCTTCCAGATCAACCCTAGTGATGTTTCTTCCAACCAGGTCCACCTGCCTCCTGAACTCACCAGGGTATGAGACCACTGAGACAGTGCTCCCATGAGTCAACCATCCTGCAGAAGACCCGCCTCTAGATGCAGGACAGTCTGGGGTCACATTCTGGGTCTGAATCATAACAAATAGCAAGATGATTATTTGTAAAAAGTCCAATGTCTTAGAGGCCCTTATAAATGTCGATACGCATTTTAGGAACTGCCAGTAAGATTGATATTTCAGACCTTCAGAAAAAACTTCAGTAGTGTCTAGAATTGCTATCTATGTGGATAACTGGTCTTGTTATTTATGAGTATGTTAAAAACCAGGATTGAAGAAAAATGAAAGTTTCACTAGGTAAGCAATTGCCATGGGATAAGCAGCATTAGCGCCTCTTCTCACAGAGTGTGCACAAATCAGGGAGGTAAGTGCTACTTTTTTCTTTGTTTGCTAGACATGGAAACGGTAGTTGACAGAGGTTAAGGAACCTGCTCAAGGTCACGTAGCTATTAGTGGTAGACCCAGGACTTCAACCCACTCAGTCTTTCTAACTGTAGAGTCACAGTTCTTAACTATGTCAGCACTAGGAAGTTATTATGTTTCTTATCTCTATTTCTGAAGCCATCAATAGGTCTCTTGATCCAAGCCATCTTTCCGAGTCCTATGTTGGATCAGAACACACGACTGTGTTTGTGAGAACACGGCCTGTTGCTTTACCTATAAAATAACGCATTACAACATCACAATTTGGATATCACTACTTTCTTTTCAGGAGCTAGTGATGGATACAAAATGAATCAGTAGGGCAGAATAGAGGAGAATAAAGAAAGCTACCTGGAACAGGGCAAGAAGAGCTTGGTTGCTAAAACAGTGTGATGCCATAAGTCATGTAACTGCTCTGAGACTCATTTTCCTCTGCTGTAAAAGCATCAGAGTAAATTATGTTCAAGGTCTCTTAGAGTTATAACAACCTATGATTTTTAAGGAGGCTGAAGTCACAGGTCATCTGAGGAAATAGTTCTTATTATGTTCATGCCACTGTTCATATTAATGTGGAAACACACTTCATTTTGAGACAAGTATACAGCATTTTGCTATAGCTAAAAAACAGAGGCAAATGGCTTTCCCCAGGAAGTTTTCCTTTTCTATAGAAGGTCTTGGATTGGCTGCTTTGGAAAGGACTAGGGCAGTCTGCCAGTTCTCCTGAGAAAGGGTTGCAATGTAGCTATGCCAAGAACTCCGAGTGTCAATCTGGACCCAGCACTGTGCCTCTTGTTATTGTCTGTGCCTGCTGACTGCTGCTTTCTGCTCCAGCTTCTTGGAGTCTGGGCCTGGCACCATGAGGTCTGCCTTGGCATGCTGCATGTGTCTGTGTGTAAGGGCGTGCTTCCACGTGCCCATGTGTCTGTAGACTCAGTCGTCACGGTGGAGAGGAGCAAAAACAGCAGCTGTGTGTAGGACTCGATCGTCTCTACCTGCACACTGCCAAGCCAAATTTCAAATTTGGCTCTACTTTCTCAACACTTTTTGCTATACTGAGCCAGCAAAAGGACCAGCGATAACAAAGCAAAGAGAAAGTAGGCTGGTAGGGGGCTGGTGGCCCACACATGTAAGAGGATGGCACCTCGACACATCTGTAGAACGACATGGGCATCTGGGCTTTCTGCTTGGCATTTGTCTACTGGGTGAACCACAGGGATTAAGACATTCATGGTTTTACCAGCCGTGCTCCACTGTGGGTTGGGAGACATCTGAGTGGTTCTGGAGGACACATCTCTGTTTCTGGAGGAACCACAAAGATAGAGCTGGCTCACTGGGACTATGGGGACACTGTGTCCACACAGAAGTCAGCCCAGGTTGTGTAGCTGTCGCTGCTGCAGGATAACAGGCAGCCTTGAAGATGACCCCTCTGGGCCTCTGCCTTTCAGATGTTGCTGGAAGCAGGGATGTCCTCCACAACTTGCAAGTCAGCCTCTGCTGGTTAGGAGGTAAATAGTATGGAGTCAATGTACCTGTGAAATTGTAGATGACTTCTTTTCTGTCTTCTTGTAATTGTCTATTTGTTCCTTTTACTTGTTTTTAAAAACAACTTGTACTTTGGTACTATTTTACACACCCTCGTTCTCTAGTTAATTGGAGGTTGTTTGGATGACAGTTGTTCATCCTTTCCTCACTGGTTGTGGGAAACACAGAGATTAGCAAGAAGACACCAGCCCTCATGGAATTTATAGTTTCACAGCATTGAAGATGCCGAGTGACATGTGTTAAACTCCTTGGGAAGGGAACACCAGGGAGTACACAAGAGAAGACAGTAGAGTCTTTCCCAAGTGCTGCTGTTCACTCCCCAAGGCACCAGGCACTAAGTCTGCAGAGCATGCAGGAGATAAGGTCCTACCTTCAAAGACCCTATAGTTTTCTGGGTGTAGGGGGGCACATCTGTAATCCCAACACTCTGGCAGGCTGAGGCAGGAAAATTGCAAGTTAAAGTCCAGCCTGGGCAATTTGTCAACTTAGCAAGACCGTGTCTCAAAATAAATAAATAAATGGATGAATTAATTAATTAATGAGGATCAGAGATGCAGTTCAGTGTGAAGGCCCAGGGTTTTATTCCCAGTACCAAACAAACAAATCAAAAATTCAAACCAAGGGGGAAGAGAGAGAGACAGAGAGAGATTGACTGACAGACAGAGACAGAGACTAACGGTCTGGTTGAGTGGCCTGGATGAATGCACCGGGGAAAGAACCATGGAGGGCAGACCAGAAGGGGCGACCCCAAGACATAGTTGGTTTTCGACAGGGTACCTGAGCTGTCAACAGTAGCTGATTGACAACATGTAGGATTTGGTCTACTTATTTGGTCCCAAATTACACAATGTAACTTGTGGGGCTGTGTGGTTTTGGGGGCTTGTCCCCGTGTGCAACAGATTTTTATGGGCGTGTACCTTTTCTTAACTAGCACTCAAGGTTATGAATGTCACCGCTCTTCATTCCTTATGATCCCCAGCCCATAGCTGTCTCTATAGTAGCTATTCAACAACTTGTGAAAAAAACTGCAGGACATGAATGTTTCTTTTTGTTAGTCTGTAATTCTAGAGCCCAAAGCATATGAGGGCTACAGCTACCCTGGGAGTTGGAAGGTCTAGACTTGCCCTTTGCTCTCCTGGTGGCTATTTCTGTTGCTAATGTACCAATGCATCTTTGGCCTGGACCTTCACCCCATTTGGAGCAGGGTGAGGGAGTGCAATTCCCTCTGCTTGGAAGGCTCTCAGGAGCAGGGAATCTCATGAGCATTTGAGGGATGGAGAGTGACAGTAGACCGATGGGCCCATTGACAAGTGTGTCCCCTTGTGCTCCTGTCACAACTGAATCATTCTGTCACTTGGACTGTCACCAAATCCTGCTGATCCAAGAAGTAGAAAGAGGAACGTAGTGACTCTTAGTCACGGGGAAATGGCCTGTGATGTGTGTGCTTTCTGGCATAGGACTGGCTTTATTACTTTGCAGGAGTAAAGAAAGGGGCAGAGGGAAGCAGGACATAAGGAAGTTACCTGATTGTGATGCTAATGTTCTACAGATGTACTGCTTGTGTCCTCATTTTGTTTAACCAATTGCTCTCGCCTGCATCTGGCTCACCTGAATTTAAGGAGATGGTTTGGGATGGTTTCAGGAGTGGTGCTGAACCATGATCCTCACCTGCCGGCCATGCTGCCTTCAGGTGAAGGGCACTTCACTCCTCCTGTACTGGAGAGCTGGGCTCTCTCCTGCCCGCCTCAAATGACCTCACTAGCAGGACAGCGCCCTGCCCAGGCCCAGGGGTGTGCACCCACCACCAAGTTTTTCTCAATGATCCCATTAGTGTCCCTTCCCTCATTTTCTACACAGATGTACTATGATTTGTCAAGCTGAAGTTTCCAGCGCGTGACAGTTGTTGGGTTAATGAACGTAACAAATATTTATTAAGTTCTTATCATGTGCCAGGAGTACAGAGGCGACTAAAGCCTGATCCTCACATCTGGGAATTCAACGGTTTAGCTAAGAGGACAATAAAAAGATGCTCAGCTGTTAAGGAGGAATTCACTGTCCAGAGCATCCCAGCATCTGGCTGGTGCTACATAATAAACAAGCCTTGCACACAAGGGTGCGTGTGTCTGTGTACCCGGGGGTATCTAAGTGTTAAATGGAGGGCCCAGCTCTTCTGTATTTCCAGTGACACAGTCATGGATACCTTCTGGAGACATAAAACAAGCCATCATGCCTCATGATCTTACTGACTTTGGGACTTACAGATGACAGAAGTGAACTTTCTATTTGTCTTCATTCTTGCTGTCCCGTGCAAAGTCTAGCAACTATTTTAATGTGTGTGTGTTGATTTTCATTGCCCACAGAGGCTGAAAATTGGCAACACTCTGGACCTACCTTTCCGTGTGTTTTTAAAAAATGAACCTTACCTTTTATTTATGTAAAGATCGAAATCTACACAGGATAAAGGATAAGGGAATAGTAAAACTATTCCCTCTACATGTTCATCATCAGCCTCAAGAGCTATCACCTCCCTCCTGTTTGCCCTTTTCCGTTCAGCCTTCAGTTGCTCTGAGAAAATCTCACAGGTGTCGTTCCATCTGCGGACATTTCTGCGCTCACAGTGTTTGTTTGGCGGTTATCATGCAGTAGAATGTCACGGGATGCCCGCGCTCCCCACTGTCCACACTGCTGAGCACCAGCTCCTCCTCACTGCTAGGACCTGCACTAGCTCATGCCCTCCCCGCCAGGACACTTGCGCTGTTACCTCACTAACCCCTCGTGTGTGCTGCTGCCTGTAAATATTCAAGCCACGCTGATAATCGTGTCCTCATCGTAAACTGCGTGAGTCAGTGAAAGCTTAATTTTTATCCACTGAGAGAGTTAAGTTTTATTTCCTGGCATAGTCTTACATTCCTGAGTGGATAAATGGGTTTCAACATACTGGTTCATTTTGCTTTCCCTGGGCAGCTTGATGAAAATGGCTTTCAGGATTTACCTTGAAATTAATAATAATGCATCAGTAACAACATCACTTACTTTAGACGTTGCAATCTTATACCTGAGTTTTGAAAGGGAAATAACCCAAAGAATTTATAATAATTTGAAGCAGATGCCTCAATTTCAAACATTACCGTTATGATTCCTGCTATTATTATTACTAAACTCCATGACAATAAATCCCTTCTATCATCCAAAAGAAAATCCTTTAGGACCTGATAGCTTTTTTCCAGTACTTGGAAAGTACAGACAGGGCCTGCTGGCTTTGGCAAGCTACCTTTCTTAGAGAAAGCAGGAAAGTCTACGTGAAACTTGTACCGGAGAAATGAGGATGCAGGAGTCCTGGTGTTCCTTTGTATGAGGATGTAACTGAATAATAAGATAATTCAGATAAATACATATATGTATATAAACCTACAACCAATGCATGCTATTACACTTAATATGGTTATGTATTATATTTATAATATTATGTAATTATGATGTATATACTTGCAGTATTATGTAATATATATTATACTTACAAGTGGAATCATATTTTTGTAGTTGCTGTACTAAACAATCACAGAGGGATTTTATCATGCCAATGAAAATATGGAACCAGTCAGAGAATTATTTTTAAATAGCCTAGTGTCGCTGTGCTCTGTTAAGTACTTATGTATGTTTTAGTGACATTATCAGTGCAATTAATATTTAATAATATTTCAAATCACCCTTTCCAAAAAGCAACTTTTGTCATATCCAGAGATCATATCTATGTGAATAATGGGCCTAATAATGTGAGCATGATAAAAACCAGAATTATGGTGACTGGCATGTGTTCAGGGAGTGCATTTAGATGGCAGGGTTGTGCCCCATCCAGAACAGTGTATTAGCTTGGTGAAGGACTCTGTTGCTTTTAATCCTCTTTCCTGGAAAGTGTAGCACATGACCATTTTAGCTGCGTTTGGCCAGCTGCTGTAGCTGTTGCTTAAGAAAAGTGTCCCAGGGGGATGGACAGTGCTGACCCAGGGCAGGGGTCTCTAGCTGTCCTGGTGAAGAAGAAAGATGCTAAGATTGGAGGAAACACTGAAGATTTTGTGGATTTTCCCAATCTTTAACGAGAAATAAAAATTTTCACTGAGAATATATTGGCGAGATGTTTTAAGCACTGCAGATAAAGACCCCGAACCTAATAGGCAGTATTATTTTATGTGAAATCAGAGATCTACTGAGGTAACTCAGACAGGCTTAGTAGTTAAACTCTGGCTCAGACAGCCAACAGATCTTGTTCTGGACCACAATTAAATACCCTAGGAGAAGAGGGTAAAGCAGCAATACAACTTCATGATGGTGCTGTAAGAATCTGCATGAACTAGAAGGCGTAAATTGTCAGCCATGTAGGAGGAATACGTTTGCCTTCTTTTATTTATAAAACCAACTGAATTGGATATTTTATATTGAATTGAATTTTCTTATAGAAAATTAAAATATTTGTTGTGTATTTGTTCATATGTATACATATGTGTGTCTTTGTGCATGTACATTTCAACATTACTCCAAGAGTCATTAATGTATTTTATTTTATTTTGGGTTTTTGAGATAGAATAGTTCAGGCTGGCTTCGAATTCACTATGCAGCCCAGGCAATCCTCTTGCCTCAGCCTTCTGAGTACTGGGATTATAGGCATGCTATAATGCCTAGACAAAATACATTAATTGAAATGTTTGTGAATCCAGACTTTTGGTGGATGTTATTGTCATTTGGACCATATGTGAATTCAGCCAATGAGAATAAAGCAATATTCTGATTTTTAAAATTGGATTATGTGTCTCAGAATTTGGAAACTAAACTGTAGTGATAACTCACATCACTTTTTATAAGCAACATAAAGCAGTTTAAAAAATGGATTATTCATAACTAATTAATAATAATAAAAAGTGTTGCACTATAACAAAAGCAAGTCTGGACAGGACAGAACATGATAGGCACAAAACACCTGAATTAAATCTGGCAGAATGACGAATGTATTTAGAAAAATTAAACTTGCTTCATTGATAACTTTTGTCTTGAGTCTCACTAGCTTCAGATCTGCCTGTATTTAGTTATATTGCATCTTTATTACATCTCAGTCCAGGCTCATGAGTCCAGCTGTACCTCTTTCTGCATTAGTGGACATGCAGACCACCCAAGCAGTCTCCAGGCACGAGAGTTGACTTCATACCAGAGAATAAAGAACTGACATTTCTGCAGCCATCTGGACCTCTGTTAGGGGGTTCTTTTCCATTCTTCCAGCCTCAGCACCTGTCACTCCCCTTAGTGTGCCTGGGTTAGTTAGGAATGTCTTCAGCTGCAAGTAACAGCAAACAAATAAAGGATTTTCTTTTAAACATAGTAAAAAATTGGAGATTGGTAGCTCCTGACTAAAGTTCAGGGATTCAGCTATTTCAGGAGTGATGTCCTATCCCAAGATCTCTCCAAAGCAGAGCCTGAGAAGGATGGTGGTGTGGGTGGTTTGTTTGGGAAGTGGCCCCAAAAATGAGGGAGGAAGAGGGGAGAGAGAAACAGGGCAGGAAGGAAACTCCAAAACAAATCTGATTGAGGTTGCTTCAATAGGGGACTGGGACTCAATCTACTAGCACTTTTTTTTTCAGTACTACGGACTGAGCCAAAAAAGTGGGAGATACACTCCCTCTTTTGTGGTGGTGGGGAATGAACCCAGGATCTTTGCACCTAGCTACATCTCCAGGCCTTTAAAAATTTTCTATTTTGAGACAGGGTCTCACTAAGTTGGTAAGTTGTTTAGGCTGGGCTTGAACTTGCAAGCCTCCTGCCTCAGCTTCCCTTCTAGTTAGTGTATAAAATAGAGTTTTTTGTCCAAGGGACAAAACTAAGAAGCATCTGTCCATCAACTTCTGCCCCAATTAGTTAAAAGTTACTTATGAGGTGTACATTTCCTATGATGAATGTGATCATTGTATATACCTAAAATGTACCAATAAACTTAATTAACTAAAAAAAGTTACTTATGAGGCAATAACTCTCTTGCTCCCTTGACTTATACTCTGAGAATCATGCTGGCTTCCAGGCATCCTGAGGCAGGGAGTGAGGAAAGGTGAAACACACTAAGAGGAAGTCTAAGCCAGTCTGAACTAGTTTGAACCTTGACCCAAAATCACTCACACAGCTGCATATGTGTATAACAGGCCCCTGCCTTCTCCCTCTCACATAAATATGGTCACTCATTTATCCGTCCTACCAGGTGCATGAAATCATCTCAGAATCAGTGCAGAATTCCAACAGAAGTTAAACCTCTCTGACTAGAACTTCTTTAATAGTGTTGATTTTTGAATCACATAAGTATTTACGTATTTTAAAAAGCTAAATACAAAAGAATGTGCAGTAGATATTTTTTAAAAATCACATTAGTTCCTATTCCCTGTGCTCTTCCAGAGTCTCAGGACACCCACTTCCAAAGGTGAAGTCCATTTCTCTTCCCACATAACCTAGGAAGGCCTTTGTGACCCCTCAGCTGATAGCATGAGCTCCGACACTGAGGTGTGTCAGGAGAGGCTACATTTCTCTCTTGTGATGCTCATTCTTGGAGTTCAGTCACCACAGAATGAGGGAGGTAAGGCCGCATGGAGAGGCCCCTTTGGAAGGACTGGGAAGTCCTTGACCTTCACCCCAGGTCAAACTCTAAGCCAATGGTAAACTCCAGTTCGCTAGCCATGTGAATGAGCCCCCTTGGAACCAGATCCCCTGACTTCCAGTCAAGCTGCGCTAGGCAGTGCTCATTGGAGTGGGGATAGTTGTCCCCCACTGAGCCTTGCTTAAACAGAAGATTCTGGAGCAAGAATAAGTTATTACTGTTTAAACAACTAAGTTTTAGCCTAAGTGGAGGATCATCACAATTTTAAGGCCAGTCTTGACTTCATAGTGAGACCTTATCAGAAACAAATGAAAGGATCTAAGGGCCATTGTCTCTCAGCATCCTCATAAGTTGCTTAAGGTAAAGAAGAGCTTGCCTCAGTCAAATTTGGGGCTGCCACTTTTGTCTAATGGGACCCCTTTGAGATTCACAGGACATCCACAGGTTTTAACCACAGCTGTATTACTGCAAACCAAACCAACTGGTACAAAAAGGCATAGAGACTGCATAAAATATAAATAAGATTTTGGATCCTTGAACTTCTATGGATAAGAAGTAGACAGAAAATTACTCAGCTACAAAAACAGGCTGTATTTTATTAAAGTAAGGCCAAATAAGCATCTAGAATTAATATTCCAAAGGGTAGAGTTAAGATTTGTACACAGGGCTAGAACTGGGTCCTAATCAAGGAACTCACAAAGGTGCCCATTGGGCTGTGGAGCAGTGACTTCTTTGTGTCTCCATTTTTCCTCTTCTTGAGTAAGAGTGTGGAAGGCACAAATCTGCTCTACCATTGTTATGTTGAGTATGCATGGGATAGATAACTTTCTCTTTAATTCACAGGTTTTCAGATCAAGAGAAACTTCACTGGCATGGGGTATATTTGAGGAACTTTATCCAAGGAGCCTCATCTCTTTGGTCATTTCTCTTAGGTAAATATCTAGGACGGAATGGCTGAATCATCTAGTAGGTTTGTGGTCAGGTTTTTAAGACATTCAACTGTTTTTCACTGAATTTACTTTAGATGGTAAGATCCTAGATCTCCAATATCACCGTGGGATGGGACTTTGGGGTTTTCGGGGAAGAAGTACATGTTGTGGGACGAAGGTGAATCGTTGCATCCAGAGGACCATCGCACATAGTTTAAAAAAAGAAAAGGGCTTCAATACTGTTTTCCATTCCACGTGTTCTTCCAGAACTTATCATTTCCCACTCAGAGACAGATTATACGTGCTTTCCTCTTTGACCTGGGTGCACTTTTGTAACTGCCTCATTTGCTAGGGTTTGGTTGAAATGATGCTATGTGACTTCCAAAACCAAACCATAAAAGGTGAAACAGCTTGTGCCTGACTCACCCGGGACACTACCTTTGGAATCCAGTCCCTAGACCTGAGAGGATCAGGTTACATGACATAGTTCAGGAACAGATAAACAGAGTGGGAGCTTCCAGCCTCCATCTAGTACCGTCTTGTCAGCCTGAGTGAGCCATTTTGGAGTCTCATCCTCTAGCCCTCAAGTTAGTTGTCATAGCTCATGACACACGGCGCACAGCTGAGTCTTTCCCATGAAGCAATGTCAAATTTGTAGACCCATGAACAAAGTAAATGATTTTATTTAACATTTTTTATTTAAACCACTAATTTTTTTCTAGTATTGCTGCTCAAAATTCTGTTTCAGTTTTTTATTGAGGTGTAATTGGTCTATAATAGACTCTATATATTTATAGTATCAAAGTTGATAAGTTTTGACATGTTCTCATCTATAAAACTAATGCCACTATCAAGAAAATGAATACATTCATTATCTTTAAAAGTTTCCTTATGCCTCTTCACAATCTTTCCCTTTGCTTTCGTCCTTCCGCTGGAGGTTAGGTTATTGGTGGTGTGCCCTTGAAGTGTCCTGGGACTCCAACCCCTTCCTCAATCTCTCTTTGCTTCCTGAATGTCTTGAGGCAAGCAGCTTTGTTCTACCACATACTGCCCACCATGATGGGCTGTCTTGCCACAGGCCCCAAAGCAATGTGGTCAACTGTCCATGGACTGGAATCTCCAAAACCGTGAGCTGAATAACATTTTCATCCTTAGAAGTTGATTTATCTCAGGTATTTGTTGTAGTGACAAATTAGTTTATATCTTCTGGAATGTTATGCAATATGGATTTTTAGCTGGCTGCTTTCACTCAGCATCATTTTTTGAGATTCATTCACATTATTGGGAGTATCAGTAGTTCCTTCCTTTTTATTACTTGGGGAGTGGGTCACTGTAAGAATGTATCACAACTTGTTTATCTATTCACCCACACAGGGGCACTATACCTGTTTCCAGTTTGGGCTGTAACAAATAAAGCTGCTATGAACAATCATAGTTCTTTATGTTTTCATTTTGCTTAAGTAAATATATAGGAGTAGAAAGGCTGAGTCATTTGTTAGATGTTTGTCTAACATTTTAAGATACTCCTAGCTGTTTTCTACTGCATCTCAAGTGGTTGCTTTATATTACATTCTTACTAGCAGTGTGTGAGAGTTCTAGCTGCTCCACATCCTTGTCAACACTTAGTATTGTCAATACAATAGTTTAGTCAAGACAACAGTTGTGAAGTAGCAGCCGTTAGGCTTTGCAGTGATTTATCATACATTAATAGATAACTGGCATGACGTGAAAAAGAATAATTCCCCCAATTAAATACACATGTAAGCCATTTTTAAGTGCATTAAGAATGGTATTTGGTGAGGCCCTTTCACAGTTAGAGACCTTGGATTACATAGTAAAGGAAGAAAGCTCTGGGCCAAAAATTCAAATGCTGTATAAAGTGTTTTTAGTGTTTTGAGGTCAGAAGAACGACAACCCAAACCATGCTGTTTTGGATTTCAAACTAAGAGCACCAGGGCACAGCAAATGCAGGAAGGACTTTTCCTTAAAGCTTCCTTACCTATCTCAAGCCCCGTCCATATAATCTTATCGAATAGAGAAAATTTGCTCCTAGGAAGAATGGAGTGACATCAACTCATAACTCAGAAGAGTTCTGACCCAGGACATTTGTCTGTTCTTCAGGCCCACTTATCTTCCCTAAAAACCATTTTCTTTTTCTCTAAAATTGTCTCATCTCCCACTTCCCTCTCCCCTATGAAGGGGTGCATAAGCTTCTAAATCACACCAGGTTATTGGGAACTCACTTTTCACGCCTGTGTTACCCCACGCACACACTAAATTTGTGTTCCTTTTCTCCTGTTTATCTATTGTCAGTTTATTTTAGCAAACTGAGATACTATAACTTCAAATGGAAGAGGAGAGGCCACTCCAATAGTGTGGATTTACAGCCGTATAGAACTTAGCTAGCATAAGGTCATTGAGAGAGTTGAAATTTAGCAAGGCGTTGAATGATAATACCAGTTTGTAGAGGATAAACACTTGAAGAAGAAGGAAACTTACATAAATTGTATAGTCATAGAAAAGGAAGCAGGAAGCAGGTGATGAATGTGAATATCTCACTGGCTTCCGGTCCCCCTTCCTCAGACTGATCTTCAGTCTCTCCCCACGGGTTTTGGGGATGTCTGTAAGTCTGGGTAAGCAGTGGGGTCTTTCTTCGCCAGGGCCTCCAGGCAGTGAGTCTCCACCCAATGGAAGAACCAAGCGCCCCTAGAGTGTGAGTGGCACTGAGGCTCAGGTGGGGAGAGAGGCGGAGGCCTCTCTCTTCCTGTGCTGCCGGTGGGAGGGATTGCCAAGCAGAGATGCCTGTGAACCTGCTTACACAGATGGTACTCAAACTTCTTTACTAAAAACCCATCTTCCCTACTGTCCCATGCCTCTGTAGGTCCAGGCACAAATCAAATTTGGGGCTAAAGTTGGAGACAGAGCCAAGTAGCACAACTGTGTTTATTTTCACAACCGCTTTCTTTTTGTCACTGGTCACACTCAGTGCCAGGATCCTTTTTCTTTCCTAAGGATGAATTGTTACCTCACAGGCTCCTCCGTACCTTCTGTGAAGACATGTCGGGTGGAACTATTCCAGCTACTTGTCAAATGTGCTCAGGCACGCTTAGTAAAGCAGGCTTCTTGGAGACTGAAGCTGAGGTGATGGCCCTCTTCCAAACACTGACAAATCAGAATCATCGTGCACTCTCTTCAACTCTGTCCAGTGGCAGCTAAATGCTCTTGTTCTGTGATAGCTTTTGAATCGCTGTTTTGTTTCATTTTCTTGTTTTCTGAGGGCATAATGTCCCCCAACACCCTCCCTTACCCCAAAGAATTATTTTCTCTCATGCTTTTAATTTTTCTTATTTTGCTTCAGGTGGGTGGTCTTCTTATCATTTCTTTTGTTTTAGCAGAGTAGGCAGTAAATATGTGAAAATTCTGAGTTGCTAATTCAGACTCCCTGGGAAGAAATAAAAATCACAGCTTCTGCATGTGTTTTGTGATTTTTCCCCTCTCAATTCTGGTGCTTAAATTGAAAATGTAAACATCTTGATCAGAAACTTTTCAGCTGGTTATCTTTGGTCCTTCATAATGAAAACTGTAAGCCCAACACTTGCTCTTTCAAGTGCCCTTGGAAAGAGAACTACTGTATTACGTCCCTCTCACCACCTCGCCCCAACCTGCTCACATTTTGCAAACAAAAGCCTGAATGGATGGGGCTCACGCAGAATTTCACAAGCCTGTGATTACTATTCTGAAATTGAAAAAAAGAATCCTACATTTGACAGAAATTGTTAAGAGTCTACAATTAACAAATAGAAATGGCATTAGTGTTTTTCTAATCAAAATCTATTGTTCTGTGGAGGCTCAGTGCTGCGGCTGTAACTGACAGCAGGTTGCCCTTCCGGGAAGCCTGGAGAGAGTGGTGCACGCGCGCGGTGAGTGTGTGCACGCCCATGTCCCAGTCTGTCAGTTCCCACCGGAGCGGTACAGTTCACACCCTGCCCTTTCTTACTGCGGCACCAATTTTTCCCTCATGTTGGGCAATGATCCCTGCTTCTTTCCTGAATACCCCTGAAAGAAAGGAAAAAGATAGATTTGTTAAGTTTCTATTAAAACAAAAAACAAAAAAAACCAAACCTCTGCTCTGTTGGAACTGTTGGATCTAAAAGCATCTTGCTGGTGTCGCTTAGAGGAAAGGTGGCAGTTTGCCACTTCTAGCCCAAACCACAGAAATCATGGTAGACACAAGCGGTCACTGTGGAAGTCTTCAGGGACTTAGATAATGAACCAGGTGATTGTCTGTTTAATGAAATAAAGACTTCAGAGGTCCTTTGATGAAAGAAAGTACAGCTGACAACATGAGTAAAGCGACTTTCACAGTCAGTAATCTACCTAATTAAGAAATAGAGTAGCTGCTACAAATGAAAAATATCCAGAAAGGAGAAATTCTCAATTTCATTTAATGAAATTAAAAACAAAAAGAGAAACAGGTGCTCTATACCACTGATTTTCATGTTTCAGGGCATTTTGTGAGCTGTCCAGTGCCCTTGAGACATACTGAGCCCACTCTGATCAGAACTGGGTGCTGGGGAGCAGCTGACAACTGAGCTGACCAGCCCCTGGGAACGGTCCTTCTTCCCTCTGCCATCTTGACTCAGTGGCAGAGTTCAGAGCCTGGTGGCTTTTCTGTCAGGGGCTTGTTAAACTCTCATCTCACAAGGACTGCTGTAGACAAGTAAACTGGACTGTCAACTTGATGGTTGGCAATCAGCAGATTAGTAAAGCACACTTCTGGGTGTGTCTGGGTGGAACTTAGAGGCAGGACCTTGGGTCCATATCTGGTCCTTTGCCCCTTCCTCTCTGGCACTGTTTCCCTGCTTTCTTCCCAGTCACCATGAATTAAGCATCTTTTGCTGTACCACACCCTTCCATGGTACTATTTAAACTATGGACAGAATCCCCAGTAACTGTGAGCCAAATAAACCTCTCCTTTCAGTTGTAAGTATCAGGTATTTTGTACCAGCAACAGGAGAGCTGACCAATATATCTGCTTATGCAGCACAAAGCAACCCCTTTGGGCAAAGGCTGTTCTTTGTCATAATTGAGATCCTACCTGGAAAGGACACAGGCTCCAGTTGATGGAAAATGTAAATCCCAAAGCAAGTATCATGCTTATTTTCTAGGACTTCCTGGCCAGCAAATGTACTGTAAACACAGAACAGTATTTTATTCTTAAGAATAAAACACAAGTCTCTCTTTGAAACCTCCATTCAGCCATGTGGTAGTGGTGTAAGGGGCCTCTCCTCTCCTCAACGATGAGTTCTAAGTTCTTCCAACCACAGGTGGTCCCAGGCTGTTTCCTTCCTTTGTCTGCCACCACTCAGAACTGTTGATTCCTGCAAGTTGTCTCTGGGTTACCCTTGTTTGTGCCCACCATGGCACCTACGGGCTTCTTCGGGCACCTTCACACACTGCAGTTGCATGTGCAGCTGCCTAAGGCATTGCTTGGGTACTGCCCAGTATTTCTGCTCTCACCATCCCATGCCATGACACCTAGGGGAGGCTGTCTCGGCCTCACCACTGAAATGCCTTGTTTGAGCTCTGTCCCTAACGTGTCATAGTTTCTATGTTCTTGCCCTGTCAAGAGAATTAAGCCTAGGAAACTGTGTGCACAGTGATGTAGTATCTGTTGTTCATCCTGTTATATAAGATTCCCCTGGGAATTTAGAATTGGCATTAAGAAATTAACTTCTGCTAGGGCTGGCCATTCAAGTGAAAGAGGTTTGAGATCCTTCGAAATAGAACTTTCAAGTTAGATATTTAAATATGCGATTTCAAAGGCATATGTAGGTCATCTGGGCCACCTAACTGTCCTTTTCTAAAGTGTGGCACGGGCATCTTCCACCAGGTGGATGAGTGGCAGAGGGAGCTGGTGTGTGACATGAGACAGATGCAGATGACCCAACACACAGCCCGAGCGACCTGACTGTCACCCTCGCAGCTCCAGGCCTGTGTAAGGCCAGCTGCATCCCTATTCCTTAGCTTTATTGAGGGGGAAGAGATCTTTGAACAGGGAGAGGGAGAGGAAGGCTTTTTTAAAAATATGGAACTATTAAATAATGTCATTGCCGTTTCACCCCAAAAGTCCTGAGTAAATTACAGTGGTTAACAGTGACTTAGAAGAGCTAAAATAAACTTTTCTGGAGCCAGGGATTTAGCTTAGGTGCTGTTGCCTGCCTCACAAATGCAAGGACCTGAGTTTGTTTCCCAGTACCCCACCACCAACACCAAAAAGAAAAAATTTTCTGAAGAGGTGATATTTGCAATGGGTTTTGATTTTAAGGCCTTAACTGGAGTTTTCTAGGTAGACATAAGGAGGAAGGATAATATACCAGGGCAGAAAAGTAAGTTTGTCCCTACTGTTTTCTGTAGGATCCAAGCAGGAGCACTAGGAGGCCCATATATCTAAATATTTGAAAGTTATAATAAGTCAGGCTAGTAAACTGTTAAAATATAATCTATGTCTTTGACAAGTTTACACCCACAGTGGACTAAAAGGTCAAAATCAGATTTTGAACCGTTACCCTTTGGATACTTGGAAGGTAGTTACGTAGGTAGTGAGATGGTTCCCAGCCCCTGGAACTACTCTTTGGGGTCTCTTTGCTTCTTTCTCACTCCCATCTCTACCCTCTGTGACAGGGGCCTCACAAACCACATGTGGATGCCCTGGTATTATTCCAGCCTGGCTGAGAGCAGTGGCCTTGTGGTCACCCTCAGTTTAGGAGTGATCAGGCTGGTGGTGTGGCCTGCCCTCTGCAGGCTGGACAAGAGAAGAGGCAGGTGCAGGCCTAGCAGCAGGGTTGAATGGCTTGAACAGGGTCCCGGGAGTGTGGTCTGAAGTGGGTCTGCAAACTCTGGGCAGATGGTGGCCGTGGTTGCAGGCCTGCCTGCTTGGTGAAGGAGGCACGGCAGAGGAAGGACCACAGCAGGGCCCCTACAGCACGGGACCCCAAGTAGGGTTCCTTCTTGCCGAGGGTGAAGGACAGTTTCGGCAAAAACCATGTTTGATGACTGAAGTTGTGAAAGAAACTGGTGGGCATGAGAAATGTTAAGAAATCAGATGCATCTGGAACGTGGGTTATTTGTAGTAAGGGACAGGAGAGGAGAACAGGGCAAGGCTGTGAAGGGCATGGCAGGCGCTATGGCATGTGCTTAGAGCAGTGGAAAATTTCAAGTATAAGACTAATATAATTATTATTGGAAGAAAAAAACTGGAGACACATCAGACTAGGGCAGTGGGGAGATCTTTTAAGATGACTGGAGTTTTGCAGGAAGAACAGGTGTCTGAAGACAGAGGTGGAAGGGAAGATTCGAGAGACATGTCTGGGGTGGACTTAGTGAGGTTTTGTGTAAGAGAGGCTGAGATGACTTTGGGATTTCCAGCTTGGAAGGCTGTGGGGATCACAGGGCACTGACTGAGGGAAGAAGCCTAGGGAAAGGTGTGGGCTGTGAAGCACAGGGCTGGTTCAAGTTCAAGTTCAAGCCCCGTCTAGTTATCTTGTGATTGTGAACAATAATAGACATGATGGTCACAGAACTGTGAACTCTTAGGCAGCCTAAGGGTCAATCTGGGAAAAATGGCATGGGAACCTGTTGGAAAATTTCTTATAAAAGAAGTTTGACTTTTTAATTCTTGATTGCTAATAGAAAACATTAGGATGATCATTTTATATTTGGAAGTCTGCTTCTGTTATTCATATAATAAACGTAGGTCCTTTCTATGGGAAAATAAATAGCTCATGTAGTGAATAAAAATAACTGCTTCAATCCCCAGCTTACAATGGTTTGGTTTAGGGTTTCTCAAATTTACGGTAGTGCAAAAGTTATATGCATTCTGCTGCAGTGATGCTTAGAATTTGGGGTTTGATATTTTCCTGGGCTAATGACAAGCCGACACGATTCTGGCAGTGCTGGGCAGCCCCATGATTACAGAAACAATCAAAGCTACAGTGCGTTGTGTTGCTAAGCTGGGCTGTTGAGTAGGCATTTCTACCTTACTGTATTGTCAGCATCTGGTGGATGTGCTGCTATGCCATTCCACCGGAAGTCCAGGAGAGCATCTGTATTTTTTCAGAGCAACATCAGAGCACTTGGTGGGGCAGCACATCCTTTGCTAAGACCGTAAGAAGTAAAGAAGTGGCTGCTGGCGTCTTGCTTGCCTGCTTCTTAGATACTACAGGAGAGGCAGCTGGTAGCTGATATTTGTTGGCTCCTTGGATTTTTTCAAGTGGCAAGGACATTTGAAATGAAGAACTTTTTTTTCAGAATAAAAATTCTAGATAACTAAAATTTCACTAAAGTACTTTAGCTTTACAAACCAGGCCATTATTCTAATCCTATCCTGTGGAATTTAAAGGTGGAGACTTCAGAACGTAAGAAGCCATTGTGAGCTGACCACTTAGAAGCGAGCCACTCAGTCACGCTGAGCCCATGCTCTGAATTGTTAATTTTTCAAAAGGCTTCTTTCCCCAGATAACAGTTTCGTGTACTCTTTCTTACCTTTTCGCTGGTAGCAATAGGATGGCATGTTGTTATTTTCCAAGTTGCCAGGATTAATGCTCATTTTCTGGTTAATTAAAATCTTTTAAATAAAAACACTCCAAGTTCAGAGCATTATTGTACTCATTACCATTTCTGTAGTATCTGTGCTGCTCAGCTATTATGCAAGGCTGCAGTAATTTCCACCCAGCCCTTTTATTCTGTTTGTCTTTATTGAAGACTTTGTGCTCATTACTGGATTGTCTCCTGACAGCCAAGAATACTCCCCCAGACTTGCCTCCGGAACTCTGTGAAATCTATTTTGCATCTGCAAGAGTCTGGGCCTCCCAAGATCAGGTAAGTGACTGTATTCAAAGACAATTAAAATTTGGAGGGTACAATCTCAGCAGGAAACCCTTTCTCTTGGCCTTCAAATCTCCCACATGCTTCACTTTTTATATCAAAAGCCTTATAAGGGGTAGAATTGCTTAATTCAGGGGCTAAAAAAGTGTCAGAGTAATCATATTTCAAATTCATCAACAGTACTTATATATTCATCTTTAAAATACAAGAAAACATGTGTTTGTGCTATTTATCACTTAATTTTTTTTGTGCATAGTAACACTGGGAAATAAACCCAGGGCCTGTGCACTGAGCTATATCCCCAGCCCTGCTATTTTTTTCTTTTGGAACAGGGTCTCACTAAGTTGATAAATTGCTTAGGCAGTCCTCCTTCCTCAGCCTCCCAGAGTGCTGAGGTCACGTGACACCCAGTTTATCACTGGTTTGAAGGATTTCCCCTCTTGGTTGTGCCTGCTTCATTGTATGGTGGAGGCCGCTTCATTCTGTCTGGTTCTTTGTTGATGGAGTTCTGATCCCCCTCAGTTCTGTCCACTTCTGGCTGGCTGAAGCATCTGTCATGTTTTAATAGACAGCAGCTGTCTCTTGGGGCAGTTTCCTGGTCCTGTTTGGTATGGGAGGCACCCCAATGGGCCTGCTCTACTAGTAGAAAACTGATGAAAATGCTCAAAATTCATGTTTATTTACCTCTTGTGAAGATGAGATGGTCTTTCTGTTTAGTTGAAGTTGCTTCTGTGAATTTCCAAGCTTGGAGTGGTTTGCCCACACATCAGAATGAATCCTCCACCCTCTTGGATTTGGCTTCCACCCCTCTTAATGGCAAAGCAAGGCCTGCTATTCCACAGACATGGGTCTCGAACCTGAAGGTCCCCCACCCACAGGCCTCCTGGGTGGGCTGTGGGCCAGGGTTCAGCAGAGGTGGATGTGACACAGCCCCCCCACCCCGCTGTCTTTCAAACAATAGATCTCACCTCCCTAAGATGTTTTCAGTGTAGCCTGCTTGAAGGCAGAAGTAAGGTCACATTGTTGAGGGAGAATTGGTGGCTGCTGGGTCATAATTTGGCCATTTTTTTTCCATTTTTCTACTCTACTCCTGATTCCTTTGCTTATTCCCAGGCTTCCTGGGCTATGGATTCTGTTCAGTCTGATAGCCCAACAATTAAGTGATTAGATGATCTTGAATCAAAAACAGAGCCAGGAAAGGCAAGATGCGTTTTTCCTACCTTCCCTCCTCAGGCTTAGTATCTACAACACAGATTTTACACCTGTCTATCTTTTTTAGCTCTCTCTTTACAGGTGTTTCTCCCTTGAAATCCACTGGATCCAATTAATAACTCAACAAACCTGAGCACCTACTGTGTGCTGCACATTGAGCTAGTCCCTGGCTGTCCAGGGGAATGTGGTGTTGCCTGCCAAACCCTGGGCAGAAAGCTCCTCCTGCCTACCACGTAGTGCTAAGGATTCTCCAGGTGTTAATTTTCTGTGGGCTGGGAAAAAAAGTCTCTGGTCATGCAGTTGTCCAAAACCCTGGTGGCCCTTGTATCACTCATTTAGTTCATGCTGTACTTGCAGTCTCCAAAGCTTCAAATGAGTCCTGGAGAACATGCAGAAATGAGTGCTCTTGGGCAGCTCCGCAACAGTCCTCATCAAAGACCTATCCCCTCTGTGCAAGGGTGAATTTTATGAGGGAGAATAATGCGTAACTAACCACATTTTATTCTTTGACATTCCAATTACATTAAGCAAGGCAGGCATTAGAGATCAATCGATGGGCCAGCCCAGGGATGTGAGGACAGAGAGGGGTGGGTCACTGAGGAGATGGCCCAGGGTGTCCACGGGGCAGTGGTCGGTGCCTCTGAACAGATGCTTTCTCTCTGTGAGCCTCGGCCTGTGGCTTCTAAAGAGCTGTCCCTTCATTACCTCCCTGCTGCTCTTTTGTGACAGCCTGTGCCTGTCAATCTAGACCATTGGCTGGGTTGGAAACCTGGGTAACTAGGATTCATCTCATCATTTGAAAAGGCAGTGTCTGTTTGTGAGCAAAATAAATGAGTGAGCTTCCCACTACTGGACATTTTTACTAAAGCCCTATTGGCCCCCAACTTGGGTTTCATCAGTCTATTTCCAACTTAACCAGCCCAGGAGCCAATGGATTTTGCCTTTTCTAGAGCAAACTACCTGTGTTTTCCTTCTTTATTTTATAGTTGATTGACTATGGTGTGGAGTTCAGTGGATTGTGGATCAAATAAAAGAAAACCATAAAATTTCCTCCCCAGGGACTAGGTTTTGATTATTTCATTGACCCTAGAGCAAAAAATGTGCCCCTCTGACCAAAAATAAAATAAAATAAAACCCTCCACATGATAACTGAAGGCCAGATGTTCCTGCCCAGGAATGATTCAATTACACTTATTAAAAGTAAAGAGATAAGGAGAGCACATTTTGGGAGAATTGTCACATGGCTTGATGGAAGAGGAATGTTCTCCAGAATAGTCAATGTGTAAAAATCTGATGATCCCTGTACAGTGAGTGCCAGTTTGGACCTCTATGTGGGGTTTAGTGAGAATTAATTCCAGAAATTCCAATAGGGCAGTGGTACAAGACAGTGATGGTATGGATGGCCTTTCACTGTACAGGATCTGAGAGTCTTGTCTTTCAATTATGATAGAAATTTCAGGCTTTTTGAATGGCTGAACATCAGGTTAAAGACTGAAGAATTTAGCAGCCTATTTTCAATATTTTATCTGCTCTGGAAATTTCTGTGTCTTGAGTGCCTATCATGTGCTAGGTAGTGGTAGAATATTTGGAGATGTAAAGAGCTTGGTTAGAAGTATACTTGCTACCAGTTTTATCTTGGGCAAGTCAGTCACAATGAACTAATTAAAAGGGTAAAATAATATGCATATAGGAGAGGCCCTGGGTGCTTGCCTTGCTGTTTCCTCAAATTTTGCAAAGATCCACCTTCCGTGTGAGGTGAGCCTCATGGACATGTCACCTCTCAGTCCCGCAGGGCCCTGAACTTGTACAGCACTGTTGTCATTGTCTTGAAGTTTGTAATAAATGTTGAACAAAGGGCCTCGCACCTTCATTTTGCTCTGCCCCACATTGTTATGTACATGGCCCTTCACTATGCACAGAGCTGCCCTAGCCTGCAAACTCATTACTCAGAACAAATCTGGGGAAAAGCCACACTTCCTGTCCTTGAGTCCACAGATGTCCAAACCTGTCCTCAGTGATTCTTCCTTTTGTTCAAGGTTGTCCAAGTGGTTTCTGTAACTCACAATAAAATTCCCTGTTGAAGTCAGGGTTTGCAAGGGAATAGATTTAATACAGGACACATAATGTACAGGATTATTTAATAGTATTCTCCCAGAAAGTCAAATGCACAGGAGTTCAAGAGATCTATCCACACACTAGAGACTTAAGAAATCCATCCAAGGGCCTGGATTCCATGACATTGTCCCTTACAAGTCCAGTCAGAGGCCTAGAGCCCATGACAATGTCTCTTTAGTCTATACTGAGAATCTGCACTGGGAAGGCCCAAAGGCCTATACTGAGAGGTAGAAAACCTAAAGGAAAAGGAGAAGGATCAGTGCCACCAGGCTGAGGGATCTGCCCTGGAATCAGGAAGCAGTGCTGAAGGTGAAGATCAGAGCTCTGCTGAGGAGAACAGCATCCATTCCCAGCAACAACAAGGACCTGGGCTCCTCCAATGATAAGAACAGTCAAGTTCATATCAGGAAAACCAGCCATGGCAAGCTTCTCTAGGAAAATCAACAGCATACAATCTTCCCCTCCAGTTCTCCTTTCATGCTGTTGGCAACAATCCTCAGGTGGGTCTTCCTCGCCCAGAAGAACCACGATGACTTAGGTCAGCTGGGTTTTCCGAGTTGACCATTAGTTAATCCACCACACGTCCCCAGCAGTCTGGCCTTGATTAATAAAATTGCAAAGTCAAAGAATAAAATGTAATTAATAGCATTATTCTTTTCCTATTGTATGTTGGGCTTAGATGGCCCCTTAATCCAAGATAGATCAATCTGAGAGACTCTCACAAGCATTTTATTTTGATTTGGGGCTGAAAGTCTCTGGTCCTTGAAAGTCCCACAAGGAGGATGAGGAAGCTTTGGAGCTATAGGCCAGCCATATTTTATGGTGTGTAGGGAGAAGCAGTGAAAGCCACAGTACAGGCCCAGAAGAGGAAAACGTGTGGAGAAGCTGGGGAGAAAATAGGGCCTCAATGAGTAGGGGCCAACAGAGAAGATGTCTCAGTTCCCAGTGACCCTGCAGCCTCACTGCTGGTTCCTGTTGGAATGGAGCTCTGCTTCTTGTCCTTGAGTTGTGAGACACCCATGTTGCCCCTACAATTCCCTCTTTTATCTCCAGTCTCCTGGCCTAATTCCTCACAGTTTGAGATGGAGAGCAGGGGGGCTGGGTGCATTTTGTAAACTTCAAAGTTCTATTATCAGCATGGCAGTCCACTGGTTACCTAACAAACTGCGCTGGAAAATAGTTGTGGGCTGGTAAAGTCTTTAGTATTTATTTCAAAATTACGTTTATCAGGTAACATTGTTTGTCTTCTAGTCTTCTAAAGTGTAACTTGGGTCACATAGCAACTGCCAGAAATCACGTGTTTAAAGTCGTTTAAATGTTCATGGGGAAGATGCCACATTAATCATATAATTTGGACTAATGTGAATATTTTTATAGGGTTATTAACATTTCAAAGATGTTAGGCCTGTTTTGGAATTCAAAATTAGATTTATGGATTTGAGGAGCACATAAAAAACTAATCTGATTTCTTCTGGTTTGAAACCCTAAGACTGAAACAGTTGAAATCAACAAATTAGTGGATGGAAAAGAAAAAGCAATCCAAAAGATAACAAAAAGAAAATAAATATAAGGAATTTGGAAAAATATGTAACTGACAAAATAGAAAATCTTGAATTGGGCAAGCAGATGAAAAATTATGAGAAAGGAATAAAATCAAGAAAAGATCAAGAGACAGGTATATTGATGCGAGTGTAGTTTACTTTTTTATGCTTTCTTTATTTTTTTTGCTACTCCCCCCCCAACTTTCTTTTGTTCATTTCTTTGCTCAACCGTTCATTCTTTTTTTCTCCTGTTTCAGGTCTCAGCTGCTACAACAGCCATGCTTGCTGCACCCCTCCCCAACCCCGCTCCCACCGGGCTCATTTTATTTTATTTACTTTTTATCAGTACACATTTATAGTGCATAACGATCGCAGTCTCTTGAGGAGCTGGCACATGTATTTAATACACCTTAATTCTCTTTTCATCCCCTCCCCCCTCCTCTCTCTCCTCCTCCCTCCATCTTTTGGTCTCCTTCTCATTTGTAAAAGATCTCTGTACTTCCCTAGTGTCTATCTTTTATTTTGCTCTTTATTTGTATTTTGGGTTTCTCACATAAGAGAAACCATGTGATATTTAAGCTTGCGTGCCTGGTTTATTTCACCTAACATTATGGTCTCAAGGTGCACCCGTTTTCCTGCATGCTTACCTATTCATTCTATGTATCCTGTACTCTGCTAGGTTTGGGGACTATGGAAGAGTGTTCATCAAACTTACTTTCTCATAAGATTAGGGGAACAAATATTCATAGACCCCAAGGAAAGGAAAGAGAATGGAAGATAATAGTCCCCTAATAAGCATCACATTTCCCTGAGAGCTTCATCATTCACAAGGTGCTCAGTACCTGCTAAGTGCTCTGCCTTCGTTACCTCATTCAATGCTTGAGTACTCTGAGGTCAGTAGGCTTTCAATCGCCTACAGGGCCAGGCAGGTCATGAGGAAGTGTGTGGAGGCCGAGCAAACTGGATGTGCAAGGTGAGGCAGCATCCCCTGCTCAGCTGTAGATGGCTGTTGCCCCACGGTAATGGAAGCCCACTACTTCCAGAAGTGGCTATGTAGCTGATAGGTCAAAAGCAGCCTGAAAACCATTTATTGAATGTGAAATCTGATTTTCAAGAATAGATCAATTTAAAAGCTGCTGTGTAACAATTATGAAATGTCATCTGTATATAATCATTATCATGGTGGTGTTTATGATAGCAAGAGATTAGAAACAACCTAAATGTCCGTGATGACAGTGGACTTACTCAATAATTCGTGGTCCATCTGACGTAACTTCTGTGCAATTTTAAAGAGCAGCAAAAAACTCCCTTATATGCTGACATAAAGCAAGCTTTATGTTGCATTGTTAAGTAAAAAAATTAGTTCATTACAGTGTGCATGATAATCCCATTGTGTAAAGGGGGAATGTATATGGGCGCCCACACATGTATGCATTTGTATGTGAACAGGGAAGTTCTGAAAGCATATACAGATACATACATATGTAGGTGATAGATCAGTAAATAAGTTAATAGCTGTGGTTACCCCTGGGAAAGGAAAGTACACAGCTGAGGAAGGAGATGGGAGGGAGACTATTTACCGTATCCTCTTTTGTGTCCTTTGAGTCTTAACCTATCAGATTGTATTATTACTTAACCAAAAAGAAGCTTTGTGAAGGGCCTATAAACCATTTATTTCCATGTCTTCTAGAGCTTTACTTATTTCTTGTGAATGTCAGAAATTGACCTCTGGGTTTGTGGCATGCTTGCCATAAGCCATGGGGTAGGCCAAGGTAGGAATCTCTGGGTCTAGAATACACATGCAGTACAGGTATAGATCCCTGTCTTCTCCCTCTTAGGTGGATTTCAATCAAATCAAGAATTATCCCAGAAATCTTGTTGTCTGGATCTGCCTGGCCCCAGTAAGGGTAGGCTGAACCCCTAGTTGGTCCCAGAATGGCTTTGCTGGTTTTCAGAGATGTCCTAACCCCTGAGACAATGTTAGACTGAGAAAGAGAAATCCTTTATCTCAAAATAACATTATGAGGTTGGAGAAATTAGTACATTTAATTCTAGGAGTCCTTGGATTTTTACTGGGGGAGGGGATTGTTGGTTCATGGGACAGCTATTATAGGATTATTTTTAATTATTGCTATACTAGAATGACCTTCTTAGCTGTCTTACTCTCCCAGAGGGAAACTTCGAGGACACAGAAAATACATGTATCTTAGAAAGTAGATAAGGGTAGAAACCATTGGGGGCTTCCTCATTTATGGGGCTTACACATCACAGGGTTGTTTCAAATCGTGTAAGAATAGGCTGGTGCTCTGTTTATGTCTGCTGAGCTCTAGCCAGCCCTGGACCTCCTGGCTGACCATGCATTGCCTCTACCTACAATGATCTGTTGTGTACCTGGAGGGCAGCCCCTGTTTCCTCCTCCATCCAACCTTCACTCAGCAGCCTTCTCTCATTTCCTGTGGCTAAAAGATCTCAACTTTCCCGGTGGCTTGTAAAAAGGCCACTTTTAGGAGCCCGTTTATGCTTCCAGGTGTGGTACATGTCCTTCATGATAACAAGGGACAGCCGTGTGTCAAAACATAATGGACATTTCTAGATACAGATCTCGTCTGGACTTACTTTAGGATTGCCACCATTTTGTGGGGTGCAATTCCTGCTTTTACTGTGAGACCAGATTGCTATCTGCCCTTTTCTGGAGTTTTTTTTCCAACCTTCTCTGTCCCTGTTGCTTTTTGTATTGGCGAGCTTCTAAGGAAAACAGACTCCCATTCAAACACCTAACTGACCAGACTTCAACGAAGGGCACTTTGCAGAGTTGTGGACAGGGTTAAGGGAACCTCAAGGGAGATGGAGGCCCCTGGACAGGAACATCAGAGAGAAGCCCTTAAGAGGGGATAGTGCTCCTGGAGCTCTGGGAGAGCTTGAGCCGGGGGCCCCCTTCGTCCATCCTTCCCTTCTCCGCACACACACGGGAGCCGCAGTCAGGCAGCGGGTGGGAACTCACATTTGCACCTCTCTCTCATCTCCCCTTGCTCTTCTCCTGGTGCCTCCGTGGTCAGTTGGAAGTCAGGTAGCAAGGGCTCAGCTGGGGACCTGCAGGGGAAGCATCGTGGGGCCTGGAGAGGGACAGATAAGCTGCACCTGCTTCAGAGTCAGGGCGGCAGAGGGGGCAGTGAACACTCCTACCTAGACACTGTGAGCGTCTCCGTGGGATCATCACTTAAACCAGAGATGCTATGCGTGGGCAGTGTGGCACAGGGACTCATTTGGGCCTGTCCCGTGGGATGTGGTAGGACCGGGGAATGCTGCCATTGTCCTGCCTTTTTAATATCTAGCGTGACAGTCCCATTGAGGAATCTTTCTATTACCTGTTCCTCTGAGCAGTCTCCCTACCTTCCACTTTAAAATTTTTTAATTCTTTTTTTTTATATTTTAAAATTTGAATTAATAATAATAAAGAAAGGCTCTCAAGGTTGACAAGGACTAGGATTGACAGTACTATGGCTTTTAGAAATCCCTGTTGTCCATTTAAATTTTAATGTTTCTATCATTTGTTCCTCAGTGTAAATTAACAGCCACGGCAGTGTGTTGGGTTTCTTTTCTGAAGTCGAGACTTTAAATTTAATTCAATAGCCGAGATTTACGGCACTTCTATATTTCACACGGCAGAATCAATAATGTGACTGAAGTGAAGAAGATAAAAATTTATGGTATCTTGCAATTTAATGGTTGAAAAGATGCAATTGGAGAGATCATAAATTGTGAAGGAGTTTATGCTTCATTGCTCCTGATTCAGTGCTTGCTGTTAGGACTTGATTTGTGGCTATTCACAAGGTGTGATTAATGATGTGATCGATGCTTGCTTCAGTGCAGTAAAGCAGTTGTAATGCTCTTCATTAGAATAAATAAAATAAATTGACTGAAGCTTTATAAAAACTGTGTAACATTTAAAATCTAAAATGTCAATTTTTTTCCCTGTTACAATTTAGGTTTCTTCAGGCAGTTTCCACCTACATCACATCACTCATTGTCATTCTTTTTGGATGTTATAGAAATCCATGTGGGTTTGGGTAAGCTTTATGCAAAGCTCACTGAAGGGGAAAAGAAAAAAAAAGAAGTGTTGAATAGGTCTGTGGAGCCGGGAGATGGTGGTGGCTGTGCTTTGCCCTTTATCTTTCTTAAACACATGAAGTTTAAAGAAATCAAGGCAGAAAATGACCCTTCCATTCACAGATCTGCGGAAAACAGTAAAAGCGGGCAGTGTTGGTTTTGAAGTGGGCCGGGCATGCCTCTCCAAGACAGCGGTCCGAGTGAGCACAGGCCCAGCCTCAGGAAGGGGCTCTCACACGAGCAGCCCCTGCTACTGGTTCGCGCTGTGACCCAGGCCCAGCGAGGAAGCGCCAGTGGGCTTGGGCAAAGCATGCAGTATGCCTCGGTGGTGACTGCAGGGCCTGGGTGAGTCACTCGGGCTGGCAGAAGTCGTCTTTCTCTACACACGTCGACGTTCATCACAATTGTGACTGCAGCGCGTTCAGCCCACTTGTAAGCCAGCTGCATTGGCTCCTATTTCAAACCTGAAACTTACTACCATAAGCCAAAGAAAAATTTTAGCGTGTCCTGGAGAGAAGTACATGTCCACAGGAGGTGTCTTTGCCGGGTTCCTTCTGTGCAATCATTTCATGCTTTTTAAATGCTCATATTCACCGAGTGACACAGTTAATGTTATAGGTTCAGATGGATGAAACTAACTTATGGGAGCTCCTCTCCCCACATTATGTACAAAACTGTAGATTTACATGAGACCCTGGAGGTGGCAACACTTTGTAATATGTTTGCAAGACTCAAGCGGATTCCATTAGGATGAACATGAAAAGGTTTGATGTGCCGGCTGTTTTTGCTTTCCCTCCCTGTCAAAGCCAAAAAAGGGCAAAGAAGATGTAGGAGTAAAGCCTCCCTGTGTTTTGCCTTTGACACCACATTATGTTATCTTCTTGTCACTCTAGGGTTCTCCAGGAGGGGATGGGGAGGGGAGAATGAAAGGAGGGAGCTCATACATAGTAGTTTTTAACTTTAAAGTATTAATTCCAGCAGCTCCCCAGATTTTCCATGTTTCCCTAAATAGATCCTTAGCTCACCCTGTGAGTGTTTCGGTGTAGTAGAGACCTAACTTTCAAAAATGCTTTCAAGCTCTCTGTACTTGGCAGTCCTCAGTTGAGTGAATTTCCTTTTGAGCTGGTCTCTGGATGCTACACAGGGAAAGGAGCTGCACTCAGATTTCTCAAAGGCTTACAAGATGACATGCATTTGAGATACTTCCTAAATTATTGTATTGTAGGAGCAGGAGGATGTAGATAAAGAATGCATTGATTAAAAATGACAAAGGAGACAGTAAGGAGAATCAACAGAGCTTGAATGAAACAGAATTGTTTACTTTGGCTTGTGGGCTTGTGTTAGTCAACCCTTCGTTATAGTGACAAAATACCTGGGATAATCAGCTTAAAAGAAGGAAAGATTTATTTTTGCTAAAGAGTTTCAATGGTTTCAGTTCATGGTTGCTTGGTTCTGTTACTTGTAGGCCTGTGGCAGTAAGTACATTATGGTGGGAGAACACGGCAGAGGAAGCCTGTTCTCACAGCATCCAGGGAGCAGAGAGAGAGAGAAGGGGCCACAGTCCTAATATCTTCTTCTTCTTCTTCTTTTTTTTTGGTACCGGGGATTGAACTCGAGTCCTTGCACTTGCAAGGCAGGCCACCAAACCACTGAGCTAAATCGCCGGTCCCCTAATATCTTCTTGAAGGGCACATTGCTGAAGAACTAACTTCCTTCTACGAGGCCCCACCTCTCAAAGGTCCCAATACCTCTCAGTAGCCCCATGCCACAGGCTAGTGATCAAGCCTCTGGGGAGACGCTTATCCAAACTATAGCCATGCTAGCGCATATTAAGGGTTTTGTAGAGAATAAAGACTATGTTGCTCCATTGAAGACTATCCCTAAAGCCGAGAGAGGCAGCAACCCTGTAGTGTAAGCTCCATGGTGGGGGGAGGTCATGCATGTGGAATATTCATCACCATGTACTTGGAGTCTATAGCAATGCTCGGCACCAATAGAAAGCACTCAGTGAACGCTCACTTAAAGGGGTGAGGCAATGAATACATCTTTCTGAAGGCTATGGACAGGCCAACCAACTAAGAGAAGGTCAAGAAGGCTTCACTGAAAGCCTCGAAAATGAATGAGCCTATTAGAATGGAGAGATCTGAGGAAAATATGAGAGCAAATGCAGCACAATCTTAAAAAGTCAGCATAGTCTCATGAATTTGGTTATGTATATTAACAATGAGGGCAGGAGTAGGATGAAAAATTGTGCCCATTTTTGGAAAAGATAGTAGTAGGTGTTACCAGAGATATTCCAGCCCTGGTACATAACAAAACAATGGGAACTTTTTCATCAAATATGAGAAGTAGATAAATCTCTCTGGGCCTATTTTCTTACCTGTACTGGAGGCAGAATGAAAACAGATAAAATGTTTCCTGGGGCTTCAACACTGCCTCCTTATCTCTATGTTGCCTATGTAACCTATCCTCTTTCTGGGCTCTTCTGAGGCTGATCTGCAATACAAAGATGCACAAATTCTATTCAATTTTCAAAGAATAGTGGACACATGACAATCTTTAACGTGCTATGACTATTACCTAGTACATACTATAGGGACTGGCATTTACATGTGGGATTTGCAATGAGAAAAGAAAAACAAAACTCAGTATTGCTGGAACTCCTTCCCAGATATTCTGGCTGCTTGGCAGCCCTCTGTCCCCTCTCTCCTCTGCACCCTGGCCTGCCCTTGTTTGGAGAGTCTTTGTGTCTTTCCCACCCAGGGCCCGGGCCCCTGCTTTGTCGTCTGCACTCTGCCGAGGGAAGGAAGGGGAGGAGGTAAAATCACATCAGTCTTGCTGCATCTCAGCCCAAGCCCAGAAGAAACTTTCAATACAGGCCCTTTAGGTTCTCCTGGCCCCAAATGTCTCCATTTTATAATATGATTTTAGCTCCACATTACAGTAACCCATTGAGAAGTTTCATTATTTTTTTCTACTCCCTAAAAATAAAGGACCCTAGCCCTCAAACGAAGCCTCCATCTCCAGCAATAAAGGGGACCACCAAAGCTTTGTTTAAGAGGTCAGAGAGATCACAGATCAGTTTGCTGCAAGGGAGCAGAAGCCACAGAATCAAGGCTTGGCATGCAGCCCTACGAGGACCCAGCTCTGATTGGGGGACAGCACATAGCTCCAGAAAGCCTACCTGGCTTTTCCAGGGCAGACTGTAGGAGCATGACTTATACTGTGCTTCTTAGGAAAATTAAGACTTTGGTAGGTGGGTTTTATAAATGCTGAATTTTAAGTCTCTAGCCTGAGTTTGTGATCAAGAGAAGAAATATATATAGCTCGTGGATAAAATATGGCCTTGGGCTGTTTTATGTTGTCTCTCATTTAGATGTGAGGGGAAAAGAAGCAATTTCATAATGGCAGATGCCTGAATGTGTCCACAAGGGAAATACCCGTGCTTCTGCTTTTCTGAACTTCCCCACTTCCCTGTTTTGATGCTAGTAATTGCTCCAGAGCCAGTAAGTATGATGTTAAGCTGTCAAAGTAACTCAGGAAAAAAGGTCACCATTTTCCCTGCAAATGTCAAGCACTACGTAACTACATAATGATAAAAACACCTTGGTCACCAGACCATCCCTGTTTTCCTTCTCTCTCCTTCCACATGGAATTTTACTTGTGGTTGAGCAGGATGCTATGAAAAAAATAGCTTTCACCTAAGGATTTGCAAATTGTCTCATACGTGATTTCACTGGGAACTCGGAACAGCTGGGAGATCTCCTCTGGGTTATTAGACCCATTTTACAGACGATAAGACTGAGGGGCACTCATTCGGAACAGCTGGGAGATCTCCTCTGGGTTATTAGACCCATTTTACAGACGATAAGACTGAGGGTTGGGCACTCGCTTGTCCCTGTTGCCTGGGCTATGTCATTGCCCACTCACTGAGGGTGTTCAGATTGCTTGTTTGAATTCACACCTGGCACGAATACAGCGACGTGCACTGGAAATTGTGATCCGATTCTGGGTAAGCTTTTTGTGTGGCTTAGCAGAACATAAATTCAGTCCCCCGCTTTTATAAATCAAAGACATTCTTTTGAACAGTTTCCACAGAATGTTTGTGTTGTCTCTCATGCAGCGCTGTTGTCTCATGCAAACAACCGTTTAATCAGGTGCTGTCTGAAAGGATATGTCTGTTCCCTACAGACCTGAGGTGCTGTCCTCCTTCCTTAAACAATCCTCACAATTCAGGGGACAGTGAGGGGAGGAAGGGAGGGTCTTCCCCACTCAGAGCTCCCAAACCCTTCACACTTTTGCTGTTTGGGCTGCTTTTGTCTCACTGAACAGTGCCAAGACATTGTGAGGTCCGTGGGACAGGTGTTTGTCTGCTCTCTCAGGGTGACACCCTTCTCTCTTGCCAGCCTGCGCTTGTGGTTGCTCTGTTTTCCTAGACTGACAAAACAGAAGCTTCTTAAATCTATTCTCATCTTAGACATATCTAAGACATAAATACCCATTTTTTTCTTAGCATCTTCTACTACCTACATTTTGGTGACCCCATTATATATGGCAAACTGGAGATAGATAGATAGATAGATAGAT
>NW_022900938.1:22199855-22213122 GCF_012274545.1 Fukomys damarensis
CATTTTTTTTTCTTAGCATCTTCTACTACCTACATTTTGGTGACCCCATTATATATGGCAAACTGGAGATAGATAGATAGATAGATAGATCGATCGATCGTTGCAATGCACATACCTTGGGAAATAAAAGTGCGGCCAGCGCTGAGTGCAGTCTCTGGGAATCTCTCGCGTTCTGCTTTTCCGAGTGACCAGCTGATCTCGGGAGGGCAGAGGTCCATGGGAAGGCAGCATCAGGTGGCGTATGCGTGGGTCCTGCCTGTGGGCTGCTCTCATTAAGCTTTCGGGATCTGCTGAACGGCCCCAGGCCTTCTAGGAAGCAGCTTAGAAGATTGCTGGGGGACTCCTGCTGTTACACTTAGTGGAGTTTCTGTCCTTTTTCTCCAAGTTATTCCCTTATTAGAGCATCCTGTAAAACCGGGAGGAAGGCGAGGCGAATTTTCTGGCTAGCTGGCAGTCCTTCTGCCTCTCATTAAGGCCTCGCGCTCAGCGTGTTCTGTGATGTGAACTCGTGAACTCTCTGCTGCGTACTTCACCATCCTTGCGGAATCAGCACTTAAAGATATCAAGGACCCAACAGCGGCTGGGCTCTCAGGAGGCAGGAACAAAAGCTCAGTCCCATTGTACTCTCCTGTCTGCTCGTCACTTTCTGCTGCTCACCGTAGATGGCATTTCAAGGAATAGGAATTGGACTATGGGATGCATTCTTACCCACCCTTGAGTCCCGTGTACCATGGGTGAAGAGAACTCTTTTGGTTTCTGAGATGAATCCTGAGCACTTAGCAACAGGGAACTGGGTTTTACAAATCAGCTGTGCTTTGAGCTGGAGAAAAACCCTCAGGATTACAGGGCTGAAGACAGTCAATACAGGGCAATTAGGAATAAAGCAAAATAGGAGGCATGGGGAGGAGAGGGAAGGAGTCCAGTTCAGGCTAGGACCTGTCTGCGGTGGTGATGAGATGGATGAGGCTGTTCACTGGGTGGGCCTGGCTGGTGGGAAAGAGCACCATCCACAGACCTTTGCTCACTCTGGCTTGGGTGACACAGCCCTGGGACAAGGCTCCTAGTTTCCATCTGTATCAGTCACTTGCCCATTGCTGGGACAAAATGTCTGATACCTGCAACTTGAAGGAGGAGAGATTTATTTCATAGGTTCAGTCCACGGTTGACTGGGTCCAAGGCAGAAACACCATGGCAGGAGGGCCTAGTAGAGGAAAACTGCTCACCTCGTTGCAGCCAGGAAGCAGAGGGAGAGGAGAGGACCTGGGGAGGGAATGTGTCCTCCAAAGTGTGCACCCGCTGATGCACCTCTTCCAACCAAGCCCACCTCCTAGCAGTACATTCAGCTATGAACTAGAGAAAGCTCAGTCCATTGATGAGCACAACACCACATGATCCAATAGACTTCCAAAAGCCCCATCTCTGAAAACAAGACTCTCGGGGGACATTCTAGACCTAAACCATAACACCACCCCTGTCCTCCTGGTGTGGCTTGGGGGACAAATGTGATATTGCTATGATCATAAGACCTATTTCTATTGACCCTAATTATATCAGGGGCCATATTTAGTCCTCTGCCAGTTTTCTGTAAATAAAATGTTATGGAAACATGGTCAGCCTCATTAGTTGAGGTATTCTCTACAGCTGCTTTCATACCACCAAAATGTAGCAGATTCAAAGCCTAAAATATTTACTGTCTGGTCTTTTGTAGAAAAAAAAATCATTCTGAACACAGGCAGAGGACAACATACTTAGTAGATTTACTCCAGATTATCCCAAAACTTAATAAATGGCAGAAAGCAGCCATGTCTTTGCCAATGGATTCTACTGGTCAGGACGGGGCACATCTCTGCTTCGTGATATATGTCTGAGCTGGGAGATTCAAGCACTCAGAGGCTCAGAAGTTGGGTGTCTGTGTGGTCCATCCATGTGATCTATCAGTTGGCTCATCTGTGGGCTTAGAGATCCAGAGAGAGAGAGAGGGAAAGTATTGCTGTTATGACCCCATATTAGAAGTCATGCAGTATCACTCTGTCACATTCTTTTGGATACAAGATCACAAATTTCCACCCAGTTTCAAGAGGGAGGCCACACAGACCCTACATCTCAATGGAGGAAGAGCATGTGGATGTTATATGTATGTGTATATCTCCATTTTAGGAATATCCTCCTGTCAGTTAAGACCCCTGACATAGAAAATCTCTGCTTTCTGACTTAGTCTTCCTCAGCGTTCATCAGTGTCTTTCTTTGTTACCCCACATTCATGCCTACAAGACATCCTGTCTCTGCCCATTTTGCCTACAGACCCTTGCCCCAGGTAGCCGGGTCTAGGTATCCGGTACCACTGCTTTCCTCAGAAGTTTTGGATACTTCCACATTCTTAGCCAGTTGCCGTGGTCGTCAGTCTCTAGGCTTCAGCTCACAGCTCATATCACCCCCATCCACCCCGAACTTTCCCTGAAAAACATCACTGGGCTTCTCAGCAGTGTTTCCATACCTCAAGTATGTGACATTCTTTCTCACCTGAGGCCTCCTGCCTCAATGTCCTCTGCGCTGTTCTGGATTTACCTTTGCATGCTCACATCCTCTACAGCCAAGTTCATTTGATCTCTCTCCCCTGAGTCCTTCCCAACCATTCTGTCTTAGGTGAACTCTCCAGAGCATGAATGTGGCTGGGAGATATGCTATCTTGAGGAGCACTGACTCAGATTTTATGTTTATATTGCACTTACTCAATGCAAGTAACATTGCTTGGTATTGTTCTGCGTGGCACATTTTTTCCTAAGATTTCTTATGAGTGACTTCAAAGCCAAGTAAATACATGAACTCTTCCAGTGAGGTTTTAAAGTTCACTTGGGCTCATCTAATATGAGCAATAAATAAGGAAAATGGACACTTGCCTCATTCATCTGAAAATTTGTAGGTTTTGATCAGGAATAAATGTAAGATATAAATGATATACTAAATTTCTATTTTCTTGGCAGTGCCTTTGCCTATTACAACACTATAAAATGCATGTTTAGCAAGTAAAATCCAAAGATAAAGGCCAGGAATAAAGAGAAAAATGAGAGTAAAGAGATAGGACTGAATTTGTCTTAAATGACTAAGAAAATCTTACATCTTACACTGAAAGAAAACAGCAAGAAACCTTGTTGAGGAGATTTCTCCCCATGCCTATGTAAAATTGCCTATTTAGACGAGTTAGGTAAGCCATGCTGAACATTTGCCAAAAGATGGTGCTCATGTATGTGTAGATCCCAAAAAATGAATCTGCCTCAAACTCTTCTAGATATATTTCTGATAAAGTTAACTAACAATCAGTGCTTCATGGAAAACAGAGAAGATCTTTTCTCCCTACACAATTACATGTGGGTACACACACACACACACACACACACACCCCATTTTTGTCTGGTTTGCCATTTCTGCAACTGGTATGTAATAGTTCCTCCCTAGATCACTCATAGTTCATTAAGAGGTTGCTCAATTTATTAGGAACCAATCATGCATTTATACATTCTTTTATCTGAAGTGTACTTTTAAATGTTAGACCATACACTAATCAAGTTGAACATGATAACGAGGGCACATTCACATTGTTAAGGTAAATGACCCAATGCACTTAAAGTGAAGATGTATTTGAACTACAATTTGCACTTTTCATTGCAATATTGAGCAATCCCAGCAAGGGTCAGGACGCTGTTGGCAACTGCCTTGAACAGATTCAGTTAGCTTCACACTTACAGCCAGACCATCCTTACTGCACTGTTACTTTGGTTACCATTATTCTGTGAAAGTACAGCAGGAAGAGGAGGCGAAACTTGGGACAAACAGAGGAGAATTTTGAGGACTGACAAAGGGTCACCTTTGAATAATGTCTAAGCAGTGGGAAAAGGAGCAGATGTGTGGTTGGCCCCAAATAGCCGGGAGTTTGAAAATAATGTATATTTATATTTGGAATACATTTAGATGCAGATTTTAAGAGGGATTGCTGCAAAAGCAATAACGAACCCACATGTCCAGAAAGTACTCAAAAGAGGCAAAAGATTGCCTATTCCCTCCAATATTGGCTCTGCTTGCCCCCCGCCATATTCTGTTGCATGCTGGGATTGAAGGTGTTACAACTCAGATACAAACCAATGAGTGTTTAGAACCAGGCTGCCATGAAGGACCTGATTTCTCTTCTGTCTTGTAAACTATGTGCTGAGCAAATGTACCAGAGAAGATAGAGACAATCTACCTATCTAAAATGATATGTCCTTGTGTCAAGTTCCCCTATTCTGAACAAGAATGAATGTAGGTTTTCTCTGAGTTGACAAAGGTCACCTATCACATTAGGGCTTGATAACTAGACAAACAAATTCAAAAGAGTGGCTTATTTGCTGAAGAGTAGTAATACTTTCTAAATATTTTTGGGGATAGATCCAGGCACTCTGAACCTCATAAAGGAAACATTAAAAAAAGCACAGCAAGCCATACCGCTTGTCAGGCATCCTATGCGCAGGCATCCTATCTGCATAAATATGTAGGTTCTTAATACACCCTCCTGATCCTTCTGATACTCTAGGTGAGAAGGAGAGAATTTGACCAATCCTCTATTTAACACCATCTTGTTTATTTGCTTGTATAAGAGATGAACAGTTGGATAATCATCTTACACGACAGTTTAAGTACAAGGCACATTTCTTGGTGTTCTCAGTTTAAGGACAATGCATATTTTGGTTTGAGAATGATCTGGCTTTACTGCATAAATGCTTATTGAACCAGGCAAAGAAGACAAAGAGGAATACACAGTGCAGTGTGTGTGTGTGTGTGTGTGTGTGTGTGTGCGCTTGTGCATATAGGAGAGGCAGAGAGAGGAGAGGGTGAAAGAATAGGACTCATTTTCACACTAGGGAGCTTCTGGAACTGGTCTCTTGCCTTGTCTTTGCCTTGTCATGTAATTACCATCACCAGGTAATACTTACTGAGCACCCTGGTGAGCTCAGCTCTGCTGACCATTTTGTACTTACTTAAAACATCCTAATCATGGCTCAGTAGACGCTTATGAGCTGATGAAGGGCTGACAGTGGACCAGATGAGGAATGCCGAGCAGCTGTGGGCTGCTTGACAGATGGGACCCGCTTCCAGCAGGGAGAGCTACTCGAGCTCCGCTTCAGGGTCAGTTCCCCAGGCCTCAGTCTGGGAAATTGGACCCTGGTCTCTGAGGCCCCTTCAACTTTTATTTTCTATTATTCTAATTTATTATTTTAGTTTTCATTTTACGGACAAACCAAAAAAATTCTGCGATTAACCAAGGGCGTTTTTGTAAGCGTGGTGTTTAAATATAAGTTCATGTATTTTGTCCTTTAGGCTTCAAAACAATGCAGAGATAACAGTTGGAATTCTTATTATGCTGATGAGAAGAATGAGGTACCCCTGGCCACCTACAAGTGCCGAGGCTGGGATCCCCAGATTCTGTGATTGTGACTTTTGAGCTGTACTGTCTCCCCTTTTCCCTTGCTCTTCAGAAGCGTCATTTATTGTGTACCTAACAAAATAATAGATTGTTGAAATACTCTTCCTTAGTGTATTGGGACTTCGTTTTAGCATTTGATTTCCTAAGGCTTCCTTGTCAGTTTCACCAGCCATCAGTTTTAACACAAAAATGTCATTTGCACAACCCCTTTAATTCCTGAAAATTATCTAGGTCACTAAGTATGTCAGGTATACTATTGCAGAGCTAATTTTTCCGAAAGAAAAAACCGTATATCAGAATTACCATTGGTGATAAATCTGACCCAGGCCATCCATCTTCTTAGCTAGCACTTCATCATTACATAGAAAATATTTTTATATTTATTTTAGAAAAAATTGTTTTCTGCCTCTGCATATTTTATTGAAGTTGTTGCTTGGAAAAGAAGTAACTTCATTTATTTATATACTTATGAAACTATAGTTAACAAATCAGTCTGCCTTGAAGATTTCTGATAATTTGGTTTTCATAAAACTCCATCATTTTGATCCTTAAGTTTTAAGAATTTTTGCAACAAAAAAACTTTTGTTCTAGTGTAAGAGATGTTCTTTGTACTTTCTCCAAACCGTGTCTCCTGCTCCTATAAACCAAACCACTAGATTGTCTTCTTTATCTCCCTGGGTCCTTTGTTTGATACTGTTCAATGCCCAGTCCTGAATTCATAAATAAGCACATATATTTTTATCAAAACAGCTAACAGCTTTATAGACGAACAGTTGATTCATCATAAATTACACACTGTTAAGGTGTACAGTTCAGTTTTGACAGCTGTGTACATCTGTGACACCATCATGATGGACACAGTGAACAAACCCATTGTCCCCTCACTAATGGGGATGCAGGTGCCAGATATGAGCCTCCCTCCTGCCTCTCCTTGGCCCCTGCACCCACCCGTCCCTCTTCAGACGAATACAGATCCGCTTCTTTGTCACTATGGATCGGTCTCACTTCTCTAGGACTTCACATACATGAGAGCATACATTCTGACACAAGAGGGAGTATTTTAAGGAGGAATAATGCAATGTATCTTTTACTGTAAGAAAAATTTAAAATTCAACATTCAGGGAAAAAGATATACATTAAGTATTCATCTTAATTTGGGTCTTTCATGCAGCATAAGTACCTTGAGCTTTATATATGCTGTACCATCACCATCATCACTTATAATAAACTTATAAGAAATAAGTTTATTTCTTAACACCATGGAATAGAATTCTACTATTGGTATACACCATAGTTTGCTTACCCCTTTGGTTTGCTTCTCTTTCTGGCTCTTATAAATAAAGCTTCCATAAACATTCATGTACCAGTATTTTCATGTACATAAAATCAATTTCTTTTGAGCAAACACCGAAGAGTGGCATAACTAAATAATACAGCAGCTGTAGGTTTCACCTTTCAAGAAGCTGCCACGCCAGGTGTGGTGGTGCACTCCTGTCATTCCGGTACTTTGGGAGGCTGAGGCAGGAGGATTGCAAGTTTGAGCTCAGTCTGGGCACTGTAGCAACTTAAAGAAACTCTGTCTGAAATTCTTTTAAAAAAGTGTTAAAAGGTTGGGGATGTTGCTCAGTGCAAAGGCCCTGGGTAAGAAAGAAAGAAAAGAAAGAAAGAGAGAGAAAACAGAAGCAGCCAAATTTTTTTCAAAGAGGTTACTTTCCTTTTCATTCCCACATAGCGCCTGTGAGATTTCCGACGTGTCTATGTTTTTGCCAATCTTGAAATGGTCAGTTAAAAAATTTTTAGCGAGGGCCATGGATTTAGCTCAGTGGCGCTGTGCCTGTCTTGGAAGCACAGGTTCTGAGTTTGATGCCTGGTACCCCCCCCATGAGCTATTTAAGTAATAAGATCTCATTGTATTTTACTTTTATTTCCAAATGACTGGTGACATAGAGTGTCTTTTCATATGCTTATTTCCATAATCTATTCTCTACACTTTTAAAGAATTGAGTTTATTGTTTCATTCCTGAGGCTTGAGAGCTCTTTCTATATTGTTTGTGAGCCTTTGACCAGATATATGTAAATATATTCTCCAAGTCTGTACTTTGTCTTCTCATTCGTGGTATCTTTCGTAGTTTTCATCACTCTGATGAATTCGGTTATTCATTGTTTAAAATGCTACGATGTCACATGTAAGAAATCTTTGTCTCACCCAAGGCCAGAAAGGTCTTGGCCTGTGCTTCCTCTCAGAAGATTTATAGTTTAAATTTTTGTCATTATTTTTAATGTAGTATGAATATATGTTAATAAAGAAAATATTAAGTGGTCTAGGAAGAAATAAAATTGCATAACAAAATAGAGAATAACAGCAGTTACAAAAAATACTCCCTCTTACAAATAAAAAACAAACAATATAAAAGCACAGAATTTTCTCTTTAATGAACTAAGAGAAACTAGTATTATAGTGGCAAATGGATGCAACTTGAGAACATAACGTTAGGTGAAAAAAGTCAGACACAGAAGCTTAAATATCACATGGTTTCTCTTATATGAGAAATATATATATTTATATATAAAATCAAATTAAAAGATAGATAAGTAGGGGGAAGTCAAAATTTTTATCATTATGTCTATGACCTGATTTGATTTCTTTTTTGTAAGGTGCTAGATATACACTGACTTTTTCATCTTCCTTCCTCTCCCCTCTCTCTCTCCCTTCTTTTTTCCCTTTTTTCTTCTTTCTCTTTTTATGGATAGTGAATGGCTCATTTCATTTACTCAAGATATACTATCCTTTCTCAACTTTGTATCTTTTTCAAAGAATCAGATATGTGGTGGCTCATGCCTGTAATCCCAGCACTCGGGAGGCTGAGGCAGGAGGATCGCTATGAGTTCAAGACCAGCCTGGGCTACATAGTGAGTTCCAGGTCAGTCTCAACTACTTAGTGAGACCCTGTCTCAAAAAACAAAAACAAAAACAAATAATCAGTTATCAATACATATGTGGGCCTATCTGGAATTTCTGTTGTTGTATTGGTGAATTTGTTATATTTATACCAATACTACACTGTTCTTACTTTGTCTCTACACTGCATTTTGAAATCAGGCAATGTTAGTCCTCTAATTTTCTTTTGCAGATTGGGTGCTATGCATTTCTGTTCCATATGTAAATTTTGTAATCAGCTTGTCAATTTTTTTTTTTTTTTTTTTTTGGTACTGGGGATCAAACTCAGGCCCTTGCTGCTTGTGAGGCAGGCGCTGGAACCACTGAGCTAAATCCCCACCAGCTTGTCAATTATTTAAAGGGCTGTTGGAATTTTGATTGGGGTTACTTTTGGTCTTCAGATGAATTTGATGCAAACTGTCATCTTAACAACATTGAGTCTTTTGACCCATGAACATGGTATTTCTCTCAACTTATTCATATCTTGGTCAGGTATCGTGGCACATGACTGTAATCCAGTACTGTGAGAGTCTGAGGCAGGAAAATTACAGGTTTGAGCCCAGCCTCAGAAACTTAGTCACTTAGAGATCCTGTCTCAAAATAAAAAAGATTTAAAAAGGGCTGGGGATGTAGCTCCAAGTGAAGGCCTGGGTTCAATCCTCATATCAGAAAAAAGAAAAAAAATTGGTATTTCAGTTATTCTCAGCTCAATTTTGCAGCTTTTAGTGAATATGTTTTTCATGTTTTTGTCAGGTGTGCTTTCAGACTATCAGAAATGGTGTGCTTAAAAACTTTCAATTTCTAGTTCTTTTCTAGATATAGAAATATTGATTTTTATATGTTGATCTTGTATCGTGCAACCATGTAAACTCATTTGTCAGTTCTAGCAACTTTTAGATTTGTCTTTTTCACAATATATCTGCAAACAAAAAGTTTTATTTTTATCTTTCTAATTGGAAGAACTTTTTATTTCTCGCCTTTCTGCACTGGCTGGAATATCCACTGCAACACTAACTATAATGAGTGAAGGTTGATATCTTGTGTTTTTCTTGATCTCAGAAGGAAGGCATTCAGTCTTCTACCATTAAGAATAGTGTTAGATGTGTGATCTGCATAGGTGCCCCTTAGTGGGTTGAGGAATTTTACTTTTATTCTGAGTTTGCTGAAAATTTCTCTCAAGAATGGATGCTATCTGAAATGAACAAAGAAGTAAAAGCAGCAAGTAAATTTATGAAAACATGTTCCACATCACTGGTCATTCGAGAGATGCAGGTGAAAACAACAGTGAGATTCCACCTCACCCCACAAAGAATGGCTGCTATCAAGAAACCACACAATAACAAATGTTGGCGGGGTTGTGGGGAGAAAGGAACCATTCTCCATCGTTGGTGGGAGTGCAGACTGGTGCAAACACTATGGAAATCAATATGGAGATACCTCAAAGAGCTGGGACTAGGGGTTCCATTGACCCAGCCATCCCTCTGCTGGGTATCTTTCCAAAAGAATTAAAAGAATCATACCACAGTGATGTATGTTCACCCATGTTTATAGCGGCACAGTTTGTAATAGCTAAATCTTGGAAACAGCCCATTTGCCCATCAGTTGGAAATTGGATAAAGAAGATGTGTTTTTTCTATAAAATGAAATATTACTCAGCCATAAAGAATGAGAAATTAGATTCATTCATAGGAAAATGGATACATATTGAGGATATACTCCTAAATGAAATAAATAAGTCACACATGTGTAAATACTGAATAGTTCCTCTGGTGTGAATAAACTGTAGTAGTACATAAGATCCTAATGAGATAACTGGCATTGCGAAATGGGAAGAAAAGGGCTAAAGGTGTAGGGAAAGTGGAAAGGGTAGGGGAAAGATAATAAGGGAAAAGAAAAAATGTGAGAAAATTAAAAGATGGAAATAAAGTGTTTGAAAATGGGGAGGAGAGGAGGGGGTGAAGGGTGAGCAGGGACAAGGGGAAAAAATGAGAACCAAGACTTGTCATGTAAAGGTACAAGATCCCAATAATGAATGTAACTTTACTGTATACCTAAAATGTACCAATAAACTCCATAAAAAAGAATGCATGTTAGATTTTATCTAATATTTCATCTGTATTATTGACATGATGGTACAGTTTATTTTTTTATAACTTATTAATATCATGAATTATATTGGTTAATTTTCATGCCTGGGTCACAATGCACTATTTTATTAATGTTGCAGTTGACTTGCTGATACCCATGAAGGCTGTTTGTAATTTTCTTTTAATGTCTTTGTCCGATTTTGACATCAGAATATTGCTGGTCTTATGAGACGTGTTTGAAAGTTTTCTTTTCACTTATTTAGAAGTTTGTATAGACTCAGTATTATATCTTCTTTAGATATTTGGTAGACTCTACCAATAAAGCTATCTGGGCTAGGAGTTTTCATTGTTGTAAGATTTTAAATTTCAAGTTCAATATCTTTAGTAGACATAAAGGTACTAAAGTTATTTATTTGTTCATGAGTGGACTTTGACTGTTCACGTCTACAAGGATGTCTTCCATTTTTTAGGTGGTGGAATTTATTGGCATGAAATTATTTGCAGCATTCTCTTATCATCCCTCTCAATAGGGATATATTGGAGTCACCACTCAGTGAATCTTGGTAGTGTGTCTTTTCTTTTTGCTTCTTCTTGAACAATCTGGCTAGAGCTTGTCTTTTTTTTGGTGATGCTGAGGACTGAACTCAGGGACTTGAGCATGCCAGGCAAGTAAAGGTTATCAACTTTATCTTTTCAAAGAATCGTCTTTTAGATTCTTTGTTTTTTCCTTTTGTGTTTGTTTTCTGTTTTTTTTTCCCCCCTCTGCTCAGATCTTTGCTTTTCTTGTTATTAATTTGCTTTTATTTTTATAGTTTCCCAAATTGTGTTTTTATTTTTATCCAGTCCAAAATATTTTATAATTTCATTTTTATTGCTTCTTGACTTATAGCTTCTTTAGAAGTGTGGTTATTAATATCCAAATATTTGTAGATGTTCCAGAAATCTTTTTGTTATTGATTTCTAATTTAATTACAATATAGTCAGAGGTCAAAAGATATAACTTATATCCCTTTAAATTCATCCACTAAGCTAGATTATGGCTCCCTATAGGATCTAAGATGTAATCTGTTTATATTCACCCTCTCATCAAATTCATATATTAAAATCTTAACCCCAAACGTTATGTTAGAAGATGGGGCCTTTGGGAGGTGATTTGGTCATGAAGATAGAGACCCCATGAATGAGATGAAGACTTTTATAAGAAAGACCCCAGAAAGACTCTCGCATCCTGCACCTGGTGAGGGCAGCGAGAAGCTGCTGTCTATGTATCAGGAAGCAGTGTGTGCTCACCAGATATAGAATAGGCCAGGCCCTGGATCTGAGACTTCGCAGCCACTACGAATGTGTGAAATAAATATTGTTTACAAGCCATGTGGTTTATGGTATGTTGTTACAGCAGCCTGAGCCATCTAGGGCAGTCTGTCTCTATAACTGTTCTGCATATGCTTGAAAGGAATGAATATTCTGCTGCCAATGGATGGAGTGGATTCTAAACATTGATTAAGTTTAGTTGGTTGATAGTGTTGTTAAGCAATTTTATATTCTTAGTGATTTCCTGTCTACTTGTTCTGTTTTTGAGAGAAGGCAGTTTCAATCTCTGAGTATAATGGTAGATTTATTCCCTTCTTCTTGAAGTTATTTAGTTTTTTGTCTTATGTATTTTACAGATATATAATTATGGATTAATTGACTAAGGACATAAACACATAAAATTTTTATGCCTTTTAATGAGTTCTTGATCATTATAAAATGTTCTTTTTAAACACTGAAAAATATATTATTTGCTCTGAACTCTATATTGAGTGATATTAAATATATCTACTTCTGCTTTCTCTCCCAGTTCTGGGGGCTAGCAGTCCAAAATCAAGGTGTTCTCATTTGTTCTTTTATATTTAAAATGCATGTCATGTTGCTGTGGTTTGAATGGTTCATATGTCGAAATTTCATTCCCATTGTGAGGCAAGATGGGTGTGGCAACTTAATCCAACTATGGTGTTTAGAATGAGGCCTTGGGAGAAGATAAGGTTAGATAAACTCATCTGGGTAGAATTCCTATGATGGTACACGGGTTACTTTATAAGAAGAAGAAAAGAGACTAGAATAGATGCGTGCATTAGTCACTTTCGCATTGCTAGGGGAAAATACCTGACACCTGCAAATTAAAGGCAAAGAGGTTTATTTTGGCTCATGGTTTTAGAGGGTTCAGTCCATAATCAGCTGGCTCCAAGGCAGAAGTGGCGTGGTGAGAGAGCATGGTGGAGGGATATGCTGCTCCACCCATGGCCACCCGGAAATGGAGTGTGGGACAAGAGTACCCTCCTCCATATCACATCTCTAGTGGCCCCCTCCATCCAGGCCCCACCTCCCAAAAACACACTCAGCCACGGTCTCATCAATGGATGACTCCACCAATGAGCTGGTGTCATAAGGCCGCCATCACCTTCCCAAAAAGGCCCACCCCTGAACATCTGAGTCTCAGGGGACCTTTCAGATCCAAACTACAGCAATATGCATTGTGCAATCCTTGTCTCTTGCCATGCTATGTACCTCCCCAGGACTCTGCTAGCAGGAAGAACCTCACAGAGCCAGTGCTACGCTGTGTGGATTTTTACCCTCTGAAACTATGAGCTAAATAAGCCTTTTTTCTTTATAATGTTAGCCTGCCTTGGGTATTTTGTTATAGTAATAAAAATGACTAATAAAACTATACACAGCATATCATTAGGTCTTCCTTTAAGCAAAAAAAAAAAAAAAAAAAAAATATATATATATATATATATACAAACT
>NW_022900938.1:22213179-22252576 GCF_012274545.1 Fukomys damarensis
TATATATATATATATATGCACACTCAACCTTTTGTTTCTAATTGGTGAAATTGAGACTTTTACATTTAACTTGATAGTTGATAATATGGTTAGATTTACATCTTTCATCATGCCACTCCTTTTCTATTTGTCCAATGTACTCCTCTTTTTATTCTTTTTTCCTTTCTTATGGCTAAACCAAGATTTTTTTTTTTATGATGACACTTTATCAACTTCATCAGTTTATTAGCTGTAACTTTTTGGAGTTTTAAAGATTTCAGTGTTTGTTTCTAAGATTTATAGTATACAACTGTAACTTATCAAAGTCTAATTCAAATAATATTAAAACATTTTGTGTATAATAAAAAAGTTTATCATTGTGTACTCTCAAGCTTGGAGCTACTGTTACACATTGTACTCATATCTGCTATACCCCTGCTACATTGTTATTGTTTTCATTGTTGGTGCTTTTCATTGCTTCATATAGATCCATATTTCCATCTAGAATCATTTTCATTTTGCCTAAAATACTTTTTAAAACTTGTTTTTAATAGCACAAGTTTGCTGGAGTTCTTTTAGATCTTCTAAACTTGAAAATGTCTTTATTTTGTCTTGATTTTTTTAAAGAAATTCTTGCTGTACATAGAATCTACCCTTTCTTTTGCAGTTGTGATCTGCCATTAATCCCATCTAGTATTTGTGCTTGTTTGTTTACAGTGGGTATTTTAACCTTCAAAGTTTGTTTGGAGTCTTTTTATATCTTCCATGTCTTCATAACTTTTTAAACAGATGAAGCACAATTATGAGAACAATTTTAGTGTCCTTGCCTACCCCTTTTAACATCTGTGCCCGCTCTAGATCAGTTTTTTAATGATCTAATTTTGTACATGTGAGGAGTGAACGTTCTTAGAAGGAGATCGGTTGATTTCTCACCTCATTATGAAGGCTCTTCGAAAGCCTGGTAAGTTTGATTAGATGCCAGACATTCTGAATTTTACCCTCTGAGTGTACTGAGTATTTTGGTATTCCTATGAAAATGTTATTAAGCTTTGATTGTGACATAGTTAAGTTACTTGGAAACAGTTTGATCTTTTGGGACTTGCTTTTCAGGTTTATCAGGCAGAATTAGAGCAGTGCTCAGTGCAGGGCAAATGATTCCCTTTCACTGAAGGCCTGTTTTTACTCTACACCCAAAGCCTGTGTGTGCATAGGGAAGTTGTGTGGCCTGTCTGGGGATCACGGGGTCAATTCCTGGCTCTGCTAATGTGGTCAGTACTGCTCTCAGTCTTCGTGAGTGCTCTCTCCCTGGCCTCAGGTGGTGTCCTCACATGTATGCGCTGCTCCGTTCACAGCTGAATACGCCAGGGTGACCCTCTGCGCATTTCCAGAGCTTACTCCCAGCTCGGCAGTCTTTTCAGGCGCCCTTCCTGCCAGTCCTCCTCAGGGACTTCTTACTCTTCTTCCTCCTCTGTGACTCAGGAACCCTATCTATCTCCACCTGGTTGAGTCCTCAGACTGCAGCCCAGGAACTCCCAAGCAGTGAGCTCAGATGGTCCTGGGGCTCACTTAAGTTCTCTCCGTTTCTGGAAGATCCCCATTCTTCATTGATCTACACATGCTATCTCGGAAATCATTTTCCATCTGTTTTGTCCCTTGTTTAGTTGGTTTCTAGCAGGAGGGTAAATCTAGTTAATAATACTTCATCTTGGCTAGAAGTAGAAGTAGAATTATTCACTTCAAAATATTTAAATAATTTATTTTGACATCAAAAAATAACTTCCACAGTATTATTTTAAATGGCCACATAGGATTCCACCATTTGGATAGACCAGATTTTTTCAAACCATCTCTGATTATTGAGCATTTACATCGATTCCAATATTTCTGTCATTACAAACAATGTTAGGATAAACATTTCTGAAGCTAAACATTTATAAACTTCCCCCACTAACTTCCTCAAGAGAAATTCTTACTAACAAAATTCCTGGGTAAAAGTTATACACATCTTTGATGATGAGTTTTGCATATTTGGTCAAACATCCTTCCAGAAAGTTTGTATATTTCTTTTGATTTGTTTTGCTTTGCTCATTGCCCTGCTCATTTGTTAATATATCTAGACTTTTTTTTGTCTCCTTTGGTTTATTCTTTTCCTGAAATTTTCATTGCTGTCTACGCTTTCCTAGGAAAATCATACAACTTCGGTTTTCTTACCAAAGGGAGGGCGGGCCACATAGACTGAAAAGACAACATTGCTCAGCCTGCTTCCTTGGCCCCCGGAATGTGGTGAGCGCGTTCAAGACCCCGCTGTCCCCAGCTGGTGTTTTCTTACTTGCTCTGCCCTCCCACGGTTCTCCTTTCCAAGTTCAGGCTTCCTGGCTCAACTAAAGAAAAATTCACTACTCCGGGAAAACAGCTGAGTGACCGATATTCCTAGAGTGTGCAAGATGGAGTGTGACGAGCAGTGTTTAGGGCATCAGAAGCAGACTTGCTTGGAGTGACTATTTTATTTTATTTTATTTTTACTTTTAATTTGCTTGCCTTTCCTGTGACTCCTGTCTCCAGAAGGTCCTATGACCAAATTTTCATATTGCAAGTCTCTGGATAAGGCAGGGAGACCGACAAGAGGCTCCCGCCTCCTTTCTACTGGGGAGAAAGACTGAATTCTTGACAGCTGTTACAAAAAAGAAGCGATCAAGAGTCACTAAGGGGAAAAACATGTGGAAAAATCCTGGAATGAGGGATTGATGATGGGGCCTCACGCGCAGGCAAATTCTCTGGGAACTGGATTTTTAAACCCACCAGCAAATAATAATGTGACAACTGGAGTGAATTGCTGCTTTCTTTTTGAAAACTACAAAACTTATCTGTGCTTGTGGGAGATATAATGTAAGATATTAAATGGCTTTAGTGATTAAAGAAGAGGGATTCTTATTTATTTATTTATTTTGTTAACAATTGATGGAAAAAACATCTGCCAAATTTTTTATTCCTAGTTACAAGGCACGTATTCATTTTGTGGTAGGTTCTGGAACAAGCTGGACCAGTATGCAGTGGGGCTGTAAGGAGAGTAGCTAAGCGCTGTCTTTGTAAAAGGAGAAAGATTTATATGATCTGAAGAGAAACCAGAGCATAAGAGCTGTCTTTGGAATCAGACAGATGTGGATCAAATTCCCATCTCTGTCCTCAGAGCCGTGTGAATGTGCACAAGTTGCTTAGCCAGTTTAATCATCAGTTTATCCAAAACACAAGGACCGCATTCCCATCAGAGATTGTTGTAGGGAATAGGAGAGGTAATACATAAAGTCCAGAAATATAGATGATGTTCCTTTTTGCAGACTTAAGGTGCCCTTAGTGACATCATGTGCCCAGGATTATGGTCACCCATAATCTTTATCACTGGGCGCAGAAAAAGCACTTGATAAAATGCAACCTACTAGAAGTCAGGGGGCAAATGGAAGCATGTGTTTTAGGCCTGTATTAGTCACCGTGTCCAGGCTGGGACACAAGACCTGACACACACAATTTAAAGAAGGAAAGATTTGACTTCGTTTGTAGGCATCTCAGTCTAACCCGCACAGTAGAAAGATCCGGCTGGAGGAAAGCTGCTCACATTGTGACAGTCAGGAAGCAGCAAGAGAGCGAAGGCGGGAGCCAGGGAGGGCGATGTACCCTTTGAGGTCACTTTCCAGTGATCCACCTCCAACCAGGCCCACCTCCTTCCTGCAGAAGCCACAGCGTCCCCATGATCCAGTCACTTTCCCAAAGCCCCACCTCTCAGCTCAGACAGCTCTTGGGGGAATCAGCTCGAATCAGTGGTAGGGTTTACATTATGGGAATCTGCAAACACAAGGGAAGGTTTGATTTACTGTTGTTTTAATTGCCCATATTTAATGTTAATAGCACAGACTAAACTTTAACTTTGTCATTTCTATAGATTTTACTTTGTTATAAGCACAAATAAGAGAAAATATTATTCTGCTATTAAGAAATTATTTTTTGATTCACCAGTGAAAGCACTGTTTTTGTTTGTTTGTTCGGTACCAGGGATTGAACTGAAGACCTTGCACGGCAGGCGGTGGCCAGTACCACTAAGCTAAATCCCCGGCCCCAATGAAGCCACTCTTGTTATTGATGGGTGAGTGAATTTTTGACATACATCTTTATTACAGTATTTCATGTCTGTCTTCTCTCAACATAAAAATATTATCAATTAGTATTTATGTTGAAACTATACTTATTTGTTCATTATAGTCAGAGCACAGTTATAGATACAAAACTTTGCAAAAACCAGAGAATGAATAAATTATATGGAATTTATACTGGAAAATATTGTATATTTTACTGCTATAAATTATGTGTGATGAAGTATTTAAGTAGTAAAATCTATAATAAATATGATATATAGTATATAAACATTTTATATTACATAATACAGATTTAAATAAAATGTAAAACATATAATATACACAGAGTATACACATATATCTTTACTCAATGTCTAGGTTACTTTCTTGTTGCTAAGACGAAATACTTGACACTCACCAATTAAAGGAGGAAAGGCTTATTTGGGCTCACACACGGTAGAGGTTTTAGTCCCTAGTCAGCTGACTCTGAGGCACGGCAGCACAGCAGAGGTGTATCACAGAGGAGAAACAGTCCATGGCAGAGCAAGCAGGAGGCAGCAAACAGCAACCTTTTGGGCTTTTAATCCCACCCAGATTACAAGCCTACTGGCGGGCACCACCCACACCTTCCCATTAATCTTCCCTTCCCATTATCTATACCTAGATCTATGCTAGACCAATTAGTGGACTAACCCAGTGCTACACACCCTTAATCCCAATATCACACATCCTAGATCCAAAAGCCCCACCTATGAGTGCAGAGGCTTCCAGGGAACATCTAGATACAAGCCATAACACTGAAAGTGCCAGTTGTTAAACATTTACCAGCACACCACTGCCTTATTCCCTTTCTCTCATCCAATAAATGTTAAACACTATATTCCAGGCCCTGTTGTGTTGGAAATAGGCAAAGGAACAAATAATAAAACAGATAAAGTTCCCTGCCCTGATGGAGCTGACATTTTCCTGAAATTCCATCAGTCTCTACAGCTCTAATCATATCTGACAGACCATGAACTTATTTATAGTTTTATGGCATTATTACACATTGTTGTCCAGTTAAATGTAAGTTCCATGAGGATATGCACATTTCATGCATAAGTGGATCTGTGAATGAACTTGTGCATTGTGTGTATGTAGAAAGGAGCTGAGTTTCATACCTGGGAAGGGGAAGCAATGGGCAGACAAAGCAAGCCACATACTGAACTAATTTAGTGGTAGCAGGAGCTCAGAATACTGAGAAGGAGAATTTGAAGCCTTTAGAGATCTGCGAACATTTTGTAAAGGCCTTGTACTTTCCACATGGGGGTTTAGCCTCAGCTTTATAGTGGCAAGATGCCTTCAGTGGACACTGAGGTATATCTGCTGTCTATCCAGGAGAGTGGGGGTTGGGGGCAGTGCATAGGCACGTCGTCTTACAACTAAGATGAATCACTCATCTTACAACTAAGCCATGTGTAAATGTTCCCTATGATATAAGGGGATAACAAGTAGATCTGCTCAGGCTGTTACAGACCTTGGAATATCACTGTTATAGCTTGGATGTGAAATGTTCTCCAAAGGCCCACAGGTTAAAGGCTTGGTTGCGGGACTGTGGCACCACCGGGAGGCGGTGAGAACTTAAGGAGGTGGTTCCTAGTTGAAGGAGTTTAGGTCAATGGGGGATTTCCTCGAAGGGGCTATTGGGAACCTGCTTCTCCCTCTTCTCTCTCCTTTTGCTTCCCAGCTGCCACTCACTCCCCACTGTGACGTCTGCCTCACTCCCGGCCCAAAGCAACAGGTTCAAGTAACCACAGGTAGAACTTCTGATACTGTAAGCCACGGTAAACCTTTCTTCCTTTTAAGTTGATTTATATCGAGTATTTGTGAGAGTGATGGAAATTTGACTAACAACCATCTAAAGTGAGAAAGAAGTTGTGGAAACTTCTTTTAAATCAGCTTTCCTGTGATGAAAAGTTACATGCTAAGGCAGCAAGAGATTCCTCACAGGAAGAGGCATGGGTGCTGGTTTGATAGGGATGAGATTTGACTTCTCCAGAAGCTGTCAAAGGTTCCTCAGTGCTCTTTATGGTCATAAAGGATTTGCTTTATCAATGAGAACTAGAAGGTTACAGAATTGCTTTGATTCTTTTTTCTTGTTTTTCTCTGTCTCTCTTTTCCCATTTCCTCTCTTGTCCCAAATTTTGACTGCTGCCACAGTGGCAAAGGGGCACATGAGTTTTGGCCACTGCAAAAGGCCTTGTTGGAATCAGTCAGTCTCTTCACGACAAGAAGCAATTTTCACACTTTCCTCGTCTACATTTCACACCTTGTATGGCGCACACAGGGTCATACAGCTAGAGTGCAGCTGAATGGACCAAGTTCATTCACTTTGAAAAATGAAGAAAATCCATATATTGGACATGGAAGCCACTGCTGCCTCCTGATTTCCTTGGGCTCATAGAGATAATAGTACATAGAAGACCCCTTTATTTTACATTATTTGGAGCTTTTCTGACAAACTCATTGCTTCCTTTATTATTTTTTATTTTTTTTCTTTTATTGAGTTTATTGGTACATTTTAGGTATACAGTACAATTACATTCATTTTTGGGATCCTGTACCTTTACATGACAGGTCTTGGTTCTCATTTTTTTCCCCTTGTCCCTGCCCTCCCTTCACCACCTCCTTCCTTCCCTATTTACAAAGACTTTATTTCCAAACTCATTGCTTCCTTTAGTTTTAACCACCTTGTCAGATTTACATTTTATAGCCCATTTAAGCTAACATCTTACCTCATTTCTGCTAGTGATCTGACTATTTTGTGCAGTGCAGAGGAAGTGCCCGGTAAAATAAATAAGAATGTACATCTACCATGTCAGTTTTAAAGAAATTGATGCTTTTCTCACATTAAAACTATTGCCATAGTATTTACTCAGTTTTCCAAGTATAATTCTGATCTTCAAGGCCAAAGTTGGAACCTTATAGCTGGGAAGGCCATTCAATATCATTTCTTTTCATTTATGCCCATGTTGTATTATTTCAACATGATCACACTGGAGTTGGTTGATGTATGTTTATAGTATGCCATTTATATTTGAAAATGCACATAGAGATATTGCAATGACCCTAATAACTGCATTTCACTCTGTTTTCAGTGGCAAGAAAATGCAATATTCCATCACATTGAGTTACAAAAGCTTACATAATGTAATCTTACTAGAACCTTTATTCAGTGGCTAATCTGTGCACTCTCAAAAATTCTTCATTGTTATTGGAAAATGAAGACTGTAACAAGCCTCACATTGGTATATATGTACTGTTTTACATTTCTAGTAGTTAAAGCCAACATAATAAATAATTCATTTTTTCTGTCTCTGTTAGAAGAATGATTAAAAGCAAATCGAAGCTATTTACATTATTATTTCTGACTTCTGCTAATTACAGAATCGTATCTTTTGATAGAGGTTTAAGCACCATCATACAGGCAGCTCAGACCGCCTATGTGAGACATTCCAGACATTTATTCTGGAGTAGACAAAGCTTGTTATTTTAAGGGAGGGTCCCTTCTGGACTTGGCAAAATAGATCTAGCAGTCTGATGAATTTTCTAGGAGACCAGAAGATCCTGTAATAGCTAAAATCCCATTCCAAAGGCTGTATAACTGCTGCAGTTATTATTGCTGAATAACAAATTATCTTGTGGTTTCTGTGGGCCAGGAATGCAGGAAGAGGTTGATCAGGCAGTTACTATGCAAGTGTGCAGTCAGACAGTGACTGAGCTACATTCTTCCGATGGGATGTCTGGAACAGCCTGGAGCTGGACAGGCAATTCCCTCTCTCTGTTCTTGTGGTCTTAGGCTTCTTCCTGTGCTGTCTCTCCAGGGACTAGGTGGGCTTCCTCACAGCTCCGTGGCCTTGGAGCAGCTGGATTGCCTCCATGCAGCTGTGTGGCCAAGTTTCACTGCTGCAGGAATGAGGCCAAAGCCTCAGGCCTTTTCCAACCTGGCCTCAGAAATTGCACAAAGTCACATTTGCTTCTTTCTGTTGGTCGCAACCATGACAAATGTTCACCCAAGTTCAAGGTGAAGGAGCATAAACCATGCCCCCTGAGGGACTAGGGTCAGGGTCACATGATAAGTTGGGATGTGGGATGTACGCTTTGGCACAACAGCCACGGTCCTCCTCAACCTGGGAAGTTGCCGGCAGCTGGATTTCCATGGGGCCTTAAACCACTCCAGCCCAGCTTCAGCTCTGAATGCATCCAAACAGGAAAACAGGCTTCCAAAGGGGGCCTTTGGGCCCCTATCCTTGACAAAAAACCAGAGAGACCAACTGTGCTAATATAAATGGCCACAAATAACCCCATGCAGGACCATTTTTACTAGAGCTTAAATATGTTTTCAGTTATTTTCTAGGGAAATAAATAAGGGAAATTTGTGTTTTGGGCACACATTTTACATGCCCCTCATTCTTTCTGCCCTCCTTTCCTTCACTATTAGCAACTTCTTTTTTCTCCATGAGTTATAGATACTAGGTTCATAGCAATGAGTAGATATAATTGTGTGGTATAAGCTACAGGGAAATGTACTTCTGCAAGTATATAAAGATTAAATATGTTATATTTGAAAACATCTGCTATCAATACTCTAACACTTTCTTCATTCATTCAGTCATCAAAAATGAGCTAGAGGTGCTTGGTTTTCCAGGGTACAATTGTTGGAGTTGTCTGATTTCTTCCATTTCTTGCAAATACTATCGACACATTAAGTCTTTCAACTACGCGTGTCACAATTCATTCACTGACATAACTTGGAAAACAAGAACTACAACTGGTTCCAGGAACCCCAGTGAGGCCTTGAGATGGTTAGCACTCTTGTTGTCCTTTGGTCTCTTGGTTCTACTTCTGCCTGTGGGTTGACCTCATTCCTTCCTGCCAGAGACATCTCCCTGGCTCTGAGGATGGTGGCCAATATCACTTGTGTGGCCTAAGTCACAAAGTTTCTATTTCTCTTGCTTCAGGCTCAGAATTTAATGGGCTCTGGTTGTGCTCTGTGGAGCCAACCCCTGTGGGTCGGACCTATCCGCGGAGAAAGTGCGGATGCTGTCAGAGAAGCCTGACCTACCTGCCACAATGGCTCCAACGCATATCTGCCTTTCCATTCCATTTACCATGGCCTTGATGCCTGGGCCAGTCTTTGGTCTCTCTCAACTGTAGTTCACACTACACCCGATGTAGTGAACTAGAATTTCTCTTTGTCTTGCCACACCTCTTCTCCAAAGCCTTCTAGGGATTCCTGTTCTCCTGTCCACACACTCCTATCTACCTCGTGTGACATTCTAGGACCTCTACACCCACCCCAATTTGTTCGCTGTGTACATTCTCCCCTACTCCCTCCCCACATCACTGTCCGCTTCAGACCAGGGGTGTAATTCCTTCCCATAAATCTTCAGGATTCCCACCTAGGAACTTGCTCCTCAGTTCCCTAAATTAAGCGTGCCTGGTGGCCTCTGTTTCTGGCCTTGCCCATGGAGAAGCAACCCTATGCTCTGCCCTGCCTTCTCAGGAAGCCTTGCTGGAGAGATGGGGCTTCTTAAAGCAGCCTGGCCACTCTGAGCTTTGTCTTTTCCCCAGGATAAGCCCTGTAATTCCATGAATGCTCCTTTGTTGTTTTCTTATTCATAGCAGTTTTACAGCTTTTATATTTAAATAGTGAAACAAAGGGTCCATGACATGGCACTGTCAGGCCCCCAGGACTCTGAGCAAAGCAATTTCACTCCAGAGTTCATCATGAATGCAAAAGATGAGCAGCCCTGGCAGCCTGGTACTGCTCTGGAAGGGTCCTCACTGAAAGATGATCCAGGTGGTATAGACAGCCTCAGCCCAGGGGAGGCCCAAGTTACAGAACTAGCTAGATTTTTAGATCCAGAGGATGGTGTCTCAGACAATTTTACTTTAATTTCCTTTCAAAATGTGAAACCGTAAAAGGTCAAGAAGGACATTTGACAAATGAAAGAGAGTGCATTGTTAACAATTCTTCATTTAAGTTAGCAAACTTGGATAAGGGATGCTTTGATGGATTTAAATACTCCTTTGGAACATTTTCTTTTGCTATAATAATCCACTCTATTGTGTTATAAAGTAATTATAATCACCACTCAGTGTCCCAAGTCAGAGCAGAAGAAAAGAAATAGTAAGAGTGAGAAGTATCAGAAATATCTCACTTGCTGGCTTCCTACTTTTTAAGAACTAGAAAGCAACATCTCTTTATACCTTGATCAGTGGGGCAAGTGCTTACAATACTTGTAATTCAATTGTACTAGAAAGATGTCACATAGAGAAGTGATGTATACAGGGAAAGGAGAACTCATCTAGAGAAGAAAGCGTCTCTGTGGTCAAGAGAAATCAGTGATGGAGTAAAATAGAGAAACAAGCAAGGGCCTCCACTGAAAGCTCCAGTGTAGCATGGGGGAGGTGTCCTGGGACTCCTACTAGTACCATGTCCCTGCTTTTGGGAGAGAGTGGTTGAAACAGCAGAGGCAACAGCCAGGCGAGGACTTTCATAGACCTGGAAGGACATGAGACCATACCTGTATTTGGCTGGGGAGCAAAGTGTAGGCTAAGTTCACTTTCTGTGTATGAATGAAATTCCAGGAAATGCTAGGGGAAGAAACAGAGGCATGGGCACCCCAAGGTTTCACAGCCATTCAAGAAAAGGGGACAGTTGTCTGGTTGTGGGCTATACAAATGCACTTTTGACCAGAATTCACCTGACCTTGCATTATAGTTCTCACAGCGTGTAGGTGATTTATTTCGCATAAACTTCTTGCATAAATCTCTGCAAGATTATTTTCTCCATGTTGTGGTATTTAATAAAAGGAGTAATTAGAGGCAATCATAACAGATAGCCTGGGAAATGGGGTACAACAGCAATCCAGCATGAAACATAAATGATACACCCAGGCATTAGCCCGGGCTATGAAGACCCACGTACGTAGTGTGGAAAGGTACTCCAGACTGCCACATCATAAACAGTCACACCAAAACTGTATTAACTACTTTTCGAAGACGCAGTACCTGACACCTACAATTGAAAGGAAGAGAGGTTTCTTTTGGCTCACCATCTCAGTGGGTTCAGTCCATGGTCAACAGGTTCCAAGGCAGAAAAAGCACATTAGAAGGGCATTTGGAGGAAAACAGCTTAATCTGTGGTGATCAGGAAGCAGAGAGAGAAAAGAGAGAGAGCAGACAGACAGATACAGACAGAGAGACAGAAAGACGGACAGAGAGGAGAAAAAAGGAGCCAGGAACAAGAATATACCCTTTAGTGTCTGGCTGCCATTGATTAGCCTTTTCCAGCAAGGCCCACCTCTCAACAGCACAGCACAGTATGAACTTGTCAGTGGAGGGGTCCACTGATGAATACTGTGCCCCCATGACCCAATCACCTTCCAAAAGCTCCAACAGCACCCTGAGTCAAGATGAGAGGGAAGCATATTTTGGATATATAAAAAAAGAAACCACCAGTGGGCAACACACCCCAGTAATGAAGAGTAGAGACTTCAGCAACAGATGACCACTTTTGAATCCTTTTACCACCTATTTGCTGTATGCCTCATGCAGACTTGTTTAATCTCCTAGTTTTGATTTTCTCTTCTATAAAATGGGAATAATAACACCACTTCTTAGGGTTGTTGTAATAATATTTGTAAAAGTACTTGCAAAAGGAGCCTTTTCTTTGGATGAGGAGCAGGAACTCTACATGCGGAAATGGAGACCACCTGGGACACCCACTGAGATGAAGCTTAGACTGTGTATTCCCAATAAGGGAAGGTGGCAGAGGCACATTTTAGGGAGAAGTCCTTCACTGCTCTCCTCCTCTCACTGTGGCCAGTTCTGCCTGCCCACAAACTTTTTGTCACTCATTCATCTTCTGATTTCTTGGAGTGGAGGGGAAGGAGGAAGAAGGCATAGCACACTGGATCGCCAGTGAACAGCTGTGTGGACAAGGAAAACTTTTAGGTTCCCTTCTAGTTACAATCAGTGATTCTGAATTTACGGGAGGGTGCATTTCAAAATAATACTTCCAACTGCATCAGGCTCTTCACAGCTGTAACATCACAGACCAGACCAGCACAGAGACCTTCAGCTCTGGGGGTGCATGAGAATCAGCAGGTGTAGCTGTAGAAACAGACTGGCAGGCTGGGCATTTTGACTCAGTGACTGAGCAGTGTGTCTTTGAACACCCATTTCAGAATGACCTGTGGGTTTGTTTACATGCGTGCCTTCCTGGATGATGCTGATAAACATTCATGTATGAAATCCACTGGAAAAGTTTTTTGCCAACTTGGCCTCTTCTGGGGCAAATTAAATAGGCAAAGAAAGTTACCAAGAGAATCACTGTGCTCTGACAGCCTGGGTGAGGAGGAAACCGATTATAGCAATTCTTCCATCCCCAGGACCAGCAGGGTCAGTTCTCTGAGGGTAAAACACCAGTCTGTTCATCTCTGGAGTCTGACTTAGTAACTCCGATTTAGAGTCCTCCTCTCCATGAACATTCAGGCCACTGAGCTGAAAGTTTCTTTATGGTGTTGATTTATCAAATAAGTCACATCAACCTAGGATTAGCTCAATCAAGAATCATGTATTATTTATTGATAACTTTAGGTAAGAAGAGCTCATAAAATTTTCAATACTTGCCTAACTCAAGCAGAGGGTAACCTCTTAATGATGTAATAAACTCTCATTCCCCACATGGCAGATAAGTCTGTGTGAGTGCTAACAGTTCTTCGCAGCGATCAGATTTGCACTGTTCAACATTTCTAATAAAATTACCATGGTGAAAACCTTCTTGCACAGGCTAATGAGATTTTAAGTGAGATCAACCAGAAGGCAGATCCAATCACACACATAAGGCTTAGTGTGTAACTCGGGCTCTTTGGTTTAAACAACAGACTGCTCGATGAGAAAAAGACTGACAACACTTCAAGAAAATGAGCAAAGCATTTGAAAAATATCCTCAGTCTGTTGGATAAGAAACGCAAACTCCAATAGGCTATTTTTCATCTCTTGGACTGGTAAAGCCCAAGGAGTATGACAGACAAGTCATACTTGCCATATTATATGCCATTGCTGAAAATATAAATTAGGAGAAAATTTGTGGAAAGAAGTTTATCAATGTCTATCAAAAATTCCACGTTTAGAAATTCTGTATTCTTTAGGATGCACGTGCAGTGATGATTGTTTTGGCACCATTTACAATAGCAAAGGCCAGGATGATCCAAGTGTCCATCAATATGCTACAATTTAAATACTCTTGTATCTCTTTATGCTAGAAGCATTCAACTATTAAAACCAAAGAGCAACAACCAAGCTAATATAGAAAAAGTCCTAAGATCCATAGTTAAGTGGTGAACAAAAGAAGATGTCATTTTATCATGCAAGCACTATTTCAAATCTCATGTATGTTAATTAATTATTAAGCCATTTGTTAGGTACCATTAATACTCCAGTTTCAGTTTTGAGGAAACTAAGGTCTAGAGAGGTTCAGTAACTTGTCCAAGGTCACATGCTCCTATACAGCAGAGCCAGGATTCAGACCCAAACTTTAGAGTTCAAAGTTTATACTCTTAACAATTGAAGTGTGCATACTTATCTCTAAGATGCATGCATCAATGTACAGATGCAAAAAATCTTTCTCAAAGGATAAGTGTGAAAACTATAACTGGGATTGTCTTTGGGGTGACAAACTAGTCACTAGTCTGCAGGTCAGTGGTAGGGAAACACTTGATTTGTTTCACTATTCAGATTTTTTACGTAGGCCCATAGAATTTCCCTCTATCCACCAGTTCCCACTAAAAAACCAAACAGACAAACAATTGGATAACAACCATGACAGCAGGTCCCAGCTTATGCTGTGAAGGTCACAGAATGGGGATGGGGCTGTTTCTGAGGAGGGCTGCGGGAATAGAAGGATTCCAAGTCCTGCCTTATTAAAAATAAGAACTTTCATAGAGAGAATTAAAACTGTCACAGATTGTAGATTCTATCTGCTTAGTTATTCCCTGGTGAGGGAGACCATTTATTTCCACATAGAGCCTTTTCCTGCTAGTCTTCCTCAATGGGCTCCCGAGTCAGTTTGGGACTCCTAGAGAGTGGTTTCCTGAAGGATGATGGCATATGTGGAGTGTTAGAGGCCAAGGAAGAAGCCCTGCTCTGCTCAATGTTCATTTTAAGCTTTGGTGCTTACATGAACAGAAGTGTGACACATTAAACAGGCTGTTCACCTAAGAAATGCAGCTTGGTATAAAGTTTCCCCAGATCTACAAAGTTAATTGCAGGGCTAACCAGTTGATTTAATAGTCCTTGGGAAAGAAGGGGTGTTTGCTTCTCAGCCATTGAGTTGTAAGGGAACCCCAGTTCTCTCTAACCCCAGATTATCATTGAAGAGGCTGGCTTCTCCTGGGTGTGTACTGTGTGCCCAAAAGCCAAGAAGAGGCCTTGCTTCAGTTGCCCTCTGCAGTGGTTGGCACCTGCCAGCAACAGGGGTAGCTACAGCCCTTTCCCTGAGCCCTGGTTGAAACTGTTGCTGAACCCATGTCTGGGAGTTCATTCAAGAGAAACACTAATGCTTAAGAGTTGAGTGTTTGGAAGAAAGAAAGGCTGTATTCAGCGGCCAAGGATCAAGTGGGAGCTCTGCTTGTAAATCAGCTTCTCAAATGGGATAGAAATAATGGGGAAAAGGGATAGGTTAACACAGGAGACACCTCTTTCTGCTCATTCCATGGTCTGCTGTTTCCAGTTGCAGCCGTTGGTAGGTGTGTCTCCATCCTTGATGGAGCAGGAGAGAGGTTAGGCAAATCTAGGTCAAGTAAACCCTGTGTTACAGTTTTGGGCAAAGCAATTCTCAAATGTCCAGCATGTCTACAATGCAGAGCTGAGGAGAAATCTGACCCAAAGATTCAGGCAGCAAAGAAGCAGACGTATATGAAGGCACAGAGGCCAAGATTCTTCATCCCATCCCAATCATCTGTGGGGCATCTGAAGCCCCAACTCTGGCTTTTGCAGATATGGCCTTTATATCCCCCCAAAGTAACCTAGGCAACCATTATCATCATAACTCCCACCATAGGCATTATCTAAAGCTAGTGGGAGATCAATAATGTATCGCCCAGCTGTGTGACTCCTAAATTAGTGATTCTTTTAAAGTCAACTAAGAACAGTTGAATCTCAAGGGTTTTATTTAGGATTTTCCTTGGTAGCAGAACCTCTACATCTATGAGGAGAGGAAACCTGTAGGAAACCTGGACTGGTTCTGAACTTGACTCCAGAAAGTAAAAGGGAAGCCCTTTGGAGCTCCCTGTCTCTAGGATGCTCCTCAAAGATCTTTTCAGAGAAAACTCAGAGTTCATGAGCAACCTCATGGAGCGTCTCACCGACTTGGAGAGCTGCCAAAAGACACAGGTTCATTGAATTTGCCCTTTTGGAAACCTAGAGTCTGGGACAGCATGGATGATATAAACTCAAGAGACTGGCTGCGCACATTGGAACCAGCTTGCCGCCTCCGCTCCCGTAAGTCCATCTAGGTGTAAATTCATGGTGATCTAACAGCCATTGTTCTAGCACTTTCCATCAGCCATTTATTCACCTAACCTTATTATAGTTGCTCCATGGGTACCATTTCTCTGATGTGTTGTTAGTAGCTCCATTTAGAGCTGGCCATTGCTGAGACTGCCAAGGAGCATCCTGAAGTGGTGCTGTGAATACAAGTTCTAGAGTCAGATGCCTGGGTGTGAAATTTAGGTCTACACATATCCTGCTCCAGTTTCTTTATTTCTCCTTGTGTCTTCTATTTCCCTATCTGTGAAATGGAGATAAATCAGCATCAGGTTGACTGAAGGAAGGTAAATGAGATAATGTATGTAGTTGACAATAACTTTTCATTCTGGATTTACAAGAGGAAGTAAAGCATCAGTAAAAGGTTTAAGACCAGGGGAAGACATTCTTGGTGACAAAAATTAAAGCTGGCTTGGGCTAGTGAGGGAAGGTGTGGAATTAACTTAAAATAGGGTTCTCCCCCTGAGGTATTTTCACTGTTCTATCTTGATGGTAGTCAATGGAATGTAAATCCTCATCTATCTTTTGACCCAGAACCTGTACCATGGGGACCCAGAAGCCCCCAAATTCTTGCTGCCTTGGCTGTGGGAAGCCAGAAGCTCTAAGAGCTAATCTCCCAAATGTGCCACTTAGCTGTGGGCTGACGAGTAGGTGCAGGAAGACAGCTTGAGGGCCGCGCCTCTCTTCTGCTCCATCCTTATGTTTCTGTTGCACAAATGAAGCAAAATGAGTAGCAATATTTTCATTGAAAACATGCCTCATGCAAATCAGTTTGGTAAATATGGAATTTAGCCTTTATAAAAGAGCACCTGTTCTCCCCCCCTCCAGTTCCTCCATTTAATTTTTGCATTCAGATGTGCTCGCTCTTGCGTAAGCCTAGTCCCATACACTGTTACAAGAACAGACTTGCTGGTTTTGAATCCAGTCGAACACCCACTCCTATTTTCCAAGAAAAATCTTCTCCAAAAATAAGAGGCACCTGCATGTTGGTTTTCTAGTGTCCCTGAAGAATATTTTCATAATGGCAAAATACGTTGATGTTTTCAAAGCGGGAAAACTCTCGAGTCGACAGGCACTCTCCGTGGATAAAGAGGGGCAGCTGGGCAGAGAGAAGGGTTGTTCTTGGTCTCGCCCAGACCTCAGTGCTCATCCCTCTGCGGTGGTGTGGCAATGGTTGGGTTAACTGCTCTTCTCTACTTGGGAGCTGGATTTTAACTCAGCTGTGGCTTGGTCTGGGTGGTTTCCTTTTTTCCTCACCATCAGAGGGGTATTTTAAAATCACAAACACAACCTGGGGAGAGGAGGCCCGATTTGACACCTTTGAACCTTGATGGGGCCACTTCATATAGGTTGAGATTTAGAGGGATTGTTGGGTGGGGATGTGCAGCCCGGGAGAGCCTTTCAGGGCCTTTCACAGAGGGACACAGAATCAGAGCTTCCCAAAATGGCATTTTTTTGTGTGAGACCCGTCAATAGAAATATCAAACTGTGAATATACAATTGAACTTTATTATCCCTTTTGATTTTGTAACTACATAGGTATGACAGACAGAAGCCGGTTTTGAAAGACACACAATTGCCAGCGTGTCCCTTGTATGAATCCCACGGTTGGAAGTTTTTCTGTAAATCAGCATCTTCGGGTAGGGGCCGAGCAGGAGCCTCCCACTGACTCTTGAGGTGCGTTTTAATTAAGAGCATGACGCCTCTTGGCTTTCTGTTACAGGGAGGAAGTGCCTTGTGTTCTGAAACGCGGCTCTCGAGATGGCATTGTGAGGCTCCATATTTACTCTCGGCACAACTTTCATTTCAAAGATTCTTACTTTGTGAGCCAAAAAGGGATTTTCTTTTCTTTTCTTTCATTTTTTTTCTTTCTTTCTTCTTATCCCCAAAATGTACTGAACCTGAAATTCAAGAGTCCAGCTGTGCTCTTTCTGCCTCTGACATCATGAGAAAGCCAAAAGGGGGAGCCGGCCTTCAAATGCTTGGCCTCGAAATAAAAATCGTACTCTCTGAGGGGTCCAGAGAGTTGGAAGAAGGCCTCACTCATCTCCTCCGCAGCGTCCGGAGGTCACACCAAAGGACGGTATTCTTAGAGAAACAGGAAGTATGGCTCCTTCTATGGTCCCCGCTTGACACGAGTTGTCTAATTCTTTTCTTCCCAAAGCCTACATCTTGGTAAGAGAGAAAGTGTCACAGACTCTTTGTGAATGAAGTTGCTTCTAAGGATGCTTTCAATTTAAGCCATGTGCTGGTAACACAGTCTGTCGAGAAAGAAGAGCACCTAGCTAAGAGTCATACAAACCAAAACCAAAGTAGTAAGTGTGCTCGGAGACCAGGCGTTTGGTCCACTTCTACATCTCTACAACCAAGGACCTGGACTGGGTCATCTACAGAGACCCCCTTTGGTTCTAAGATTCTATCATTGCAATTAAATGTTAAAGAACTAATGAAGACAGACAGTAGGTGTGAAATGTAACTATCGCCCAAGATGCCCTCTGAAAGGATCACTGATCTTACCTCTGGAAAGAAGAGTGGGTTAGGACTGAGGTGACAGACAAGAGATTTTAGATTTATCTGTAATTTTAAAAATTACATTGGGCCAACATATAGCCTCCTGCCAGCAAGTTGCACAATGATGTAGACAGAATGGTATACTTTGTATAAAAGCTGTATAAAATTTGTATAAAATTTTCTCTACGTATTATACAGGCACGTGCATGGCTCTGGGGGCAGGAAAGGTGGTGGAAGTCCACGCACCAAGCTGATTGCATTGGTTCCTTCAAGGGGTGGGGTGGTGTTGGGTGACAATGGTTAAAGCTCATTTTAGGGTTATCTGTAGTGTCGGAAGGTCTTACAGGAAGGAATTTACATATTTCTTATGCCTTTCTGTGTATCAGGTATGTGCACAAACACATACACCGTGCCTTTGTCCCTTAGAAGTATTGGCGGGATAATTGGAGTGATCGCCAATGTGTGAACATTCAACCGCTGGCAAAATCCATGGACAATCTGTCAGCACGCTTAACTCGGCCCCTTGGAGAAGCCTCCTAAGTATGCTGCTTTCACTGCCCCGGGAAGCCTCCTGACGATGATGTTCCCATCGACCCTGCCTTCTCCATAATCTCTGCCTCACCACAACTTCTCTCCCTCCATTGTCTCTCCAGAGTCCAGCTTTTTAGATCCCTGAAACAGGCACTACCCACATTTCATTCAAAGTTGTGTCTCCGAGCAATAAGCCCGAGCACCCCACACTGTCTGCTATTCTTCTCCACACAGCATGCAGCACCGCCCTCCAGGGGCACCTTTCCTACTTCTTTGCCATAGCCATCTCTGGGGAGATCCAGTCACAGCCACTGTGTCAGAGTTTCTAGGCCAGAGCACCAGGGACCCCAACTTTAAAAAGACCTGGCTAGGATTGATTTGGGCACCGCTGGGATATGACGTGGGCCCTACATCACACCGAAGTGAGGAAGTCGACACATTTATCTCCTCCCATGTGGATGTACTGGACTCTCACATAGTCCTAGATCCAGAAAGGGAAGCATTGTGGAACCATGCATCAAAAACCTTTAGAAACCTCATAGCCTTTAGCTACCAGTGCCGCTGGTCAGCACCCTGATGAAACCAATCAGAAATGAAGATAAAGATGCATGTGCAGATATTCATGTGACTGCTGATGGCCAAGTGTGCAAATGGGGAGATGAAGTGTGATCCTTCCACATCAGAGAACTACTTAGGCATCGCGAAGGAAGAAGAAAGAGGAAAGGAGGAGGAGGAAGGGGAGGAGAGATGTGAGGTGCATTGCTGTGCTACACGTTCAGGAAACAGTCGGGAACTAAGGAACCACAGCGGAAAAGGCTGAAGACGAAGGTGGAGAAAGATGAGAGCAGAAAGAGAAGCCCCAAGGAGAACGGTGCCCAATAACCCAGTTAACTGACCCGAGCTAGTCCTCAGCCGGGGCATTCTGTCCCTCCGTACCAATAATAAAGAAAACTGAGCAATTTGGCAAGGAAGGGGGAGGCGGAATCTCATACAGCTGTCTTCGCCACAGCTGTATTGGCTTTGCAGTGTTGACAGTTTGAAAAAAGAGAAAGACAAATAGGAAATAGAACCTTGTCTTGGGCTGGGAAATAAGCAGCTGGGATGTGACCCGCTCAGGGAGCCTTGCTTTGATTAGTAGAAGTTACTGATTTAACTTGAATCTCAGACCTATAATTTCTCTCTTTTAATGAAGTTTCCATTATTTGGAGTTTTTCTTCCCCTTAGGGCTTCTAAGTGTGTTTTTTTCTCTCACCAATATTTATTTCTATATATTTTATTTCATACTTTGAGAAATCTCCATAAACAAAATCACCATGATATACATTTTCCTTTGAGGAGTCCACACTCCCTACCCAGATATCCACTCCTTACCACCCCCAAATGGTGAGTAAATTCTTTGTATTGTTTTTTTTGTTTTTTTTTTTCTGGTACTGGGGATCGAGCTTAGGCCCTTGCACTTGCAAGGCAGACGGCGGAACCACTGAGCCAAATCCCTGGCCCTGTATTGTTGAAAATCTAAACTGATATCCATAGGAAAAGTAAAATGGTAAATTAACTAATTATTTATTGAATCTCAGCTGGGTAGACAATCTGCCTGATACCATAAAAAAAAATTTTTTTTCTCAGTGGCTGTCCTTTTTTGTATCCAAAAATATATGAATGACAGTCTCAACTCTCCCTTTTACTTTGGCCATAATCTTCTTGCTACTGCTACTTAGGTCAGATGTCAAGTAATTAAGAGAATGATATTAACACATCAATTCTGAGAATTCTCTGTTTTATGAAAGCATCTATTTTAGAACTCTTGCAGGTGGCTGCAGCTCACAAAGCCTGTCAGATGTTACTGGATGCAAAAAGGTTCAAGGGCTGCTTGTGTATTTCAAATGTTATCTAAGGAATCTTTTCACAAATCCCTGCTATTGTTCAACATAATTTTTGTGGCTCTTGGGGACTTAAATGCAAGTGAACAATTTTAAAGAAACTAAACTATGACAAAGGAAATAATGGCCCACTATTATAAAGCATTCTCTTCTTTTTCTTTCTGTCCCTCCTCCACCTTTTTCTGCCACTGCCCTAGGCTGGTGGATACAACTGGTGCCTGTGAATGTTTGAAATCTTAGAGTTTTGACTGCACCAGTGTAATAGAATATCCAGAGCACTGTGGGCATATTAGATTACCATAAATTAGGGGGCTTTAAAACAATTTTAAGAACATGACATTCACTTGATCTTAGCCAAAAGGCCGAGAAGCAAAGAAGAACACGACATTCAAAAGCAATATATGGGGCCGGGGATTTAGCTCAGAGGTTCCACCACCTGCCTCCCAAGCACAAGGATGCGAGTTCGATTGCCGGTAACCCCCCCCCCAAAAGCCATATATGGCTGGCGGGTCAGGCTCAATCAATTGGTTTGGTACAAACCTGATACTAATTAAAATCTTCATAGACTGAGGCATCCAAGTGACTAGGGTAGCTGTCAGCACTCTATGCCTGACCAGGGAAGACTACTTCAAAGACTGAAATTATCTGTGGGTTTGATAAAGCAAATGAAAGTAAATATATTTTTTCCATCTTATTGTATTGTTTTCTTCTTCTTCCCCCCAGCCCCCAAACCCTGTCATTACTCTTAGAAGTGTTTTTCAGTTTGAGTTTTTACTGTTTTTTCTTCCTGTGTGTAATATAATGATGATGATAGTTAATATTTATTCATTATTGTATGCAAGGCATGAAACTAAGCACTTTACACATGTTAATTCATTTAAAACTGATTGCTCTCCCAGGAGGTCAGTATGGCTATTATGTACATTTTTTCCAGATGAGGACATTTGTCCAAGATCCATTCTAATCAATGGCAGGGGAAAGTTCAGGACTTAAGATTTCAATTCCTGCTCTTAACCATCACAATGGATCACAAATAGACATTTTTCACACTGAGAAAGACTGATCTATTTTCATACTTACCCAAATAGCAAGTCATTTGCATAAAAAGGAGAATTTTCTGCCAATACTCATTACATTCAATTATGTTTTTTATTTATAAGGTTTGACATAATACACACAATACCACTTACATACTTAACTGTAGCTTTGATAGCATAACATTTCTGTGCTTAATATAAAGTGCTTTTTCATTGGTTTATTATTTCTTTAGAATTACTTGACTTGATTTGCCTCAACTTTCATTCATTTTCACAATAGAAAGAGCCAATGAACATTCATTTGTAAATTAAACCTCAGCATAGCACACTTATGAAATCTTCAAGGAGTAAAAAAAAGCTGTTCTCTCAGTGACTAAAGCTCTTCCAGGAGTTTGTTCCCAGTACAATGAGTCCAGGAAACCAAAGACGCAGTGTTTCCACTCCAATATTCCCTACCCTACTGCCATCTCCATCCCTGTTTATGCTTTGAGAAGAAAAGGCTATCTGTTGAGAGAAAAATGGAGACACTCTCTGGTTCTTGCAACTAGAATATCAGAAGCTGTAAGTGATGGAAATCCAAATTGATAATAAGTTAGTGGTACAGGTTAGAGAAGATGAAGGCTTTGATGCTAAAATTCAGCCTGCCAAGAGCCAAATGGAGTTAGGAGCCATCAGGGTAAAAAACGCCGGGTGAGCACCAGGTGAGCTGAGCAGCAGGACAAGATGTCAAGATTGAGCAGGTTGAATACAAGGGAGAGAATTCATGGATAAGTCCAAGAAGAAAGGACCACAGGGGATTGGCAGTAAGCACAGGCCAGGAAATGGAATGAAAAGGACTTAGTTCTCCACCAGCCTGTGCTGAACATAGTCGCTGGCACGGGATGACTCTGGAGGCCTTGAATTCTTCCTCTTTTTGTCTTTCCCTTGTGGTCTTGAGGTTCAAACTGCTGTGCCTGATGAATTGCCCCAATCCAACTTTTCAAAAGAAAAACAAAGAAATGTTTTAGCATATATAAAAGCTTAAAGAAAATAAATTTTTCCAACTTATATTTTCTATGAGAAGAGCTATTCAAGATGGATATTAACAGTTGAGAGAGTATTTATAAAATAATACATCAAGGGTTTGCAAGGACTCCAAAGAGCCACTCTGCTGGTCCTGGGTAACAGTTGCAGTGGAAGTCACATGGACCAAGGCCCAGTCATGCACATTGCAGGAAGGAGTCTGAGCAACTGCACTTACATCAAGCACCAGGAGCTTTGCATCTCAGAGAGCCCTGACTTCAGAGCAGAGCCAAACCAAGAGCTCCTATGGTCAGGGCTCAGGTGTGAGACAGGACATAATAATGCCTGAAGCCATCTTTGTCCCCTTAAGCAGAGACCAGTGCCTTGAAGATAACAGTTCCTGGACAAAGCTCCTTCATGCCTGCATCCCATTTCCTTCTTGTTTTGAGCACAGAAGTAATATCTTCACTGGCCAGATGTATAACATAGTCATCATTTCTAGAATCTTCCCTTTACATTCACCATAGCGCATCAGTGAATGTTCTATGAAACTCATTATTTGGTTTCTCAAAGAGACCAATTAAATCCCCAATATTGGCCTAATATTTGATCACATCATTATACTCACCTCATTTCCTGTGGAAATTATAGAGTGAATAGCTTCCTAGTCTTCTGAGAGGCAGGAGATATTATAATACATATAAATAGTGTGTGGATAAAATGTTGCTCTAATCTTATATGTTTAAGTTTATAAGGCCAGGTTCACAGTTTCTCAGTAACTGGTCTTAGAGAACCATGCAGATTAGAGACAAAGTCCTACCAAATGAACTTGGGTTATGCCTGGCATTTCTCTGGAATAGAACACAAAGTTTCAGGCATTGCAGCACAGTGCTAACAGTTAAGGCTTTTTTCTTAAAGAAGACTTTACTAAAGCCACATAGAGTAAGACTGGATGTGAATATAAATACCTGGGCTTGGTAAGGCATATTTAATCTCAGATTTTTGAAATGGGCAAGTCTTTCTAGAGGATTTACAATTTAACCTCACAATTTTAAATTAAGAAAACAGACACTTGAAAGCCAGGTGTGGTGGCATACTCTGGTAATCTCAGTACTCTAGGAGGCTAAAGCAAGAAGATTGCAAGTTCAAGCCCAGCTTGGGAAACATAACGACTTAGTGAGACCCTGTCTCAAAATAAAAAGAAAGAAAGAAAAGGGGCTAGAGCTGTAGCTCAGTGTGAAGCTCAGCATAAAGACCTGGCTGGGTTCAATCCCAATACGGTAAAAAAGAAAGCAAGTAATCCAGCAAGCTAGCAAGCAAGAAGGAAGCTTGTGAAGGGCAGGTGGCTTATCCAAGTTTGAACAAACTAATTAGAAAGCAACTAGGACCAGGTTGGAGCTGGGGGCCACATCCCTTATAGTAAGCCAAGAGCCTTAATTTGTTCATGTGTAAGACAGAAGAGCTGAGTGATACAATCCCTAAGAAGAAACCTCTCGACTGTCACATGCCGAAGGAAGGCTTCATTCCCACCACAGCCTGGGCAGGCTCAGCAGATGATTCATGAGTCCTCAGGAGCTCAAATATCTCAGCATGGTTAGAAAATCTAATGAGACACTGGTATCCAGGATATGCAAAGAACTCCTCGATTCAAAATTTTGAAGGTGAATCTCTCCCCACCCCCAAGGGCAAAAAAGAAGTGAGCAAGCACTTCATCAAAGAAAGTGAGCAAATACTAAATAAGCATGTAAAAAGATGCTTGTCATCAGTTATTAGGGAAATGCAAATTAAAGTCACACTGAAGTTTCACTGTGCACCTGGTACAATGGCTGCAGTTTTAAAAATTGACAGTACCATATATTGATGATGCTATGGGGTGACCAGAGCTCTCATTCATTGCAGATGAGAATCCAAGATGAAAAAAACTCTTTAGAAAAATTTGGGAGTTTCTTTTAAAGTTACATATGTACTTACTGTATGACTCGGAAACTTCCCTCCTAGATATTTATCTAAGGGAAATGAAACATCTAGCCATGCAAGACTTACACTTAAGTGTTCATAGCATCTTTATTCATAATAGCTAGAAAGAACCTAGAAGCCTATCAACTGATGAATGCACAAATTATGGCAAACCCATGCAATGGAATACTACTCAGCAATACAAGCGTGAACTGCAGAAATACCCACCTATGTTAATAGGTCTCTAAAGTATTATTATCCTTAGTGAAGAAACCAGACCTCCAATGCTACACGTGATACAATCCACTTATTTAAACATCTATGGAACCAAGAAGTACGGGATAGAAAGCAGATTAGTGGAGACAGGAGCCAAGGGGGAAGAGGATGACAGACTACAGAGGAGCAAGGAGGTTTCGGAGGTGATGAAGACATCTATCTTTTAATTGTGGTGGGGATGACTATATGTGTATTTGTTGAAACTCATCAAATCTTGCTTCAAGTTGGTGAATTTTACTGTGCATTACTGTTGCAGAATGCCAAGAGACAGGCAGGACCCATGGGAATCAGAAGAAGAAAAGGGCCAGGGATTTAGCTCACTGGTTCCACCTCCTGCCTCGCAAGGGCAAGGACCCAAGTTGGATCCCTGGTATCAAAATACAAAAACAAAAACAAACAACCCCAAGCACTGGGGAAAAAAATGACAGTGGAAATCAGAAAGACTTTATTTCAGGTGACCACTGGCTCAGTGGACTCCTGTCCAAAGGAAGACTGATAAAGAAAAGTTCCAGTTTTGGTGGAAGGGGGCTCTTTTTAGTGAGATAGCAAATGAGTTTACCGGAGCAGGACAACCAGATATGTCAGAAGGCAGTATCTTCTGAATCATATGAGAAGAGAGTGTCATAAACTTTATTTACAGGACGCAGTTGTCAATTTTGTCTGTACCAGAACAAGGAGTTACAGCTTCAGGGGAAGAGGGTGGGATGATCTGAGTGCTGGGTTGAGGGCATTGCTCTAGGCTGGAAAGAACTTGTTTTTCTTTAAGTCCTGTTAATTACTATATTGCCAAAAGAACAACAATAACAACAACAACAACAAAAAAAAAACCCCGCTTTTCTTTTTAAGTTGCCTTGTGCTACCTTGAGACTCTGCCAGCAAGAAGCCGTCAGCAGCTGTAGGCCCTTGAACTTCTAGAACCATGAGCTATGGGAAGTAAACTTTCTCTCTTAGAAAGTTACAAAATAGCTCTATCTTTTGGTCTAAGGTTATGATGCTGTAAAGTTATAAAGTTACAGGCCTTGAGCTCCACTCTGCCTGTGACCTGGCATCTGTCTTTCCTGGAGGGTGTCCCTCTAGAACAAGGTAGTGGATGCAGCCACCTGAGCTACAGCAACACTGGGCCTTCCAGCTTGCGTGGATAAGAACCGCCTACCCTTCTGGGTCACTTTCTCAACCCACTTGCACATGGGGTGGTATGTTTCTCCCTATTTAGTAGACAAAAGATTTAAAGTGAAGGGAATGTGACTTCCTGATGCTAAAATCACCCTGATCCTAATGCTAAAATTTCACTGGGGGAGGGGGGACTTTATGATTGTTCTCACTTTTATGTAGCTCAAAGCACAGCCTATGTCTGAGGTCCATGGGTACCCTCTGAGCAATGCTTTTTTCTCTAGATAAGAGCTGACCAATGGTGTCATTGCTAAGTGCCAGAATTTATATATAAAAATTGTTCATTGTATAGACCTATGTATTAATACATAGAATTAGCTATATAAAAGAATGGTCTAATAGCTGTTACCTGTATTTCTCTATATACCTACTTAGATGAGCTCTGTCTATACTCAGCTATGTGGCTATATGAAAGTGGTCTTGCGATCTTATAAACAAATTTGGCAGCTTGGAGATCTTGTTTGGACAGTTTTTTTTTTTTTTAGGGTTTTTTTTTTTTTTTTTTTTTTTGTAATTTGATTTAACTTGTGAGTTCCAGTCAGTGTCCCCCGGTGGGACTCAGTCACCTAATCTGATCTAATTCAGATGGCAGTTAACAGTCCCAGAAACCTAACCCAGAGTGTTTTTTAATAAAAATGTATACAGGGTTGGAATGTTAATAAGACACTTGCAAATGTATATAGAAATATGATAATTTATACTATTTTGTGATAAGACTCCAGGTTGGCATTAGTGATGCGTCATATGATTGCATTAATTGCAAAGAAGAAACTGAAAACGGCATAATTGTGCCTGATCGTCAAGTAATAGAAATGGAATTTAAAGTGTTGCTGGAAGATGGAAAATGTTACTGAGGTGCAAAGGCTTTGGAAATGTGAATGCAGCAGCAAGCATCCGCACACGTAACCCTTTCAAGGTGACGGCGCTGCAGCGGGCTGGTGACCTGGCAGAGAAGGGAAGGCGAGGGTAGGCGCGCGTGGCCTAGGCCAGGAGCCCCGGGGCGTGGCGCCGGCTCCTCCTGGGATCCACAGACCCTGAAGTGGTTGACGGCGTGGGCCGCGTGCCCCCTGCCCAGGTCAGACCCCGTCACTGCTGTGACCAGCCGCTAATCTCTCTGCCCGGCTTTCTCAGGCTGTAGAATGTACGTTCTACATACTGACTAGACCCAAGGACTGTGTGTTGTAAAACTCTGCTCACTGAGCGGGGCTTCATACAGACTGCATGTGTGGTTTTCCTTAAATTAAAAACATTTTAATTGATTATCAAAATGTGAATATGGCCAGGTGCGGTGGTGCACGTCTATAATCCCAGCCACTTGGGAGGCTGAGGCAGGAGAATCCCTGTAAATTTAAGACCAGCCTGGGCTACGAGTTCCAGGTCAGTCTCAGCTACATAGTGAGACCCTGTCTCAAAAAAAAAAAAAAAAGTGAATACGGTTTTTGCAGCCAATATAAAGTACTCTCCACACACATCCTACAAAATCTGTTCAGCTGTAGAGCTCAAGTTGAATCCTGCCCCATGGCAGTGATGGACTGGGGTTGAGAGTTTCTTTGTGGCCGACCACACCAGTGACGGACCCGGGTTATATCCACCCACACCTCCTGTCAGTTTAAACCCAGGCGGCCATGCTCACAGCTTGACCTTATCGTGTTAGACGACAGATAAAACTCTGACTCGTTCTGAACCAAAACATCGTCCTTCTCAGAAATGTCAAATGGGAGAACTGAATATTGACTATTGAAATATTGACTAGGTTAACTTAAAAAAAATACATTGTTGTATATGTATTCACTATTCCATGAAGCCATCCCTCTACACTGAGCTTGACTTTCTTTAGGTGTCACACATAAATAGAATTGTACTGTATTTATCTTTCTGTGGCTTTCTTATTGTAATTAATATAATGCCCTCTAGATTCATTCATGTTGCTATAAAAGAAAGAATTCCCTCCTTTTTCAAGGCTATATAGTAATCCACTTATCTAGGTACTAGATTTTCTTTATCCATTCAAGGGTTTATTTTTCCCCTTCAAGCCTCCCCAGCATTTCCTACTATTAGATTTCTTGATGATAACCATTCTTTCTGGAGTAAGATGGAATCTCAGTGTTGTTTTAATTTGCATTTCTCCAGTGGCCAGAGACATTGAATATGTTTTCACATATTTCTTGGTCATTTGTACTTCTTCTGATAAATGTCTGTTCCTTTCAGTTGCCTGTTTTTAGATTGGGTCTTTTATTTGGGAATGGGTCTAATTTTTATAATTCTTTTTGTATTCTAGATATTAGTCCTCATCCTAGGAGAAGCAGGCAAAAGTTATTTCCTATTCTATAGCTTGTCTTTTCACTCCATTGGTTGTTTCCTTTCTTGTACAAAAGGTTTTTTATTTGATATACTCCCATTTATTGATTCTTGAGCAATTGGGGTTCTGTTCAAAAACTATCTTTGCGTTGTACCTATTTTATATTCCAGCTAAATGTTTCTTTTTTTACATTTAGATCTTTGATCCTTCTTGATTTTAGTTCAGTGAATAGTGAGATATATGGGTCTAGATTCAATCTTCTGCGTGTATGGAACCAGTTTCCCAGTGCCCCCTTTTTAAGAGGCTATTTTTCAGGGTGTTTTTGCTACTGATCAAATGGCTGAATTGGCTGTGGTTGTTTTTGCATCCTCCATTCTCTTCTCTTGACCCACGTGTCTGTTTTTGTACCAGTACCGTGCTTTTTAATGATTCCTATAGCTCTGTAATATAACATGAGTCCTGGATTGCAATCTCTCCTGCTTTGCTGTTGTTGCCCGGGTTTGCTTTTGCTATTCTGAGGCTCTTCTGGTGCCATGTGGACTTTAAGATTGTTTTCTCTAACAGTTATGCTGTTAGTATTTTGGTTAAGATGGCATTGAATCTGTGTATCAGTTTTAGAAGGATGGCCACTTTGACTATATCCAGGAACAGGGGATGACTTTCTATTTTCTGATGTCCTTTCTGATCTCCTTTTTCAGAGTACTGCAGTTTCAGTTGAAGTTTTTCGCTTCATTGGTTAGGATCATTTGTAAGTATTTAATTTTTCTTGAATCTTTCATCTTTTTGATAGTAGCCTTGCCAGAGTGTGAGGTAAAATTGTAGTTTTCATTTGCATTTCCCTGACATTACTGTTGATGGTCATTTTCTTATATTTTTGCCATCCATTTGTACATCTTCTTTGAGAAATGTCTATTAGGTCTTTGCGCTTTTTTCTAATTGCATCTTTTTACTGAGTATAATCAACAAAATCATATATATATTTACATATATAGTGTACAACATCATGTTTTGAGATACATATACATTGTGAAATGATTACTACAATCAAGCTAATTGACGTACACAACACCTCAGTACTTATAGCAAACCTTAATTTCCTGTGCTTCAAAACATTTTATAATAACATAAGTCAAAAAAAATACTCTGAAACAAAAAGAAAAATGTGCTCAGTATTTCACTCTGAAGGACAGATGAAAACATTAAGTAAACACCATTCCAGTTGATTTCTTGATATCTTTATACATTGATGTATTTTTGAAAATAAAGAATTGGCAATATCATATATACTGTTTTGCAACCTGCTATCTTGCATAATGAAGTGGATGCCTTTTCACCTTAATAAATTCGTATCGACATCATGATTTAATAACTTTTTCTGTAGCTCCATTACCCTCCCTTGTCTAATAATAGTCTCCCTTCTACTTTCATGTCATCTCGTTTAGAGTCCACATTTTAGGGAAACCATGTGATACTTGTCTTTCCGTGTCTGCACCGTCTGCCTAACACGACGATTTCCAGTTCCATCATTTTCCTGCAAATGACATCATTTCATTCTTTATTGCTTAATCATACTCCGTTGTGTATTTCTACCACATTGTCTTTACCCATTCACCTGGCGATGGGCAGCCAGTCTGGTTTCATATTTTGGCTGTTGTGAACGATGCCACAATAAACGAGTATGTGGCATCCCTATAGTATGCTGACTTTACTTCTTCAGGTATGTACAAAGCAGCCGTATAGCCAGGCAGTATGGTACTTATGTATTGAGGAGTTTTTTAGACCTCCATACATATTTCCATGGTGGCTGTGCTAATTTACACTTGCACCAGGGGTGCAGAAATGCTCCAGTACTCACAGTTTTTGGTATTCCAGGATGAGGTTTAGTCTCAGGGTAGTTTTGATTTGCATTTCTCTAGAGAATGCATCTAAGGATATTGAGCATTTTTTCCACAAACTTATTGGCCATTTGCATTTATTCTTTTGAGAAATAGTTTAATTTATTTCCCCATGTATTGGTTGGGCTCTTTGATTTTTTGGTGTTAACTTTTTTGAGTTCTTTATATATCCTGGATATTGACTGTCTGTCAGAAGAGTAGCTGGCAAAGATTTTTTCCCATTATGTTGGTTGTTTCCCTTGCTGTGCAGAAACTTTTAAATTTGATATAGTTCCATTTATTGATTCTTGCTATTATTTCCTGTGCTATTTGAGTCCTATTCAGGAAGTCTTTGCCTGTGCCTATGGCTTCAAGTGTTTGCCTTATGTTTTCCTCTAGCAGTTTCAAAGTTTGGTATCTTATATCTAGGTCTTTGATCTATTTCAAATTGATTTTTGTACATGGTGAGAAAAAGGGGACTAGTTTCAATCTTCTACAAGTGGATATCGAGTTTTCACCTATACCATTTGTTACAGAGGTTGCCTTTTTTCCAACAACATATATTTTGACTCTTTGTAAAGAGTCAGATGGCTGTAATTCCACGGGTTTGTTGCTGTGTACTCCATTGTATTCCATTGGTCAGTGTCTATTTTTGTTCCAGTACCATGCTTTTTTTGTTATTACGGCTTTGTAGTCTGAATTGAAATCAGGTATTGAGAGGCCACCAATTTGCTCTTTTTGCTTAGGATTCCTTTAGCTATTCTGGGTCTTGTGTGTTATCATACGAATTTTAGGGTCTTTTTTTTTCTAGTTCTGTGTAGATTATCATTGGAATTTTGATGAGAACTACATTGAATCTGTAGATAACTTTTGGTAATATGACCATTTAAACAATATTAATTCTGCCGATCCATGAGTAAGGAGGTCTTTTCATATTCTAGTGCCTTCTTTAATTTTTTCTTAGATGTTTTATAATTTTCATTGTACACATTTCTTACTTCCTTTTTAAGGTTGATCCCTAGGTATTAAAACTTTTGTGAACAGAATTGTTTTTCTCGCTGCTTTCTCAGCTAATTCATTACTGATGTATAGAAAGGTATTGATTTTTGTATCCTACTATTTATTTATTAGTCCCAAATGTCTTTTGGTAGAGTCTTCATGTTCTTCTCAATATAGGATCATTTCATCTGCGAATAGAGTAATTTGACTTATTCCTTTCTCATGCTATAAAATTTCAAATACTATGTTGAATAAGAGTAGTGAGAGAGACATCCTTGCTTTGTTACCGATTTTGGAGGAAATACTTTTAGTAGTTTTCTACCCATAATATTGATGGCTATGAGTTTGTTGCATATAGGGTTCACTATATTAACACATGATCCTTTAATACATAGTTGTGTTGGGGCTTTTGTCATGAAAGGATATTGAATTTTATTGAAGGCTTTTTCTATAGCAATTGAGCCAATCATGTGATTCCTATTCTTCATTCTTTTTATCTAGAGTGTTATGTTTATTGATTTGCATGTGTTAAACCATATGTTAATCTATATTCCCAGAATGAAACCAAGTTGGGCATGTGTATGATCTTTTTAATATGTCGTTGGATTCCGTTTGCAAGTATTTTATTAAAGCTTTTTGGCATCTATTTTCATCAGGATAGTACTCTATGGCTTTCTTTTGGTTGTGTGCTTGTCTGGCCTTCCTATGAGGGTGATGTGGTCTCACAAAATAAGTCTGGAAGTATTCCCTCCCTTTCCATTCCATGGAGAGTTTGAGGAGCATGGTGGTAGTTCTTTAACGTTCTGGTAAAATTCAGCAGTGAACTCATCTGGCTCTGGGCTTTTCCTTGTGGGGGAGACATTTTATTGCTGCTTTCATATCATTACTTCTTATTGATCATTTTAGGTTCTGTATCCTCTTGTTTCAATTTTCCCAGGGCATATGTGTCCAGAAATTTACCTATTTCTTTTAGATTTTCCAATTTATTAGAATATAGGTTTTCCTGGCTGAAGGTGTAGGGAAAGTGGGAAGGGTAGGGGAAAGGTAATAAGGGAAAAGAAAAAAATATGACAAAATGAAAAAATGGAAATAAAGTGTTTGTAAAGGGGGAAGGGAGGAGGGGGTGAAGGGAGGGCAGGGACAAAGGGAAAAAATGAGAGCCAAGACCTGATCCCAATAATGAATGTAACTGTACTGTATACCTAAAATGTACCAATAAACTCAATAAAAAAAAGAATATAGGTTTTCCAAATAGTTCCTAATGATCTTTTGGATTTCAGCAATGTGAGTTGTAACAGCCCTTTTCATCTCTAGTTTTATTGATTTAGCTCTTACCTTTCTTTCTTTTGCTCAGCTAGTTTGGCTAAGGGTACACAAGCTTTTTTAATCTTTCCAAGGAACCAACTCTTTGTTTTATTGATCTGTGCATTGTTCTTTTAATCACTGTTTCACTAATATCAACTCTCATCTTTATCATTTCTTTCTTTCTGTCAGGTTTGGTTTTGGCTTATTGGTTTTTTCTGAGGTCTTGAGATGCATCTTTAGGTTACTTATTTGAAATTTCTGATTTTTTTTTTTTTTGGTACCATACTTTTTAGTATCAAACTCAGGACCTTGTGCTTGCGAGGCAGGCAGCAGAACCACTGATGTTTAGGTACTTACCGCTTTTCTCTAACAGCTTTTATGGCTGTTTTTATGTTGGACTTCAGGGATTCTAGAGAGGTTGTTTTCTGATCATGGCTATTTGGGGTTCTGTATGCTTCACTTACCTGTATATTGAATTCTTTCCTCATATTTGGAAGTTTTCTGCTGTTATATCTGTAAGCAGGGTTTTGGGTTTGTTTTTTTTTTGCCATTTGTGCAATCATTAGATTTTTCACTAATTCTAATTAATCTTAAATTAGTTTGCTCTGTTTCTAGCAGCTGTTGGATGCTTTTTTCATGTTCTCTTGTTTTTTCAGGTATCTCCCAATAACTGTTCATCAACAACAGCTGTGCCTACAAGTTCTGACACTCTGTCCTCACATCAGCCATTTCTGTTGCCCATACTTTCAGTAGAATTTTTAATCTCCTGAATTTATGTTTGGTACCTTTCCATGGACTCTTAATTCTTTCCTCTACTGGACACTTTTTGTACCATTTTATTTAGTTCAGCCAGCTTTTTATTGGTGTCTCCTATAGACTCACTGATTGTTTCGTTTACTAGGTTCGTTATCTGTTTAGTTATATTTTCTTTTATCACCAAGCACTTTATTGTATTTTTTAATAATAGGAACTTACTGAGATTTACTCAGCAGAATATGAATTTTTTTCTGTTTTTCACAAAGGGGTCACCACTTTTACATGAAAAGTGAAAATGAAAGATATATAGTCTCTACATTATGTTGACAAAATGAATTGTGAATGGAATAAAATTAATTTATACAAAATTTATGTGTATATATATTTTTTCTGAATAGCAGTGTTTTCATCAGTTTCTTACAGATAGTCATGACTTTTCTCCCTTTGAAAAAGATAAATTTAAACACAGTTTTTCTCTGTACCCAGTGGAAAGAGGAGAAGACTGTAAGAAGTGAGTGAGGAGTGAAGTGCACCAGGACAGCATTTACTTATTAGAACACATTCTGAAACACCTTACTGATTTTTTAAAAATTTCCTCTGTTATCCTTTTGAATAACACTGGGAGCCCAAAGTCTTCCGTGAACACCCACCAAGCTTTCTTCCTCCACACAACATATTTCACAAAATTTGCTCGTCAGGTCTGCAAAAGTACCCTTCGATTGCGGCAGGCAGCAGGACGCCCGTGTGTTGCTATTAATTATGCTGCCATTAGGGTAGAATATGCAGACAGACGTGCCGAACTATCTGGAAGTCCACTGAAAGGCAAAGACATTAGGAAGCCTTTAGCATGTAACATTGGGTATTTAGAGATCCATCTGCAAAGAAACCTAATGTAACTCGGTCTATACCACACCTGCAAACCCCAGCTACCACGCAGATGCTAACCACCCCGAATCCCACATCTCTGAGCATTCTGGGGGAAAAGAAACCAGAGTCATCACAATGGCCTGGATGAATTCACGTGCTGTGTGTCAGACTGAGCTACCCCTGTTCCACCCCACCGTCGAAACTCGCTGCCTCCTGCTCATGTACACAGCTGTGCCTGGGAAGGAGGCAGCCCATCAGTGGGGACCTCCTTGTGCCCTGATGGACAGGGAAGGACCTGTAGGAGTGCACCTTCTGCATCTGCGCCTCCATGAGTGGACCAGTGATGCTGTGCTTCCTCTCAGAGACCTCGCTGACCCAGAGCAGAGCTGCCTGAGCACCAAGGGGAAGAGGAAGCCAGGCCACCTCTCACTGCTCTTCAGAGCCCCACCCTGCAATGGCAGCCTGCATGCATCACCCACTCTCTTTCATGCTGTGTAATCATGTACAGGAGGACATGGCGTCCAACGGAGTGGATGCGTCTTAAGAAACGTGACAGTGTTTATGCAGAAAAAAAAAAGCTGTGTGGCTTTTTATTTCCTCCCCATCAGTGCCCCATGGATCAGCTATGAAGGAGTTGGGAATTTTAGGAAGTAGTTTGTTGCTTTGTGTTCTCAAGTTTTCTAGTTCATTTATTTGTTTATTTATGCTGAGGTGTATGTATGGATTATAGTGGAAGATTTTGTTGCTAGTACGGACCTCTTTGTTTAATGTCTGCTACTGAATGATGCACTCAGGGCTGGGCTAACTCTAGGCCTTGGCCTCTGACCCAGAATCTTACCACCCACATTTATTTGTAGTCTGCAACAGTTGTGGGCTTTTATTGAGGCTAGTGCTGCTGACCTTGTCCATTCTCCCTTCTGGGCCTATCCTCTCTCCCTGAGCATTGGCCTAATACAGGATTGGTCAGTCATTCCCTATAGCTAGACTGCCATGCAAGAGGAGTCATTTTCTGAGCAAATACCCACTGGATTTACAGCATGCACTAATTGAATTTTTCCAGGGGCTACCACTGCCAATCTATTGCTCTTCTGAGGCTGCTGGTCCTCTGCCAGGCTACGTTGGGCTTACGGAGTCGGTAACCCCTTCCCAAGCTGGGTTTGGTGGTGCGGATGGCTTCATTCACTATTCTATGTTGCCTCTCTATTTCTCCATGATTTTTAGCTTGCCTGTTGGGTCTTTCTCTGGAGCTCTCCTGCTCTTTGTCCTCATGAATAGCTATTTACTAGCTGTCTTTATTGCAGGACACTGAGAGGCTGTGAACTGCTGCCTGCTTTTACTTCAGCATCTTGATCTCTTCTTTGCACATTTTTAGTTGGATTACTTGTTAGCTCTCTATTGAGTTATGTATTTTATATATTATCCCTTATCAGATATGTGGCTTATAAATATATTCTCCTATTGTATGAGTTGTCTCTTCATTCTGTTGTTTTCTTTGCTGTGTAGATTTTTAGTTTAATGCCACATTATTTATTGTTTGGTTGTCTTGCCTATGCTTTTGAAGTTCTAGCCAAGAAATTTTTTCCCAGAACAATGTTGTAGAGATTTCCCCCTATGTTTTCTTCTAGTACTTTCATGGTTTCAAATTAAGATTTGTCTTTAATCCATTTTAAAATTAATTTTTATATATAGTGTAAGAGTCTAATCTCGTTCTTCCATGTGGATATCTAGTTTTCCTGATACCATTTATTGATACTGACCTTTTTCTGTTGTATGTTCTTCATACCTCTGTGAAAAATCAACTGTCTGTAGGGGCTGGGGATTTAGCCCAGTGGTTCGGTGGCCTGCCTTGCAAGTGCAAGGACCCGAGTTCGATCCCTGGTACCAAAAAAAAATAATCAACTGTCTGTAGGGGCTGGGGATTTAGCCCAGTGGTTCGGTGGCCTGCCTTGCAAGTGCAAGGACCCGAGTTCGATCCCTGGTACCAAAAAAAAATAATCAACTGTCTGTAAATATGTGGGTTTATTTCTGATATTTCTCTCCAGTTGCACTGGTCAGTATATCTGTTTTTATGCCAGTACCATGCTGTTTTGATCACCATAGTTATGTTATAGATTTTAAGTCAAGTAGTGATACCTCCAACTTGGTTCTTTATGTTCAAGATCACTTTGGTCATTTGGACTCTATGATTCCATATGCATTTTAGGATTTTAAGATTGTTCTTTTATTTCTGTGAAAATGACCAGGCTAACTTTGGGGAGCTAAAGTGCAAGACCGGGTAGAATAGGAGTTAGGACATTATCATAAGACAAAGTCAAAAACCAGCATCTAGTATGGGCGAGCACAAACCAACAGCCATATGCTGGAAGCCAACCCATATGATTGTCTTGTGTCCTTATAGTAAACCCACTTTTCACTGAAGCTAGAATGAGTTGGGTTACTATTCCTCGCAATACTGAGACAGTGCTAGATAATAATCATTGAGCCCTTTCTATGATGCACACCATTGGGCCAGCTGCTGACTGTGAGAAAAAAACTGAGAAACACTGCCATTTAGTGAGGGTTTCACAGTAGCAGGTGGTGTGGACACTTACACACATCATCTCAATTAATCCTCACAGAAATCATGTCATACCAGATTTACTGTCCATTGTTCACAGGTAAATGATATGGTTGGAGACTAAATGAATTAGTTTCTCCAGAGTATGGCAGAGTTTATTTAAAATTCATTAACATTGAGTCACTGGCTCCTTTTAAAAAGTGTGTTCAAAGCTATGCACATGAATATGACCATCATCTAGCTCTAATGCATTAAATTATCCACAACACATTCAAATACTACTGTATTGAACATTGTAACAGATCTAAGCAAGCCCATTGTTGGTCTCTTCCATCTAACTAGTGGACTACGGACAGCAGATGTTGTAAGTAAGACCTTAGTTTTCAATGTCATTAGTGCCTTTAGGGGTGTGGGAAAGAAGAAGTGCAGAATTCGATTGAACTTGGGAGAGGAGGCTGAGGAATTTCACTTCTATAGTGATCAAAGTAAGAAGAAGCTGGCAGCTCATCTGGGTTCAATCTGGCCACTTTCCTATTGTCAGGGGAGCCAGGGGAGCTCCATGTGGAAGTCATCTCTCCCTCCTACCTATTCCCATGGCACTGGGTTAGCAACGTGCTTCTTGCATTTCATAGCAGATATCTATATTAGCGGCATCCAGGAAATTCTTCTGCAGAACTGTGCAAGCTAGAACTACATTCTGAATGGATGCCAGTGTAAACTATCGGGAAATCTCAATTCTTTTGCAGAGATCATCAAAGAATTTTATCTTTCCAAGAAAATGACACCAACTATACTATGTTCTTTCCACCCATCCTCTCTTACTGATGAGCAGTGGTTCCCTTAACAAGTACGAGGACAGACTGCATACTTTTTGGCCATTTTTGATTATTAAAATAGTCTTCTAGACCTGTTCTTATAAAACTTGACTCCCAAATTTATTGCCTACTCTTCTCTAAGAACAAGGTAGAAAATATGGGTGGAGATATTGCCTGGCTTTCAGCCATCTGCCCTCCCTCCTTTTAGGTGCTAGTTCTTCACAAGTATGGGGGTGACCAGGAGAGATATCTTCTTCTCCAAGTGGCTGCTCTGTGGTCCTCTACTTGCTTAGCCACAACTGCTGTCCCACTGGGTTGGGCTAGGGTGGACAGTGGCAAACCCCACATATGCATTCTTATGTAGTTAACTAGGCCTGAACAGCTCTTTGTCAAATTTAGCCTCATCTACCAAGTTTCTCTGAGCCAGGGTCTCAAGCTACCTTCTCTGCTGTGTGCACCTCCTTGCCTTCCACAAAGCAGCAGGCCTGGCAAAATAGCTCCCAGGATCTGCAATTTGTGGCAAACTCTCAGGTCCTAGACAAATGAGGGGCCAATCTTCTATATACTTCCAGGAAAGTAGCCAACAAATCATTGCTTCTGTTTTGCTGCAGAGGTAGATCAGCAAATCTGCTAGTAAGTAGTGTATCAATGATTAAAACACCAGGTATCCCTTGTATCTTGTAGATGTGTCTGACTTTGAGATCCTCATGAGGATCCCTTTTTATTGTCTTTGAGTAAGGGAAGAAGTACTCCTTCTTGTCCCATTGCTATATAAGGGCTAAAGTCCCTAAGCATTTCTCTGTCTCAGATGGTGTCTTTCATTCTCCTTAAACCCTGCCTACAGATAGGTGGTAAGCCCTCTATGGGAACAGTCCTTTCCCCTTAAGATGAACAAAAGGACACTTATCACTTCTCTCATTAGTTGTAAATCAATCACCAATATATCCTTATTTTATATCAAACAGTTGTAATATATTATTTGGACAATTTAAATGTGTCTATGAAGTTTTTATGAAACTTTATTTCCTTTTTCTCCCCAACAATGCATAATCATGGATGACAACTTTAATATACCTCTTTCAGTAAACAATAGATCAGAGATCAATGTTTATAAATGTTTAGATGATTTTTTCAGCACAAGTAATATGCACACTCTAATGCATTAACACAGAATACAGTGATTTCAAACACTAATGAAGTTGTTTGTGTAAACGGACATGTGCTGAGTGCACCAGTTAGGGATTGTGTTAAACTGAAATAATTCACTCCCTTTGTACCCCACCTGTCCTTCAAGCCTTGCGCCAGTAAACAGTGCAATTTTTTCACGTAATGTGACATACAGAAGTAAATAGCCCACGGTTGGCACAGTCACACAGAAATACATCTCTGTGTTCTAAAATTGTTTTAGATTAGGGTCATGATGTCTGGCCGCCCTCTCCTCGGCTTGTGGCTTTTACCCTGATGGTCATACAACGGCTCCTGCAGCTTGAGGCAGACATCATGTCTGTTTGTACAAAAGGGAGGGAGTGGGGATATGTGGCCGAAGTAAACCACACCTGTACAATCAATTCCTTTTCCCAGAATCATACCCAATGTCCCCTAATACTTATACTGACCGACACTGGGCAATATAGCCTCCTTGCTGTGAGATAGAGGGAGGTTTAATACTGCACATTACCAAGGTGAACAAAAGGAATAGGTTCTTTCATAAGGAAGTGGTAATTTTGGTTGGCACCTAGCAGATATGCCAACAAATACTTAAAATTCAGTCAGTATCCAGGGATTTAGCTCAGTGGTTCCGCTGTCTGCCTTGCAAGCACAAGGACCCGAGTTTGATCCCTGGTACCAAAAAAAAAAAAAAAAA
>NW_022900938.1:22252749-22255832 GCF_012274545.1 Fukomys damarensis
AAAAAAAAAAAAAAAAAAAAAATCAGTTTTATAAAAACCACATACTCTGCTCACTATACAATTAAATACCAAACAACAAAAGGCAATTAAGAAATCACCATGAAACATACAAGGACTTTCTAGAATGATAAAAACATTCCAAGCCTGGAATAGATTGTTGGTTACGTATAAGTATGTATCTGTAAAACACATCCAATTGCATAGTTATAAGTTATTACTTACAGCAACTTGTGATAAATAATATCTATGAAAATATATCCATGTACTGGTATTTTAAAATGTAATTCCAAATAACTCATGAGTGGAAGAGCAACTGATAAAGGAAGTAAATACAATATTAGAATTAAACCAGAATGAAAACAGTCAAACCTCAGTATCCATAGGGATGGGTCTCAGGATTCCCCTCAGTACCAAAATGAGGGGCCTCAACTCCTATACATGACATGATGTAGTGTTTGCCTATAATCTATGCCTATCTTCCCATCTCTGGTTGACTAAGACAGTGCACATGCTGTAGAGAGAATTGTTACACTGTATTTATGCAGCAATGACAAGAAAAGTAAATAATGTTGAGTATAGAGGCAACCTTTTTTTTTTTTACATTTTCAATAAGTGATCAGTTAAATCTACACATGTGGAACCTGCAGGTCCGTGGAAACATAAGATGTAAGTAAACAAATATCGTAGAGACACTGGCAGCCTGAAATGTTCGTTTGTACAAACTAGAAGTCAACTGGCAAGGAGCCCCCTGTAGGTACGAGATTCAACAAGGGCCCAGCACGGTGCGTGACGAGCTGTGCCGGGAGGCATTCTCACACTGACTGCAAGGATAGGGTCTCGCTGCCTTGTGGGCTGTCACGCACACCATGAGGTGAAAACACTGGCAGAGGGCTGCTCGCTTTCCTGGCAGGCACATGGCCTCTTTCTGGTGTGGATGCTTGCAGGTTTGCTGAAGGACAGAGCTGGCTTCTGAAGAGCCGCCCACATTCCCGGCAGGCCTGCAACTTCTCCTCGGTGTGAGTTTGCATGTGACTACTCAGGGTGGAGAGGCCACTCAAGACCTGCCCACAGGTCCCACGCTTGCGCAGGGCCTCCCCAGCACGTGCAGGTGAGTGCTGGTGGGGAAGGGCTTCCTCCACTGTTTGCACTCACATGGCTTCTCCTTGGTGTGGGTGTACCGATGTGTCTTCAGCGACGAGTGCTCCCTGAACACTTTCCTGCACTGGCTGCACTCTAAGAACTTCTCTCCGGTGTGTACACACATGTGGTTCTGGAGAGAGGACGGCTGATTGGATGGGTTGCTGCAGTCCTTACACGCATAGGGCTTATGTCTCGAGTGGTTCCTCTGGTGCAAAAACATGCTGAAGTTCCTCATGAAGGTTTTCCCACACTGACCACACGTAAAGGGCTTTCCTCCAGGAAGGGTCCTCAAGTGCCGTCCCAGGTTGGAGGAAAACGAAGACTTGGCCACACTCCTGGCACTAGAAGAACTTCTCTGCAATGTGCATCTTCTTGTGCCTCAGGAGGTCACAGCTGCAGCAGGACTTTTTGCAGTGGTTACATGTGTAGGTTTGATCCAGATGTGGATGTTTTCACTCCCGATTAAAGGAGCATCCCAGAAGGATTTTCTGCTCTTCTGTCATTCACCGGGACTTCTGAAGGCATAAACTGGTTCTGACAAAGCAGTTCCACACTGCTAAATGGTTTCCCCAGTTTGTGGTATTTGTAGAGATTTTCTCCAGGCTGAGGTTGACCGCTTTTCATCTGATGGATGGGATCTCTGCAAAAATATCTTGGCTTGGAATTGACTCTTGGGGTTGAAGGTGCAGCTCTGACCAGGACCCTGGGAAGACTCCTCTCTTGATGGTCCACAGCTCTTCTCTTTTCTCCAAATGGGATACTGTGCCAGGTTTGCATAGTTCATCTGATCACAGGGGGAAATAACAAACAAACACATGGTGTGGCCTGCAGAGGTCAGGTTCCTGTAGCTTTCCAGCATCTCATCTCCGTACAGACTTCTTTGAGCAGAATCCAAAAACACTCTTCTGAGCTGATCACCATGGCCAAATCTGCAAGGGTGACTGGTTCCTGGAAACAGATGTTTGGCAACCCAGGAGCCATGGCTTCTTCTTCTTCTTAGAGCCAGGCAGGACCCTCCACAGGCAGAGCATCTGCATGTCACTGGATGAGGTAGCCTCCGAAGCATCTGCAGAGAAACCAACTCTTTGGCTTGGAGTTGAGCTTCCCACTCTGCACCTGTGGCCTGGAGAATCCTTCATTCTGCTGCACTTGGCCTCAGCTGTGAGACCAGATGGAGTTTACGTAGCAAGGGTCCTGTAGTTGTCCAAAATCACAGATCTGCAAGGCTCCTCCACACACCATCTAGAATGCCAAATTCTGGAGGAGCCTCATGGCCACATCCTCCAAGGTGACAGTCAGTGCCATAGGTGCTGGGATTCAAGGTGTCAGTGGATGATCTCATAATCACAGTCATCTTGCATGAGAGACAGGGTAGAGCCCCTTTTCCTACATACCAGGGAACACGGATGAGGATGGGGGATCGGTATCAGAGCGCTCCTAAGCTGTGGGCTTTGCATTGGACTTCTCAGCTTTCCAACAGGATGGCAGTGCTGTCTGCCTAACTCAGCTACCCAAGAGCCAGCAACCTGCCACCCTAGGACCAGGATGCCCATGGGGAAGCAGTACACAGCACAGGCCTGGGCTGTGCTCAGTTCCCAGTCCCTCCTCATGTCAAATTTTATTTTCATTAGAGATTTTTTTTCCTCAAAAGTAATTATGCTTTGATTTCTCCTGGGTAAGATCAGCCTTGGAGACATATGGGAAAAGGAAAGGACAGGGAAAGCCATGGATTAAGTATCTCTTATTTTGTGATATTAGATGGGTGGATGGTCATTCTGTCTTGTTAATTCCAGCACATGTGTGCACATACATTGTTGTGTCTAGATGTCCTCTTAAAGCATCATGTGCTCATATGTGGGGATTTTTCAGAGGTGGCCAGATCTAGTGTGTGTGGAGCTGGATTGATTCATGGTGCAATGCTAGGCTCAAGGATATATATATAT
>NW_022900938.1:22255924-22334065 GCF_012274545.1 Fukomys damarensis
ATATTTTCTCTTTAAGACAAAAAGAATGCTAAAGCAACTAGAATAAAAATCTTAAAGACTGGAAATCTGGGTAAAAGGTATATAGAGTATTCGCTTCTAAGGTTAAAATGATTTCAAAATAAAAAGCATAAAATCAAGAAACAATCATCATGACTTGTATTTTCCTTTCACTCTTCAAGGGCAGAGACTACTTTATGCACCTGCTTTCTCTTTAAGACAAAAAGAATGCTAAAGCAACTAGAATAAAAATCTTAAAGACTGGAAATCTGGGTAAAAGGTATATAGAGTATTCGCTTCTAAGGTTAAAATGATTTCAAAATAAAAAGCATAAAATCAAGAAACAATCATCATGACTTGTATTTTCCTTTCACTCTTCAAGGGCAGAGACTACTTTATGCACCTGCTTCCCTGAGTCTGGCAACTGTCCAGGCACGTAAGCAAATGCCAGTGAGTACTTGGCTGGGTAATTGGTGGTTGTGCTCCTCTTAGCTTCCTCACTAAATTGTGAGCTGCTAGAGGGCTTGAACCATTTCTTATTTCTCGGCATTATGTCAAGACCCAGCTCCATGTCCTATGCATAATCGACACCATTGGTTATTTGCAGAACTGAGTGGAGGGAGGCGGCCACTCAAATGTCATGATAATGATTAGGTTCAGACAAAGATCCCCTTTGTGGGCCTGTGAAAACAATGACAGTGCTTGAAACTCAAATTCCCTCCTGGGCCTCTGAAAGCCAGGGTCCAGGTTAAGCAGTTCTTTGGTGGAGCTGCATTCTCTCGGAGGGCCGTCTGACTCTCCACGAAGTCACCTTTGGCAGGGAGCCTACTTATCCCCTGCAGTCATTACCCTGATGAAGTACAGCTGGGTGGGAATAATGCCACCCCACCCCACCCCCCCGCTCAAGTGGCAGCTGCCCTTAAAAGAATGGTTCCCTCACCCACAACAACAGCCATCCCAGACCAGACACAGACCCAGTGGTTTTATGTCTGGGACCCGGAGGGTGTTAGAAATGCAGCTGCAAAGCATGCTATTGATAGAGAAAATTCCAGTTTGAAGTGGAAACCCTGCCTAGAGTGACAAGTGAGCCTTACCAGTATTTCAAAAACCATTGCTGTGTTTTTTGAAAAACTATTTGCAGAGGAACCTGACACAGATTTTTACCTTGGGACAGCTGTCCTGTTTCTTCTCTTCTGATTAGATGAAGGGTGAGCTGGAAGTCAGCCTTCAGATCCATGAATATAGAGCAAAACCTGCCGTGGAAGAACATTTTCCAAGACAGCTTCTCTAAAGAAAAATAGATTTTTTTTCCTCCTGTGCAAGCCTGTATGGGCGGCTTGTCATGCCAGAAATCAACATTTCATGAAGTAGACAGGAAAGCAGTATCTGGTGCTAATGCACATCATAGATGCTTTCTCTGCAACCAACACTTCTCAAGAAGCTTTGATGATTTTCTTATTTAATCTGCCCAGTTTCCCTGTGGGGAAAGTAGCTGTCTACACGTGCCGAAAACCAAAACGGTACCAAGGAACTTGACCAAAGTTGCCAAGCTAGGAAATGGTGGAGCTACCAGTGAGCTTTGATACTCTGTTTAAGTCTGACCTTTTCACAGACGGCTGCTTTTCCAAGGGAACTTTGAACTGATGCTTCAAGGCAGAGATGAGACTGTGTTAGGCGCATTGAATGTTGTTTTGATCACACACACACACACACACACACACACACACACACACACACAGTGCTTTGACCATGAAGCATAATCAAACAATGTTAATAGCTATAAAGTAGAAAGATGATAATATATGAACATCCTAAATGATTATTTTGACTGTTTAGGGACACTGCCAGGAATCTGAAACAGGTTAGAAGTATGGAAGGTGACGGGTTGAAGTTATATTGGAGGGCTCTAGTGCTTTTCTGGGTAGCTGGGCCGGGAATGTGTCCTCCCATGGAGAGCTCGCGTCAAATGCTGGGTGACAGCATGGGGCGGAGGTCAGAGCCCGTGCCTGTCATAGGACCACAAACAGGCCAGGTAGGTAGGGAAGTGTACCTGACAGGCCTCACTGCATTCAGACAGGCATGCTCAACCTGGGGCCAAGATGCAGCTTGTGGAACAGAGGTACCTGGGCCCATTAGCAGCTGTAATGAGGCCATGCAGGGTTGACTGATGCTCAGCTGAAGAGAATCAGGGAGCACACTAAAGATCAAAACAGGAACGGACATTTCCAACTAATGTGAGAGTCACACACTGAGTTAGGGAGGAAAGAGACCATGTTTCCTAGGCGATATCACTGCCTCGTTATAGTTTTCTGTTTTGTCAGTCATTAATCATACAAGTGAAGAAAGCAAACACACACACATTTCCATGATCAGGCAATCAACTTCCACGAAGTGTCTTTGTATAACCAGACCAGGTGAACTTTTCAGAACAGGTCAGTGACACAAACAAGCAGAGAAAATGGGACAGCAAAGAATGAGAGAGTCCGGGTTCTGGGAGCCCTGCCCAGCAGTCCACTTCTGACCAGCCTTACTCCTGCTCTCTAGGGCAACCCATGGCTGTTTCACCATCTTACACATAAAAGGAAAGAGACTGTGTTGAAGTAGCACTTACTGATTCCCCACATACAAAAATGACTGTAGGGTTACTTTCTCCCAGTCTAAAGGTTACTTTCTCCCTGGCTGCATTAAAGTAGCCTGGATCCTGCCTATTTGGGTCAGACTTGGTTTCTCATTCGGTGCTCTCCAACTTAAAAGGTAGGAAGTGGGAAAGAGGAAGGGAGTTTCAATGAGACTTTTTTTTAATTAAGTCCTAAGTAAGATGATGAGATATGATACTATTACCTAGAATAGGTAAGCCTGCAGAAATATAATCATTGTCATAGAATTTATGAGTAGCTCACTAACCAGAGGGTGAAAGCCGCACATAGCCACTAAAGGCACATTAAAAGGAGAGCAGTTGCAATATAGGAATTAAGAAATAATTTCCACACTGCAAGAACTCTTTAACTCTGAAATAGAATACCCTCATATTCTTATGATGCTTCTTTCGAAGACAAAAAATGAAGATAATGATAGGAATCAGTCTACTTGGAGTAGTTTAAATCAAACCAGAGTCTGTGGGATCTGGGAATTCTAGAAGAATTTTAAAATGTTATGTTTTCATTTTGATGACCATTTCTAAAAATTATTTTCTACCAGTTTCAACATGACCCAACTTTGAGAAACAATGGTTTGAATTTTAAAATCTCCTCTTCATTTTGCTTGTACTTTCTATTGTTCTTATATAAGCTTTTCTTAAAATAATCAATCACCACAAATAGCGGGATCACTGCTAATAGATTAGGCCTACTTTTTACTAAAGATGTAATCAAATAGTTAAAAAAATGCAGACCATCAAGGATTTTCCAGTATTGGGCCAATTAGTACCATGCACTTCCTCAATGAAAATGTTAAATGTTGAAAATCTTAGGGGCCAGCCTCATTAAGATCGTATAGCCATGCTTCTTCAGAGAGGACATGTAGCCCCTGGAATACTTTTCCTTTTAACAAATGATAAAGAAAATTTCATCTGTTCATTTGTAGTTCAATACTCCACACACTTAGTCTCTATAGCTAATAGAGAAACAGTGGGATCCCAACTGAAAAGATTATACTCGCAGAATCTTAAGTCATTAACGAGTTAAAGAGATTAATGTATTGTTTATTGACTCCATATATTATTACTGTCAGGTAATGATGAGTATGTATTTATCTATAAGCCACTAATTTGCTGCCACTTTGCCAAGATGCCTTGTTACTCCTCAGTATCTGATTGGGAGATTCTGAGCAGACTCTTAAGAGCTGCACCAGAGTAGTGTGATGGGTCTGATACTGAGAGAACCATATTCTTTCTCAGGCTGCTACACGGCAAGTGTAAGGGTCTCTGCCACCAGTATCTTTTGGGCTCCAACGAAGGTAATCACTCAAGTGCAAACTCATTGAAGAGCAGCTGTCAGAGTGTAAAAAGCACTTTCAAAGTATAAATAGGCACCAAGAAATATGTTAAAATTTGGGGGACATGTTTTTTTAGTTTTACTGGTGTATTTTAGATATACACAATGATCACATACATCATAGGGAATTTGTACCTGCACATAATATAGCTGGATTTTTCTTTTCTTTCCCCTTCCCCGCACCTCCCTTCACCCCCTCTTCCCCTCCTTATTTTCGAAAGCTTTGTTTCCGTTTTTCCTTCTATTCTCTTTTTTCTTGTCTCTTCCTTCTTTTTCACCTTCCCCCTCTGTGTTCCCCTCTCCATTTGAACATTTTCTCCCCCTTTTCCAATATCTATTATACATTTTGGCCCTTATCCTTTCAGGTTCTCACATGAGAGAAACAATGCAGTATTTAAACATTTGTGTCTGGTTTATTTCACTTGAGTGTGGTCTTAAGATGCATTCATTTAGCTAGAAATGTCTCAAGGTTATCCTTCTTTGTGGCACAGCGGTGCTGCGTTGTATAAATAAAACACATTTTCATTATCCACTCATCAGTTGATGGGCATTTGGGCTGTTTCCAAGATTTAGCTATTACACACTGTGCTGCTATTAACATGGGTGTGTATATATATCAGTGTGGTGTGATGCTTTTAATTCTTTCAGGAAGATACCAACAAGGGAAACAGCTGGGTCAAATGGAACTTCCAGTCCTAGCTTTGTGAGAAATCTCCACACTGATTTCCACAGTGGCTGCACCAGCCTACATTCCCACCAGCAATGGAGAAGGGTTCTTTTTGCCCCACAGCACTGCCAGCATTTGTTATTGGCTGATTTCTTGATGTTAGCCATTCTTTCTGGAGTGAGGTGGAATTGTTTTAATTTACATCTCTCAAATGATCAGGTGTTGAACTTTTTTCATATATTAATTTGTCATGTCTACTTCTCCATCTGAGAAGTGTCTATTCATTTCAGAACCTCATTTTTGGATTAGGTCTTTAAATTTGAGAGTCTAATTTTTTTCAATATTTATATATTCTAGATATTACTCCTTAGTCTGAGAAACATCTGGCAAAATTTTTTTCCCACTCTATGGGTTATCTCTTCATTTTGTTGGTGGTTTCTTTTGGTGTGCAAAAGCTTTTTAATAAGATGAGATCCCAATTATTGATTCTTTGTGGTATTTCCTGGGTGATTGGTGTTTTGTTTATAAAGTCTCTACCTACACCCATGTCTTCAAGAGTTCTACATATTCTGCCTTCCAGAAGATTTAGTATTTCTGTTTTAATATTTAGATTTTTGATCCATTTTTATTTTAGTTTAGAGCATAGTGAAAGATATGGGTATAGTTTTAATCTTTGGCATGTGGCAAGCCAGTTTTTCCAGCAACATTTTTTAAAAGAGGTTATCTTTCTTCCAGTGAAAGTATTTGGTCCTTTTGTCAAAGAAAAGATGGCTGAATGTGTTTGGAGTTGCTTCAACATCTTCTAATGAGTTCCACTGATCCTCAGGTCTGTACTTTTTTTTTTTTACATAATACTTTTGCTAGTACTATGCTGTTTTTAGTCATAGTAGCTTTATAGTATAATTTCAAGTTACGGATTGTGGTGTCTGCTGCCTTGCCTTTGTTGTCCAGAATTCCTTTTGCTATCCTAGATCTCTTCTGGTTCCAAATGAATTTTATCATTGTTTTCACTAATTCTGTGAGATATGCTTTTGGCATTTTGACTGAGATTGCATTAAATCTGTATAACAATTTTGAGAGTATGGCCATTTTCACTATAGTGGTTCTTCTTACCCATTGTTCTTAATGGATGTCTTTTTATTTTATGATATTCTCTTCAATCTCCTTTTTCAGAGTACTGTAGTTTTCAATGTAAAAGTCATTTACTTCCTTTGTTAGGATGATTCCTAGGTATTTCATTTTTGGGGGATGCTGTTGGGAAAGATATTTTTTCCCTAATTTCTCTCTCATTGAGTTTGTTATTTATTTATAGGAAGGTTATTGATTTTTGAGTGTTGACTTTGTATCCAGCTATGCCACTGAATTTGATTATTAAATCTAGAAATGGTTTGGTGGAGTTTTTGGGATTTTTTTTTGTAAAGTATCATGTCATCTGCAAATAATGATAATTAACTTCTTCATTTCCCATTTTTATTCCATTTATTTCTTTATCTTGTCTAATTGCTCTGGCTAATGTTTCCAGAACTATATTGAATAAGACTAATGATAGTGGGCATCCTTATCTTGTTCCTGATTTTAGAATGAAGGCTTTAAATTTTTGTCCATTTAGTATGATGCTGGCTCAGATTGAGATAAAGACCATCTATTCCAGTTTTCTGTAGAGTTTTTATCATGAATGGGTGTTGGAGTTTGTCAAATGCTTTTTCTGCATCTATTGAGATGATCAAATGGTTTTTTTCCTTGGCTGTTAATATGGTGTGTTACATTTATTGATTTGTCTATGTCGAACCATCCCTATATCCCTGGTATGAGTCCTACTTGTTCATGGGGTATAATGTTCTTCATGATTTGTTGCATTCTGTTTACCAGTATCTTATTGAGGATTTTTGCACCTATGTTCATTAGGGAGATTGGCGTATAGTTTTCTTTTTAGGTTGGATCCTTCTGTTGTTTGGGTAACAGGGTAATGCTTGCTTACAGGAATGAATTTGGTAGTATTGCTTCCCTTTCAATTTCATTAAAGAGTTTTAGAAGTAGTGACATTAGGTCTTCTCTAAATTTCATGTAGAATTCAGCAGTGAATCCATCAGGGCTTTTCTTTGTTGGTAGATTTTTAATTACATCTTCAATTTTGTTGACTGATATGAGTTTATTTAGAATTTTTATATCTCCTTGACTCAGTCTCGATAACTCATATGTATCTAGGAATCTGTCAATTTCTTCTGCATTTTCCATATTATTAGAATACAGTTTCTCAAAGTAGGTACTGATGATCTTCAGGCTATCTACAGGATCTGTTGTGATTTCACCCTTTTCATTCCTATTTGCATGGATTTGAGTCTTTTTTTTTTCCTTCCTTCTTTCTGATATGGGAATTCATTGCTACAAATTCTCTCAAAGAACTGCTTTCACTGCATCACATAAATTCCAGTATGTTGTACTGGCACTACCATTTGTGGAAACTGTCTAAGTTCTTCTTTAATTTCATCTGTGAGCCAGTGGTTGTTCAGTAGGGTGTTATTTAATTTCCATGTGCTTGTGAAGTTTTTGTAGTTTCTTCTGCCATTTATTTCCAATTTCATTGCACTATGGTCTGATAATATGCATGGGATGATTTCAATTCCTTTGCATTTACTAAGCATATTTTATGAGTTAATGTGTGGTCTATTTTGGAGTACATCCCATGTGAAGCTGATGTGTAGGGTGGAACACTGAAAACATCTACTAAATCCACTTGTTCAAAAGTTTGGTTCAGATTTTATATTTCTTTGTTAACTTATTGTCTAGTTGATCTGTCCATTTGTGATAGTAGGGTATTGAGTTCCTCCATTACAATTATATTAGTGCTTGTTGATTTCTCATATCTATTAATATTCATTTTATATAGTTGGGTGTACTGGTATTTGGTGCATATATCCGTGATTGTTATCTCTTCCTCTTGGCTTATTCCCTTTACAAGGATGTAATGACATTGTCTCTCTTAATTGGTCTTGGTTTGAAATTCACTTTGTGTGCAAATAGAACAGCTACCCCTGCTTTTTTCCTGTTCCTATTGTTTTCCATCCTTTGACTTTCAATCTAAGAATTTCTTTTTGAATTAAATGTGTTTCTTGAATGCAACATATTGTTGGATCTTGCTTCTTGATCCATTCTGCAAGTCTGTTTCTTTTGATTGATGAACTGAAACCATTTACATTGGTTATAACTGATATATATTGAATTATCCTTGTCATCTTATTTTCCTGTTGTTGGTTCCCTTATTTCCCCTATGTTTAATTACTTACCTTACTTTTGGGATTCATTCTGTTGGGGTTCATGGAGTTGTAGTCCTTGTTATCTCTGTCTAGAATATCCTTCAGAATATTTTAGAGTGCTGGTTTGGTGGTCATGAATTTCTTCGGGTGTTCTTTGTCATGGAAGTATCTTATTTTTCCATCAATTTAAAAGATGGTTTTGTGGGTTACATCAGTCTGAGTTGGAGGTTGTTTTCTTTTAGGGATTGAACAACTTCATCCTAGGTTCTCCTTATATTGAGGGCTTGTGTTGAGAAGTCTGCTGTGATTCTGATGGGCTTTCCTTTATAGGTGATTTGTTTCTTTTCTGTAATAGCTTTTAATATTCTGTTCTTATGTTGAATTTCTGGAATCTTAACTGTTATATGACAGGGTAGATTTTTTTTCTTGAACATGGCTAATTGGAGTTCTATATGCCTCACTTATCTGTATATCAAAAAATTTTTTTCCACACGTGGAAAGTATTTTGCCATAACTTCTGTGAACAGGTATTTTTAAAACGTCATTTGCACTATGTGTGCTTTTTCATTGACTCTAATCAATCTTATGTTATTCTTTTTTGCATCATCTAGTAGCTGTTGGATTGATTTTTCGTGGTCCCTCACTATTTTTGAGAAATCTTTCTTTTCACGATCCTGTCTTCTATATCTGACATCCTATCCTGTCCTCACATTGTCTTGAGTTGTGGATACTTTCGGTGTAATTTTTAATCTCCTGTATATCTTTTTTAATCTGTTTTATGGATTCCATTTCTTTCCTATGTTGGGCATACATGGTTGCTATCATTTTCCTAAGCTACTCTATTTTTTATCTGTACCTGCACTATTGTCACTAACTATGTCCTTCATCATGGTCACCATCTTCATAGTTACCTGAGAAAGTTATTTCTGATTGGATTTTTTCTAGTGCCTCATTTGTCTGCTTTGTTTGTTCATGGTTACTACTTCAAAGAATCCAGATGGATGGCTTTTGAATTGTTTCACCTCATTGCCCCCTAGGTTTTCCCTTGATGAGCTGGAAGTCTGGGGTTTCATCTTGCTTTTGTATCTTCTCATTTTCTTTTTCTTTTTTTCTTTTTTTTAAGTCTTTTAAGTTTAATTCCTGGGTTGATGCTTGTAAACTGCTTGTGGTAATTACCTTTATTGCTAGTATTTAGAACCTTTAGGAAATGACTACTTCTCAGAGATGTCTTCCAGGCCTACTGGCTTTTGGATTTTGAGCCTGTCAAAACATCCTGTTTTCAATTTATTAGGGTTGAAAAACTGCTCCCTATTTGGCCTAGCCCCTATTTCTTTGGTATTAGCCTATAGTATTATTTATGACCCTTAGACAATCTCAATCTTGGCATACCAGGAAGAACAATTGATTAGAACAATTATGTCACCTTAACTAAAGTAGTGCAAAAAGTAATAACAATAGCATAAAAAGCAGCCTAGAAATTGACAAACTGTGGTAATTATTAATTTGCCATCTTTAACTATATGAATTGTTTTTATGGTTGTATAACAAAGTCTAAACAAACCAGAAAATTGTATACAGTAAATACACCCTCAATATGCCCTCAGGGGAGAAAATTTAAAAGGCGTTAGGGGAAAAAAAGAAATACATAGACGAAGAGGAAGAGATGAAAAGCAAGGTTGGAGAACAAAGGAAGATTATGAGAACTTTGAAAAATTGTTGAAGAGACAGGAGGGAAAAAGAGAAGGAAGAAATAAAAACAAGAACTGAACAGAACAACAGTTAAAAAAAAAAAACTAGAACTATGTTAATACCCATATAAAAACAAGAGCAATCAAGAAAATAAAACAGAAACCAAAAAGAAAATGTCCACTTCAGGGTGCGTCCCTGCTGTCAGTGTTAGACAGAGTGAGTGGACAGAGCCCAGATCCATATTCATTAATCCCAGCAAGCCAGTTGTAGATTTATGGCAGCCTGGTGAATAATGCCAGCAATCATGCACCTTTAGTTCCACTGAAGTTCAGTCTGGTTTGTGGCTGTGAGGCTGGAACATGATTTGTTCAGAGTGTAATGCTCTATGTGCCTCCTACCAATTTGAACTTGGCTCCCTGCCAGCTTGAACTCTACTCCTTGACCTCCTACTGACTTGAAGTCCATTCCACCTCATCCTAACACTGGGAGACTCTAGGTGGAGCCAGCTGGCAGATGCGCTGAGTTCCAACCTCAGGTGGTCCCTCTCCAAGATGATGACTGGCCAATCAACCATTCCTGGAGACATCTAAACCCAAATAATTCACCAGACACTGTAGTCTGCTGCATTCACTGCTCCATTCCACTGGTTCATTTCTCTGTGGAGGCCTCTGGGGTTACCAGTAGTCACCACAGGTCTGCAGGTTCAGATCACCCCTCTTGCACAGTGAGCCTGAGCTCAGGGAGAGCAAGCCAGGGCTCAGGGAGGACACACTGCTTGCCACCTCCTTCTTCTGCATTGAGGTCTCTTTCTTCCCTCTTCCTTCCTTTTCCTGTTCTTCCCAATTCTTGCTTCAAATCACACTGGGTCCCGGGGACACACTTCCCTCCTTCTCTTCTATATGTTGCGATATTCCAGCATCTAGACACTAAATCTCCCATATTTTAAAATTTAAATAACAAGTAAACTTTTTGTGAGTAAGCAGTGATGGGGATCAAACCATTCAGAGATTGTTAGAAAAAAAAAAACAGAGGTTTGTAAAGTTTTTCATTTCATTATTTGTATAAATGAAATAAGCATAGATGCAAAATTCATTTCTGAGGTCTGAATCATTTCAAATTTTGTAAGCATTACCTAGTTCCCCAAAGGCAAGTTCTTATAATAGTGGGATGAGGAACTTTAAAAGAGAAGGACTATGACAAAGATACATTAAATCTCTTTTGTACAAAGATTCTAAAGAAATGTCAAGGGTTAGATGCAGACTTGAGAACCAGAAAGGATCAGTATTCCCCAGCATCACACAAAGTGGTCCTAGAGGAAAAATACATTGAAGTTGTGTCCATTTGATCTGATAGATAAATAGGTATCGTTGTTTTGTTCAAAATCATAATGTAAATACTTTGTGATTTCACCATTGAGGTTTTCCACATTGAGGTGAGTGATTGTCTAGAAACATTTAGCACTGTCTATAGGGTTATGGCTTCCAACTTGTTTAAGACTATTCCCAAAGCGAGAGCTGATTTGCCACGGTTATGAAGCTTTCAGGATATAAACTATAAGAATGACAAACTACAGCAGTTGGAAATGTGTCTTCAGATACTCTCTTATAACTCCAATTTATGTCTCTAGGAATAGAGAAATGAGAATCCAGGGACTAAATCAACCCAGTTGGTAGCAGCATAGGTAACACATAAATATTAATGTCCATTGTAGTTAGCGTGGTGTGCAGAAATACCAGAGTATAATTGATAACTGCCAATACATTTTATTCAGGTTACAGAGGAATAAGTGAACACCATTTACTGTAATTTAAAAATGAGTCCATCATAATAATTATAGAATATTCTTTCCATTCTGTAGATTGTTAAAATTGGATATTCCAAAAATGAACCATTTACACTTCACCCCTGTTGCCATTTGCTTTCGATACAGATGTGTCTATGTATCTGTTATTCAGTTCAGTCAGTGAATCATCCCTGGTTGTTGTCAATTTACTGGTGCCTGTCCCCTTAGCATTCTTGGCATTCTTTATACGAAAGATAACATTCAAATAAGTGAAAGCATTCAGTATGGATTTCATGGTATTTTAGGGATGGTTATGGTATCAGAGGAGGAAGAGGCCCCTTCTGTGTCCTGTCCAGCCACCTGTTAGATCCTTTCCTCTTTTGATGTTTTCTTCATGGTTTATTCCTGTTCACCCTCAGCTAACTTCTGGCCCAGTCTCACAGTACTGGGTGTTACCAAACACCCACTCTGCCAGATGTCCTGTCATGCAATTTAAATTTACTGCACTGTCTTGGTCATTTTCCCTGTCACTGGGACAAATTACCTGACACCACACCCACAACCTAAAGGAGAAAAGCTTTATTTGGTCCATAGTTGGTTTGCTCGAAGGCAAGAAATATATGGAAAAATATTTTGAAGGAAAAACTGCTCATGTCATGGCAACCAGGAAGCAGGAAGTGAAGGGAGGAGCTGAGGTGGTAAATGCACCCTTCTAGGTAACGTCTCCTGTAAACACCCCATCCCTACTCCCCACCCCATACCCTCACTTCCAACCAGGCCCTGCCTGCTACAGCAAGTAAGCTCTAACGTCCACCTGGCCTAGTCCTCTTCCAAAGGCCCTGCCTATGAACATGAGGCTTTTAGGGATATTCTTGATATAAACCATAACATACAGCTTTAATCCTAAAAACCACAGATTACTTTTATTGCTGTTCTTGTGGTAAATCTCTGGTTCTACCTCCCCATTTTTCAAAACCACTTTCCACCTTTTCTTTGAGTAACTAACCCTGCCTGTTCCGTGAGCTTCTGAAGGACAGGAGTGTCAATCACAATGTCCACCCCTCCTCCCTGCCAAGGTGTTAGTACCTGCCGCCATCAGCCATCTGGCTCACCCTGAGCGACACCAGCATGGAAAAGGGCCGGGATGGAGATATTCTGACGCTGAAGTGCTGACAAGGATGTGTTTCTTCCTCCGTCTAGATCCATGGAGTCACCCAGTTTCTAGTCTTCACCATTACTTATGGGAAACAGCTAAGTTCCTTCCAATGTATTACTCCCTTAAGAATTAGCAAATCCATTTCTATTGCTTGCAATGAAGACTCCTAACGGACATGTTCACATTTCACAGATAAGGAAAAGAAAACTACAGTTTAGAGGGATAAGTCATTGACCCAAAACAGAAGGGCAGAACCCACTGGGGCCAGTCAGATTCTAAAACATAAGGAATAACCATCATACTGTTGGCCATACTGCAGGGTAGGTCAGGGAGGGAGCAGCCCCAAGTATTCCTTTTCAACTTTGTATAATCCCAGTGCTTCTCTTGGATCAGGCACTAAACACTTCAGGTTTGTTCACCCAAGTAATAGGTCATAACTGAGGTGAAGAGAAGAAAAAAGGTTTGTTGACTTACACCATTACTGCTCTTAACAATATTGCTTTATTGCTGGTATTAAGCCCATTGTACTGCTCACTGGCCAGTGATCATGTATATTTTGGGTTACTATGTCCAGAGTCATCAATGTAAGGACAAGGCTGTCTCATATGCAAGGTGGCATGATGTTAGAAAACACATAAGACCTGGGGTCAGAAGACAACCTTCTGGTTTCAGACTTTGCCACTGGCTGGATATGTGACTCTGGGAAAATCAGCTCTGCTGTTTTCAGTTCTATTACCCATGAAGGGGACTGTGGAGGTGACTCTTGTGTAGACGAGTAGTGAGGGTTTGGTGAGATCATTCCCCTTTTGAGTTCACTGAACTATATAAAGTTCCACAACATTCATATTGTTTTTACTTTTAGCATCTAAAGATCAAAATCATCCAAAGAACTTCAAGAGTGCATTCTTTATTGTACAGCCTCTTTCACTGAAGCTCAGACTGTACAGTCTTCTCTTTCCCCCTTTTTGCTGAGATAAGTGTTTATAATAAAATACACATTTCATACTCCCCATCAGTGAGTGTCAGAGTGTCTGTGGTTCTGCCCTGTGTTTGTACTCCTTGTGACAGCTCTGGTTTCACTGGAGGAAATCTAATCTAAATGATCCATGCAAATCACTGGGTGTAAGCTCTGCTATAAATCACAAATAAGCTCTGTCTAGAGAGTACCATATAACTAGAAGGGGCCATAAGGCACACTCATAATAATGTTAATCAATGTAACGGGAAAATATTTTAAAATCCAGCACGTGTATTTTATATTTTTTTATTTTTAAGAAATTTTTGGTACCCAGGATTGAACTCAGGGCCTTGTGCTTGCCAGGCAGGCAAGTAAGCACCTCTGAGCTGTATCCCCAGCCCCAGCACATGTATTTTAAAGAGGAACCATTTTTCTTTATAAAAACAAACAAAACACTGACAAGCTCTTCCAGGAGTGAAGTTGAGCTCCTATAACCAAGGTTTGGAAGGAGACAGTGAAACAGAGGACTGACCAGCGGAATTTGGGTTTGAACAAAGGAAAGTAAAGCAGAAAGGGAAGGAGGAAGAAAGAAGAAAGAGGGGGAGAGGGTACAGGTTGCCTGGCAGATGCTCCTCTGTACCTAGAGAAAAGTGGCCCATGAGATGCTCTAGGAGCAGGATGGGCAAAGAACTTTAGGGTGAAGGGTGGGCAGGTCGATACTACACAGCCATGTTGCAGGAATATAAAGGTCCCTCCTTTGCCCCAACTCATTAGTAAACGTGACACACAAATGTCTCCTCCTCTGAGTGATTCACGTGGTGGGAATTATAAAAAAGGAGGGTGGTGTGTGTCCCTCATTTGCTCAGAGAAGAAAGAGCCATAGATGGTGAGATAGCATTTCAACATTTAGAAAGCAGAAACTTGGAGCCAGAAGCGACCAGGAGTTTGCACTTCCCATGGGACTGGCTTGATTCCATTTTATTTAAATCTCAAGAACTTGTGACTTCTGCTGCAACCCGGAATGCTGAAGCAGAACAGGGGAAGAGCTTCTTAAAGGGGTTAGTGTAGGGGACAGAGCTTGGGAAGGATTTCATAGGTCCAGGCAGAGGCCGCATCTGACATGACAGCAGGCAAGCACAGGACATGCACCTGGTGTCCCCTATGTATCTGTGGCAAGAGTGGGGGTGGTACGGCTGTGTCTAGATGTCCCCCAAAGCCTCATGTGGTCACAGGTGGGGCTTCTTCAGAGGTGACTGGATCTAGAGTGTGTGACGCTGGGATTGATTCATGGTATAATGCTAGCCTCAAGGGCACTAGGATTAGGAATGTGAGTGCTACACGCCCTAAGTAGCCTGGACAAGATATAAGGGATAGAAAAAGCTGTAGTTATTCCTTGTTGCTTTGCTACCTTCTGCCCATCATGAACTGTTTCTCCTTGTGACGCCTGTCTGCCACGCTGCCTTAGAGAAAGCTAATTATGGACTGAAATCTCTACAAACTGTGAGATAAATAAACCTTTCCCTTCGTAACCTTAGGTACTGAGTATTTTGTCTTGGAAGCAAGAAAAATAAGTAAAACCATGGGAGAATAAACTAGAAGGCAAATTGGACTGTTGGGGCATAGGAAACCTTGAAGGATAAACTGAGAACTTTAAAGATTGTTTATTTAACAGACAATTGGGAGTCCACCTTTTACAAAACATTTTAGCATTTTAAAAAATCTCTTATTTTATAATCTCTTACTTAAAAGGGAAATGAGCATGTATTGTTATTATTCCCATTTTACAGATGAAAAAACTAAGAAACAGATGATTAAAGTTGTTCACGGTCAGCATAGCAACTGAAAAGAAATCCCACCTCATGCTTCTTAACTTGTACTTCAACCTTCCTGTGCTGAGTGTGTCCCTACCAATCCTCTCTGAGTAAACCTGTCCTGGGAACTCTGGGAGATCCCCGAGGAGTTGAGGGTGGGAGGGAGGAGAACCACGGGTAGTCTCTGACTGATTTTCTTGGGAGCAATTCTGCAGAAGAATTTCTGATGAATAAAATTCTCCACCTCATTACACAAGTAACTAATCTAATCAACCAGTCCAGTAAGTGGGCTAATTTCTGGTGCGTGAGCTTCTGCCTCGGCCCACCCACTCTCCCCGATGCCCTTTGGTTCTTCCCAAGTATCAAGTGACCGCTAGCGGTTCATTCATTCAATGAAACTGCTTTGCCAGGCACCTGGGGAGGAGCTGGGAAATGGCCTTGGGGTACAGCGATTCATCTTGTTAGACACCAAATCCTTTATCTTCCACAAATAAAGATGATTCTATCATTATACAAGTTGCCTGCCTGTAACTTAAGAATGCCTTGAAAAACTGATGATAAGTAAACAGCTTGTTTTTAAAACTTCTGTTCCCACTAAGTAGAAAATACCCACTCATTTCCTAGGCTCTGTCTGTTCTGACTCCCAATCATAGATGATATCATCCCTTCTGATTTTCCTAAATTTCATTCCTAATTCTTCCCACACACTGCTGTTAACATTCTTTTTGTCAAAGTTCAGTCTTGATGGATCACATTCTTGCAAGACAAAAAAAAAGTGGTTCCCTGACCAGCAATACCCTTCCAAGGTATTTATCACCTCCTAAATGAAGGTATATATTCACAAAAAGACATGTATGAGAGAGTTCACAGCTGCTTTCTTTACACTTCCTCTTAAACTTGAAATGACAAATTTGAGTCCATCAACAGAAGGATAGAAAAACAAATGTGGCAGTTCATACTATTTAGCGATAAAAAAGAATGAACTACTCCCAGAACTCATTGGATTGTGCACTTAAGCTCTGCATTTCACTGTGTGTGAACTTCACTCAAGTAAAATCATTAGTGCTTCCCTACTTCCTATTTCATTATGCACAAATCATCCACCCTGTCCATAATGTCAGAGAGTAGATCAGTAATTGCCAAGGTACAAGGGAGAGGAGAATGGGGAGCCAAAGGTATGGGGCTAGGGGGAGGGTGACGAAAACATTCTGCAATTGGATTGTGTTGATGATTGCACAAGTCTGAATATACTAAAAATCGGTAAATTGTATACTTTGGAAGAATGAATTTTATCCTAGGTGAATCGTATCTTAACAAGAAAATCATCTGTCCAGGATTCTAGGCAGTCCTGGGATGCGCTAAATTAGATCCTATCCATCAGTTTTGGGGTTGCTGATCATCCCCACCCCATACCTTTTCTCAGATCATTCCTTCTTCCCACAACCCTGACACACCTCACATCTCCACATCCATGAAGGCCCATCTCAAAAATCATACTTCGCCCTGTGTTCTCTGTGGAAAGTGACCTCTCTGTCCTTCGTTCTTCCTGAGGAAATGACATGGCACTCGGAGGGCAGGCAGACCAAGGAAGAGAGTGGCACTCAGAGAACGGAAGGCAGCACAGGTTTGTTCGCTAGCTAGGGGCCCAGCGAAGTCACCTTCCGGAGCCTGAGCCCCATTTCTCCGTTTGTTCTCATGTTTATCTGTTCTTTAGCCAGGGCGGGGAAGCAAGCAGAATTTCACAGAAGCAGAACTTAGTAAAGGATGGGGAGGTGGAGGTAAACGTTGTTTTTACAGTTTATCTTTAAGACATAGGGAGGTGGGCAGTTGGGTTTCAGCAGTTCATCCTCTGGGCACAGAGACCTTCAGGGGCTTAGAAGGAGGGCAAGCCTTACACTGTCAGCCTAGAGACCGTCAGTCTCTGCCTAGCTGTGAGACTGTCAGTCTCTTCTCTGTCTTTTGTTTTTGTCCATTTCAGAAGAGCTTATCATTTTCTGCTTCACATTATATTTATTTGCACATTTGCCTCATCTTTATAAAATTATAAAATTTGTGAGAACAAGAACAGGGACTCCCTCATCCTTGTATCATCGACTGCACATAGATGTTGCTCAATAAAGGGGCTTGGTGAACTGAAGCATGAGCTATTTTAACTTTATCAATTTACGGCCAGAAAGAAAATGATATCAGCCTTTCCTCAGCCCTCCTGACCTGGTAACTCCCCCCAGCACCTGGTAACCAACACTCTACTCTCAGCTTCTCTGAAGTCAACTTTTTCTTCATTCCACGAAAAAGTGAGGTCATGTGTTACTTGTCATTCTGTGCCTGGCTTATTTCATTTAACACAATGGTTTCTGGTTCCATCCCTGTTATCACAAATGTCAGGATTTCATTCTTTTTATGGCTGAATAGTATTCCATTGTGTATATGTACCACATTTTCTTTTTCCATCAGTTGATGAATACTCAGTTTGATTCCATTTCTTGGCTCTTGTGAACAGTACTACAATTAATATGGGAATGCAGATGTCTCTTCAACACACAGATTGTATTTTCTTTGGACTTATACTCAGTAATAGGATTGTTGGGTCATATAGTAGTTCTAATTTGTGTGTGGGGTTGTCTCCACGCTATTCTTCATAATGGCATAATTTACAACCCTACCAACCGTGTGCAAGAGGTCCTTTCTTCCCACATCTTTGTCAGTACTTGTTATCTATTCTTAGTGCTGTGAAGTGGTAGCTCCTTGCGGTTTTTACTTGCATCTTCCTGATGATTGATGGTAATGAGCATCTTTTTCATATAAATCCTAGCCATTTGTATATCTTTTGAGAAATATCTGTTTAGGTGTACTGTCCATTTTTAATTGGGTTATTTTGGGAGATTGCTATTGAATTTTGGAGTTCTTTATATATTCTAGATATTAAGCCTTTGTCAGATGTATAATTTTCAAATATTTTCCTCCTGCTCTGTAGGTTTTCTCTTCACTCTGGTAATTGTTTCTTTTTCTGTGTGGATATTTTTTAGTTTGATATAATTTGTCTATTTTTGTTTTTGTTTCCTCAAGTTTTTAGGGACTCCTTCAAAAAAATCCTTGACCACTGCAGTGTCCTGAAGTGAAAAAAAGTTACTTTTTTTTTTTTTTCTAGTATCTTCATTGTTTCTGGTCTTACATTTAAATCTTTGATCTATTTTGAATTGATTTTTGTAACTGTTGAGAGACAGAGAGGCCTCATTCCATTGTTCTGCATCCGGATACCCAATTTCCGGATTCAGAACTCTTTTGTGGGTGTTTTGTTTTGTTGCTACAGGGGATCAAACTCAGGACCTTGTGCATGCAAGGCTAAATCCTAGGCTTCCCCAGAACTCTTTACTAAAAACGCCATCCTTTCTCCAGTGTGTGTTAGTTGTATCAAGAGACCCATAGAGCCTCGGTTTGTGTAAGTATATTTCATAATGTTCACACAATGATGAAGTCTCCTAAAGGTGTTGGTCATTAAGTACTTCAGAGCTTGAATTTTAAAGATAAATGACAAAAAGGACCCTTCCCACAGCAATCACACCTGTAAGAGGAGACAAAGCAGAGGGTCAGCATCTATGTGGTCTACACAGGAGGCCTTGCATAACTTTTACCAGACTAGAGGGCTCTGAAAGGATCCAAAGAAAGACACTCCATCTGAAATAGAAAGAGCTGGGAAGAGCAGAGAATTGTGTTTTGTCCCCATGGCTGGATGCATTTCCTTTTCATCATATCGTCCTCCGGTCCATGCATCCATCAAGAACCTCCAAAGACTTGCAGGGAGCTGAGCAAATGGACCATGTCCCAGTGATGAGTCATTTGGTTCCTGACTCAGCCTCTGGGTTTTGGTTTTGGTTTTTGGATTCCCCACAACTTCGGGGCTTGGGTCCTCCTGTCCCATTTTATCAGTAACTCCAGGCAGGGACTATGTATAAAACCAAGCAAGAGAGTACTTTTAATTGAGTTCTTGGGGATAGGGAGGTGAGCCGGATTCAGAGGCCAACACTGCCTTTGTTCTAACATTAACTACTGTCCCATCCTCACCCTTCGTGTCATTGAAGCAGTAGCATTTAGAGAGCATGAAAGGAGACCTGACCTACTAGTACATCTTCCTGTCTCTCCTCCAAGGCATGTTTATGTGACCCTGAAGGTGAATGCTTTTTGTCCTGGCCATTTTGTGCAAACAAGTCTCCCCAAGAGGTCTGGGGTGCTGTGTATCAGGCTTCCCAGGTATCTCACTTCATCACAGTTGAGGATGCCATGAGAAACCAACAGTAAAGCAAGGCAAGGTGCTCACTCTCGGTCCCAGCCCTCTCTCCAGATAGCTCTAGATACCAGATAGAGGGGATGGGGTGGGAACACTGTCTTATGAGCAACCTGAGGTGAACATAAGGTAGCAGTTGCAAGTACCAAGTTTCAGAAGCTGTCCACAGCCTGGGAGACCCTGAGGTAAGACTTGACGGTCTACCTCAAGGATCAGGACATGTGGGCCCATCTGAGGTGACCTTGGAACTGCTGAGCATCGGGACACAATGGCCTAGGGTCACCTAGGGCTGTCCTGGAAGAGCTCATCGGTGCCACTGTCTTTGTTCTCTGGGTTCATCCCTGTGACTTTCATCCTTTGGTGGCTACAGCGCCTGCCTTCAGTACATAGGAAATCAGGTCCTCAGGCATGTGCCAGCTGCAGGCCTTGGGACAGTTGTTTAAACTTTTGGAGCTTCTGGGATCCCCCCACCATTTGGAAAATGGAAATGAAAGCTAATGAAATACTACATCTCCAGAGTTTAGTGTCAGTACTGTGACTGGTTCTGAGTAAGCAGCCAGGATGAACTTGTTCATGTTAATGTTAATGTTATTGTTATACAGCATTGCAGTGATTCTAGTCTTATTTGTCCCAGGACTTTTGACACTGATGCCAGGAGACATCAGGGCAGCTTGGGCAAGTGTGTCTGAAATTTAGGGAGTTGTGCCCTGTCCCCCGGGTGTAGACAGCAGTGCCTGTAGGCCTTGGGAGCGGAAGAGGAGAGGGGAAGAGCATTCATTTATTTTGCGATGAGGAAAATAAGATTTACCTGGCCAGACGAGGTTGTTTTTGGAACTCAGTGGATTCTCCAAGAATAAAGGATTATAAATGAATGCAGGGCGGTGACATTTATTGTTTACACTCTTTCTTCCCACTGGCAGCCCCTCACCTTGCAAAGACCAGCAGCACAGACCAGCAGCACGACAGAGTTCTCCCTCTGCACGCATCTCCCCATTTTTATGGCCCTGTTAGCAGGTCAGGGACATATTCACAGGACTCAGGAAAGAAGGAAATAACCCAGTGTCTAACTCATATTCCAAGTTCAATTCTTTAATTTCTTTAAATTCTTTGACCAGCAACTATAAAGACCGCTAACAAGCTTATTCCTTGCTGTAATAGTGGAAAGAGACAGCAAGGACTGTATGAATGAAGACAGATTCTGTGAGCCATTTCTTGGGATCACAGTAGTTATAAAAATGGGGAGATGTGGAGACTGATGAAAACCGCCGTGATACCTAAATATCCCCTAAGACAGGGCTCCCATTCCTTCCCCTAACACACAGGGCCCCACAGAGCACTTCCTCCCTGCTCTCCAGTCTTGGAGAGAATCTGGGAATGCCAGGAACATGTGATCTAAGTTTTCAAGCAAAGCTCAGGCCCAGCTTTAGCTCAAAAGAGAGAGTGAGTACGGAGAGACTCTGAACCAGGTCCTGTGCTCAGCTTGTGTGCACTACCCAGTAAACATGATGAGGTTACGACTTGGGAATTACTGATTAAAAACTTAAACCTAGACAGGGTAGCGCAGGCCTGTAATCTCAGTACTCTAGGAGGCTGTGGCAGGAGGATCCCAAGTTCAAGCCCAGCTTGGGCAGCTTTGCAACTTAATATGACCCTGAATCACAAATAAATGAGGGAATGAATGAATGGACTAGGGATGCAGCTCATGGTGAGCTCAGTCCTCAGTATCTAGTGATGATGATGATGATGATGATGATGATAAATCACATTGAAAGAAAAGTAGATCCCAAGTTTCCATTTTTATTCTAGAACTTAGTTTTGGGGTGAACATTTAGCACTGGGGTTCAAAGAATTGGGGTGAACAAGTAGCACTGCTACTTACAGTGCTGGAGCCTTATTTTCTTCACCTATAACAGAATCTGCCTTACCTGCTCATGTTCTTGTGAGATTGGATATATTTGTCACTGTCAAGCATGGACCAAATACAAGTGATTGATATTATCTCCATAACTCTGGGACCTTGGAAGAAACCATGACAAGGTGCCTGATTATTTTCAAATTCCTTAGAATAAGAGGAAAGAACACAAACAGCTGGCTGTGTCCTCCTATGGTGGAGAGCAAAGAGAGGAAGCAAGCTCCCTGTGTCTTCTTCTACGGGCGCTAATCACATCCAAGTGGTGTTGATACAGACTCAGGCTTCTCCACTATATTCACACAACACAGATTGCTTCTGACCTCAGCCGTGTGTGTGGCATTTTCCCACACAACAGGCAAGCAAGCAGTTCCACTGCAACACACCAGTCAGGGCTGAAACCACTGACTTGCAGACAGCACCAGATCCCACAGGCTGAGGGCTCAGTGCGCCTCCCATTCTTTCTGTGCCAATCTCAAGTCTCAGGCTTTTCTACCTGTGCTTTTAACCTACCGCTGTACGTCCTCACAGTCCTCCCTGGGTTCAACTCATCTGCTTGAGCTGCTCACAGAACTCTGGCAAATGCTTCAGCTTCTGGAGTTATTAGAAAGGATCTCACAATGACTGCAAACAAAGAGATACATAGAAAAAGGTATGGGAAAAGGGGTGCAGAGCTTCCATGCCCTCTCTGAGCACCCGGCCCTCCAGGGACCTCCTGGGTTCAGCTATCGGAACGCTCTCCAGCCCTGTCCTTTTGGGGCTAGGGGACACTTCATTCCACAGACACGGCTGAGTAAATCCTCTGTCTCTGGTGGCCAGGTTAGCCCTCAGCCTATGGAGGTGGGGGCTTTGGTCTTTCCAATAACCAGTCCCCATCCTGCATCTACTTCCAGGCTGCCAGCTACCAGTAAACTGGCACAGAAAAAGACTATCACTTCGGAGATGCCAAGGATTTAACTAGTTGTGTGCCAGGGTGATGCCTAATGCCATCACCTTGAAGGTTAGAGTTCCAACGGAGGAAGTGGGGGCACAAACAGTCAGGTATTAGCCCAAGCAACAGGTCTTGCAACTTTAATTCCAAATGAGGACACACGTGGCAAGCCATACCATCCCTTTGCCCAAGATTTCCGGATCTATGTTGTCCTCCGGTCCAGGACCACAGGACCATGCTCTGTGTGAAATGTGTGGGGCGCAGTGTTCTTTGGGCTGACATGGTTACAAATGATTGAATCAGATCTAACGTTCATTTCTGGAGTGCGTGTTCTGATCTGCCTCACCAGGAGGTGGTGTGGAGAACACACAAAAAAAATCTCAGGACCTGGCTTCTGTCCTCGAGATTACTATATGGAGTGGACGTGCCTATCAACAGAAGAAATAGATGATTTTGGGAGAATTCAGACTTAAGCAGCAACTCTTTGTCACCGGAATGGCAACACTAGAATTCCTCTGGAGAGAGGCTCTAGGAGTTTCTCGCTTTGGATGTGTGGGTGAGACTGAACTGCAGCGGTCATGGGCGGTGAAACATCCGCCTGCCCAGAGCAGAGCTGAGGCAGGTAGTATCGCCAGGTCCCCTCCACTGTATAATTCCAAGACACCCTCATTTCAACGTTGCTAAAAATAGAAGCATGGCGTCTGGTATGTAACAATATACACTATTGCAGCTGTGTCTTTATGATGAATAATAATACTTTGGAGTTATATGATGAGGCAATCACTTTGCAAGTGCAATCTCATTAACCCTCACAATATTCTGATTAGGTAGGCAGGTGGCAAGTGATCTGAAGTCAGTTTGCAATTGAAGGAACCAAGACACAGAGAAGCTGAGCAACTTCCGGAGGAGCACGCGGTTTCTGTGTCTCGGTGGGAAATTGGGGCTTCTTGCCCCAAATCTACGGCTCTGAGCGGTGGCCCACACTGCTTCGAAAATTCAGCTGCACAGCATGCTTGAAATGGTGCTATCTTGAATCTGTGTCTTAGAAAACATAACTGGCTCCTCTTGGGAAACTGCCAACACCACCACAAGATGAAAAGACCAGTGTTTTCTTGAGCTGTCCTCTCCCCCTGCTTATTAGCTTCCGCCTCCCTCCAAAATCCAACCTGTCTTGAAACAAAACAAAGTAAGTTTCAAACCACACCTAAATCTCTGTATGACTTCTTTCCCCAGACTGTTTTCTCTCCTGAGGTTTTGTTGTTGTTTGTGCATCCAATTTAGTTGAAGGAAAGTTGTTTTCAGAGATAGTAACTGTTCTAAGTCTTTAAAGACGTGGACAATCACCCTGTCTACGTGGATTTCTTCTCTTAGTCCGGATTTTGTTCATTTCTTTGTTAAGAGAAAAAAAATTCCTTTGCTTTCCCAACCAAGCCAGTGCTTTCCCTGAGACTAGAGGAGCAGATTCGGTGGTACTGTTGTAAAATTGTGGGAAAATGACACCAGAAGCCAGGACACTTTCACCAGCCAGACCAAGGGCATCCTCGGTGCCTCTGGGAAGACACTGATGTTCCTATATGGGGAGGAGGTGTCTTGAAATTAATATGGGAACGCGGGTTCTATGCTTTGGGGGACAGGATTCCATGGCTCCCTTTGAGACAATGGCGTGTGCCCACATCTTCAAATTGTTAATTATGTACTGCCCCCTAGAGATTTTTGTTCTGCTGATGGCAACCTGCTTCAAATCCTACAGGAAATATTTATCAGCCTGCCTCAGCCACTATTTGCCTTAGAGAAAGCTGCACTGTTTTGTGGTCTTGTTGTACCGAGTCTACCTGCTTCCCTGGCAAGTCGTATTATACACTTTACTTCTTGAGTGGTTGAATATTTTCCCTCCCTCTGTCTTTATTTTATTTTATTTTCCCAGGATGGCCACATTTGCATATTCTGGGGTAGACCAATTGCCTCTGTGCTCTAAAAGCTTCGCTCTCACCCACCCCCCAACATTTCTCCTGCGGTTTTTGTAAACATCTCTGGATTGGAGAAAGGAGAAAGAACAAACTGAATTATAGACACTTACACATCGGCACTTACATATTTATCTGCACTTACCGATGGAGGATTTCTCCACACTCTGAAACGTTCTCTATGAAATCCCATTTAAATCAAAAACTTTTATCAGAAAAATGAAATTGCCTCATGATTGAATAGCACTTTGCTTCTAAGTACCAGCCATCGAGGCTGATGAAATGACCAAGTCAACGTTCATCCCCAGAAAGACGCCTTGCCCTTTATTTTCAGAGTGAAAGAATTCAGCACCATATTTCTTCGCATAGGTCCTCTCCCTAGAGAAACAGTCTCTAGCTACAGTTAAAGACATGTTGATGTGAGAATGTTGTAAATATGCATCATCATATTGCCGGTGTAGTTTGTTTCTTCTTTTAATAATGCGTAAGACAGCCCTGGGAGGAATCATTCTTCAGCCATTATATATTTTTAAACACACACACACACAAATCCTGTACACAACAACATTAGCAAATATATGCACGATCAAAACAGTTCAGAAATGTACGATCTGCAAACGAGCAAAGGGCAGCAGGTTTTTGAATAGGCTTCATCAGCAGAGGGGAGAGGTCAGCCATGGAGATTAGTTATAGGAGCTATTAAGTCTCCTCTGACACCCACAGTACAAGCTGCTTCACATAATCAGCCGCAATCAGCAAAACTGCTGTTTATTACAAAACGTTTTTCCCTTTTAATATTTCATATTGTTATGTAAAATGGTGTGGTGTAGGGACACACACATTTCACCAGGGACAAATTGTTCAAATTGTCAGCAATAATAATTTGTGGCTCTTTTCGTGACATCTTCTGAAGTTAAAACCATTGAGCAATACCTCTCCAGAGCTATTTTCTCTAATGTGGTTAATGGTTGGCAGTGGAGTTGACCGGCCACTCTCTGTACGGTGTTATGGCCAGTTAGTGACGTTGAGAAAATGTTTGTGTGACCGAACATCAACCATCTGTAATCCTGGGCAACAAAGCTTGGTTCTACTTATCCTTCCCCATCCGGACAGAACTCTCTGCTGTAGATGTGTCTCCAACTGGCATAAGGTTCAGCGGAGGTATTTTCTAGTCTGTCTCAGTCACTAAAATAATTCTGTTTTTGAAACATTTTCATTTAAACAGAGCTGATTATTGAGTGAACAATCGGAGGCTGTATAAAATTCCCTTGAATTTCACATATTGGGTATTAGGATAAGAGAAATTTCTTGACTGTCCAATAATTGGACAGGTTGCAGTGGCCTAGATTAGAGGACACCTGGCCATTAGCCACTACACTGTATGGAGGAGGAGGAGGTGGAGGAGGTGCAGGGGCAGCCATCGCTGGCTCCCATTCAAGCCCACTGGGAATTTCATACAAGATGGCCCAAGTCCCATCCAGGGCCATCCCTCCTTCCTTACTCAGAGCTAGCCTGGCTGGCTCACAAGAACACTAGGCAGAGGAGGGCTGTTGGAGCAGGACTTGGGAATGGGACTTTGCACAAACATGCAAATACATTGCATGTAAAACAAGGCTTGTTAGGCTGGGGATGTAGCTCAGTGGTAGAGCATTTATCTAGTGTGCTAGAGGCTCTGGGTCCAATTTCCCAGCAGTATAAGAACAAGCAAAAAACAATCACTGTCCTTTATAGCCTGCCACCTTGGCAGACTAAATGATACATTATTGAAATAAATGGGAATGATAAAATTTCTCACATTTTTGGCTCATCAAGTTTATAAACTATGAAAGATAATCCATGTATTACCTTATACACTGAATCCCAGCTTAATCACCTACTTTATTGATCAGGCCTGGCTACAAATAAATGACCATTTCTCATACTTTGTACAACCCTTTCTTAGAGTAATAGAAATATTAGGATAATTCTTTTGGATCTGTGATAAACTTGTTAAGATAAGAAATCTTTCCTGTTCTACATGCATCATGGTCTAGCCTATATCAAGTACAGAATAGGTGCTTCATTGATACTTGTTGAATAAATAAGCAGATCATTTTCAAAATTTAAATTCCTTCTTAAGGACAAAGCTGTGCCTCCACTGGGTCTCTGGACTGAAGACTGTTTATCATACCACTGGAGTTTTCATTTCCTCAGAATTCCTTAAACCATGGAAACTTCTCAGGTATTAGTGTTTATGGGACATCATGTCACTGAAACATGAAAACTCCTCAATTATCAGACTTTCTAGACCTGTGCTAACAGAAACATAAAACAAGCCACTTAGGTAATTTTCAGCTTTCAGAGTAAGAAAATTAAACAGGTGAAATAAATTATGGTAAAATATTAGTACCATATTTTATTTAACCTAACAGTGCTAGAGTCAACTTAAACATACATATATACATAGTCAATGCAAAATTTTTAACACACATAATCAACTTAAAAATTACTGAGATGTTTTACATTCTTTGTTGCTGCTGTTACCCTAAGTCTTTGAAATTCAGTGTGCATTGCAGACTTACAGTGGATCTCCACTCAGATGGAGTGCCCACAGCTCGATGGCTACTTGTGGCCCGTAGCCGCCATATTAGACAGTGGTGTACAGATTTGCTTTAAGAGGCCTTCGGCCTGGGTCTTCTTAGGAATGATACCTATCAGGTGGACTGCAGTGGGCGGCAGCAGCCAATGACAAGGTGCCGTGAGTGATCACTCCATGACTTTATTTGGCCTTTTCTCCCTACCCAAAGCAAAGGGGCTAGTGATACAAAGGGATTTTGTTCAAATTAGAACTTCAAAAACTTGTGAAGCACTGCAACTTTCACATTATCAGTGCCAGCCATATTCTAGTCCTTGTGCTAGTTATTTCCATGCTGCTTTTCCTTACTCTCAACACACTCTGCCACGTATAGAGGCTCAGACCAGAGACAGTGCACTTCCGGCTAGCACAGGAACCATACAGTAGATAGGACTCAATGATGCCTGATGTAAGAATGAGGGAGGGGTCAAGGATGAGTCCAGGGTGTTTTCCTCGATCAGCCATGGTAAGTAGTGGTAATAGTTCAGCCATCTTGGGAGAGTGTTGACAGAGGAGTGGGTGTTGCTCATTTTTGAGCCTTAGGGCCTTCAGACATTAGGAGGAAGGATGCATAGGAGGAGCCAGCAAAGGAAGGCCCCGGGAGGAGCTGGCTAAAGAAGTTGGGACCCTGCGAAGGTGAGGAGTTCAGAAGCCCAGAGCAGTAATAGTCTCTGAGTGTGGGAAGTGGCCAAGGAAGCCTGTGGACTCACAAATGTAAGCCACAGCAAGTGCATGAAGAAGGAGGCATGGGCAGCTAGCAGAGCAGAATCAGGATAATCTGAGGCAGAGGTGGCAGATCACACTGACTCAACAGGCCTGACGAGTACAAGAGCTGGGCCAGAAAAGGGGCGGTGCTAGGTAGGACCTAGTTAAGCAAGACCTAGTCAAGGGAACACAGACAGAACAGGACTCAGGAAACTTGAGAGCTGCGTGGCCCTCATAATCCGGGAAAAGTTTTTCTTTCCTGGTCCTACACATACACTGTGGACAGAGAAGGGCTGGAATCACCTCCTCCTAGAGTCCTCTAGAGTTGCAGTGTGGCAGTGTGAGCGCATTGAAAACTAGCATAAATGGAGACTTGGCTTTCTCGGTTTCACATCTGCTTAGGGGATTTAATTAACTTTGTTAAGAAATTCTTGTTGATATAACTGATCTAAATGGTTTTAAATGAGAAATTGGTTAAATAAGTTATAGAACATTCAAACAATGCAATAGGAAATACCAGTTTTAAAAGATAGGTGAGAGCTGTCCATTTTAGTACAGGAGTGTGTGCAAGATTCATTCTTGAGTAAATAGTCATTGGTGAATGATTCAGAACAGTGGACAGTGTAGAGAATGCTCACTTTTTGGAGGGGAAAGAGTTTATATAAATGCATACCATATACCTGCATATATGCACCCTGTACACGCATAGGGATTTTCTGGAAGGATAGCTAGAAGCTGATAATAGTCTTTGTCTCTTCGAGAGGGAAGAAGGAAATGTGCTTTTTGCATTTAATCTTTTGTATCACTTAATTTCTCATAGCCAGGAATTTTTTCAACTGAAATAACAATTTAAAGCATTCAGGGTAATATTTTACTTACAGTGTTTATATAAAATCTCACAGTGAAAGAACTGTACATATTTATGTTGTGACCAGTGCATAGATCATTCATTTGATCATTCTTCCATTTTCAAATTTGGGGCCGTTGGAAGACCACACATCCCTTAATGATAAACCTTTTCCTTTTAATAATTCTAACTCATTGCCCAAAAATCAAATTCAGAGGTTGGTGGGCAATGACACACTGATATGGGACTGAATGCCAGGCTATCTACAGGTCCAAAGAACAGGGCTGAGTGTGGGAGAGAAGACTTAGACAAATCACAGAGTCCCCCTCCCTACCTGTCGTGTTACGAGCATCAGCGTCACCTGGGGGAATATGGGTATAAGGGATAGTCCTAAAACATGGAAAGAGAGAGAGATGCTGTCATGAAGGACAGGGAGGGAGAGCCAAGTGGAGGCAGGGGAAGTTTGAAGGAAACAGCACTAATTAGATCCATGAGAAAGGTCTCAGTGTCTTCTTTGTCGTGGCTCTTGGTTAGGAAGAGTGCAAGATGATAGAAACCCAGTAGACTCAATGGGATGTAGATTTTGCTTTCTGTTGAAATTCAAGGAAGAGACCACCTAGCTTGTCCCTAAGCCAACATATATTGCTGAGGGAGGATGTGAAAGTGACATCTTTACCCAGAGAGGGTCTGAGGTGAAGCCCCCAGATGCTCATGGGCCACATGGGAGATGCTGCCCCCTCCTCCTCCTCCAAGAGAACAAAGGGCTGAGAGGACAGACAGATAAGTCCTGAAGTTCAAGTGAAAGGCTGGTGCAGCTGTGAGCAGAGGCACCAGACATAGGCGCTGGAGGCCTTCACTGCTTCTGAACAGGAATAACATGAAGAATGTGGTGCTTTTAGGAAATTGGTCTTGAGTTAATGTTGGCTCATTGTACACACATATGAGGCTGGGTCTCAGAAAAGTTAGTTCTTATATAATAGGAGACCAGCCAGTTGGAGGAGAGAGAACAATAGCTTTCTGTCTCCAGGAGCTGTTGGGAACCACTGCAGGTTTTGGTCCTGGGTTGGGGCAGTCACCTCAGTGGTATTTGCTTGGTGGCACAGTTGATCACAGCCCCTGTCCCTCATTGCTAATAAGTGTGTACATCTGATTTTCACTTGCATTTAATATTTCCATCCTACAGTGCATGCCATTATCATTCCAACACTGACCACTATGGGCAAAGGGCAAAACAAGAAAACAAAAATACAGGTAATAAGCCCTTGTGGGGAATGTTGTGGTCCTTTGATCTTAAATTTGTTGAATTGAAATGCAGTGTGAACTAAACTCTGTAGGCAAATAATAAATCAAGATTACTGCTCAGGAGGAGACACATCTGTCTAGTAGACTCTACTGTTGGTCTTCTTTTAACTCACCCTGGATATTTCTTCCTCTGGCCAACGTTTCTACATTCTAGCTAAAACTCTACATAGTAGAGAGTCTCCACCATTTCTTATGGCATAAATGTTTTTATGATGGCTTTAACTGGCTGGGCTAAGAAAATAGAATGAGTGCTTCATTCCTGCTTCCTTCACCATTAGGATGGTACTGTTCCTCTTCTAGAAAGATCATGTGCTATAAAGATACAAATGAAAAGCAGAGCATATGTCAATCCAGGTGCTTTTTCAACTCTATATTGTGTTTTTGCAATATATTGCATCCTGTATATTTTAAATTTATTTATAGAGAGGAAACACTCCACACATAGTATCTCTGATAGCTATTAGAGAAGATTATAGTCAATTTTCTGCCCTTGGCATATTGTTTTTTTCTCCCTCAATAGCCAGAAGCTAAGACAGCCAAACAGGGACATCCAGAACCAGACACATGAGCTCACATAGTTTTTAAAGCATATTCAGTTTAATAGTAAGTCAAAACTCCCTCTAATGAATTTCCATGTCAGGAAACAGTCCATGAGGAACACACATCTTCATTCTCTGATTTGCATTGTGGAAAGAAAAGGGAACTAGCACAGATGCGTTTGGTTTTGTACAAAGGGTCTCTATGGGCATTTCAATCCCTAATATTGCACTAGTTTCTATGCTAATGTAAAATACGTTCTTTTTACATTTATAATCATGATGAGCAGATGGCAAAGATGAGTTAAAGTACTACTGTATGTCTATTAAAATAATGTATGCTGTTAGTGAGTCTGCCCTAAAACTGGAGTTTAATTGCTTACAAACACATACATTAAAAAGAACCATGATTCTAAGAGCCCTTTGCTTTGCTGAGACAATAGTTAGCAGAGTTCCCTTTAACAGGTTTTGGCCAAAAGACTTCTTGTAGTAGCAGATGCTTCATTCTCCACTGTCTCACTGTCTCTGTCTCCCCCACCTCTCCCTCTTCCTCTCTCACTCTCTCAAAGAAGTTTAATTGAAAACACATTATATTGACACAAAACTACCCTAGGTTCTTAAAACAAAAGGACTCCTCTTAAAATTATACTAAAATGGAAGAATGAAGGAAAATGTGGGTTGTAAGAAAAGAATTAAGCAAGTAAGCTGCTCCATTGTTTTTCTTTTCTTTTTCCTCCCCTGTCTCAAGCAAATCATCAACAATGGGATTTTGTGATCAATATTGATTATATGATTGCTGTGCTTTCTGAAAGTAAAACCTGCCAGAGTTTCCTTATTTCAGTCCAAGAAGTTTTAGTGCATAATCACAGGAGAGAGGAAAACAGAGCCTTCCACCCCTGACAGTTTCAGCCCACCCCATGAGCCATTGGAAGGGGTGTGCTCCCAAGGGAGGATGTGTGATCATCAAAGCAAATGGCGGAGTTTGGAGGATCAAATCCCCCTGAACACCCATGAAGGGGAGTGATACTGTTTGCAAACAGGAGGAAAAAGAAGGAGGCGGCAGCAGAGAAGGCAGGCTGAGAGCCAAGAGCCCTAAAGAAAGGCAGCAAGTTTTAGAAAACACTCATTTGACTAATTTGCCTAATACAATAAAGAAAGGATGGTTTTATTTTCAAGTACAGAAGTGGTGATTGATTAGGTGGGCATTATATTTGCAGCATGTGGAATGAATAATGGTTGTGAATAGATATGGAAAATATCTCACCAAGAATGAAAAAAAATTCATAAGTCATACAAGGCAGGGCACAAAAATACCAACATACCACCATTCAGAGAGTTTAAATAATAACAGGCTGAATCTTGGAAGGGGTCCAAGGAAACAGGAACAGAAAGAACGCTATACACAGCATAATGGTTCCTAGACAATAGGCGAAGAGAGAGGGTCTGCACACGCTTGTGAATGTGGGATTAGCTCTTTCATTATTATAATTACCTAAGTTTAAGGTCAAGTCACCTGTGTATTGCTGATAACGTGAACGATTTCTTTTAAAATAGAAATAGCTCTTAAATTACCCACAATGTTATAGGAATAGATGACCCACGTGGGTGAGATATTACCGAATTATTCCCATCGTATAGAGCTACATTCCTGATAACAAAGGGCACAGGATCCTGCCACGTCTGCAGTATTCTAATGTAGAAACCTGGGGACGCATTCCCTGCTTCAGGTCCCTCTTTGGTTGAAGGTGGCCCCTTGCACTGCTTGAGACATGCGTTCATTTGACAGTTTCAAGAAGTTGCCTTGGGATAAGGTTTAACTCAGGTAAGATGCAGCCGGATTTAGACGCTTGAACTCAAATTCTGCCAGCTCTGATTTCAGCCCAAATCCAAAAAAGACACAGATACTTCAAGTGTTTCTGAGTGATGACATTTAATGTAGTAATATATAACTGGTGAGGTAAAAAGTTTTATTTAAAAATTATTACTATTTTTCTTGTAGTACAAATAACTCAAAAAGTCTATGATTTAATGTTTTCATCAGCATGAATTCCGGAGTCGAAAGCAAATACTTGAGTGTCTGATAGGAAAACTGTAGGAGAGAGCGCTCAGGTTGCCCTGCGGGTGGCCCTTGGCTAGGCCTCAGAATGATGGGAGTAGAGTCCGGACATCCACATGCAAATGCTTTGCAGGCGATAGTGACACACCAAGCCTGAGCCCATTGCTGAGGTGGGAAACAGCCTTTAAATGGTTTTCAGACAGGATCAGATCTGCATTTTCAATAGACCACTGGTTAAAACAGTGCATCCGTCTGAGACGAGGAGAGACTGGTGTTAGGGTTCATGCTACTCTGGTATATATGCTGCCAAAGCAAGCACTGGGATGCTACTCTAATGGCATGCGATAGTCACTGAGTGTCCCAAGTGGGGCAGTGGTAGCTGGGGAGGGAGAAGAGAAGTTGAAGTGTAGAGGCTGAGTCAATATATACTTAGAAGGTGAATCAGCATTGCTTAGGGACTGAATATAGAGGGTAGACTAAAAACCAAGTCTAAAACAACTATTGAACTTCTACCTTGGATGACTGGTTGGATGGAGAAGGTTTGATCTAGGTATGTTCTAACTCCAGTTCTCCAACACCAACTGGTGTCTTCTAATTTAATTCAATTCTGACACTAGAGTTAGCACAGACCCTACAAGTTAGGGGGCCCAATCCCCCACGATCGCCCTCACTTCAGATACTACCATCAATGGAGTCCCCATGCAACCCACACTTTGTTTGCCTTGGCTACAAATTTTTTGGATTCCTACAACTGACGTTAGGCTTACTATTTCACTAAAATACATCATGGAAAAGGCTGACAGCATCATGATAAGGATACAAATGAATGGCCAGACGAAAAGGTACAGAGAGCAAGCTGTAAGGTCCTAAGCAGAGGAGCCTCTGCTCCCTGGAGTCAGGCTGTGCTACCCTCTGGAAGGTACATCAATATTTTCACCCTCCAGGAAGCTGCCCTGGCTTCTATTTTTGTTTTTCCTGAGGTTTCGTCAGGTAGGCCTGGTTAAGGTATGAGCCTCTTGGAACTCAATTCCCCTCCCTGAAGTGGGAAGAGGAGGGATGGGACTATAGCTCCAGCCCTCAAATCACAGGCCTGGTCTTTCTGGCATGGACATCCTTTCTCTTGAAACTATCCAAAGGCCACCAGGTGTCACCTCGTTGGCATAAAGTCAAGTGTAGCTGAAAGGGACAGAACAAAAGACAATCCCATGAGTCAGAAAGTTCCTCATTTTAAAGCTCCATTCTGGGAGTGGGGATAACCACCAAATACATTATTTTTATTAAACCAACTGCATTTTTAATACCACGCTGAGGAATAAATAAAACAGGTAGCTAATTCCATTCTGGAAAGGCTGAATTTAAGGACTACCAAGTGGATATATCCATCAGACAGTTTATGTGCAATGATAAATAGGGATGAAGTCATACTGCAAGCAGAAATTCAAGAAGTCATTGAATAAAATGGTCCCATGACAAGTATGAGGATGACACGTAGAAGAAAGACTTGATGCTGAAGCGTGTCCAACAGGAACATGATGAGGAGAAATAAGCCTGTATCCACATGGTAGTGTGGACTTCATGCTCTAAACCAGGGGTCAAGAAGCCTTTTCTGTAGAAGGATAGATAGTATCTTGGGCTTTTCAAGTCATATAGTTTCTGGCACAACTACTCAAGTTCTGCCACTGCAATGCAAAGCTGCTATAGGAAATGCCAAGTGAATAAGCATGGAATTTCTTAGCATTTTCACTGATCGGGATATAGTCTCCCTTTGGTTTTTGCTTTCCAACTACCTAAAAGTGTAAAACACATTCTTGACTTGTGGGTTGAATAAAAGCAGGAGGTGGATCCATGTGTCCCTGGGCTGTACCTGGCAACCCCTGCTAAGCTACTCTGGCTGTATGACTCCAACAAAAAAAGAAAAAAGCGAAAGAAAAGCTAAACGTGAGGATTCAAGGAGAGGCCTCAGTGCACAAGAGAGATACATTCAAGAGACATGTCTGTCTCCCCTTTGCTGATGACACCAGAACTGACCTGGGAGAAGGTAGAAAGCCTGCTGGCCAGAGTGATCTAGTACATCTGAGCAGGTGTTTGTGAAGATTCTGGAGCAAAGAACTGAACCTAGATGCAGTCCTTGAGGGTTGCAGCAACTCTTCTCCTGGCTCTTTGATGCTGCCCTCTCCTGAGTGTCACTTCCCTCACTGCTCCTCTGCGTTTGCTGACTCCTGCCTGCCCCACCTTCTTGTATGGAAATGCTCCCAGCCAGGGCTGCGCCCACTTTCTATCCACCTTCCCTTCCTAGTCCATTTATCCACTCCTGTGGATCTAAGCGTCATCTATATTCCGATACTCCCAGATCTCTGTCTTCAGTCCTGGACTCGCCCTAGGATGGCAAACGTCCCCATCCACTCACGTGGCCTTTGACAGGAATTTCAGAGAGCAATTTCTCACCTTACCCATCTCAGTGAAGAGCACCACCATTCACCAGTTGCACAGACCCCAAATCCTCTTTCACCCTCACATCCTGGCTATCAGTAAATGCTGTTGGACCAATTTACACAGCATGCCGTAGATCTATTTTTCTCATATTTTTCCTTCCTTTTTCTTCTGCCCCTAGATCCAGGCCACATTCCCCTCCACCTGCAAAAGCAAAGCCTCCAAAGAAGTCTTCCTGCGAACTATCTTCCTTCTAGCATCTACTGTTTTAAAAACTTATTTTTAAGTGGTTTTACAGAAAATTGAATGGGAAGTACAGAGAAAGTTCCGATATACCTCCTCACCACCACCCCCATTTCCCTATTATTAACATCTTCCGTTAGCACCATGCAATCTGTAACAATATTGATACACAACCTGAACTAAAGTTCATAGCTTATATTAAGTTCAACTCATATTATCTGTGGGTTTTGACAAAAACGTGATGGCATGTATTCTATATATTATAAAATCATATAGAATAGTTTCATTGCCTTAAAAACCTCTGTGCTTCATCTATTCACCTCTCCTTCACTCCCACACTTGCCTTTTCCACAATGTCATATAGTTGGGATCATGCAGTATGCAGCTTTTTCAGACTGATTTCCCTCACCTAGCAATATAAGTTTCAGGCTCCTCTGATTCTTTTCTCACCTTGATAGCTCATTCCCTATTATCAGTCATGAACATTGCCACTGTTTGTTTATCCATCACCATTTTCCTTGCTTCCAATCTCCAGTGACAAAAGACAAAACATGCTGCTCTAGCATCTCCCCGACACCCCCACTCTGCCTTCTATTTCCTGCTCATCTGGCCCTGCCTGGCCTTCTCAGCTCCCTCCTTTGTTTCTTCACTTGTCTTGGTTCGTGCCTTTGGCCTTTGCAGCAGCTGCTCCTTCTCCTAGGATGCTCAGCCCTTTGTTATCCAAGGGTCTTCTCATTCCCACCTGGTTTACACTCCTCTTTCTCTGTGAAGCTCTCTCTGACCCCAGTCCAAAGTTACTATCCAGCCACTGACTCTCCATTGCAGTTCCTTTTAACTTCTTTTGTTACCACTTAACTCCACTCACGTTTTCTTTTTATGTATTGTCTTTCTTCCCCCGTTAAGAGCAGAGTCCTACTGCGACTAATCTTTGAACACACACCCAGCACCTAGAACAAGGCTACATGAACATTTTAGGATTAAACAGTTCCCATTTCTGGAAGTCGGTTGCCCCAAAATATTTACAATACTTAAAATAGAAATGAACATTTTCTAGACCACGTGTTTTTTAATTTGCTTAGTACAGTGTGCCTGTTGATCCCCATTCCTAACTTGTCCCACGCCTCCTGAGTCCTTTCTGAGTCTCTCTTATCTTGGCTAACACAACAAAGATGCAGGGTGGAGTGGCAGAGGCAAAGTGGTAGGGCAGGGATGACAGGGCTAACTCAGCAATACCGAAAGAGGGGAGCAGAAGCAGCAAATGAATGATAGTAAAGCAATCAAGTAAAAAGAAGTGACTTGGTAAAAAGTTCTGAAAATAATTCAAAAAGTAGACCCTTCCAAGTGTTTTGAATAAGAGGAATATAATCTGAATAAGTCTTTTGTCTCCTAAAAGAGATTCCTCTCAAGGACAACTTTCATTTGAAGTGAAATAAGATTTGTTTAAATTTTTATACCCGCAGATTTTAATCAAGCTTTAAACTGATCAGTGACTGAGGGATGGTTATAATTTTCTATTTTAGACAATATACAGAATGTATGGCTTTTAATTTTATGGATTTAGAGCCTCTATATCCCCTCCCAGCTGTGAGATTCTAGAATTCTTATAGGGCCATCACTCAAGCAATTTGGCCTTAGTTAAAACAAGATAGCAGATCAAAGAATAAAATATCTAATGCACATTAGGACTGGGTTACACTTTAAAGTCAGTCTCTAAATATCCATTGGGACAGCATTTGAAGTGAAAGGAAGAAACAATATGTTCAACAATGGGACTGAGGGAAAGCTCTCTGGATAGAGGGCAGCTATAAAATGAAGCCACTCTAGGGCTGGAGAGGTCCCTAATTTGGGGGAACAAATGTTGAGAAAAGTGATTAAACTTACTCATGGGCACCAATTTATTATGAGTCATGGCCAACACTTGATTCCAGGAACTTGGGCTTGTTGTCTAGCTTTCTACCTAATTTATATGCATTGTCTCTCTGCTGTGGTTTTAAGTTGCTAGGTTTGGTGTTGATTTGTTACATGGCATTAGATAACTGGAATATAGTCATTAAGGACAATTCATTTGAAAAAGGAGGTGTGGGGAGAGAGGGGGAGGAGGAGAGAGAGTAAGAGAGAGAGAGAGAGAGAGAGAGAGAGAGAGAGACAGAGCAGGCAGGCAAAAGGGGAAGTGGGAGGGGTGGGGGAAAAGAAAGAAGGGAATGGAATTAGTATGGCAAAAAGAAAAAATGGAAATGTCTTTGTTGGTAGGGAAGGGTGGAGGGGTTAAAAGGAGGGCAGAAGAATGGGGGAAAAGTAAGAACCAAGATGGATTATGTAAAGGTGCAAATTTCCAATGATGAATGGCATTATATTGTATACCTTAAATGTACCAATAAAATTAATTAAAAAAAAAAAAGAAGGCCCTGTCTAGGAATGGAATCAAGAGGTCTGTTTCACCAAAATAAGACACAAAGACAGACAGAGCTGGAGGCATAAAAGGACATGAAGAGATCATGGAGAAAAATGACAGTGTAACAAGTATCAATATCTGTCTTACAGAAAGTGTCCCAAAAGAGACTCCCATTTCCTACCAAATTCTTTTAAAGAGCTGAGACTCCACCCTGAAAAAGCCCTTCCTTTCTGGTCTTTTACTTTCTGCTTTGCCTCCCAAAACATCAGCAGGAATGGTGATGGTAGAAATTGAGTAGTTTACTTTGTGTTGCAGGTGTCATAAGGAGATTGTACTGTGGAAGCTTAGTGAATCACCTCATGCTCTTTAGGAAGCTCTCTGGCATTAGGGCGCGTCGTTTATAGTTCACTGAATACAGTGATTGAGGCCATTTCTGGAAAGCCTGGGGCAGAGCGTCTTCGATCAGGAGTGTTACACCATGCTTATAAATCAACGCAGAGTGACTTATGCTGTTCCAGTAGCAGCACAGTTTTTCAGGGACATGAATGCAAGGACTGTAAACGACAGAGTATTCTGATTCTGAGACTCCACAGAACCCAGGTAACTTTTGAATGGCCTGGAAAGCTCACCCTTCATCAAGGTCTTTCTTAAAATCCCTAATTAGTATTGCTCTCCAGATACAGAGAAATAGCAATTAATTAAGAGTTTGGAGATGGGTGTTAGGAGGGAGAGTAAATCTGCCTTAAAATGCTCTATGACGATATTTTACTTTTGTTTCATATGAACCATATGGTAAGATTATTATCAAATTACAGTACTAACTTTATAGGATTTCTTCATTCTTTAATTACTCCTCTTATTTACAATTTGATAAAATTAAACAGATGAGTTCTAAAGCCTCTGATAACCAGGTATTGCCCATTTTATAAAGAATCAATATATGGATTTTTTTTTCTTTTTACAAATAACAATAATTTGCCACCAATCCTATTACAATAAGTCATTCCTGGAGAATTTGTCAATTGGAGAAAAAAATAGTTTTCATCCTTGACATCTTTCTCATCATTTTTGCTTCTTGGCAGATTTTGTCAATAAAATCCCGTCAGTAGTTCTTTCTGGAACTGACTTGCCTGTGTGCCTGTTGGACAGAATTAGCTTGTTCAGTGCCTTTCACTAACTACACTCAGTATTCTTCCTCAAGATCAGAATTTTTTTTATGAATGTTGCATTGGAATTTTTCCCTATATTGGTTAGCTATATTTTTCTTTTTTTCTTATTCCTCCTAATTGAAATTTTCTTTTTTTTTTCCTGTCTTTTAAAAAACTGATTTTTTTTCATTTTTTTCTTTGTTGGTACGTTTTAGGTATACAATATGGTTACATTTATCATTGGGATCTTGTACCTTTACATGATGTATTTCGTTCTTATTTTTCCCCATTCCCCTGTCCTCCCTTCACCCCCTTCATCCTTCCCTATTTAAGGAGATTTTGTTTCCATTTTTTCCTTTTCTCTTATTTTTCCTATTACACAATATAAATTATACATTTTTATTCTTATTTGCACTTTTAGTTTATCACACCAGAGAAACTATTTAGTATTTACACATGTGTGTCCTATTTATTTCACTTAATGTTCTCAATGTGCCTTCACTTAGCTATAACTGTGTAGTTTCTCATTCTTTATGGCTGAGTAGTACTCCATTTTATTTTTTAAAAACCTTCTTCTTTATCCAGTCTCCAGTTGATGGGCAATTAGGCTGTTTCCAAGTTTTAGCTATTACAAACTGTGCCACTATAAACATAGGTGAGCATATGTCCCTGTGGTATGATTCTTTTAATTCTTTTGGGAAGATACCTAGCAGGGGAATAGGTGGGTCAAATGGAACTTCTAATCCTAGTTGTTTGAGGTATCTCCGTATTGATTTCCACAGTGGTTGCACCAGTCTGCACTCCTACCAACAATGGAGAGGGGTTCCTTTCTCCCCACAACCCACCGGGGTTTGTTATTAGTTGATTTTTTGACAGCAACCATTCTTTCTTGGGTGAGGGAGAATCTCGGTGTTGTTTTCATCTGCATCTCTCAAATGACCAGTGATGTTGAACATTTTTTCATATGTTTATTTGCAGCTGTTACTTCTTTGTTTGAGAAATGTTTGTTCATTTCAGATGCCCATTTTTGAATTGTGTTTATAAGTTTGGGGGGTCTGATTTTTTTAGTTCTTTATATATTTTGGATAGTAGACCTTTGTCTGAGAAATAGCTGGTAAAAAAATTTTCCCACATTGTGGGTTGTCTCTTGGCTCTGCTTGTGATTTCTCTGGTAGCACAGAAGCTTTTCAAAAAGATAAGATACCAACTGTTGATTCTTTGAGCAAGTCCCTGTGCTACTGAACATTTGTTCATAAAGCCTTTTCCTATGCTGATGTCTTCAAGAGTTCTACCTCACTTTTCTTTCAGCAAGTTTAGTGTTTCTGTTAGATCTTTTTTTTTTTTTTTTTTGGTACCAGGGATTGAACTTGGGTCCTTGTACTTGCAAGGCAGGCCACCGAACCACTGAGCTAAATCCCCGGCCCTCTGTTAGATCTTTAACCCACTTGGATTTTAGTTTAGTTCATGGTGAAAGACTGAGGTAGAGTTTTAATCTTTGGAAAGGTGAAATCTAGTTTTCCCAGCACCATTTATTAAAGAGGCTATCTTTCCTCCACTGAGGATGGTTGGCTCCTTTATCAAAGATGAGGTAGCTGAGTATGCCTAGAGTTGTTTCTGCATCTCCTAATCTATTCCACTGATCCTGAGGTCTGTTTCTTTGCCAGTACCATGCTGTTTTTATCACAGTGGTTTTGTAGTATTGTTTCAGGATGGGGGTTGTGATACCCCTTGTCATGTCTCTGTTGCCTAGAGTTGCTTTTGCTATTCTAGGTCTCTTCTGATTCCAAATGAATTTTTGGATTGTTTTCTCTAGTTTCAGTGAAATACACTATTGGGATTTCAGTTGGGATTGCATTGAATCTATATAGCAGTTTTGGAAGTATGGCCATTTTCACTATATTGATTCTTCCTACCCAGGAACAAGAGATGTCTTTCCATTTTGTTATGTCCTCTTTGATCTCCTTTTTCAGAGTATTGGAGTTCTCATTGTAGAGGTCTTTTGCTTCCTTCATTAGATTGATTCCTAGATATTTCTTTCTTTTTGGGGGGAGGTGCTATTGTGAAAGGGATTGTTTCTCTAATTTCTCTCTCAGTAATTCTGTTGTGTACAAGAAGGCTATTGATTTTTGAATGTTGACCTTGTATCCAGCTACTCTACTGAATCTACCAATTAAGTCTAGAAGTCTTTTGGTGGAGTTTTTTGGGTCTTCTATGTAGAATATCATATCATCAGCAAATAATGACAGTTTCAATTCTTCCTCTCCTATCTTTATTGCTTTTATTTGTTTCTCTTGTCTAATTGCTCTGGCTAATGTTTCCAAAACTATATTGAACAGGAGTGGTGACAGTGGACATCCTTGTCTTGTTCCTGATTTTAGTGTGAAGGTTTTCAGTTTTGACCATTTAGTATGAAATCTGCTATTGTTTTTTCATAGATAGTGTTTATCAAGTTGAGATAAAGACCATCAGTTCCAATTTTCTGCAGAGTTTTTAACATGAATGGGTGCTGGATTTTGTCAAATGCTTTTTCTGCATCTATTGAGATGATCATATGGTTTTTGTCTTTGACCCTGATAATATAGTGTATTATATTTATGGATTTACATATGTTGAACCATCCTTGCATCCCTAGGATAAATCTAACTTGGTCAGGGTGTGTGATCTTCTTGATGAACCTTTGTATTCTGTTTGCCAGTATCTTATTGAGGATTTTTGCATTGAGGATTTGTTCATTAGTGAGATTGGCCTGAAGTTCTCTCTCTCTCTTGGTTGGGTCTTTCCCTGGTTTTGGAATCAAAGTAACACTTGCTCCTAGGAATGAATTTGGAAGTATCACTTCCCTTTCAATTTCACTGAAAAGTTTCAAAAGTAATGGGAATAGTTCTTCTGTAAATGTTTTGTAGAATTCAACAGTAAAGACATTAGGACCTGGGCTTTTCTTTGTTGGTAAATTTTTAATTATGCTTTCAATTTCACTGATTGTAATTGGGATGTTTAGAATTTTTATATCTTCTTTGTTCTAATTTGGAAATTCATGTGTATTTAGAAATCTGTCTATTTCTTCTGTATTTTCCATTTTATTAGAGTACAGGCTCTTGAAGTAAGTATTGATGATCCTCTGGATTTCTTCTGGGTCTGTTGTAACTTCACCTTTTTCATTCCTAATTGCATGGAGATGAGCCTTTTCTTCCTTTTTTTTTTTTTATAAGGTTGGCTAAAGGGTTTATTGATTTTGTTTATTCTTTTGAAAAAATCAACTTTTGATTCGTTGATTTTTTTTTGTATCATTCTCTTAGTCTCTATTGCATTGATTTCTGCTCTGATCTTTATAATTTCCTCCCTTGTGTGAGCTTTGGGTTCGTCTTGCTCTTCTTTTTCTAGATGCTTAAGATTCAGCATTAGGTTGTTTATTTGAGCTCACTGTTTTTCTAGAGTGGGCATTTACTGCTTTAAATTTCCCTTGTAGAACTGCTTTCATTGTGTCCCATAGATTCCTGTATGTTTTATTGTTATTATCATTAAATTGTAAAAACTGTCTAATTTCTTCTTTAATTTCCTCTGTAACCCATTGGTTGTTCAGGAGAGTGTTATTCAATTTCAATGTGTTTGTGAAGTTATTGCAGCTTCTTTTGCTATTGATCTCCAGTTTAATTGCACTATGGTCTGATAATATACATGGGATAACTTCAACTCCTTTGCATTTACTTAAACATGTTCTATGAGCTAATATGTGGTATATTTTGGAGAATAACCCATGTGCAGCTGAAAAGAATGTATATTCTGATTTTGTGGGTTGGAACACTCTGTAGATGTCTATTAAGGAATTTGTTCAAAAGCTTGGTTCAGTTCTAGTATGTTGTTGTTGATTTTCTGTCTAGATGATCTGTCTGTTTGTGATAGTGGGGTATTGACGTCCCCCACTACAATTGTATTAGTGCTTATTTCATTTTTCATGTCCCTTAATATATGTTTTGTATAGTTGGGGTCATTAGTATTTGGTACATATATATTTATGATTGTCACCTCTTGCTCTTGGATTGTTCCCTTTACAAGGATGTAGTGACCTTCTTTGTCTCTCTTAATTAGTTTTGGTTTGAAATTTACTTCGTTTGCAAATAAGATAGCTACCCCTGCTTTTTTCTGGGTTCCTGTCACACAGAGAACTGTTTTCCATCCTTTTACTTTCAGTCTATGAGTTTCTTTTTTAACTAGGTACATTTCTTGTGTACAGCACATTTTTGGATTTTGCTTCTTAATCCATTCTGCCAGTCTATTTCTTTTGATTGGTGAATTGAGGCCATTGACGTTGATGATTATAGCTGATATGTATGGACTTATCATCATCATGTTATTTTCCTGTTGTTGACTCTTTAAATTTTCCCCCCTCTCTCTCCAGTTTCTTGCCTTGTCTGCTGGATTTGCTTTGGAGTTTCCTCATGGAGTTGTGATCTTCATTTTCTTTTTCTAGAATATTATTTAGAATTGTTTGGAGTGCTGGTTTGGTATTCATGAAGTTTCTCAGGTGTTCTTTGTCATGCAAGTTTATTTCCCCATCCATTTTATTTTTATTTTTTTTTTTTTATTGAGTTTATTGGTACATTTAGGGATACAGTACAGTTACATTCATTGTTGGGATCATGTACCTTTACATGGCAAGTCTTGATTCTCATTTTTTTCCCCTTACCTCTGCCCTCCCTTCTCCCCCTCCTCCCCTCCCCATCTACAAACACTTTATTTTCATCTTTTCATTCTCTCACATTTTTTTCTTTTCCCTTTTTGTTCTTCCCCTACGTATCACACCTTCCCTACACCTTTAGCTCCTTTCCTCCCATTTCTAAATGTCAGTAATCTTATTAGAATCTTATGCATTGTTGCAGAATATTCACACCAGGGAAACTATTCGGTATTTACACATGTGGGACTTATTTATTTCACTTAGGAGTATATCTTCAATATGTATCCATTTTCCTATGAATGAATCTATTCTCTCGCTCTTTATGGCTGAGTAATATTCCATTTTATAGAAAAACCACAACTTCTTTATCCAGTTTCCAACGGATGGGCAAATAGGTTGTTTCCAAGATTTAGCTATTACAAACTGTGCCGCTATAAACATGGGTGCACATACTTCTCTGTGATATGATTCTTTCAGTTCTCTTGGAAAGATACCCAACAGAGGGATGGCTGGGTCAAATGGAACCTCCAGTCCAAGCTCTTTGAGGTATCTCCATATTGATTTCCATAGTGGTTGCACTAGTCTGCACTCCCACCAACAATGGAGGAGGGTTCCTTTCTCCCCACAACCCCGCCAACATTTGTTATTGTGTGATTTCTTGATAGCAGCCATTCTTTGTGGGGTGAGGTGGAATCTCAGTGTTGTTTTCATCTGCATCTCTCGAATGACCAGTGATGTGGAACATTTTTTCATATATTTTCTTGCTGCTTTCACTTCTTTGTATGAGAAATGTCTGTTCATTTCGGATGCCCATTTTTGGATCGGGTCTTTATATTTGGGGGGACTGATTGTTTTGAGTTCTTTATATATCCTTGATAATAGTCCTTTGTCTGAGGTACAGCTGGTAAAAATTTTTTCCCACATTGTAGATTGTCTCTTAGTTCTGCTAATGGTTTCTTTTGAAGTACAGAAGCTTTTTAGTAAGATGAGATCCCAGTTGTTGATTCTTTCTGCTAGTTCCCGTGCTACTGAGGATTTGTTCATAAAGTCTTTTCCTATACCAATGTCTTCCAGAGTTCTGCCTAACTTACTTTCCAGCAAGTTTAATGTTTCTGTTTTAATATTTAGATCTTTAATCCATTTGGATTTTAATTTAGTGCATGGCGAAAGATAAGGGTCTAATTTTAATCTGTGACAGGTTGATATCCAGTTTTTCCAACACCATTTATTAAAGAGGCTATCTTTCCTCCACTGAGGATGGTGAGCTCCTTTGTCGAAGATGAGGTAGCTGAGTACATCTGCATTTGTTTTTGTGTCTTCCAGTCTGTTCCATTGATCCTCAGGCCTATTTCTTTGCCAGTACCATGCTGATTTTATCACAGTGGCTTTGTAGTATAGTTTCAAATTGGGAATTGTTACACCTGGTGCCATGTGACTGTTGCCTATAATGGCTTTTGCTATTCTAGGTCTCTTGTGGTTCCAAATGAATTTTTGGATTCTTTTTTCTAGTTCTGTGAAATATAGTGTTGGAATTTCAATTGGCATTGCATTGAATGTATATAGCAGTTTCGGTAGTATGGCCATTTTCACTATGTTGATTCTTCCTACCCAGGAGCAGGGGATATCTTTCCATTTTTTTATATCCTCTTCGATTTCTTTTTTCAGAGTGCTGTAGTTTTCAGTGTAGAGATCTTTTGTTTCTTTTGTTAGATTGATTCCTAGATACTTCATTTTTTTGGATGCTATTGTAAAAGGAATTTTTTCCCTTATTTCTCTTTCTGTCTGTCTGTTATTTGTGTATAGAAAGGCTATTGATTTTTGGGTATTCACCTTGTATCCAGATACTTTACTGAATCTGTCAATTAAGTCTAGAAGTTTTTTGGTGGAGTTTTTTGGATCTTCAATGTAGAGTATCATATCATCAGCAAATAATGATAGTTTAACTTCTTCCTTTCCTATCTTTATTGCTTTAATTTCTTTCTCTTGTCTAATTGCTGTGGCTAATGTTTCCAGAACTATATTGAAGAGAAGTGGCGATAGTGGGCATCCTTGTCTTGTTCCTGATTTTAACATGAAGGTTTTTAGTTTTTGGCCATTCAATATGATGTTGGCTGATGGTTTTTCATAAATAGCCTTTATTAAATTGAGGTATAGACCATCTATTCCAATTTTTTGCAGGGTTTTTATCATGAATGGGTGTTGAATTTTATCAAATGCTTTTTCTGCATCTATTGAGAGGATCATATGGTTTTTGTCCTTGACTTTGTTAATATAATGTATTACATTCACTGACTTTCGTATGTTGAACCACCCTTGCATCCCCATCCATTTTAAAAGATAGTTGTGCAGGATACATCAGTCTAGGTTGGAGGTTGTTTTCTTTTAGGGCTTGAAATACTTCACTTCAGGCTCTCCTTGACTTGACAGTTTGGTTTGAAAAGTCTGCTGTGATTCTGATAGGCTTTCCTTTGCATATGATTTGTTTCTTTTCTCTAACTGCTTATAGTATTTCATTCTTCTGTTGAGTTCCTGGGATCTTGATTATTACATGTCTAGGTGTAGACTTTTTTTTGATCATGGCTAGTTTGAGTCCTGTAATCCTCACTTATATATGTATCAAATTCTTTTGTTCTGTTTAGAAAGTTTTCTGTTAGTAATTCTGTGAACAGTTTTTTTATTTCACTTGTACTTTCTACTGCTTTTTCATGGACTCCTATCAGTCTTATATTATTCTTCTTTAGCATCATCTAGAAGCTGTTGGATTGATTTCTCATGTTCCCTTATTTTTTTTAAAAGATCCCTCTTTTCCTGGTCACTGACCACTATCCTGACTTCAATATCTGATAGCCTGTCTTCAGATTGGCTCAATCTGTTATGTATACTTTCAGTAGAGTTTTTAATCTCCTGGAAATCTGTTTGAATCTGTTTCATGGATTCCATTTCTTTTCTATTTTAGGTATTCATGGTTTCCATTTCTTTCCTATGCTGGGCATTCATGCCATAGTCCTGAGTTCATTTTTTATCTGTTTCTGTTCTAGAGTCCCTAATCGTGTCTTTCATTCTGCTCACCATCTCTGTAGTTATTTCAGAAATTATTTCTGTTTTGAATTTTTCTAGAGCCTCATTCACCTGTTTTGTTACTTCCTCTGCTATCAATTCAGGATGTCTAGGTGGTTGATTATCAGACTTTTCCACCTCATTTCCTTCAGAATTTGCCTTCAATGAACAGGATGTGTTTGTGCTCATGCCTGCTTCAATATCTTATCATTTCTGTTTTTGTTGTAGGTACTGTCCTTGGTTTAATTCCTGGGTTAATACTTTGATCTCCCTGTTATAGCTTGTCTTTAGGTTTTGAGTCTCTAATGACTCTGAGGTAATCTCATATTCATTATACCAGGAAGGACAACTGATTAAATCTATCACAACACCTTAGCCCAAGTGATACAATCAGCAACACAAAAGCATGAAGCACAGCTTAGAAAAATGACAATTTGTGGTAGTTATTAATGTATCACCTTTAACTGTGTGAATTAAATCAAAATCAAGGCTAGAGCTAGAACATTGGCCTTTATGACCCCCTGTGCCTCTGTGGTATGAATCCAGGTACCCGCCCAGCCAGGAGGCCAGAGCCATGCGGGGGGTGCTGCAGGCACCCATGCAGCTGCACCTCTCATGGTGCCTCTGCCAAGGCCTGGAGGGGTGGGGCTGTGGTCCCAGGCAAGCTCCACACAGCTGCACCGCTCACCATTCCTCTCCTAACTGAAAATTTCTATCCTTTGACCAAATTCTCCCTAATGCAAGGGCTATATTTTAAAACAATTGATTCTTTTTTTAATCTATTGTATTTCATTAAGTACTGAATGTTACACATAGCTTTCTATAAAAATGTTTGAATCGGAAGTGCTATTTTCACCCAGTTCTTTCCTGTAAGTTACATTATCATCTTTTCTGAACACTGGCAGCACCATTTTTCCCCTTTTTGTACGGAGCTCTTTCTCCTTTCACTAAAACTTTCAAGCAGTGCAGCTTTGCCCACTTCTCCTTCCCTTTCAGGATTTGTTAACTGCTCTTGAGGCTCTGAAAGCTTTTTTCTCCCTCCTTGACTTGCCTGGTACTCAGATGCCAAGTAGAAGCTCTTTCACCGCTTTCTCTTCCACTTCAATCAAAATGATGGCATGCTTACCTAGAGGTATTCAGCTCTTCTGGTGTGGGTGACAGCTAATTTCTTGCTTTTATCCAGCAGGGAATCATAGGAACCTTATGCTTTTCCCTGCAAGTCCCATTCCTTTACCATTTTCAGGGCTTCTCAGATGAGCACCTCACCTCGGATGCTAACAAAAATGCTGCTCACCTTCTAACTTAGCAGAAAGCCCATGGTCATGGGTCATTCAGAGGACATGTATATGGCAGGACCCATCACGTTCATCTGAAAGACTTCACCTGACTCATAGACTCACAATAGCTTTAAGTGACTGGGAATTTGCCACATCACAAACTGAAAAGCTTGCCTTTTGAGAGTTTTTTTTTAAATTTTAAAGGTAGCTTTGTTTCTTAGACTCTATTTCTTGCTGATGCTTTATCTAGAAATATATAGTATTTAATCAGTTAACATGACAACTGTTATAGTGATGTAATTGGATGATTAGAGGCAGACAGACTCTACATTTCCTTTTTTGGTTTGTTTTTTATAATTATCATTCATGTGAATGAAACTATCACATTCAAGTAATTATAGCATTAATGATCTTTTAAAACCTTATATAGATTTCAAGTCTTAAAACAGGTAAAAGATATTTCCTGCATGGAAAAATTCACATACATTTGTCTGCATTTCCTTCCAAACTTCCTTAAAATGACAGGAAGTGAATAAAAAAGTTTTTAACATACAAGCATAGCAAGGACAAAAAAGAAGACGAGAGACTAAATGAGGTTTTTGAGGTTGACAAGTGTTGGAGGGCTGGAGCTAGAACAGGGAAAGTTTCAAATCTGAATGCTGAAGGGCTAGCTCCATAGCAGAGAACCACTACCCCCACTCCCACCCCTGCCTTCTTCAGACCCACCTCCCACCACCAATCCACTGGGAGAGCAGAGGTTCGTTTGGGGAAAACTGAACAAAAGGCTTTAGATCAGGAGTAAGGCTTGAGTTCAAACAGAAGGTAGAAGTAAAAATATGGATATGGAATTTTTGGACACCCAGCTCCTGGCCTTTGCCAGCAGCCGCTGATCCCAGCAAGAGGTGGGGGAATTTTAAAGAAAATTGAATAGCCTCTAAGAAAAGACTCAGCATCTAACATTTAAGAATCTCCCAATAGAAAGAAAAAAAAAAAAGCTCTGAATGCTGGACCATCTCACAAGGACATCACACACAGTGAGCCCTGTTCCCCCAAGTCTCAGCTTTTCCAGTAGTCAGTGCCTCAAACTTTGATAGAAATCAAAGCTCAGTAATCAAAGTAAAAATTCAGCACGTAAGATAGAGATCAGAATAAACAGATAGAAAAAAGAAACAGAGGCCATATCTAGAAGAGAAGAGCAAAGGAAACTTAAGAAAAAAGAAGTCAGTATCTGATTAAGATAACACATTCATAAAACGAATCCAAGATAGGATGAGAAAAGGAATCATCAGAAAACAATAAAAGACTTTTTAGGAATTAAAAACATAGGGGCTATAATTAATAAAATTTCATGGATTTGTTTTCAATATAATTGAACTAGTCTAAAAACTTAAATAAAATACAGGAAAGGAGAATGGCTGAGAAATGATTTTTTTAAAATATAATTAGAGGGTCAAACTAGCTCTTATGAGTGGTTAATAAAATTCCCAAAAACAAAGGACAGAGAAAATGAAGACAAAATTATCAAGATGTGATATATGATATATTTTTCCAGAAGTTAAAGGCATGAGTCTCCAATTCCTCATATAATTTCTCTTCTTTGAACTTTTAAAGAAACCTCTAAGTCAGCATACCAAAATGCATCTCTTAATTTCCAGTCTGCATTGTTTCACTTGTGTTATTTCCACCTCAGTGAATAGTACCATCCCTTACCCAGCTATGGACCAGCTAGTCCACCCTGCCTCCAGCTCCTAGTATCCCCTGCCAGGATCCCACAGTGGCTGTTTAACTTCTCCCCTGTGTATACTGAACCCCATTTCAAAGGCAGAGTTGAACACATTTCAAACCCTACCATTAAAAGTGCTCGGTGGTTTTTAATGCACCTTGCTGTGACCTGCACAGTGTAGGGTCTGAAGCAAGGGAGAGAGAGCAGCAAGAGATGAAGAAAAGACAATGAAAAGACCAAGACTACTCTTGAAGTTTGGGACCAGGTAGAAGCATAGTTTGTCTGGAGCTAATGGCCCCTGGAACACCAAGAGCTCTTTATTTATAGTGGGAGGCAAACAGGAAGAAAAGGTGGGACAAGTAGCACTACGTGGCCTACATGCCTAGGCAGAACAGAGTGGTTTTTTGTGATCTGGGCATGCACAGGAAGGGAACAGGGCAGGATACACAATGTAACTGTCTCCTGGGGCTGTGTTATCTAGGGTCTACAGTATTAGTTTGACTCTCTAATCTATGGAGGAGAAAGGGAGTAGGGAAGAGGCGAAGGGCCATCTTCAGGCTCATCCTCCAGCAGCATCTGCATAAGAAGACCAAACTCTAACATGGCCTAGAAGGTCTGCATGATCTGATCATGAGATGAAACCTCAAGTTTCATCTTGGACCATGGTGCTCTTCAGTCTTGACCCAGTCTCATTCTCTTCCTTCAGTCCCTTTACTGCTCATCAATCTGGGAACAGTGATCTTCTGATAAAGAATTCTTGAAGGGACAGAGTCACACAGATAAGGGCTCCAAACCTGAATATCACAGAACACATGAACCTCCTCCACAAGTCTTAGTTTTTTCACCTATAGAACAAGGATAATAGCAGCACCTACACCAGATCTTTTATCAGGACTAAGCAAGATTAGAGACAATAAAGAATGTACACTAATGCCTGCCACAAAATAAGGAACCAGCAAATTTTAGCTATCAAATATTCTGCAGAATACCATACAAATATTCCTGTTTTCATTGGCTACAAGTTGTGCATGACACTTATTAATTAATCTGGACCTTCACAAATTTTATAAATTGTCTGTACAAATTCTTGGGAATAATAAATTTTTATGACTCAAGCTCAGTTTAAAGTAGTTGAGTGATGTTAGAAGGTGTGTTAGAACTGACTTGTCCTCACTTGCAAGAAATGATGTTGAAATGCTCAAGAATTTGGTGAGCCAGTTGTTAAACATGGCTCTTATAAAAAATTAGACTGTACAAACTTACTATTAAAGGAATTAAAAGTGATGATAATAAAGGTAATAAATACTCAAATGCTTTGTTTTCTACTTATTTTACTTATCTATGGAATTGCATGTATATGGTAAAAATGCTGCAGAATGATCCTCTACTGAGTATTTCTTTCCAATCCTGCATTCAATGATGCCACACCGTAGTTTGACACTGGCCATACTGACAGTATTAATACCCTGGCAATTAGCAACCACTGTGTATCAGGGCCCCACTCCCACCCTGGAGAGCTTGGTTCAAACATTAACCAGAACAACAATGAGCAATACCCAGTTATACAGACATCAGGGGTAGATGAAGACCTCAACATTAATCTCTTAGCGAAGACAATAGCTTTCATAAAGTTGTTTAACAAAAAAATCATTCCCTTTGTTCTGTTTCATGAATTTTCCTTAGATAATACTGGCTTCAAATTTGTATCAACTCCTGTTAAGTTTGGCTCCCTGTTTTGTTAGTCTATAGAAACAAATGAGGGTAGCATCTTTGTACAAGGCAGATGAAATAGACAAGAGCTTGACAGCTGACAGTCTGATCACCAACAAGGACAAATAAAAGCAATAAAATCCTAGACAAGAACAAGTATATTCCAGGATCTGAGGACATTTGTGCAGAAGAGTGCTTGGGAGAGTTGCTGGAATACGTCATGGAATGAATGTCAGTGGTGACCCAGAACTATGTAGAAAAGGTTTGCTGTCTTCATTGTACTATTTTTAAAAGACCAAAAATTGTTTAATAGGTACTTTTAAAATGTCTAAAAATGCCTCTTGACAAATATTTCTGAGAAAATTGAATATCCACATGTAAAAAAATGGAGTTGGACCCTTACGTGAAATCATATAAAAAAATTAACTCAAAATGGATCAAATATATATATATATATGTACATATTTGAGGTTAAACTGTAAAATTCTTGGAAGGAAATAAAGGGGGAAAGCTTCAAGACATTGAATTTGGATTCTATGGCCATACTGACCTGAATGCACCCAATCTTGTCTAATTTTGGAAGCTAAGCAGGGCTGGGCCTGGTTAGTACTTAGATGGGAGACATTGAATTTGGCAATGATTTCTCTAATGTGATACCAAAAGCAAGGCGACAAGGGGAAAAGTAAATAAATGGACTTCATTAAAATTAAAACGTTTTGTGCCTCAAAGGACACTCTCATGAAAGTGAAAAGGCAATCCATAGACTGGGAGAGAATATTTGCAAGTCCTGTCGTATATTTGATGAGGCTAATATCTCAAGTGTATAAAGAAGTCCTACGACTCAATAAAACAGCAACAAAACTCTCATCATCAAAGGGCTAAGGTTAGTAGACAGTACTGAAGATACTATACTATACTATGATTAGTATACAGTACTGAAAATGTGCAGTACAGCTGGCCAATAAGTTTATTTTAAATATGCATAGTATCACTAATCATTAGGGAAATACAAATTAAAACCACAATGAAATAGTATTTCACACCCATTAGGATAACTATTATAAAGCAAAACAAAAAATAAAAATAAAAACTATTGTCAAAGATGTAGAGAAATCCAAACGCTGTGCATTGTTGGAGATAATATAAAATGTTATAGCTGCTTTGGAAAATAGAATGATGCTTCTTCAAAAAGTTAAATATATAACTACTATATGATACAGTGGTTCCACATCCAGGTATATACTCAAAAGACTTGAAAGCAGGACTTGAACAGATTTATGTAAACCCATGTTGATAGCAGCATTATTCACAATAATCTAGAAGCCAAAACAACTCACATATCCACTGATGGAGAAATAGTTGCACAAAATGTGGTATATCCAATGGAATATTATTCCTTTTTGAAGAGAAGGAAATTCTGAAAGATGCTACAACATGGATGAACCTTGAAAACATTACACGAAAGGACAAATATTATAAGATTCTGTGCATTTGAGATACACAGAATAATCAAATTCATAGAAAGAATGTAGAATGGCGGCTACTAGGGGCTGAGGAGAGGGAAACATGGTGGTAATGGGTACAGTCTCCATTGGGGGCTGATGAAAAGTTCTGGAGATGGTGGTGATGGTTGCACAACAGTGTGACTATTCTTAATGCAACTAGGTGGTACACTTAAAATAATTAAATAGTAAAGTTTGTTGTAGATGTTTTATCACAAGAAAAATGTGCTTAAAGCAGTGTATCTGTAGCCATCAACCATGACATCTTCTACTGTTCTAAAGTGCACATATAATCAATATAAAGATCAATACAGTCATTGTAAGAGTATGTGGAGGGAGAGAAAGAACAGAGGTGGGCAACGCATGGCTTCCCTCAGGGAATTTAAAAAGAAGGCAAGTTGCTCTTAGTGATAACAAAAGATGTATACTACAGCATGAGAGAAGCCACAACTGACCTATGGGGTGGGTTCAAACGCTGTTGGCTTTGAAGCTGTTCTTACAGGACATCATTTTGGAGCATTAACCACCATGCTCCTCTGTCTCTCACCCTGCACCACCAGACCATTTCTTCTTCCCTTTAGCACCCACCCCATCTGTGCCTTACCCTGGGCTCATGACCTCAGAAAGCTGCCCTCTGGGGTTTGTATTTCTATAGCCTGTGCCCCGAAAGGAATGTGACAAGATCCAGGTGTTAGTCTCAGTGATGGAGCATGACCACCGTCCTCTACTTCTTCCTCCCCAGAGAGTGCGGAGACCAGGAGTGCTTTGCCCAGGTTATGTTGAGAGCACAGCGGTGGAGGAAAGGAAGGTGTTCTTGGGTACAGATGTGTGAGTTGGCCTGAAGAGTGGCGTGTGTAGCAGGGAGGGCCAGAAGCCCTGTAGTAAGCTTAGTGTAGGCAGTCTCTTAGACAACTTTGCAGAGATTTTTGTCTGGGAAAGAAAATCCCTAGATTAAGAGTAAGTGACTGAGATTACATTTCTGCTGCTTCAATAGAATGATAATGCAAATTAGAAAAATCAAGAAAGTGATCTTTGTTTTCCATGTGTGAGTTTATATACTGACATGTGCACATACCACATAGTTCAGAGGCCTCCAGGACAGCATGGAAAGTGAGAAACATAGTGGAATTGACACAGTTTAAAATGTAGGGAGCAGGATGTTGAAGCATCTACAGAGGAGACACAGCTCCCCAAGGTAAAGGAGAGGAAGAGGGGAAAGCCATGGCCTGGTGGGCAAGGACCTGCAAGCCAGCAGGAGGCTGGTCGCTTGGCTGTGCCAGTTGTCAATGCGATGTCACTTTTAGGGTCTTAAGAGTATAGTCACCTCCCCTGACTCACCCTGGCTAAAAATCAATGCCCTCTTTTCTGCCTGGAAATCCGAGCCCACTGGTTTCCATTTTGAGTTCTTGATTCGGGTGATATAAAGGCACCCACAGGGCTTTTCAGCTCATGCTCGACTTGTCTCTCAAGTGTCTTCCAGCTGTCCCATAATGGCTGCTTTTTCCCGTGTGTCTGCCACTTTGTCATGGTCTCACCTTTCATATTCCTGAGCACCTGCTATGCTGTGACCTTACCTCCTCCTTTCAACCTGTCTTCAGCATTAGGATCAATACCTGTTTCTGGGCTTTTATTCAAGTGATGGATCGCTTCGGAAACTCTTATCTGAGCTGACTTGCTGTCTCCATCTGATACTCCAAACTGACCTTCAGCCTGAGAGCCTTAAAAAATGTCCATATTCTAAGGAAAGATGGATGATCCTCTCTTTTTAAAGTGAGAAGGAAAATCTTTTGGTCAAAGAGAGAATTTGGTTCTTTTTGTTTCAAGAAGTACTTGAAGAGCTGTTAATAGATTGTCTTTCTTTTAATTATATCCATGCCCCAAACTAGGGATAAACCTGGATCTTGAATTAGGTTATAAGCAGAACTTTTAAATGTCTTTTTTAAAAGTTCTCACCAAATTATTTTCTGCCTCTTCTTCAGGACCTCGAAATAGTGAGATTTCCTGAAATAGCCAAAAACTGAGACCCCTCCAAGTTGGGTCCTCGTGAACTTTGCCTGAGCTTTTAGCCCCAGGGAGGGGAAGCAAATGTGGCAGATTCTGCCCAGAAAAGGTCTTCTCCATCCTGTCTTCTGTGGATGGCTTCCATGTTGTATTAGTAGTTACTCTTCCCAAATTATGGTCCAGTCCTTAGCCAGTCTTTCAGAATCTGTTCTTTTTATTAAAATTTTAAGATATGCCAAAGATAGTAATGGAGGAAACTAGAAAGCCATTGTCTTCCCCAAAATGTAAACGATTAAGCTAAACGTCATGGAACTTGAAAAGTAGAGGATAGAAGACAAGTATGAAAATAATTATAACATGATAGGGTCATCAGAGAGAAAAGAAGGAAATTTTGCATGAATTCTGAGGTAGACAAGAGAGAATTTTCCAACTAGGGGGCATTTATTAAGAAATTCAAACTGGGAGTGGTGACACTCCTCTAATCCCAGCACTTGGGAGACTGAGGCAGGAGGATCACAGTGAGGCCAGCCCGAGTAGCATAGTAAATTCAAAACCAGGCTGAACCAGACCCTGTCTCAAAACACAAAAACAAAAGCAAAAAAGTAAAGAATCCATATCACAGTGGGACTTACTTTAGCTGAAGAATGGGTGAGATTGTAAGTAAGATACAAAGTTATGAGGACAATTTGTGGACTTAGAAATAAGGATTAGTAGTTTGACTCAGATGAAGTGGGTACTAGTGCCCATTTTAAGCTGGTTTATATTGTTTTATTTTATTACTGCTATGAAAGAATAGTTATTTTCCTGAAAATTTGGCTATAAAGTAGATTTCTGCCCCAGACATTGACTGCTATTTTTCCCCTCATGAGAATGGAAAGTCCACAGTTAATCACACTACCATATGACAGGTGTCCTTCCCCTGAAGCTTCACCTGTCCATTGGGCACTGCCATGAGGATGGACTAGAGCTCCACCTGTTTCTCTCGGACTGCCCTTCAGTCTCCTGGGGCCCCTTTATGGTTCCAACAGGCAACAGGGTAACTTGCTGCAGACCCTCACACTGAAGTGTGGAGGTGGCCTGCACACCTGCCCAGAAACCTGGAAGTGGAAGAACCAGGAAGTAGGAAATCCAGGAAGCAGAAGGGCCAGCTCTGTGGGCACTGGAGGAGCCACAGGGCTGAACTAAGAGGCTCCCAGCAAAGACTCTCAGTCACAAAGAGCCTGACTTTATTAGGAAGGCAAACTTCTTGCTCTCATTTTCTGCCTCTTTCATCCACTTAGAAAATGTGTTTGAAGAAAATGCAGTGGTGGAAACCAAATGATGATCTCAGTGGAAAGCCACTTCCTGTGGGTGTGACCCTATCATTGGAGGCCTGATGGTTCCTTGGAAAATATCCTCTGAAACAGCTTGGAGATGCCCTTTTGGGAAACCAGAAAAATAAGTCCTCCCTCGTGGTTTTTTAAATAACCAAATAATTTGTAATATTAATGAACTGAGTTAACCTCAGTGGTCAACTACTTTTCAAGATACATGTCTACCCGTACCACCTCCCCATACTCCTTTAGACATTCTGGTCTTCTTCCCCAAATATGAGATTCAGAATTCCAAAGCAATAGTTCCCAAATTAATAGTCAGCGCAGAAGTTTTGTCTGGATTGCCTGGGAAGACTAAAGAAAAAAACCATATGATTCAGTAGACCTGGGTCTAAAAACTGTCTCAGATCAAGAAATACTGTTTAAGGGCTGAGGATTTAGCTCAGTGGTGCTACCACCTGCCTCACAAGCACAAGGTCCTGTGTTCGATCCCTGGTACAAATAAACAAACAAATTTTTAAAAATACTATTTAGAGTGAATAAAGCAAGAAATAAAAGCACAGGTTTATACTTAGACTAGACAAGTGTGGCTGAAATATTGAAACACTTTGGTACAAGTTACTAAAGTTTCATCTTTTGGTACATCTTTTTGGTACAAATTACTAAAGTCTTCTCTTACCCTTGTTGAATACTGGCCCCTAAAAGATACATCCACATGCCCTCAGAACCTGTGAATGTGGCTTTATTTGGAAAAAGGGTCTTTGAAGATACAACTAAGGATCTAAAGATGAGATCATCCTGGATTGTGCAGGTGTGCTAAGTCCAATAGCAAATCTTCTAAGATAAGGAAGAGAAAACCCAGGCACAGAAGAGACAGTCATGTGAAGACAGAGGTAAAGACTGGAGTGATACAGCCACAAGCCAAGGACATTTGGAATTGCTTGAAACCAAAAGAGGCAAAGAAGGATTCTCTTTTAGAGACTTCACACACAGTAAAGCCTTGTTGTCACCCTGATTTCAGACTTCTGTCTTTCAGAACTGTTCAGTGATGCATTTCTGCTATTTTTAAGCCACCAAATTTGTGACAAGTTGTTAAAGCAGCCACAGGAAATTATTTTAGTCTACATGTGTCACCTAACCCTACAAAAAGGGAGTGCCTAGTGCAGAAGTGTCCAGGTAGAATTCAGATTGGTTGCAAAGTATTGTGAAGATTGTCTTGAATAAAAGTGTAAGCATACTGTTGAATATTATGAATGAAAACATGGGAACTGCTAACAAAAGAAATGTTTAAAACATGACTAGCAGGTGAAGTCATGTAGAAGGAAATAGTTACTTTCATTTTGTTCTCATTTGCATTATTGGAAACTACATTTCTATATGCATAAGTTTTAAAAATTTATTTTCAAATTACTAAGAAAAAAGGAAACATATAATTCTGATAAACTGACATTTGGAAATAGGTGCACCAGACAACAGCCAAGTGCTTTCCAAGAAAACCAGCCAGAGGCAAAACTGAGAGGCAGATAAAGTGGTTCTTAGAGTTTCCAACCCAGACAATTCAGAAGGTCAAAGAAAAAAGGTCAAATATTGTACCTCCCCAAAGGCCTCTTAAATTCTGCTTTCTTTCTTTATTTGATTTGATTTGATTTTTTGATACTGGGGATAGAAGTTGGGACTTTGCACTTGTGAGGCAGGTGGCAGAACCACTGAGCTAAATTCCCAGCCCAACTTCCTCTATATCTAAAGCCTTTGTCACCTTGAGGTGGGTATATTTCACCCACGTCTGTACAGCTAAAATCTAATATCATCCTAACTGATACAATGACTAACAGAAAATTAAGTGTGGCCGCAGATGTCTAGCTACTTCCCATGCAAATTCCTAGGTTTCTTTCCCAACTATAAGAATGAAATGTTAGGGCCATCCCTGACTCTAATTACTCAGTACTCTAAGACACTTCTGGGAATCTGTCTGTAAGAGCTTTAAAACAGAATTTGAGTTCTGGACAAACTTGCCATCTCCCAGATCCCTTGGTATTTACTAAATGATGCTCTGACCACCTGGAGGGGTGAGGTTATTCCAGGGACATCTCAGCTTCCCTGGGATTTTTGGAACAAGGAATGAGTTCTATCACTGCCAATCAGAGGTCTTGATCACATGAGGATTTGACCAGAAGGAGGACAACTTCCCATACAAGTGCACAAGTGCTTGTCTCCTTTTACATACACTGCGCCCTAAAAGTATGGAGAGAATATTTACAGATAGTTAAAACAATTCGCAAGCAAAGCTCATTGGATTTACCACTAGGATTTCTGCGTGAAGAGCCACAGAGAGGTCAGAAGAAAATGTTCCTGTAGTGTTGCTCTGTGAACTCAAGGTATTTTTATGGCTTTTAAATGGACATTTGATATATTGCTTTGATAAATGTATTTATTTCTATCTTACCTCCAATTGTTTTGAGGTGGCTTTAAAAATACTTAGGATAGTCTTCAGCTGCCTGCCTGCCTGAGACCACCCGGTGGGTGCACCACCTCCCGGACTGCACAACACAGACCCAGCAAGGACCCAAAGACCCCGGAGGGGGTCTCTTCAGCTGCCTGCCTGCCTGAGATCACCTGGCGGGTGCGCGACCTCCTGGACTGCACGACAACAGACCCAGTAAGATGGGGAAATAAGATACTTCCACGACAAAGAGCACCTGAGAAATTTCATGAACATCAAACCAGCACTGCAAGGAATTCTAAACAATATCCTAGAAAAGGACAACGAAGTTCACAATAGCATGAGGCCCAACAGACCAAATCAAATAGGCAAGGCAAGAAACTAAAAGGAGATGGGAGAAAAAGTAAAAAGAATCAACAAAAGGACAATAACATGACAAGAATAAGTCAAAATATATCAGTTATAACCATCAATGTTAATGGCCTCAATTCACCAATCAAGAGAAACAGATTGGCAGAATGGATTAAGAAGCAAAATCCAACAATATGTTGTATACAAGAAACACACCTAGTGCAAAAGGAAGCCCATAGACTGAAGTGAAAGGATGGAAAACAATTCTCCATGCGTCAGGAGCCCAGAAAAAAGCAGGGGTAGGAATCTTATTCTCAGATAAAGTAAATTTCAAACCAAAACTCATTAAGAGAGACAAAGAAGGACACTACACCCTTGTAAAGGGAACAATTCAAGAGGAAGAGTTGACAATCATAAACATATATGCACCAAATATAAATGCCCCCAACTATATAAAACAAATATTAAGTAACATGAAAAACCAAATAAGCACTAATACAATTGTAGTGGGGGATTTAAATACCCCACTATCACAAATTGACAGATCATCTAGGCAGAAAATCAACAATGAAATAATAGAACTGAACCAAGCTTTGGAACACATGGACTTAATAGATGTTTATAGAGTATTCCACCCCCAAAAATCAGAATATACATTCTTTTCGGCTGCACATGGATCATTCTCCAAAATAGACCACATACTGGCTCACAGAACAGGTCTAAATAAATACAAAAAAATTGAAGTCATCCCCTGTATATTATCAGATCATAGTGCAATCAAACTAGACATCAATAGCACAAGAAACTATAGAAACTTCACAAGCACATGGAAACTGAACAACACTCTCCTAAACAATCAATGGATTACAGAGGAAATTAAAGAAGAAATTAGACAGTTTTTACAAATAAATGAGAATGCCAATACAACATACAGGAATCTTTGGGACACAATGAAAGCAGTTCTACGTGGAAAATTCATAACATTGAATGCCCACACTAGGAAAACAGAGCGGGCTCAAATAAACAACTTAACGATGAAACTTAGACTCCTAGAAAAACAAGAGCAAGAAAAACCCAAAGCTCGAACAAGAGAGGAAATTATAAAGATCCGAGCAGAAATCAATGCAATTGAAATTAAGAAAACGATACAAAAAATAAATGAAACAAAGAGCTGGTTTTTTGAAAGAATAAATAAAATTGACAAACCCTTAGCTAATCTTATCAAAAAAAGGAAAGAAAAGGCTCAGATCCATGCAATTAGGAATGAAAAAGGCGAAGTCACAACAGATCCGAAAGAAATCCAGAGGATCATGAACACCTACTTTGAGAACCTGTACTCTAATAAAATGGAAAACACAGAAGAAATGGACAGATTTCTAGATACTTATGAATTACCAAAGTTGAACGAAGAAGATAAAAACATTTTAAACACCCCAATCACAATCAGTGAAATTGAAAATGTAATTAAAAACTTACCAACAAAGAAAAGCCCAGGCCCTGATGGATTCACTGCTGAATTTTACAAGACATTTAGAGAAGAACTACTACCATTACTCTTCAAACTTTTCAATGAAATTGAAAGAGAAGCTATACTTCCAAATTCATTCCTGGAAGCAAGTATCACTCTGATTCCCAAACCAGAGAAAGATACAACCAAAAAGGAGAACTACAGACCAATCTCCTTAATGAATATAGATGCAAAAATCCTTAATAAGATACTAGCAAACAGAATACAGAGGATTATTAAGAAGATCATCCATCATGACCAAGTCGGATTTATTCCAGAGATGCAAGGGTGGTTCAACATACGAAAGTCAGTGAATGTAATACATTATATTAACAAAGTCAAGGACAAAAACCATATGATCCTCTCAATAGATGCAGAAAAAGCATTTGATAAAATTCAACACCCATTCATGATAAAAACCCTGCAAAAAATTGGAATAGATGGTCTATACCTCAATTTAATAAAGGCTATTTATGAAAAACCATCAGCCAACATCATATTGAATGGCCAAAAACTGAAAACCTTCATGTTAAAATCAGGAACAAGACAAGGATGCCCACTATCGCCACTTCTCTTCAATATAGTTCTGGAAACATTAGCCACAGCAATTAGACAAGAGAAAGAAATTAAAGCAATAAAGATAGGAAAGGAAGAAGTTAAACTATCATTATTTGCTGATGATATGATACTCTACATTGAAGATCCAAAAAACTCCACCAAAAAACTTCTAGACTTAATTGACAGATTCAGTAAAGTATCTGGATACAAGGTGAATACCCAAAAATCAATAGCCTTTCTATACACAAATAACAGACAGACAGAAAGAGAAATAAGGGAAAAAATTCCTTTTACAATAGCATCCAAAAAAATGAAGTATCTAGGAATCAATCTAACAAAAGAAACAAAAGATCTCTACACTGAAAACTACAGCACTCTGAAAAAAGAAATCGAAGAGGATATAAAAAAATGGAAAGATATCCCCTGCTCCTGGGTAGGAAGAATCAACATAGTGAAAATGGCCATACTACCGAAACTGCTATATACATTCAATGCAATGCCAATTGAAATTCCAACACTATATTTCACAGAACTAGAAAAAAGAATCCAAAAATTCATTTGGAACCACAAGAGACCTAGAATAGCAAAAGCCATTATAGGCAACAGTCACATGGCACCAGGTGTAACAATTCCCAATTTGAAACTATACTACAAAGCCACTGTGATAAAATCAGCATGGTACTGGCAAAGAAATAGGCCTGAGGATCAATGGAACAGACTGGAAGACACAAAAACAAATGCAGATGTACTCAGCTACCTCATCTTCGACAAAGGAGCTCACCATCCTCAGTGGAGGAAAGATAGCCTCTTTAATAAATGGTGTTGGAAAAACTGGATATCAACCTGTCACAGATTAAAATTAGACCCTTATCTTTCGCCATGCACTAAATTAAAATCCAAATGGATTAAAGATCTAAATATTAAAACAGAAACATTAAACTTGCTGGAAAGTAAGTTAGGCAGAACTCTGGAAGACATTGGTATAGGAAAAGACTTTATGAACAAATCCTCAGTAGCACGGGAACTAGCAGAAAGAATCAACAACTGGGATCTCATCTTACTAAAAAGCTTCTGTACTTCAAAAGAAACCATTAGCAGAACTAAGAGACAATCTACAATGTGGGAAAAAATTTTTACCAGCTGTACCTCAGACAAAGGACTATTATCAAGGATATATAAAGAACTCAAAACAATCAGTCCCCCCAAATATAAAGACCCGATCCAAAAATGGGCATCCGAAATGAACAGACATTTCTCATACAAAGAAGTGAAAGCAGCAAGAAAATATATGAAAAAATGTTCCACATCACTGGTCATTCGAGAGATGCAGATGAAAACAACACTGAGATTCCACCTCACCCCACAAAGAATGGCTGCTATCAAGAAATCACACAATAACAAATGTTGGCGGGGTTGTGGGGAGAAAGGAACCCTCCTCCATTGTTGGTGGGAGTGCAGACTAGTGCAACCACTATGGAAATCAATATGGAGATACCTCAAAGAGCTTGGACTGGAGGTTCCATTTGACCCAGCCATCCCTCTGTTGGGTATCTTTCCAAGAGAACTAAAAGAATCATATCACAGAGAAGTATGTGCACCCATGTTTATAGCGGCACAGTTTGTAATAGCTAAATCTTGGAAACAACCTATTTGCCCATCCGTTGGAAACTGGATAAAGAAGATGTGGTTTTTCTATAAAATGGAATATTACTCAGCCATAAAGAGCGAGAGAATAGATTCATTCATAGGAAAATGGATACATATTGAAGATATACTCCTAAGTGAAATAAATAAGTCACACATGTGTAAATACCGAATAGTTTCCCTGGTGTAAATAATCTGCAACAATGCATAAGATTCTAATAAGATTAATGACATTTAGAAATGGGAAGAAAGGAGCTAAAGGTGTAGGGAAGGTGGGATGGGTAGGGGAAGAGTAAAAAGGGAAAAGAAAAAAGTGTGAGAGAATGAAAAGATGAAAATACAGTGTTTTTAGATGGGGAGGGGAGGAGGGGGTGAAGGGAGGGCAGAGGTAAGGGGAAAAAATGAGAATCAAGACTTGTCATGTAGAGGTACAAGATCCCAACAATGAATGTAACTGTACTGTATCCCTAAAATGTACCAATAAACTCAATTAAAGCTGAAAAAAATACTTAGGATAAATAAAATCAAGAAAATAAATGAGATAAAAGTGAAAGTTGAGAGAGAAAATAAATATAGGGTAAATTAGTACTTTAAATTTTTTAAAAATATTTTATGCACTTGCAGTAGGTGAACAATAGATTTGTCTCTAACCTTCCAAATTAGCTAAAGCAAAGAGGTAAATAAAAGATTCAAAGAGCCCAGTAGATTTTTAAAAAGGAAAGAAAAGAAACAATCTTCCTCCCTCTTGATGCAACTTCTATCTTCTTTGCCTTCCTAGATGCCCTACCTTCAGGGATCAACTCCCTTTGTCCTTAATAACCCTCCTCCACACAAACCCCCAGGAGAGAGGGGTGAGTAAATCGCCTCTGGCCATATTGAGTGCTTTATTCTATCCTGGAGCCAGGCCAATCAGAGGGCTTCTTTAGTTCTGTAGGAAATGCATTTGCTCTTCACTGAACCTTAGGCTGCACATCTGAGGCCCATGGGTGTGTCACATCTTCGGATCACCTACAAGGAACGCACAGAGAGATGTGAGAGGTGGGGAGAGACACAAGATGGATTTGATGGACTGAACTCCTGGACTATTCGGGTCTATGGTCCAGTTTTGCACAAGCCAGCTGAAGCCATGTTCTCCTAACCCTATAGTATTCCCAGAAGCCCAAGAGAGGATGCTCGCTCTCATAATAAACAATGGCTAAGTCCAGGAAGAAGACACAGAGAAGGACATACCTGGAGGTAGGAGAAGGTGGACCAAAACTAATTCTAATACCCACAACCCTATCACACACTCTGACCAAGTACCAAAATGGCAGGAGGATTTATATTTGAGGTCCCTTCAGAGATTGGTTATGTGAAATGATTTGCTTATTTTTCTTTATCTAGTATTGATTAGATCCTGAGTCAGTTAAGTGATCTTATATGATCAATCCTATTTATAAACCATACATCCACCATTTGGGTAACCAACTGTTGAAGAGCAGATGGCACATTTGAGTCACGAGAGTTTCCTTCCTGAAAGCTTCACTCTGCGACTGCTGTGCCCCCCGTGGCAGGACTAACTTGTTCCAGGTAATCTGTATTTATCAATAGAGTGCTAAGATTATAAAAATAAGGCAATTATACTCTGGTGACAGAGCTAAATATTATGTCACTATATGAAGCAAATGGCATTATTAGTCATTTCTTCAGATATGATTTGCTTTATAAAAGCTGCGTTTCAAGGCATTGGAACTCAGTGGGGAGTCTTTGTCAACAATCTGCCATTTCTAGCTAAATTAAGTAATCATCTGGCTACTGTATCTAGAAAGCCCATGCAGGCTATAGAACATATAGCGAGTTCTAAATGGTACATTTATCTTCAGGGGACACCATTCTAAAGAAGCAGAGATGCATTTGTTTTAAAGAGAAAACGAGCTTTCTATTAGACCCACAGAACTACAAGAACATTGTAAAGAAGTTATGTGTACCTCTCAGAGATCCAGGTGTAATCCATTTGTCGAGGAAAATAGTGCAGGGTGTCTTTCCATTTTTCTTAAAGAGATTTATTAATTTTAGATTCCTTCTCCTCCATACCTCTACCATAAGCAAGTTTTAAGTCTTCACTCAGATTCTTTCCAGCCCCCTCCTTCTGTAGAAGGCACTCTGCACTCCCCAGAACAGGTATTCATTATTTTAAAATCAATCAAGTGGCTTTGGAAACAATGATGGCAGCTCCTGCTTCCTGTGCACTTACCATGTCATAGAGATAATAGGCATCATACAGATAATATTCGGCTAAATAAAAGACAAGAGTGTGCACACGTGGGCCCGCATATGCATACACGTCCACATGTGAGATGTTGATTGCACTCAGAATATATGTACAGAGTATATATTTTTGTTTCTGTTTTATAAGGAAATCAATGCAGATATAAGAAACTTGCCAAATGTCTCATGACAACTAAGGCACAGAGCTTTGTCTGGCTAACCTCAGAGGCCACTCTTACTACCACACTATGGCCCCCTCCTAAACAGTCCAACCTTTTTAGGTATTTGTCCTCCTTACATTAATCCATGTCCTCTCCCCTGAATTTGCAAAGTCCTCTCCACTTCCTTCTATTGCTGCCCATGAAAATGGGCAAAAGTATAGCAACTGATTTCAGAGGTCCCGAGTTCTTTGAAAAGAATAAACAAAAGCCCATGGAAAATAACAACAAGGATGAAAATAATGGTGGTGTGAGATCACAAGTCTGCCTGGGGTCTGATTTCCAGCCGGTCTCCTCAGACTCACTGGGTCCTCTTGCTCCCATGGACATGCTTATCTTCATGCCTGCGCTCCAGCCAGTTGCCATGGCAAAAAGACTTCAGAACTTTGCTGTTTCTAATAACTGCTTGCAGGAGGAGTGAGGAGAGTGCAGACAACCAGGGCTAGGCCTGGAGACATCAAGTCTACACGTCAGACTCCCAGACTTTCTTTGAATCTGAGATCTGCTCTGTGGTCAGCAGGCAAACAGGCCTCATGACTTTCCCTTAGAGAGATGAGATGCTGGAAACTCCACAGAGGCAGGGAAAGTGAACTCACTAGGCACAGGCTAAAAATTTGAAAAAGCCTATTTGAACGATGTACTGATAATATACAAAATATTTGTCTAGAAGACATAGAAGACCTCTAAAGCCTATACAAAATCTGTCTAGGAAAGTAAAACATTAGCAAGGTGGTCTAGATATTTGTCTCCTAAAATTCTAATTTAATCCACATCAGAGAACATATTCGTTTATGACTTTCATCCTTTTGAATAGATTGAGACTTATTTTATGGCCCCAGAACATGGTGAATTTCCCATGTGCAGTTGAAAGAGTGTGTATTTTGCTGTTGTTGGATGGAATATTCCATATACATCAGTCTGATTTGATTGCTGAGTAGTATTGTTCTGATGGACTCTGTTATTACTGATATTCTATTTTTCTGACAATTACTGAGACCGTTATAATTTCTGACAATTACAATGCCCATCCATAATTCTGGATTTATTTCTTTTCTTTCTTGTTGTCATTTGTTGCCTCATATATTGTGAGCACTGCAGGCACAGATACATAGGATCTTATGCTTTTTTGATAAATTGTTTCCTTAATCACACAAATGTCCCTCTTCATCTCAAGAAATATCTGTCTTAAGGTTTACCGTATCCAACCTAAGAACCACTAATTTTTTAAAACTTTAGATCTTTTTAACATCTTTTCATTTTTAACCAATCTCTTTATAGTCATAGTAGTTTTCTCATAGAAGCCATATGATTGGTTTTTTATCCTACCTGGAAGTCTCTGTCTTTTAAGTGAAGTATTCAGATCATCTAATTATTGATATCCTTCAAAGAAACGTAAAATTAGCAAAATACCTTTTATGTCTACTCATACACTTACATTTCTAGGGTTCTTCATTGCTTTCTTGATCCACATTTTTATCTGGTACCATTTTCATTCTGTTTGAGGAATTTTCTTCAAAATTTCTTATAGCAGTGAAATCCCTTTGCTTTTGTTAGCCTGGTAATATCTTATTCTTCAATTTAATTTTTAAGGATATGTCTGCTGGATATGAAATTCTAAACTGATGTTGTACTCTCGTTTTCCCAGAACTTTAGAGTTGCCATTCTATTATTTCTGGCTTACATAGTTGCTGAAAAAGATTCTGGGACTTGGTATAGCTTTTCCTTTCTTTTATGTAATACCTTTGATCTCTGTGCCCTTCTGTGGTTTTCTGTTAATCGCTGATTTTCATTAAGGTGGTTGTGACATACAGTGTTGTGTTTGTGCACATGCCTATATGTATTGCTTGAAGTACCAGTAATTTTTATTGAAATTAGAATTTTCCTTGTTATTTCTTTAACAATATGTCCCTTCTTTTTTCTCCTCTTCTTTTGGGACTCTAATTACATGCACGTGTGTTGAATCACTTACTATTGTCCTAGGGGTCACCACTTCTCTCATTTTTTTTTGTTGTTTTATTTTGTTTTTAGTGATTTTTCTCTTTATATTTATTTTGTATAGATTTTATATTGTTTTCAAGTTTATTGATCTTTTCTTCTTTGATACCTAAACTTTAGTTAACTCATTCCAGTAAAATATTCTTTTCTGATATTACATTTTTAATATCTGGAAATTCCATTTGACTCTTTTAATCTTATGCTTATTTAGCTGCTTGAATATATTTATAATTGTCATTTTATATTCTTTTCTGGTAGCCTATATCTGTTACTAATTTTCTAATTATGAATCACCTTTTTTTTTTTTCTTTGCTACATATCTTGTGATTTTTTTCTTGGATTCTAGACATTGTGAATGTTATGTTGCTGGAGGTTTGGGTTTTTTGTTTGTTTTCTTTTATACAGTATCAAGTTTTGTTTTGCCTAGCAATTAACCTATTGCTTTTCAGCTTCTTTCCTTCTCAAGCTGTTTTCATGGCTTTCGTGTCACACGCCTAGTGTATTTTCATTCCAGGGATTGTTCAGCCTTACTGTTATGGTATTACCTTCTGTCTTCTCCACTGAATACTTTGAGTGACCATTGAGAGCTCTCTTCCTGCTCTGTGAACTTCCAAGTCCCTGACTGCACTTTGACCTGCCTCATGGAGTTTTATCCTATGCATACGTAGCCTGTTAATCAGCAAAGATTCAAGGGGTCTTCCATAAAGACTTACACTAAGTTCTATTTCTGCATAGTGCTCTCCTTTTCAGAATTCTGAGTTGCAACTTCCAGGCTCCTCGGCCTCTCCCATCTCCTTTTGAATTCACCAAACCCATTTACTCTGCTTAGGACTTCCCTTCCTGGTAATTTCTAGGAAGAAACCAAGATGAGAGCAGGGCCCACCTTGTTTATTTTTCTTCTCTCAAGAATCACAGCCCCAAGCCAATGTCTGTTCCTTTTATGTAACATCTTTCATCTCCGTGTGAAAATGGTTGTTTCATAGAATTTGTCCACGTTTCTAATTGTTTATGAGAAAAAGGTAAGTCTAGCCCCTGTAACTCTATTTTTGGAAGGAGCTGGTTGTATAGAGACATAGGGGAAATAATGTTGCAGAAATCTTCCCAATATCTGAGCCCCAAATTAATATAATTAAAAGATTTCTCATTCAATATTCTAAGCCTCTAGTTGCTTGACTAGCAAGAAGTTTGTAATTTTTAGGGATTCTTCTCCACAAATATATTAAAAACTACTCAGGTATGCCATATGAATGATCCAAATGTCCCAGACCTCAACAGTTAGTAGGTCACATTATTTCCCTCGTGGTGGAATGTGGAAGTCTATGTCATATGTGGTCACAGTTACTACCTCCCGTTCCACGTGTTCAAGGTTTCCCTACACTCAGCTCCACAAAGGACTGAAAACTGATTTTCCTTTCAGAATTCAAATCCTACCACACCGTCTTCTCTTGGTCATCACTTTCAACATTGCGTCAACAACAAGTTTGAAGTGAGAAAATGGGTCATTCAAAAGCAGTGAGAGTTCTTTGAAGTCAAGCAAAATTGCAGAATATGATTAGAAGAGATTAGGACTGATTTTCTTGAAAGCCACTAGAAATCTGGATTCAGTGAGTATTTACTAAGCATGTAGTGTTTAAGCTAAAATAGCTTTTAAAGTCTTCTGGATAGCTGATCTCCAAGTATGTGAGAACCAGCAAATGCAATCAAGGCAGCATCACAGAACACACTTGCCATCCCTACTCAAAAGACCCTTTTGCTTAACTTTTCAGGAAAATCTTCATTTCTTTTATTTATTAACCGATAATCTACCTTGTAAAAGGTCTGCAAGACCTATGCAAAATACCAAACATTAACACATGAATGAACTTGTCAAGCTAAAAGTAATCCAGCTGCAATATGACTTGTAGAAGAGAAGCAGAGAAAAGAGGAAAACATTGTAATAAACTCCCAAATTCAGATCCATGAAATTAATTAAACAACTATAACTTAGAGAGAAGTGCAAGACAGTGAAATGAGATCCAGGACTTACTTAAACATATGCAAATGTGGGTGTGTCTCTGTGAAAATATAGTGCTGAAGTCGTCTGAGTATGTCCATAAGAAAACAAGAAAAACAAACAAAATAAGAAACTTTTCCTCACTTCAATAATAGCCTTATGTTTCCCAATTTTCCCTTAAATTGAAAACTAGTATCTGTGATTGCAGGTAGAATGTGCCACTTGCACAAATGCATAAGCAGTGCAGAAAACACTGAGAAACTCTTCACAAATCCATAATTTCTTCACATATTTTTGTTAGCCTGGCTTTATCAGTTCTATGAGCTTATAACCCAGGGAATATTTCGATATCTGTTTGTTATGTGTGTATTCCTGACATGTATGTAACTATAAATCAGATTCATACAACCACGCTTTCTTGGTTCCATAGGTCTTGTGTCTTTGACTCATAAAAGCCTCCTATCATACGATGTTACCACTTTCCTTAGAAAATCTGAAAGAATGTCTATGCTTCAAAACCCAAGCGTAATAGAATTTTCCCAGAGTTAGTGTTTTATGTACTTCACCCTGACCCTTCAGGCAGCACTGTTTTCTGCTCCCACAAGTGTGTACGATTTGAACAGTAGTCTTGCTGTGTGGGACATGTGTGGAAACTGTAGCTGCTTCTGAAGGACCGTGTTATTCATGGTTTTGCTGTATTGTATTGTGGGCTGCCTCACATTTGTCACTTCTTTTCCAGTTACCCCTCATTATATTGCTGTCGCTTTACTTTTTCCCTCACTGATTTCCACAACGCAATGTGCAAGAGCTAAAGCACCCTGCGTGCGCACATGCCTCGGAGTGTGCCCAGGAACCCTTCCCACTGGCTCCAGTTACCTCAGTGAACAGTGACTGGGAAGCTTCTACCTGGACATCTCTTTCCTCCGACTGAGTCCCCTGAACAAAGGGTGACGACACCTGATGCTTGGGTCTGCCATTCACAGGCCTCTTGATGACCTGCCTTTGTGATGAGTCAACCCTGAGGTGGTCTTGTATGCATTGCAACTGTTGTAGATGCTGGTTCCAGAAGCTAACATAGCATTCTAGGTAGATCCTAGCCCTATTGGATGAACTGATTCAGTATTTCTGACAAAACATTAATTGATCTCAGGGCTTTTCTGAGTAACTGATGTCACTAATTCTCACATGGCTCCAGATTTAAGATGGGTGCTTTTCGATAATATAAATTCTGAGGCTTTCTCCTCAGAGATTCTAACAGGCCTGGCCCCAGAATCTGCACTTTTAATACTTTTAGCTGTTGTACCCATTATACTCTGAAAAACACTGATTTATGTCAGCAAGTATAGCCTGGGCTGGATCTGTAAATTCTATATTCTTAAAAGTACACTTTGTAAATGAGTGAAGAAGATATTACATTCCAGTTTTTATCTACAGATATCAGTAACTGAATGAAGTATCGCTTCAGATATTGTCTCTGGTTCAACTTCATGACGCTGTTATCCTAAGGAGAATCACCGGCACTTTCATACGACAGTTTGACCTTGACAAAACAGTGCTGTGTCGTGCAGAAAGCATGCCCCAGGATAAAGTGACACGTTCTGGCTGAGTCCGGGGACACCTGAGCAGAGAACGAAATGGATTTGTTTTTCCATCTAAGCCAAATCTAGAACTTCATCCCATTTTATTTGTACTTAAAACATAATCATCAAAGCTTTGTCAAATCTGTCAAATATTAGGCAAAGAGACACTTGACCTACAGTGAAGTATCAGGAATTTTTAAACATTTAACTCCTAGTGTGTATCAGTATGAAACTAACTTGAGCAGAACCCATTAATGTCACAGTGATCGGTTACCAATGGAAATAAATAATTCATGATGAAGGGAATTAGTCTAATTAGCAGGCAGTTTGAGTCCTTTGATAAAACCCAGCTCTAATTCCGTGAAGGGCAGGAAGTGCTGTCATCAGTCAGCCCTGAAAAGATTAGCATCTATTATGAATGAGGTTCGTCACCCTAGCGAAGTCATGTGTGTCCTGGAGACAAACTTAATATGTTCCAGAATGGGACACAGTTTGTCTCACCAACACATCACGATGCCTACCAGGCTATTGTATGTAATAACAAGCAAAGATCAGCACTCTGTCCTATCATGCGCTCCCCTGTCCATCATTCTGACAACTGCGCAAATACATTTTCCATGCAAAGCAGAAATGTGCCCTGAATACTTGTAAAATTGCACAAGATGTCAAAGAAAATATGTGTTACTTTCTCACTCACCAAAACAAACACACAGAACCAAATGTCATCCCTGAAACTGACGGTTTCAAAGATGGTGGGCAACAGAGTATGTCAGGCTCGCTGTATACACATTTCATTGTAAAAATTGTTGTCAGCTCTCCCAGGAAATTTGCTTCGCTACTTATCTCTCTCCAGATATTGGAGTTACAAGATCAATCATAGGCTTCCAGCTCCTGCAGCCGCAGATAAGTGGAGATGAGTGTCCTAGGCAAAGTAACTTCTGGAATTCCAAACTAAAACCAAAGGGCAACACGAAAAAGTTGTTTTGTTTTTCATTACAGCACAGAAATGGCTTAGATCATTGGAAATGGCTCATCTCAAGGAAGATTTATAGTTTCTGAATCGTATCTGGCCTGGTGTGTCTAAAATGTTGACTGTTCCGCACTGTGCAAGCCCCACATTATTCGGCAGCCCACAAGCTGACGCGGCATCAGCTGTGTTTCCATTTTTGCTTATGAGCCTTTTGAAATTACATGTTTCCATTTTGCAATTTGGTGTAATAATGAAGGAATTCCAAATTCGTAAGTTATTGTATCGCTTGTTGTTATTGTGTAAAATTAATTGCTTCATTTATTTATATCATTAAGAAGGGGGTACCATTTTGCACATTTTATCATTTGCTATAATAATTAACATGCCAATTATGCCACAGAAGCCTTGGAAACAGGATGGACCATACCCGAACATCTGAACAGCGTATAACATGGCAACCCACGTAGGTTAGAAAGGCTGCTTCCCAGAAGTATAGTGAGGAATGTAAAGTCACAAGGGCCTTAAGCATCCTGATGAGCATATATTGACTCATGGAAATGAGGGTGTTTGGTCAGTACAAGAAAGTGTTTTGTCTGTTTGTGAGTTTGTGGTCCTGGGGACTGAACCTAGGGCCTTGACACTGAGCCACTGAGCTACATCGTTGTGGTTTTTTTCTCACTAAATCACAAAGTTTCCCAGACTGGGCTCAAACTTGGGGTCCTTTTCCCCTTCCCAGAGTGCTGGGATTAAAACTATGTGCCACCACACCCAATGTTGTATTTGTAGAAACAGACAATATATTTCACAAAAATTGCAATGCAGCTGTCGAAACACAGTTGAAATAAACTTTGATATTTTAAGCCTCATGGACTACACAAACAGTGTCAACAACTTGCATAGATTTGAGAATATACCTGTATTTAGTACAGATTCTTTACAACTAGAAGTTATACATAGGGGTTAAGTATTGAGTACATTCCTCTTTTCAATGTCCCCATGAACCAGAAAGCTATTTTAATTAGAATCTCATAGCTTTGTATTTTATGCATCAAGCATTAGAAGGGTTTTTAGCGAGGTATGGGAAAACTTCGCAGGTCTTTAATAAAACTTCACATCTTCTGCATCTGCTGCATTCCTCCAGTTAGGATCAGTTCTGTATACGAACACCAACCACTTAGACGCAGGAATGCCGTCTCCTCCATCTTTGCATCTTCTCTTCCTTCCTCTGGTCTCAAGCAGAGAGAGCAGTATAGTTGGTGCTGAATGAATTGATGAATGAATAAACCTAACTGAAAGGAGAAATAACCCAAACAAGTGTTTTTTTCTACTCCCAATCTAAGACGGCAAGATAAACCAAGCATCTCAGAATGCTCCCAGTGCCCAAGGCCCCGTGACACTTTGACAGCGGGCCTGGTGTCTCCAAGAGCTGGTGCTCTGTAGCCTTTGTGAGCCCTGGCCAGAGTCTTTCTCTGACAGTGTCTGTGAGCAGAGCTCCACTCTCATGCTCTAGATTCCCCTGGGGTCTACTTGGGAGTTTGGACTCCATGGGAATGAAAAACCTTCAACTGAGACCCTGACCATTCTCAAATGTCCCTGCACAGACTGGCAGCATTTGGAGGGTATTGTGCAACAAAATCCTTTTCAGAATCCAGAACATTAATCTAAGTCTCATGTCTCTTGAGAACCCAGCTGTCTTTAACTAGGTGTTAAGACAGTATTAACACTTGTGCTCGCTTTGGTAGCACATATACGAAGAATGACAATATTACACCTCAATACCACACAAACAAAAAAGGTCATGGAGAACTTGCCTATTTGGAATCATTGAAAGTCACTAATTTAATTGGAAAAACTCTGAATTTTTGAAGAATATGAAATACAGATATCAGAGCTCTGTTCCTTTCAAATTGTACACACAAGTGAATCAGTAACAAGAACTCTGAGGAAGGCCAGGGATTTAGCTCAGTGGTTCTACTGCCTACCTTGCAAGCACAAGGTCCAGAGTTCGATCCCTTTCCCAAAAAAGAAAAGCAAAGAAAGAACTCTGAGGAAACTTGCATTTAGAACTCCGTAACATAGATATGGAATTAACATGTCATTTGCTTGTAAATGATTTAAAAGCAGTGATTTTTCAACTCGAAGGAATGTAATAAAAACTAGACTTTCCAGAAAAAAACACAAATGCCCACATAAAGGAAATTTGAGCTTTTGGGGGGGGGCGGTTTTGAGACAGGGTCTCACTGTGTAGTTGAGACTGACCTGGAACCCACTATGTAGCCCAGGCTGGTCTCGAACTCACAGCGATCCTCCTGCCTCAGCCTCCCGAGTGCTGGGATTACAGGCGTGCACCACCACGCCCAGCTTTGAGCATAATTTCTTTAAGATAAAGTTTTCTTTGTATTTATTAGTATATTTCTATGTTGTTTGGGCAAATACTTCTTTACAGGAAAAAAGAATATTTTGATTCAAATACCAAAGAAATTACTACCAATTATGAAAAACAGGAATCCCAATTAATCAGCATATAGATTTGTTCAGTTTATAATTTTTATATCCCTCTTCTCTATTTCTCTAATCTGTTTTGCTCCCTGCTAAAAGTTCTGAATTCACCTTATTTTATAAAAGGTGACTCCAAACTACAAAATGCATTTAATAGGTTATTATCAGTGATTCAAAACGGAATGAGATTTTTTTCATAATTAATAATTTCATTGCCATATATGATGACAGATTCCCATAATCACTACCTCAAGATCAGTTTTTCCCTTCTTTCTTGTTAGCATAACCTCTATTTCGGGTGGAAGTGAAAAAGATGTTCTATCCCACAGCCCCTCTGCAGCTAGAGGCAGCTCTCAAATCCCGGCCAGTACAAATTTCCAGGAAGCAGCTCTGGGAATGACCTTTACAAGCACTCGCTCAGGGGCTCACTCATTTCACCCTCTGCCCAGAATGTAAAGACAATGTCTGGGGTTCTAGAGCCCATCCTTAGACAACCACAGGACAGAAGCCATGAAATTAAGATGGCCACGTGGAAATTAAGATGGAGAACAGGCAATCGCAGCACCAACCTCAAACCGATTCGTCTCTAGGTGATCTCTGATCTATTTCTGAGAAAAATAAAGCCCCTGTTTTGTCTAAGCTGCTGTTTGGCTGGGTTTTCTTCTTTTTGCAGCCCAAACTATATCTTAACTGATATATGTGCATTCCCTGACTCCGAGTCAGTTCCACTGAGTCCTAGTGCCGGGCTGCTCAAACCTTCAGGGCCATGTAAACCACCTGTGAATTTGGTTTTACAATCTGGTGTTTCTAAGATCCCTGGGCAGCTCATTTTGCTGAAGAAGGATCTAGTCAAACAATAATGTCAAAGCAAATGTTATATGGTATTTATTGACAGCAAAAGAAGAGGGCCAAGATGTCCATGGGAGTCAATTCCCCACCCTGAGGATCTGTACGGTAGAAGCTCAGGCATACAGTGAGGCTGCAACTATTCTGTATCTGCCCCCATTCCCAATTCGGTTCCGTTCTTCACCCTCCCTTGCCTTTCTCTGGGCTCTAGGCGGAGGACAGTGTTGGTTGCATCACCTGCACTTTCTGATGTGCTGACGGGTTGGGCTTGACCAGTGGAGACACCAGTGGGAATCAAAGGCCTAGAGAAGAAATGAGGTTTCTTTCCCCAACTTGCCTCCTACTTCGGGTCATGTCTCCGGCACTAACACTGTCCCTCTGTGACGACAGCTCCTGTGGGCAGCTCCGGCTGTTGCTGCCGAGAGCCTCCGTGCCCCTCGCCTTCGCACACCTCTGAGGCAGTCCCTTTGTGTAACTCTCCTTGCACAAACGGTCCTGAGGGGTTCCTCTTCCTCCTGGGTCATCAGGCCAGCAGCCAGCTACAGGAATCCATTTTCCATTTCTTTGTCTAGAAAGAGGCTGCTACTATCACACTGGTCTGTCCTCAAAGACCCCCATCTCTGGTTTTCCAGGGTCCTCTGTGAGATGAGGTGGGAATTGAGCCACTGTTCAGGGGCTCTCAGCCCTCCACCTCCCTCCACCATGTTCTGTCACCTATAGAATGAGAAGGACAACAATACCAGGACCAAACTACCTTGCAGAGCGTCAGAGTTCCTTTCCAGTCTATGTTCAGCTTTTCTTCTGTTCATGTCCTGCCCAGATTGTTGTTCCCTAAACACATTTCACTATCTCAAGCCTCTAAATATTTCACTTGCCACTCCTTCTCTCTGGAAGGGGACTCTTACTCGTCACTCACCCAGAAAATTCCCTCTTGTGCTTTAAAGTGTTGACCGAGAGACAGCCAATCCACGCATCCTCTCCATCCAGCTTCTATGCCTCCAGAGCGCCCTGCACAGAGCCCCTCCCACCACGCTCAGAGTATCGTAATTGCTTCTTTATAGGTCTGCCTTCTCTGTTTGACTGAGCACAAGGAGGACATGAATGACAGCTTACTCCACTCAATCTGTCCGGTGTCTGACACGTGTAAGTGCCCTTTAACTGCAGCAGAAGGGAGGAGAGTAAAGAGAGAGAGAAACCCTGGGACGGGTCACCTGCACCTTGTAGCCTGTCTTGTCCATTGGGAGAAGCAGTGGTAACACCACCCTCACCTTCCCAGAGCCTTTAGGCCTCCATTCAATTCCCTATGTGCCCCGATTCCATCCCTAAATTGTCACATAAGCACAACTGACTCTCAGACAGGCAAGACGCTGTTCAGTGATGAGAAAGACCTGACCAGGTTTGATCAAATGCTCAAGCACAACCCATTTTCAGCCTTCCTCCAGGAATGCATCAAATGACCTCAAGCGGTGGCTTTTTTTATTTCCACAATGATTTTTTTTTTTTACCTTGACATAATATTTATTCTCCATGAGTCCTCTGAGTAAAAACTAAGCTGATGAGAAGAGGGAAAAGTTGTGGGTGTCTTATGAAAATTTATTTCGTATTCATAATGGTGTCCTAAAAGATAGCCAGAGAGGATGCAATCGCTTCAATAATTGTATCTTCCCCCCTTCCCTGCCAATAACCCAGTTTCTGTCCTTCCTCTGCGGAGGTCCATGCTAACCCGTATATGCTGTGTCTCTATGAGCCAGACATAGGACTCTAATGTTCATCTGCCTTCTTCTTGATCTCTTTTGTCTCTCCCCAGCAAGATCTCCAACAATAAGGCAATGTGTTGTCACAGCAGAGGACTTGCCGGGCGGCATTTGCAGCTAAATCTGCACTACATATGGCAAACGCTTTTGTTCATCTTTATGAAGTGTCCGTAAGGGCCCCTAGTGATTCAGACCCCACTGATTATTTTTATTTACGTATAGACTTATTTTGGTACCAGAGATAAAACTCTGTCCTTGTGCTCTCCAGGCAGTCGGCCAAACCACTGTGGCAAATCCCTGGCCCCCCACTGATTATTAATCATGTTGTTTTGTATCATTCTTCCTGTTGTGCATAGTGATGCAAATGACATCTGTCTCAAAGCTACCTGTAGATACTGCCTTTAGAATCTTTATGTTAATCCTGTGGCCTTTGCTGGTGAGCAAGTGTCAGATTCTCCAAAGTGTCACTCTTTAGCATGTCTCTCACTGGGACTGGGGACTCGCAGATCTTACTTGAACTTTTGAAGTTTGTGGCTCAAGAATGTTGCCTGCGAGCCTTGTAGCAGGATGGTTGCTTACCTGTGATCTCAGAGGAACCCTTATTTCCATTTTTCCCTTCTGAGAGCAATTAAAAGAGGAAGCAAAAGGAGTCGGCAGTTCAGTTTCAAGGGCATTTTGTCCCAAAGGACAGAGCATTTAGAGGTAATCTTACTTTGATTATTAACAAAACATACAAGAATACAATTGTTTCACCGTTTGAAATACAGAATGGAATGAATTCTGCAAAAGGCTTCATCTGGACTCAAGATGAAAAAAAGTTCTACCACCCAGGTTTGGATGCTGGTTAGAAGCCATTAAAAAAGAGAACTGAGAAGATGACACATCTCCCTTCTCCCTTTGGTTGTTTCTCATGAGATCTCACTATTTGGAATTGGACTAGGTGTGGCCATGGCTACTGGCTGCTGCCCCATATCCCTTCTGCCCTTCTCTCTCGAACAATGCTAGGTATTGACGGGCTTGCAGCCACCTGTGAAAAAGAAAAATGCCAAGAGTCCCCACTCTCTCACAAGGAAAGATGGCAATGGGCGTAAGTTCTGTCTACTGAAAAGTGAGTCGAATTGATGAATGCAATTTACCCTTTGACTTTAAAAAGAAGGAGTGTGATTTCTTGATAGCAGCCATTCTTTGTGGGGTGAGGTGGAATCTTAGTGTTGTTTTCAAGAAATCACACAATAACAAATGTTGGCGGGGTTGTGGGGAGAAAGGAACCCTCCTCCATTGTTGGTGGGAGTGCAGACTAGTGCAACCACTATGGAAATCAATATGGAGATACCTCAAAGAGCTTGGACTGGAGGTTCCATTTGACCCAGCCATCCCTCTGTTGGGTATCTTTCCAAGAGAACTGAAAGAATCATATCACAGAGAAGTATGTGCACCCATGTTTATAGCGGCACAGTTTGTAATAGCTAAATCTTGGAAACAACCTATTTGCCCATCCGTTGGAAACTGGATAAAGAAGTTGTGGTTTTTCTATAAAATGGAATATTACTCAGCCATAAAGAGCGAGAGAATAGATTCATTCATAGGAAAATGGATACATATTGAAGATATACTC